>NC_084833.1:7222046-7833870 GCF_033115175.1 Lepus europaeus
GTGGCTCAGAGCCCGGGGCGCAGATCGCAGGGGCGCCTTGGGGGTGAGGGGAGGCCGGGGCGGGCCCCATGCACGGCCTGGCTGCCGTGGAGATGGATGGGGCGGGCGCGACCCGGGAGGAAGTGGGCCCGGAGTCCAGGCTTTTAACGCCGGCGGAGATTT
Organism: Lepus europaeus; assembly: GCF_033115175.1. NCBI lineage: Eukaryota > Metazoa > Chordata > Mammalia > Lagomorpha > Leporidae > Lepus > Lepus europaeus. The sequence continues at coordinate 7,222,209 of NC_084833.1, forward strand.
ATGGAGCCGCCGCAAATGCTCGCTGAGGCTGTCACTCTGCTAATGTGATTGGAACAAGGTGGAGGTGGTGGGGAGGGGACTGCTGGCGGCACGGGGCCTGGCACCGCCGGGGGTGGCACGGAGGACGGCCCGGGCACCCTCTGCCTTCACATCGCCACCCGCGCCCTCACCGCCCCGGTCCCTGGCTTCCGCCTTGCACCCGTATGGGGAAGGGTGGCCAGGGGTGCCCCAACGCTCCCTGGTCCTCCCCTGGGGCTCCTAAGGCTCCTTCTGCAAGGATTCAGGCCCCCCCACTGCCCCCACCCCACCCCGGTGCGTGGAGCACGCTCCGCCCCAGGCTGCCCACCGTCCAGGGGCAGCAGCCGCCCGAGCCTGTCACCTGCCCGCTCACCCTCTGCTGAGCACCCCCCTGTTAAAGCTCACCTGTCACGCCCCGGGCGGGCGGGGGCGGGGATTCTGGGAGGGCCCGGGCCCCGGGCCCCTGCAGCAGCCCCTGCTCTGAGGCCGCTCCTGGGTCAGAGCAGGTAATTAGCTGCCCCTCCAGGTGCCCAGCCTGCCCCGGGCACTGGGCCGGGCCCTGCCCTCCGAGGCCAGCAGAGGGGTCAGCGGGGGCGGGGAGGGGGCAGCAGAGGGCTGCAGGCCACAGGAAGCAGGGAAGGGGGGAGCTCTCCCAGGAGCTGCGGGGGTAACGGGACTTAGTCTGGAGGGTGCAGGGTGCAGGCCCCACCCAGGCCTGCCTCACTTCCAGCCGGACCCCTGCAGGGCCCGGGGCCAGGCTAGGGCATGCTGGGAGCACGGGGAATCATGGGCAGCTGCCTTCTCCCCGGGCTTCCCAGGGGGCTGTCTGATGGGGGAGGGACTCAGGCCTTGGCTCCGCCCCCAGGGACACCCAGGTTGGCTCTCTGGGAGCCGGGATGCTGGGCCTGGGCCCTGGAGGCTGCGTGGGGGTCTGGCAGGTGCAGCAGTGTGAGGAGGCCCCTTGGGAGGGGCTGGGGGCTGCCAGGACCCCCTCCCTCCCCCTCCCTTCTGGAGCTTTTCTCGCTTCCATAAAACACTTTGGACAACATTTTGCTATTGTATGGTAAGGAGGAAGGCGGCCCTTAAATCAGGCGGGAATGGACTCCGCTGATGGGGGCTGAAATGTTTACTCGGCCACAAGGCGCGGCTCTCCGGGGAGATTTGTGCGCGCCTTTTCAATTACCCCTCGTCTTTCTCTGCCACTTTCGCACTAAAGGGATAATAAATGTATCGGAGCGTTTCAATTATTCATCTAAATCATGACTGCGCCTGCCACGGCCCGGCTTCAGTGACAGATTAATTCTGCTCCGGCCTGGCCAGCGCCCCGAAGGGCCAGCTCCAGGGCCGGAGGGAAGGGGTCAGGCAGGTCCCCTGCGGGAGGGCATGGCGTGGTGGAACCCCATCCCGCCCCTCAGGGGTCAGTGGCCCCGTGCACGTCGCCAGGAGCCTCTGGGGGGCAGCCCCTTGCCTTCCTACCCGCCGTGTCCTGCGCACCGGGGGCAGCCGGCTTCCCTCACGGCCTCTCTGACACAGGGCCTTTGCACGTGCTGCGCCTGTGCCCGGGAGCACTGCTGCCCCTGCCACAGCCTCCCTCGCCTGGCCATCGCCTTCCTACGTCAGGGCAGCCCTCCGACAGCCTTCCCGCTTGGCTCTTTATCCCGAGGGCCTGGCACGTCCCTGGGATACGGAGCGTGGCACACCGCACCCCCCAGGCAGGCCTTCTGCCCTGCGTGACCGGAAGTCTCCCGTGTCGGTGTTTAGCTGGGTACTGGCTGTCGAGACCACTGGACCACCCTACCTGTGCACGGCTGCACCAAAGCACCCTGCTCTGTGCCCCCTCTGCCCAGCCTGGGGCCTGGGTCCCTGCCGACCGCGCAGTGCCTGGCTATCACCCTGCCGCCTCCTCCTGCCGCCTCCTCCTGCCGTCTCCCCCTCTCCTGCCCCTTGCGCTGCCTCCCTCACTTTGTTCTCGCCCCCCCCCCAATCCAGGGAGGATTAGCCGGGTGCGGGCGGCGTCCACGGGGTCGCTGCCATCCCTCCCGCGAGCCAGGCAGGCCGTATCTCCCATCGCTGCCAACGCTAATCCCTGATTGCTTCCCGGGGCCGCTGGGGAAGGGCTGGCCTCTGCTGCTGCGATCCGCCGCGGCCGGGCTCGGCGGGCAGATAACGTGGCCTCCGTGGCCCTCTCCAGGCCGGGCTGTGTGCGGCCTTCGCCTCCCTGGCCGGGCTGTGGGCTGGAAGAGGCAGGCGGGCCCCGGGGGGCTCCAGCAGCCACTCCACAAACTCGTTCCTGAGCCGGGCTGGAGCTGAAGGGGTGGCCGGACCCTCCCACGTGTCACTCACATGGCCCCTCCTTGGGAGGGCCTTCCCACAGCCACAGGCGCCCCGCCCCTCCGCCACTGCCTCCAGGTCCACGGAGGCCCAGGGTGGCCCCCCACGGCTACTGAACGGGGTGCGCTTTGGAGGAGGGAGGGGCTGCAGAAGGCAGGGGCTGGACCGGGCCTGGGTGCCTGCTTCCTCCCAGGTGAGCGTTTAGGAGCAGGGCGTGGCAGTGTCCCCCGAGGAAGGGCCTGGCCGCGCTGCCACGCTGCCTGCCCACAGCTGATGGCGGCGGCGGTGCCCAGGGCAGCCCATGTCGCCTCCGTGCCCTGAGCTGCTCGACGTTGCAAAGGGGGAAACTGAGGCCCGAGTCCCTGGGGCGGGGACTGCCCCGGCCCCTCCACCCTGGGCCGCAGGGACGCTGGGACCGGGTGCTGGGCGGGGCCCCAGCGCGCCCCCCGCAGCAGGCAGGGTGGCCGTGTGCCCACGTGCAGCTGCCGCGGGCTCTGGAGTACCAGGGGTGATTTTTGCGTGATGAACGAGGTGCCGCCGCTGTGTACATAATGAAGCCGTAATGTTTTCAAATCCCCGTCGAAGGCGCTGATCTCACCCTGTAATGAATTTCGGATCACATCACATCGCGGAGCTGTCACCCATCTGTCTTTTCCCCAGGGCGCCCGCGAGGGTGGGTTCTGCATCCTGGCCTCCCCGCACACCCTGGGTTGAGCCCGTCTAGCACGGAGCCAGGGCAGGGCAGGTTTGTCCACAGAACAGTGACCGAGAGGGTACGGGCAGAGGCAGTTCTGAGAACGCGGCGTCGCTCGGGGCTCAGCTTCCGAGGCCCAGCAGGCCCGGGCCGGCCACACGTTGGCAGCGTGGGGGAGGCGCAGAGGCCCCGGGAGGGTCACTCACCCGGGCCTGCCCTCTGCCTGGTGGACCGGACCGCTGCCGGCCCTGGCACCCGCTAGCAGGGGCATGGGGCTGGCGAGCAGGACAGCTGGGTGGGGAGTGTCCCCTGCCCTCTGCCTCCGTCCCTCCCTGTGCCTCCCCAGGCCTGGAGGTCCGGCCGGCCAGGAGCCCTGTGAGGGTCCTCAGGGAGTCCCCGGCAGCTGTCCTGCCTTTGTGAGACCCTCAGCCTTCCCACCTGCAGAAGGGGTCACTGTGGGACAAAGCACGAGGCGCCTTGGGGCAGCCTCTTGCCCAGCGCGTGCCCACTGAGGAGGGAGGCTCGGGGTGGGGGGGCTGGCCCGGAGGTGTCGCACACGGCCCCGGGCCAGCTCACTGAAGAGGTTGAGCCAGAGAGGCTGTGAGGCTCAGCAACCTGGGGTGGAGAGCCCGGGAGACACAGCCCGGCCGGGACCCCAGGAGCGGGCTGCCCAGGCACGGCCTCACCGTCCCCTCTGTGCTGTGGGACGCTGAGCACGTGGCTTTGCCTCTCTGTGCCCTGCCTCTGGCAGGCTCCCCCTCCCCCCCGCCCCTCCTGCTCCCCACAGTGTCTTGAGCCGCAGAGAGGTTAAGCGACTGACACAGAGCCATCAGCAGTCTTGTACAGGATTTCTGGGGAGAGGCCCACAGGGGTGTCCCGCCCCATCCCAGGGCCAGGGGCCTCCTCCTGGTCCCCTAAATAATTGATTAGCCCCTGCTTGCTTATTTGTTTAGCGTGAGGAATGCTCTCCCGCCGAGACGCCTTTATTGCTGAATAAATTTAAATATCTAATCTTCCCTTCATGAATATTACAGCACCCTAAATAGTGGCTAACACCCCCTCTGCACTGGGTGGGCTCCCGGGAGGGACTGATGCCAGCCCCGCCCCGGCCCTGGAAGTCACCCCTCCACGGGGCCACTGGGGCCCTGCAGTAGCAGGGAGGGCTCGGGTGGCCGCTGGCGCCTCCCCCTCCCCCCCGGGCAGCGCTGGGCGCAGGGTGCCTTGTGGGACAAGGGGTCAGGGGTGCTTGGAGGCCAGAGAGCGCCTGGGGAAGGAGGGGAGCAGGCGGCCCCGGCAGTGGCAGCAAGAGGCCACCAAGCAGCCCCTGTGCCAGGAGGGGTGCGGGGCTGCAGGGCCAGGCCCCTGCGCGGTCCGAGAGGCAGCAGACCGGAGACCACCCCTCTGCTGTGGGCCCTGGGCAGGCTGCTCCTCTCTGCCTGTCTCCTCGGTAAAGCGGGAGGCAATGAGGATGCAGGAGGCAGAGCTGTCAGTCAAGAGGGCGGGGCGGGGGCGGAGCCTGGGGCGAGGAGGGCCTGGAGGTCAGAGCCAAGGAGGCAGCAGGCCGGGGACCCCCATGCCAGGGCCAGCCTTGGCCTGCAGGCGGGCGGGTGGGGCAGCAGGGGCACCAGGCCCTGCACCTGCCCCGAGTGCCTGCCAAGCCGTCACACGGCCCTGGCCCTGTTCTGGAAACTTCCAGGGAGAGCTCCGTCCCAAGCGCCTGCACCTCCCTCGTGCCGCCCCCCCCCCCCCCCCCGGGTCAGCCCCAAGAGCCTGGCTGCCGGCCTGGCCCCGTCTGCAGGAAGCATTAAGTGTGTGAAGCCGCGCTCTCACCGCGCTGCGCTTCCGCAGGGCCCCGCCGCCGGCCAAGGTCGCCCGCGGGGCGGGGGCACAGGGGGCGGAGACCGCAGAGGCCGGCCGCAGGCTCCCGCGCTCCCAGCCGCCCACCCTGCCTCATCGGCACGATGACCGACAGCGCCCCTGCTCCCACCAGCCCTGTGACGTGGCGCCCGTGCCCGGTTTCGCAGCGGCGGCCGTGAGCCGCTGCCCGGGGTTGCAGCGCCGGGATCTGGGCTTCGGGGCACCCCCGCCTGCGAGACGCTGGGGGCCCCAGGCACTGCCCCACCCCCGTCTCCTCCGCCGGAAGAACCCAGTCCTGAGCCACGCCCAGGGTCCCCCAACTCCTCTACCCACCCCCACCCCCAGCCCTAGGATGCACTGGGAAATCAGCTGGTGCCCGCTGCACAAGGCCGAAAATGAGGTTTAACACCCCCCCCCCCAGGGCACAGAACAGCCAGGAGCGGGATGGGGGGTCCACCCGCTGCGCCTGGACCCGTGCCCCGCGGTGCAGGCCAGGCGATGGAGGTGACCGGGAGGAAGGGCCTCGGTGCCTTCCCGGGGCCCAGCACGGCCAGCAGAGCGCCTGGCACAGGGCTGGGGGCATCCCAGCTGCCCAAGGTGGGGCCAGCACCCCTGCCCACTCCCTGGGGAGGAGCCACGCCCCCTGGTTTTCAGACCCTGGCAAAGTCTTGGAGGCAGGAGCAGCCGCCGGCGGGGTCTGCAGGGCGCACAGCCTGGCTGCAGGAGCCACCCTCTGCCTCCTGCCACGCCCCGGGGCTCCCCGGGCCCCTCCGAGGCCTCCCAGCCACTCTTCTTCTTGGGATAAACAAGCCCAGGCCCAGCCCAATTAAGCGGATGCTGTAACCGCGGGGCTCATTAACCGGCAGGGATTTGCGCTTTCGGCGCCACCTGCGCCGCCCAGGGAATGGGCCCCAGCTGGGACCCGGCCCTTCGGCCTCCTTATCCTGGGCTTGGCCACGGCCCCATGGGGCGTCGCCTTAGCAGGCGGTGATGGTGGCGGGACAGAGTCCGGGCGGCCAGCCTCCCCATCGCCCTGCGCGGGCTGCGGTCCCAGCCCAGGCCCCTCGGGCGCGGCGGGAAAGGAGCCGGGTGGGCCGGAAGCGCCCCCTGCCGGCCGGCCGCCCTGTTCCCCGCCAGGGCTTGCTCTGCGGGCCCTGTGTGCGCCCCGGTTCCCCCCAAGACGTGAAACTAATTGGCGGTGAGGGCTGGAGGCGGCGAGGCCGCAAGGGAAAGGCGCGGTGCCCGCGAGGCCCGGCAAGCCGAGGGGCCTTCTTAAGACTGAAGTATCCAGCCTGGGGGCCTCAGCCTTGCGGTCACGCTTGGCGGACGCGGGGGGGGGGCCCCCGGCGTCACGTTCACCTTCCCCGCAGTGGACGGGTGCATTCATCGGGCCGCCGGACCCCTGCTCACTGACGAGTGCCGGACCCTGCAGAGCTGCGAGACCGGCAAGGCCAAGATCACCGGCGGCTATCGGCTCCCGGCCAAGTGTGAGTCCCGGGACCGTGGGCGGGGCACCGCGTGCAGCTCGGGTCCGCTGGACCGCGGACGCCGCCTTCTGGACACTTGCTGCCCGTGGTGCCCGGACCTGGCCTCAGGGAGCGGAGGGGGTGAGGGCGGGAGGCGTGTGTGCAGCTGGCTTGGAACGGGGACCCAGAGGGGAGCGGGCAGCGCCTTCGCGCCCCAGCCTCAGCTTCGGCCACGCAGAGGTGGGGCGGGGCGGCCTAGGCGGAGCTGCGGGCCCCGCGTCGTCCTGGGAGTCTCGGGGAAGGCCCAGGCCGGCAGGGCGACGGCGAGCCGACCCGGTCGCCCCCGCAGACGTCATCCACACGGTGGGGCCCATCGTGCAGGGGGAGCCCAGCGCCAGCCAGGCCGCCGAGCTCCGCAGCTGCTACCTGAGCAGCCTGGCGCTGCTGCTGGAACACGGGCTGCGCTCGGCGGTGAGTGCGCGGGGCGGCGGGCGGGGGCGGGGGCGGCGCGCGGCCCAGCCCTGACCCCTCTCCCCCGCCCCGCCCAGGCGTTCCCCTGCATCTCCACCGGCGTGTTCGGTGAGTGGGGTCCGGAAGAGCCGGGGGGAGGGGCGGGAGGGGGGCCCGGCAGGCCAGGGCCCCTCACCCCCGCCCCCCCCCAGGCTACCCCAGTGAGGCGGCGGCCGAGGTGGTGCTGGCGGCGCTGCGGGAGTGGCTGGAGCAGCACAAGGACAAGGTGGGCCGGGCGCGGGACACCCTGTGCGGCCCCTGTGCCTCCCGGGGGGGCGGGGCGGGGCGGGGTGGCCCTCGCTGAGCCCCGCCCCCGCAGGTGGATCGCCTGGTCATCTGCGTGTTCCTCGAGAAAGACGAGAGCATCTACCGGCAGCGGCTCCCGCACTACTTCCCCGCGGGTAGGCGCCCCGCCCCTGCCCCTCCCGCCCGCCCCCTGCCCCGCCCCCGCTCACTGTCCTCTGCCTTCCAGCCTGAGGCCCCCGCACTCACCCTGACCAGGACTGGTAAGCGGGGCCGGCCCGCGGGCGGCTGCCCTGGACTAACCCCCTGCCCACTAACACCTGCTCACCCGCACGCAGGGGGGAGCCAGGGAGGGGGCCTCGGCGGCGGGGCGCCCACAGCGCCCTCACCTCTGCTCTGCCCTCAGATGCCCCGGGGCGCGCAGCACCTCGCTCCCAGCTCTGAGGTCACCCGAAGCCTCCAGCCTGGGCCCGGCCAGCCCGTCCTCGGCCTCAGCGCCCTGCCCTGGGGGAGCCCCTGAATAAAGATCGCTTCTCAGCTCCTCCTGTCTTCGTGGCTCCGGCAGGGAGGGGGAGGGGGGGGAGGGGGAGGGGAGGGGGAGGGAGGCGGCCCAGGGGCGTGGCCCAGCACTGCAGGAGCCGGGCGGTGGTGGGCACTTGACTTTATTGAGGGCCTGCCCCCGGGAGCTCACAGCCTGAGGGGGACAGGGCAGGGGAAAAGATAGGCAAGGCAGACAGCGGGCCAAGCAGAGGGTAAGAGGGGCGGGGGGGGGGGGGCTGGGGACTAAGGGGCATCCACGTGCCCCCAGCACACCGTCCCCCCTCCCGGGGCCCTACTGTGGGAGCCCGCTCCTGCACCTGCCACCACGCTGTCCCCAGGCCTCCCCACCATGCAGACCCCTGGGGGCGGGCAGGAAGCCGGGGCGGGGCCCTGGTCCGGCCGGCAGGTGGAGCAGCTGTCTCCAAGGAGCTTGCACCACTGCCAGCTAAGAGGGCAGGGCGCCTGGAGGAAGGAGGCAGAGCTAAAGTGCGCTGCTCCTAGTGGGGAGGGGGAAAGGGGAGACCCGCCTGGGGGGAGGGGACAGCCAGGCAGGCCCGGCAGGGACACACCCACACCGCTCACCACCACATCCCCTTTAATAAAACGTGGAAGGTTGGGAGACAGGACGTGGGGGCGGGGGACGGGAGGGTGAAATATGACCATTTACAACCACAAAAAAAAAAAAAAAAAAAAAAAAAAAAAAAAAAAAAAAAAAAACCACCTCTGTACACGTCTAGCGCCTGGCAGAGGGGAGCGGGCCGGCCCTATTTGTAGAGGATGTCGTAGTGTCCGGGCCGGTAGAGCAGGTAGACCTTGGGCTCGGAGCCCTCGGGGAAGACGTGAGGGTTGGTGGTGCCGCCCTCGCCGCGGTCCATGTACTCCACCTGGATGGAGACGCTGAGGGCCTGGGCCAGCGCGATGATGTGGATGTGGTCACTCTCCTTGCACATGGGCTCCACCTCCTGCAGCACAGGGCAGCTCAGCCCCGCCCCCCGCCCTGCCCACCCCTCCGGGCTCGCCACCCCGGCGCACGGCGGCACCTGCTGGCAGAACTCCTTGACGGTCCGCCCGCCCTCGATGAAGTGCTCGAAGAACTTGCTCTCGCGCTGCAGGTAGCCAGAGGTGAGCAGCCGCAGGTAGACCACGAGGTAGTCTGAGGTGCTCTGGTCGTTGAAGGAGGCCAGCAGGTCGGCGACGGAGGTCTGCTTCTCCACCTGCTCGATCAGGTCCATGAACTGCCGCCACGGAGAACGGGCACGGATGAGCGGGGAGCAGCCCCCGCCAGGCCAGCCCCACACAGGCACCCGGGCTCACCGTGTTGTGGAAGTCCTCGATTGTGAACTCGGTGAAGCCCTGGGACACCAGGTCCTCTTTGCTCTTGGCAGACACAGCTTTGAACCTGGGGGTGGGAGAGGAAAGGAGGCCAGCATGGGCCCCTAGACCAGCAGTGCGGGGACCCCGCCAGCACCGTCCGGCCCCCGATGCCGCCAGTCCCCAAGCCCCAGGCAGGAGCCCAGACCACTGTCCGGCCTAGCCCCCCAGGGAGGCCCCCGGGCAAGCCCCTGCCCACCTCCCTCCTCACCGCTGCAACTCCTTGCTGTCGTCCAGCAGCGCCTCCAAGTGGGAAAACCCGAAAGCGCGGTAGAAGCAGTTGCCGTCGGGCCTGGTCTTCCGGATGTAGGAGTACTTTCTGTGGAGGTCCTGCAGAGGGCGGCCCACCCAACCCGTCATCAGGCCACACCGGGGCTCACCACAGACGCCCCTGGCAGAGGCCACGTGCAGCAGGTGGCAGCTAGCTGCTGTCCCTGGCTCCCACCTCCAAGCTGCTAAGGTGTGACGAGTTATCCCACCTAGAGCCCCCCTAACAACCTCAGGAAGCCGCGGGTCCCCCCAAAGCAGGCACCAGCCCCAAGCCATGCCCTGCTGCTTGGCCTACAGGGCAGTTTGCTGATAGAAACATGCGAGTGAACCTGTCCCCCTCCAGTGCCGCCGGCCGTGTTCCAACCTAAGGAATGTCAGGGCAGGGGGCACAGCGCCAGGCTCCACATCCTGGCCAGCCGGCTGAGACCTCCACCGCACGCACGGCCTGGCCCAGCCCCCCTGAAAGCGGGACTCTGCCTCCGGCCTCCCTGCCGATTCTACCCCGCCCACCCACAGGTACCATCACCAGTCTTCTGGACCCCTCCGGCTCCGGCTCCCCTAGGCGGCCAGGTTCACACTTGCTGTGCTGCCTCCCACCCTCCCCCTCCCCCGGCAATGACCTTGTGTACCTCTTCACCCCTTGGCCAGCAGCACTTCCGCCCTTGGCTTCCTGGCCTGCTCTATGTCGGCCCTCCCTGCACCCTGCGCCAGGGCTCCGGGGCACGTGCCAGTAAGTCGTCCTCCCTCTGCACCAACGTCTCTCCCTGCTGGCTTACACCCGTCAGCACAGGGACACAGCGCCAGTCCCCGTCGGCGCAGGGACACAGGGCCAGTCCCGGTCGGCGCAGGGACACACGGCAGCCCTCACTTCAGAAGGCCGGAAGCCCGAGTCCTTTCCCTCTGCTCTCCGCGGCAGAAACCTTGTCAAGTGGCCAGGTGCACAGTCCCCACTGCTCTCCCGCACAGGAGGCACCTGCTCCAGCCAAGGTCACAAACCCCGGGCAGCACTGCCCCCGGGGTCACTAGGTCCGGCTCCTTCATGACCCCACGGGTCCTTGTTGCCCCTGAACTCCAGGCAGACCCTCCTCACCCCTCCACCCTCCGAAGGTCAAGGCCACCACCAAGCCACACTGCACCTTTCCTCAGTGTTCCTGGGTCACCTCACACACCCACACGGGCGCCTGCCAGGGAACACAGGCCACGCATGGTGCAGCAGGTGCCCCACGCAGCTTCCGGCAACAAGCCACGCTCGCGCTCAGGACAGCACCGAGCTCAGTTCAACAGCCCCAAAGGTAAATCCACGCGCTGATGGCCGCCCTCCACTCCAGCTCAGAGTCTCACGTCCAGCTGCCTCCCCCGGCACCTTGGCCTACAGGGCCGGGGCGTGATCGCCCAGCCTCGCCTCCCCCCCCAGGCTTTCTGGTGCCCATCAGGGCGTCGCTCACATCCAAAACAAGCAGAGCCTCTGACCACCCTAAACGCCCAATCACATCTCGCAACACTCACGTACCCGCCCTAAACGCCCAATCACGTCTCCCGACACTCAAGTACGCGCCGAGTGACCTGGAGCCCACCCCGTCGATTTCTAGGGAGATAGTGGGACAGGCAGCCTGGAGATGGGGCCCAGGGACACGCCCCTCCGCAGGGGACCGGCACCGCGGGGCGCTGGCCAGCACCACCCTCAGCCCGCAGCCGTCCCGTGAAGGAGAAGGCCCCTCCACCCGGAGACGGACAGCAGCGCGGCTCCCCTCCCCGCAGGCCCTCCAGGGACGGCCACGTGTCCACCACAGACCACACGGGGAATCTGAATCAGCTGCCCACCGCCACAAGTCAGGGGACCTCACTATTTCTGGCTTCCCTTGGAAAACTGGAGCTGGCCCCAGGGGAGAGGAGGAGCGGACACTCGCTCTCGCTGCAAGGCCGCCATGCCGTGGCGGGGAGTGGAGGCCCCGCTGTCCACGCGCCGGGCCTCTCCTCGGGTGAAGGCTCCAAGCAGCCCCAGGTCACTGAGGGGAGACGTTCACTGCATCTCCACACCCGTCACGCTCTGCACTCAACTTGGGAGGGGAGGGGAGGGGCCTGGCCCTGCTGGAGTGACGCCCACTGCCCCCCACCTCGGCAGGTCCGGGAGGCAGGCTGAGGGGCAGCCCACGCCCCGGCCACGGGGAGGTCCTGCCCAGCACACGCCTGGCCCCACACAGGCAGAGGCGAGTCATCCCATTTCACAGGTGGGGACTGGCCCAGGATACCGCTGCTGAGGGGCGGGCCCTGGATCTGGTCTTTGGGCCAGAGCCAGCACACCTCCAGAGCCAGCCCTCCCCTCTGAGGGCGCAGGCCCGGCCCAGCCCTCCCGCCCCTGCGGGTGGCGCCCACCTTGATCTTCTGTTGGTAGATGTTGTCGTCTTCAGCGTACTCCTTGTACAAGACCGAGAGCTCCAGCCGTTCGGACACCAGGGGGTTGTGCACGGCGATCTGCAGGAGGCAACACAGCCACAACGCTGGAGCGGGGCGGAGGGCTGGGCTGGGTACCCAGTAACACGGTGACCAAGACGCGTGCAGTACCGCCCAATCCAAGGAGGAGAGCGCTTCCGAGGTAGAGACGACTGACTCAGACCCGGCCATCCCACGCCCAAGGCGGGGTCACCGGCCTCTGCCCCCCCAGCTGAATTGCCCTCACCTCTTGCTGAATCCGGTCCTGCTGCGCCATGATGGCTTCATCGTAGGCCAGACAGTTAACACCTGGAAGAGGCCGGGGAGCCGCGGATGACTGGGCGTCCTGGCCCTCTCCACTGCGGACAGCTGGGCCAGGGATGAGCAGCCGGTGGCAGGGGGCAGGCGACCCACGCTCTTCTCCCCAGCTGTGCCCAACTGGGAGAAATCCTTCCTCATCTTTAAAACGAAGGGAAGAGGCGACCAGCCCAGGGTCCGCCGTCCCAGCCCGGCACTGGCCCGGGGTCCGCCGTCCCAGCCCGGCACCGGCCCGGGGTCCGCCGTCCCAGCCCGGCACCGCCTTCCTCCCTGCTGTCCATCAGCACTGGCCAGCCCACGAATGCTCGGGGCCGGGCGAGGTCTCCTGGGGGAAAGCAGGGGGCTGTGGGGAGAGCTTCCTGGGGGCCTGACTTCCGCAGCCCCATCATCCTCCCACGGTACCCCTGATGGTGCCCATTTTCCAAAGAGCAAAACAAAGGCAGAGAGGTGAAGTCATCCTGGCAAGTAGGGACCTGCGGTCACGCCCACGTGTCCAATGCCCAGCGAGCCCCGCTCTGCTCCGAGCCCCGGGCGCCCCCACCACCCGCCTAGGCCCCCTGCGCTGCATGGGGGGGGGGGTACCCTGGCGTGCTCTAGGAGCAGGGACCCCTCTCTGCAGAAGTCTCATGCGCGGGACCCGCGAAACCTGGATTCGGATCCTGGCTCGCTCTTAAATTCTGTGACCCTGAACATGTCACTGCTGGGGCCTGGGCTTGGGTGAGCGCTGAGCGCCTTCTCGTAGGGTTAGCGCTGCTGGGCCCCGGCCCGTGCCCTCGCGGCTCTGCATCCGCCGCCACCCCCCACCCCCAGTGCCCAGCTCGGCCCCCGGGGCCCAGCGCCCGGACGGAAAACGGGGCGGGTGGGGCCGCTCCTAAGGCACCCACGTCCTCAGGGGTCTAAGAAAACAATGGGCGGGCGGAAAGAGGCGGCCAGGCCAGAAGAGGGGGCTCTACCGGAAACGGCCCAAGTCCGAAGGAGCGGACGCCGACGGCCCCTTCGGGGCCAGCGCCGCCCACGACACCGCACCCGGCCGAGCCGGCCCTCCACGCCTCCCGGCCGCGAGCAGACGCCGGCGCTGCGGTCCGGGCCTAGGCCTCGGCCGGCCCGACGGGGACCCGGACCCCGGGCCCCGGGCGCGCGGCGCGGAGGGCGGGGCGGCCCAGGCCCCGCCCCGGGCGCGCGCCCGAGGCCAGGCCGCCAGGCTCGGCCCCCCGCCCGGCCGGGGGTCGCGGAGGGCGCGCCTTCCATTGTGAGGGGGCAGGGAGGCGGCGGCGTCCGCGCGTCGCGGCCGCTCCGGCCGCCCCGCCTCCGCCGCCTTCCTGGAGAACAGCCGGCCCGGCCTTGGCCCCCGCGGGCCCGGGCCGGACACCCCTCCCGCGGCCCGCACCTTCGGAGTCGCTGCCCAGCGGCTCCTGCTTCTGCTGCTGAGGTTCCTCCGCCGCCATCTTTAAACAGCGCCGCACTGCCGAGCGCTTCCGGGTTACCGGCCGCCCTCCTCCCGGAAGCGAGCCCCGCCTGCTGGCCCCGCCTTGGCAACGGCCCTAGCAACGGGGTCCCCGCGGGCGATGGCGGCGGCGGCGCAGGTGCGGGGCCCCTCGGGAGCCGGCCGCCCCTAGCCCGCCCCTTCGCGTGCTCGGTTCCCCCAGCCTCCCGAGTTCCCCGGCGTCGGCTTTCTCTGGGGTTGGAAATGCGGGCTGCGCTATGGAGATCGTGGGACGATTTAAGTTAAAATCTCTGCAGGCAGCCTCCACGCCGGCGGCCGCAGCTGCAGGGCCGCACCGCCGCTTTGGCGACCTGCTGCCCCCAGGGACGCCGTCCCCCTTGGTGCCCTGGCTGAGGGAAAGCGGTCTTTACACGCGAGGGCTGAATGGAACAATCGAGAGTGGCTGGAGGCTCGTGACTAAACAGGAAAAGGAAGGAGCCTTTGGGGGCCGAGATGGGCCACACCTCGACTGTATGGGGTGGGGGTCCTGGCAGTGGGGGAGACCACACAGAATCCGCCATTCCTTAAGATTGCGTGTAAATTAACTAGGCTTTTAATTTTTATTTATTTGAAAAGAGCAGCAGAGAGAGAGAGATCTTGCATCTGCTGCTTCCCCCGGCAACAGCCAGATCTGGACCAAGCCAGGCCAGAACCCGGAGCTTCGTCTGGGTCTCCCACACGGGTGCAGGGGCCCAAGCGCTTGGGCCGTCTCGGCTGCCTCCTCGGGCACGTTAGCAGGGAGCTGATCAGCCAGATCTGGACCAAGCCAGACCAGAACCCGGAGCTCCGTCTGGGTCTCCCACACGGGTGCAGGGGCCCAAGCGCTTGGGCCGTCTCGGCTGCCTCCTTGGGCACGTTAGCAGGGGGCTGATCAGCCAGATCTGGACCAAGCCAGACCAGAACCCGGAGCTCCGTCTGGGTCTCCCACACGGGTGCAGGGGCCCAAGCGCTTGGGACGTCTCGGCTGCCTCCTCGGGCACGTTAGCAGGGGGCTGATCAGAGCAGGTGGAACTCGCTGGATATGGGATGCTGGCGTTGCAAATGGCGGCTTAACCCGCTGTGCCGCAACCCTGCCCCCAGGGTTAATTTTTAAAATGGCAAAGCCATGGATGCTGAAGATGTGTTAGTCCCGCGGGCACGCTGGCTCTTCTTTTTCAGCCTCGAGGGAACTTTTTTTTTTTTTTTTTTTTGCAAGGCAGAGTTAGAGAGGGGAGACAGAGTACACAAATCTTCCAGTCGCTGGTTCACTCCCCAGTTGGCTGCAACATCCCGGGTTCGGCCAGGCCAGAGCCAGGAGCCAGGAGCTTCTTCCAGGTCTCCCACATGGGTGCAGGGGTCCAAGCACCTGGGTCAACTTCCACTGCTTTCCCAGGTTCATGAGCAGGGAGCTGGACTTGAACCAGCGCCCATATGAGAAGCCGGCGCCCCAAAGCCAGGGCGCTCCAGGAGGTTCCGGAAAGCACGGGAGGGGAATGTCAGGACGTTTTGGGTCGTGAGGCCAGACCTGGAGTGAGGGCAGGTGGTGGTCGGGCTCGCAGACCCGTGTCCCGGCAACCTTACAAATCAGGGTTTATGGGCCCACTGGGCTTTGGGGCTGCTTGCAGGTTCAAGACAGCAAGAGCCCCCCCTTTTGGAACCATTTTCCCTGTTTGAGCAGGGAAATGCTTGCCGGCAGTCGGACCCACCATCGGCAGCAGAGAACTGGCCTTCCCGGGTACAAAGCAGCACAGCGAATGGCAAAGACCTGGTCTCGTTGGAGCCTTGAACTGGCTAGCAGCCCAGCCCCCACCCACCGTGTATGACATGAGGAGTCTGTGCAGAGGCCCGGGGAGGGTCTCGGGCAGCACAGCCAGGCAGCCTCCCTCCCAGCCCAGGAGCTGTGGCTTGGAGGAGCCCCGCACCCTCAGTGCCCTCGGCACCCAGGGCCTGGCCCTGCCCTCCTGTGGACAGAACGGGGAGGAAGCGGCCGCACAGGGGCTTGGCTTCAGGCTGCCTGCTGGACACGGTCACCAAGGTGACAGGCAGTGGCCACGGGGCAATATGGCAGACGCCTCTGCCCAGGCCCCACATCCACCTCTCTAGGACTCTGACGGCGGCTGGAGAGGACACTCCACACTGAGACCCAGGGGCCATGACGCCTCGGCCATGCCGGAAGAGCCTACAGAACAGCCCAGAGGCCCAGGCCCACCCGACACCCTCCGCCTCTCAGAGGAGCGGGCCAGGTCGGGCTGAGGGGCCCGGGGACAGCACAATCCCCACGGGATGCCATGGCCACGAGAAAGCCTCAGAGTGGCCGAAGACGAGGGCCCGGGAGTCAGGCCGCCACCGGACAGCAGGAACAGGGCGTGCCTGGCCCCTAGAGACCCTCTGGGGCGGCTGCCGCTGTCCCCAGGCAGCCGGCCTGCTGTCATGGCCCAGGGGTCTCGGACCACCGCAGAGGCCGTGCTGCTGCCGCTGAGCAGGCTTTCACCTGCGGGATCCACAGGTGCACCGGTGACAACGGAGCGTTCCCCCAGCCACCTCACACGGCCTGCCCTGCCTGTTCAGGTCACTGCGGAGGGTCCTCCGAGCTGCTGCCAGCCGCTCCCCACACCAGAACGACGCATCGTTTCCTTACCACTGCTGTGACAAGTCACCACAAAACGAACGGCCCCAGCCACGCACAGGGGTCTCTGCAGGTCTCGCTGGAGCCTCCGCGCTGCCGAGGGGCGGTCCACTTCCTGCTCACCCAGGGGCAGACCTGAGGCCCGCCCAGCTCGAGGACTGTGGCACCGTCTGTCCCCAAGGCCACGGCATTCCCTGGCTCACTTCCGTCCCCCACGCCAGCAGCAGCAGGCTGGGTCCTTCTCAGGTGCACTGGGCCCACCAGGATGAGCCCGGATGCGCCGGTTTCAAGGCCCTCAGCCCCAGTCACGTCCACCGTGAACGAGACCCTCTTACAGGGGGCTCCGGGGTCTGTGGGGCTGGCTGAGGCCGCCACTGTTCCATCCTGAGCAGTGAGGCTCAGGGAGACTAAACACACGTGGCCAAGGTCAGGGGTGAGCGGCCCAAGGACTCAGCCTGGGCCTCGCCGCCCTGAGCTGGCAGGTGCCCACTGTGGCTCCCCACCTGCAGACAGGACTACAGCCTGGGCAGGGCTGGGCAAGGCCAGGTGACCAAGGGGAGCGGGGCTCAAACATGACACCCTGCCCCGCCCCCACGTATGCTCTGGGACCTACAGCCCGTGGAGCCGGAGGAGCCGAGGGGGCTGAGGCCTTTCTCGGAACAGGGTCCTGGAGGACTTGCCTGGCCTCCCACTCGAGACACGGACCTTGGGGCTGGCGCAGTCCCGAGGATGGGACCATCACCCCTCCCTTCCCGAGTTCCAGGCAAAAGAAACAACAAACCCATGGGCATCAGTGAAACCCCTCAGGGCAGTGGAGTAACCATGGAGACCCCAGGCGCTGCTGCTCCGTGGGCGCCCCACGCTTGCCGGGTGGCAGGCCGGTGGCTGTGCAACCAAGCCAACAGCCAGAGCCCTGGGGAGGTGGAGGCTTGGTCAGACCGGCCCTGCCACCCACACTCCAATTCCCCCAAGGGGGCTGCGCACCCACCCGGGGAGTCGGGGAGCTGCCAGGCCAGCAGCGGATCCTAAGCCATCACCACCCAGGGACGACAGGGACAGGACAGCCAGGAGGTCCCTCCACCCAGACAGCGGGCGAACCACCAGGTGTATGCCCCAGCCCCACACCCCTGCCAGGGGCGGCTGACCCTTCAGACCCAACTCGGCTGGCCTGCGCACCTGCAGACAAAGGACACGGGCTGCCCAGGAGGGCAATAGGAGCTCAGCTGGCCCGGGCCCACCCCCAAAGACCCACAGGCAGGGAGCGCGCCTGCCCCTCTCCACCTGCAGAAGGGAGAGGAGTTCTGATGCCGGGGACCTAACGCAGGCCACGCCCCACGCCCCGGCGTGCGGACATCTCTGCCCATCTCTGCCCGGCCGCAGCTCCACAGCGGACACTGAACCTCTGTCCCCGCAGCAGAGGACGCAAAGGAGGGCCGAGCCGCGCCGTCCTCCAGGGCGGGGCTGGCCTGGCCTCGGGGTTCCAGCTCAGCAGGCAGCACTCCCAAGGAGGGTCCTCCAGCCCCCACCAACCACCCAGAGCCACCCCCAGGCAGACAGGAGTGGCAGATTCCCCCAAGCAAGGAGAGAGGAGGGGAAGAGCACTCGGGCTGAATCCAAGATCGTTTATGGAACATGCTGGAAGCAAAGGGCCTTGGAGTTGACAAAAAACAGCGAGTGCAGTGCCTCACCCCACAACTAAGGAATGGCTGGAACCGCCCAGGACCACATGGGAGGGCTGGCCCCACCAGGACAGACACAGACACACGGCCACTGAGCTGAGGGGCTGGGTGACAGGGTACCTGACACGCGGCGGGCCAGGTGCACAGCACCCACGGCGGGGGAGAACTGGGCGGGGCAGGTGCACAGCACCCACGGCAGGGGAGAACTGGACGGGGCAGGTGCACAGCACCCACGGCAGGGGAGAACTGGGCGGGGCAGGTGCACAGCACCCACGGCGGGGGAGAACTGGACAGGGCAGGTGCACAGCACCCACGCGGGTGGCCAGCCACTCGTGGTCCTCCACACCCCACTCGGCACCAACCTCAGTGTGGACGCAGGGCCCATGCAGAAGGCACGCTGGGTCTCTGAAGCGAGGTTTAAATACTTTATTGTTGCAACGGGGACTGGGCTGCACGGAGCAGGGCCCTGACCCGTGGTCCCAGGAGGTCAGTGTGGACGTGTGGAGACGTCATGAAGAGGTGGCTGGAATTGAACGACATGATCCAGGAGGGGCAGGCCAGGAATGCAGCGAGGCGGGTGTGGTCAGCTCTGGGGGTGTGGGAGGACGGCCCTCACTCCCGCTTCTTGTAGTTATCCAGGTGCGACAGGATCCAGCCCGCCGGCAGCAGGAAACACAGGAAGCAGGAGGTGAGCCCAATGGCGACATCCTACATGGAACAAGAGAGGAGCCCCCGGAGTAAGGATTCCCCCAAGCCCCCTCAGAGGCAGGCGGAAGTAGAGCATCCCCACGATGGAGGGGAGGGGGCGCGCAGAGCCGAGGCCACCCTAAGCCCTGGGGTCAGGTGCAGGGGCGGGGGTGGGGAGCAGGCTGGGTCCGGATCAGGGCGACATTTGTCACCAGATGCTGGGGGGCGGGGGGGTGGGGCAGCAGCCGGGTTAAGCCCGTTGTAAAGCCAGCAACCCTGCACCTGCCGATAACCCAAAGCGCACCTCCGCGCCCCGCCTCCTCCTCAGCCTTTGGGCCAAGCATCAAAGCCCGGTGACGCCCTCCCCGCAGTCAGCCCGGAGGTCCAAGTCCCTCCTCCCCACTGCAGGTGCGGCTGGGACGGGCACCGGGCTGCGACCGCGGCCCCTGGTCCTCGGGGTCGGCGGGAGGACCCGGCCAGCGCCGTCTCCTCGCTCCTGCCCCTCTTTCCTTACAAACGGGGGGAGCCAAAGGCTCCCACGTTCCCGGGAATTCCCAAGGCCCCTGGGGGCCCTCGCGCCCTCCCGGTGGTGCCCAGTGGTGACACCCGGTCGGCGGGCATCCCGGGGACGCACGAGCAAACGCACCCAGCGAGGCGTGAGGCCCGGGGCTGGGCTCCGGGGTCTCCGGGGAAGACGCGGTGCGGACCGAGCGCCTCGTTCGCGCGCCCCAGGCTCCCCGAACCTGCACCGAACCCCGCGGGACCCCCGCACCCGGCCCGCTCCTCACCATGGTCCCGAGCTGCTCCCGCGGAGGCTTGGCGTGGATCTGCGCGCGCGGCACGAGGAGCCGCCGGGCCGGGCCTGTCAGGCCCCTCAGCAGCAGCGGCGTCAGGACGGACATGGCGGGACCGGACAGAACCCCGGAACGCGCAGCCGGAGCGAGTCCAAGGTCAGGAAGTCAAAATGGCAGCGCTGGCCGGAAGTTCCGGAGCGGGGGAGGCCGGGAAACGGAGCCCGGAAGTCTCCCGGAAATGACGCGCGCGCACACTTCCCGGCCGCCCTGGGAAGTTTT
The DNA here is from genome assembly GCF_033115175.1 of Lepus europaeus. Taxonomy (NCBI): domain Eukaryota; kingdom Metazoa; phylum Chordata; class Mammalia; order Lagomorpha; family Leporidae; genus Lepus; species Lepus europaeus. The sequence goes on from NC_084833.1 coordinate 7,241,784, forward strand.
TGGCGCGTTCCTCGAAACAGCCAATCCACGCCGTCCTACCGCCGATGGGCGGGGCGTTCCCTTTTCTTTACAATGTCCCCCCACTTGGTTGGTCTATCTACGTGAGCGACATCGAAGGACAGCCAATCGCGTAAACAAGAACACCACGCTGCACTCTTGACTCCTCCCTCCATTCATTCTAAATTCGGCGCTGTCTCTCGGCATTCATCGCTTCTCCGGACACTAACTGGGCTCCCCTCACGGGCTGTTACCCTCTCAGTTCCAGTCTCTACCATGGCAGCCAGCTCACTGTCTCTAACCCCCTATTTTTTTTAAACATTTATTTAATTTATTTCACGCCCCAGATGGCTGCATGGGCCGGGGCTGGGCCTGGAACTCCTCCCTGGTCTCCCACGAGGGTGGGGCCGTCTCCACTGCCTTCCTGGGCACATTAGTGGACAGCTGGACTGGAAGTGGAGCACCTAGGACTCGAACCTGCGCTCCCGATACGAGACGCCGTCATCGCTGTGCCGTGGCGGGTCCGCATCTCTCAGATGTAAACCTGACAGTCACACACTTCCTATGGCTGCTCCTGCTTGCCAAAGTCCCAGTTCCCGATGACACCACGCAGCCCATCTCTCAATATTCCACAGCTCCTGTGAAGTAGGCAGGCATACAGGTTAAAACTGATTGGATCTGTGAGCTGGAAGACCCCACCTTCGCCACGCCCCTGTGTGGCCTCATGCCCCTACCTGGCCACACCTGGGTGCCCACCGGCCAATCAGGTTGATTAACCACTCCCCTTTGGAAGTGGGTTAAAAGCCAGGCCACGGTGTGGCCAGGGCTCCTCTTTTTCCCTCGCCTCTTGCTAGGAAGGGGCTGGCTGTAGCCCCGCGCCTCCATGCGCTCTAGGCTTCCTGGCCTAGATGCTCTTCCACGTGGCTGGTTCCCGGTGCTCGGTATGAACCCCTGTTTACCTCTCTTAAATAAAGCTCTCACTCTCCTATGCATCTTTCTCACTAAATAAAAGCTTAAAACGTACCATGCTGCCTCGTTTATCTGTGCCGATATTTAGAATTCTTCTCTAAATATTAGGCAAGAACCCTCTTGGGCTTATTAATATCGGGGATTTAGTAATAAGCCCGTGGTGAAATCGTAAGGCACCCCAAATTCCGGTAGCACATGTGGCACCCCAGACAGCACTTCTAGGGAACTTTAAGGGGCCACATTTCAGGGTAAACATTAGGGGGTCTTGTCCAATTTCACCTGCTCCCCCGTCACCAAGCCTTTTCCCTTTTCCACTTTATTTGTATCTGAAACAGTTTTCAACTCTTGCCTACCCTTTATTTTAAAGATTTATTTATTGGAAAAGCAGAGTTGGAGAGACAGAGACAGGGAGGTCTTCCATCGCCTGGTTCACTCCCCAGATGGCTGAAATGGCCAGGGCTGGGCCAGGCTGAAGCCAGGAGCCAGGAGCTTCTTCCAGGTCTCCCACACGGGTGGCAGGGGCCCAAGGACTTGGCCATCTTCCACTGCTTCCCCAGGTACATCAGCAGGGAGCTGGATCGCAAGTGGATCAGCTGGGACTCGGACTGGCACCCACATAGAATGCCGGTATTGTAGGCAGCTTTACCCACTACGCTACAAGGCCGGCCCCTACCCTAGTTTGTTTTACCATGCTAACTCCTTCCTGGCCTCCATTTTCTGATACAACTTACTTTGTTCAACAAATCGCCTTTGGGGCTGGCACTGACGGGCATACAGAATGGAGTTCCTGGCTCCTGGCTTCACCCTGGCCCAGCCCTGGCTGTTCGCGAGCATCTGGGGAGTGAACCACCAAATGGAAGACCTGTCTGTCTCTCCCTATCACTCGATCTTCCAAATAAATAGTCTTTAAAAAATAATAAGTAAGGTCTCTCCTGTGTGCCGGGGAAGTGTTCTCCATAGCAGGGGTGAACAAGCTGTTCATCACAGAACCGACAGAGGACAAACAAGCACTTCACAGGAAGCAACTGTGAGTGCCACGGTGCAGGTAAGACCACACAGCCTCCCGGAGACAGCGTGACACTGCCTCGCCCGAGGCCTTGGCAGCCAGCGGCTCCCATGACTGCTCGGCCGTGGCCCCAGCGGCTGGGCTCCATCCCGAGCCTCCAGGGCCGCCTGTGGCTCACTGCTGCCTCCTAGTGCCTGGCACACAGCAGCCACCACTCAGACCGGTTGTGGACTGCAGGAGAGAGAACAGCCTTCAGGAAGGTGAACCAGGAAACAGGATCCAGGGCCGGCTACCGAGCCGGGTCTTTACCAAACAGTCTCGTTCTGTCTTCACACCCGCGGTATGAAGAAGATGCTGCTTTTCCAAACGTTTAAGGAGACGTATTTGCGTCTTTATTGGAAAGGCAGAGTGACAGAGATCTTCCATCTGCTGGTCCACAGCCCAGATGGCCGCAGGAGCCAAGAGCTCCATCTGGGGCTCCCGCAGGGATGGCAGGGCCCCAAGTAAAACCGGGGATAAAACGACATAAGCAAACAGTTCTTACTGCTGAGATGCAGTCAGGAAGGCGGTGACTCCGGGCTGCACTGCTGGCTTCCCCTGCTTTTTCAGGGGGCCCGGTGGGGCTGGAGCCACGCCCACCACCAGAAGGGATGCGCTGTCCTGTCTAGTGCCAAGCCAAGGCGCCTGACACCAGAGACCTGCAGCTCTTGTGTTTTGCCAGGCCAGCAGGCCCTTCCTCGTAGCCCTTTTATAATCCTCAAACAGCCTCACCCAGGGTCCATCCTGTGGCACGGCGGGTAAAGCCGCCCTGCAGTGCCGGCATCCCATATGGCACCGATTTGAGTCCCAACTGCTCCACTCCCGATCCAGCTTCCTGCTAATGGCCTGCTTGTGTGAGAGGCCAGAGCCACGCCATGACAGGCTTCTCACAAGACAAAAAAAAAAAAAACCTGACTAGGCCCCGGAAGCGCCTGGTATGAGAAGATGAAACCTGACACCGGGCAGTCCTTGGTCCATCCGGCAGGACCAGGTGGAGACAACCAATCAGGTGGGCCATCCTTGGTCCTGCAGGGCCAGGGGAAGGAAGGAATGCCGGGGAACTATGAAAACCCTGAGAACAGAGAGAAGGGGGTCTTGGTCTCCCAGCACTGCGTTGCAGGGGGGGGGGGGGGGGCTGGGCCCCCAGCATGCTGGACCTACAAATAAAGTCCCTTTGTTCTCTGCATTTCGGTGAGTCTCGCTGGTTCTTTCTGTCTGGGCAATCCAGAACACAACACTTGGGCCCCTGCACCCACGTGGGAGACCCCGAAGCCGCCCCTGGCTCCTGGCCTCGGCCTGGCCCCGGCTGTTGCGGCCACCTGGGGAGTGAACCAGCAGGTGGAAGCTGCTCTCTAGCTTTGCCTTTCAAATCAATCAATCTTTAAAAACAAACAACAGCAAAGCAGCCTTCTCTCCAGCTGTGTCCTTGACACCGGGGAGTCTGCGACCTTCTCCTCTGTGCAGAGACGGCTGGCACCTGGGGCGGGGACCGAGCACTTGAGCCATCGCCTGCTGTCCCCCCAGGTGCACAGCAGGAAGCTGGATGGGAACAGCAGCCTGGACCAGAGATGTGACTAGCTGCGCCAAATGCGCGTCCCTACTGTTTCCAGTTTTTACAAATGAGGACATGGGCTTGGGGAGCCGGGTGACCTGCTTGGGTTCCTGCAGCCACAAGGCTGCCCAGACAGGACACCGGAGCCGGTCCGTCCACAGGACACCTGACACCCACACTGTCAGCCACCACACAAGCTGCTGCCGAAACTGACGGTCCAGTTGTTCCACATCGAGATCGGAGGCCGCAGGGCGTGGGGGAGGGGCTGCAGGAGACCCGGAAAACAGAAGCTTTGGGAGAGGGGGAGGGGCAGGGAACAGAGGTAGCCATGGACCCCCGGGGTGCTGCCCAGCCCTGGTTGCTGGCAAACAGCCCAAGGTGGAGGCTTCCAAATTCCCCTCCCCCATCCCTGGGGGCACAGGCGACAGCTGCCGGCCACGCCCTGCTGCCCTCCTGGGCTTTGATGCTGCAAAACAAAGGAATGACTCCCGGGAGAGGAGAACGGAGCCAGGCCAGGCGCCTGGGGACCCGTTAGGCTCTCTCGGGAACTGCACTTTCCAACAACAGCACACTGGCCCTCGGCTGCACGGCTTCTCTCCGAACCATGTCAGGCTGCAGCAGGTTGAGCCCACGTGCAGGCGCCGGGAGCGGATACACCCACAGCGATGGCTCTCCTTTTTCTCCACCAAAACCCAGGAACAGCGCTCCTACAGGAGCGTAGCGGGCCAGAGGGCACCCCGCCTAGCCCACACCCATCAGAGCCCTGGGTCTGATCGGGGCTCCCGCCTCTGACCCCAACTTCCTGTTAATGCAGACCTGCAGGCCGGGGGGTGCAGTTGGGTTCCTGGCACTCAAGTGGGAGACCTGGATTGAGTGCCCCAGCCATGGAGGGCACTGGGAGTGAGGCAGTGGATGGGAGCGGGAACAAACTCCAGCTGGAGCACGAGTGGGTCCCACAAACAAGGCTGCGGGCACATCAGGTCAGGCAGAGGGAAAGTGGGACAAGCAGGGGTAAGGCGGGGGTGAGGGCAGCTGGGGCAGCTCCTGGGGGAAGGGGGGGGGTGTGGTGCCCAGGAGAGGCTCAATGGGCCCCTGGGAGGGTGGTGAGTGGGAGGGGTTTCATCATTTGCACACTTTCCCGTGTACCTTTTTTTTTTTTAAATCACAGGTAGAGTTAATAGACAGTGAGAGAGAGAGAAAGGTCTTCCTTCTGTTGGTTCACCCTCCAAATGGCTGCCAGGGCCGGTGCTGCGCCGATCCGAAGCCAGGAGCCAGGTGCTTCTCCTGGTCTCCCATGTGGGTGCAGTGCCCAAGCACTTGGGCCATCCTCCACTGCACTCCCAGGCCACAGCAGAGAGCTGGACTGGAAGAGGAGCAACCAGGATAGAACCTGGTGCCCATATGGGATGCTGGCACCGCATGTGGAGGATTAACCAAGTGAGCCATGGCGCCAGCCCCTCCCATATACCTCTTATACCACAGTTACGTGTTTTGCCTTTTTTTTTTTTTTTTGGTTATATTTATTTATTTGAAAGGAAGGGTGACAGAGACAGAGATCCATCTCCCATCCCCTGGTTTGCTCCCCAATGCCCACAATAGCCAGAGCTGGGCCAAGCCGAAGCCAGGAGCCACATGGGTGGCAGGAACCCCAGGGCCTGGGCCGTCTGCCGCTGCCTTCCCAGGTGCATCAGCAGGGAGCTGGATGGAAATGGGGCAGCCGGGATACAAACCCACACTCCGATACGGGATGCTGGCCCCACAATGCTGGCCTCATTTTTTTAAGCAGAAAAGAAAAAAAGCAGGTAATACATCGTGCATATAATTATCTTATTTTTGCTAAAACGATAGATTTAGGCTGGCGCCGCGTCTCCATAGGCTAATCCTCCGCCTGTGGCACCGGCACCCCAGGTTCTAGTCCCGGTCGGGGCGCCAGATTCTGTCCCAGTTGCCCCTTTTCCAGGCTCTCTGCTATGGCCCGGGAGGGCAGTGGAGGATGGCCCAAGTCCTTGGGCCCTGCACCCGCATGGGAGACCAGGAGAAGCACCTGGCTCCTGGCTTCGGATCAGTGTGGTGGGCCGGCCACAGTGCACCGGCCGCGGCAGCCACTGGGGGTGAACCAATGGCAAAGGAAGACCTTTCTCTCTGTCTTTCTCACTGTCCACTCTGCCTGTCAAAAAAAAAAAAAGAGATTTAGATGCACACAGACAACAGTCCCGAGGACACACACCAGTCTGGGGCACAGCCGGGGAGACAGGGGAGCTTCTGCTTTTTGGCTGCTGCCTTTCCCAGGATTCCACGCTGGATACTCTATGGTACTAAACAAGGGGAGGTTTGCCACGCAGGGCGGACAGGGACCCTGGCAGGCTTTCTCTAAACCCCAGGGCAATGCTGTGCTGCCTGCAGACAGGAGCCAGGTCTCCGGCCCTGGGACCTCCCACCACGCCCCAGTGCCTCGCTGAGGGCCCAAGCTCTTCCCTCCACCGCCCCCTTCCCCGAACAAGCAGGGGCAGGGGAGCTGGTGCCAGGGAAGACACCCGGAGCTGGCCCCAGGCCCACTGGCTGCACATGGGCTGGAGAAGCCCCCCATGGCCCCCAAACCTGGCTCCGATGTCCATGAAACGCTCAGGCCCAACAGTGGTACTGGACCACGTCCAAATACAGAGCTTGTGAGGCCTAGGGAGGGGCTGGCCACAGTCCTGCGGGGCCAGCATCCCTGAGTCCCGCAACTGCTCTACCCCACACTCCTGGTTCGCTGCCTCCCAGAGCATCTGACCTGCAGCCGCGAGAACCTGGCCTGGACTCTTCCTGCAAATTGAGTGGGTGCTGGCCAGGCCCCCAGGAACTCATCCCATGGCTCTCCGAGGGTGCCTAGGCCCTCTCCACGTGCCTGTGGTACAGCAGGAGAGTCTGGAAAGTCTCAGGGAGGCCCAGACTCAGACAGGGTGATGGAGCGGGCAGAGGGAAGAGCTGCCAGGTCCAACACTGATGTCCTGGACAACCTTGAGAATGCCCCCTTCTCAGCTGGACCTCCGCCTCCCCATTAGTGCACAGGCCAGCAGCGGGTGGGGGGCTGGCCTCCACTGGCCTGGGAAGTCTAACCTGGGGAAGCAGAGTGGGGGCAGGGGCAGAGACCCAGCATCCTGGAGGGGTGTTTGCTCTTCCTGGGCACAGCTGTTGTTGCCAAGTGCCAGATGCCCGGGGGCGGGCTTGCATGCAGCTGTCCCTGGCGATGGGGAGTGCCCTACTGGGAACAGGCTTCGGGCTGGGGGGTGGAGGATGCGCTGGCCAGGAGCCAGGTGGTGGTTAACCCCTTCTGATCCACAGCCCGCAGGCAGCAGCATCTGTGATGAGGATCAGGTCACCGTCTTCCTGCTCCTGTGTGGCCCTGGCCCCAGCCTGGTGGAGGCTGGCTGCAGCCCCAGGCCAGCCCCACCCAGGCCCCTGTGCCCTCTGAGCCCGCAGCCTGCACTCGCAACTCCGACCTCTGGTCCCCTGACCTCGCAGGTCCCTACTCCTCTCTGTTGTTCCGGGGCACCCTCACCCCACCAGGACCCTCACAGCCTGCACCCACATCCCATCCCAGCTCCCCACCCCAGAAGCCAGGCAGCCCAATCCGAGGGCCACATGTACCCCATGCCAGTCAGCATCTAGCGCTGGTGGGTTGAGACCTCACCACCTCTCAAGTGGGAATACTTTTTTGTCACTACTGGTGGGGGGCCCCCCAGAGACCAGGCCACCCTCCGCAACAGCGCCCTCCTGTGTCGGAGCGCAATGACACAGGCACAGGGCCTGGGGTCCTTCCAGGACCCTGGAGCCAGCCTTGGTGGAGGAGCTGGGCTCCATCCCCCAGGGTGGCTGCGGCCTCCCTCCGACTGCGGGTTGCCCTGCACTGAGCACAGTGCCTGCTGGCGTGACCCTGGCCTTGGCAGGGCCAGCCAACCCTCCCCTGCCCGTGGCAAATGCCACCTTTGTGTGGTTAAGAACCTAAGTGGAGATTCCTAAGGCCCCAACACAGGTTTACACACTCACCTCACCCACCAAGGCACAGGCAGAATCCAGAACTTAGGCTTGAGCCACCCTGGCTGCAGCCGTGAACCCTGGCCTGTGTCAGGCTGCTCAGCCGCCCCTTCCCAGCTCGAGCCTCGTCCTGTGGCAGCAGAACCGGCCCCTGCTGCACTGGGGAAAGGGAGCACTCCAGCCAACACCAGACACCAGGGCGGGCCGTCATCCCACACAGTTACACCAGACACCAGGGCGGGCCTCCATCCCACACAGTTACACCAGACGCCAGGGCGGGCCTCCATCCCACACGGTTATACCAGATGCCAGGGTGGGCCTCCATCCCACACGGTTATACCAGACACCAGGGTGGGCCTTCATCCCACGCGGTTATACCAGACGCCAGGGCGGGCCTCCATCCCACACGGTTATACCAGACGCCAGGGCGGGCCTCCATCCCACACAGTTACACCAGACACCAGGGCGGGCCTTCATCCCACGCGGTTATACCAGACACCAGGGCGGGCCTCCATCCCACACGGTTATACCAGACGCCAGGGTGGGCCTCCATCCCACACGGTTATACCAGACGCCAGGGTGGGCCTTCATCCCACACGGTTATACCAGATGCCTGGGGTGGGCCTTCATCCCACACGGTTATACCAGACGCCAGGGTGGGCCTCCATCCCACATGGTTATACCAGACACCAGGGCGGGCCTCCATCCCACACGGTTATACCAGACACCAGGGCGGGCCTCCATCCCACACGGTTATACCAGACGCCAGGGTGGGCCTTCATCCCACACGGTTATACCAGATGCCTGGGGTGGGCCTTCATCCCACACGGTTATACCAGACGCCAGGGTGGGCCTCCATCCCACATGGTTATACCAGACACCAGGGCGGGCCTCCATCCCACACGGTTATACCAGACACCAGGGCGGGCCTTCATCCCACACGGTTATACCAGACGCCTGGGGTGGGCCTCCATCCCACACGGTTATACCAGACACCAGGGCGGGCCTCCATCCCACGCGGTTATACCAGACGCCAGGGTGGGCCTTCATCCCACGCGGTTATACCAGACGCCAGGGTGGGCCTTCATCCCACACAGTTATACCAGATGCCAGGGTGGGCCTCCATCCCACACGGTTATACCAGATGCCAGGGTGGGCCTTTATCCCACGCGGTTATACCGGACACCAGGGCGGGCCTCCATCCCATGCGGTTATACCAGACCCTGGGGTGGGCCTTCATCCCACACGGTTATACCAGACGCCAGGGTGGGCCTTCATCCCACACGGTTATACCAGACACCAGGGCGGGCCTTCATCCCACGCGGTTACACCAGACGCCAGGGTGGGCCTCCATCCCACGCGGTTCCAGTTCCAGCTCCTCCACTTCCTACTGCCAAGCACCGTGGGAGACAGCAGGTGATGGCCCAAATGCCAGTCCCTGCTGCCCACAAGGGACACCTTGATGGAGTTCCTGGCTCCTGGCTCCAGCGTGGCTCAGCCCTGGCTGCTGTGGGCGTTTAGGGAGTGAGCAGTGGATGGGAGAGCTCTAGGTCTGTCTGCTTCCCAAACAAAATGGAACATCTTTTTAAAGATTTATTTACTTGACAGGCAGAGTTATGGAGGAGCAGAGGCAGAGAGTGTCTTCCATCTGCTGGTTTACTCTCCAAATGGCTGTAATGGCTGGAGCTACACTGATCCAAAGCCAGGAGCCAGGAGCCAGGAGCTTCTTCCAGGTCTCCTACATGGGTGCATGGGCCCAAGGACTTGGGCCATCCTCCACTGCTTTCCCAGACCATAGCAGAGAGCTGGATCAGGAAGTGAAGCAGCCGGGACTTGAACTGGCACCCATATGGGATGCCAGCACTGCAGGCGGTGGCTTTACCCGCTAGGCCACAGCACCGGTCCATATATATATATATATATTTTAAAAAAGGGCAATCCCTTACAAAGAAACAAAAATCAACAAATCCAGAAAACCCTGCGCCTGGCCTGAACTGACCCCTCTGCTCCACGCCTGGAGGCGGGACCCACACGCTGACCCGTGTCCCTGCCCTGACCCTTCTGCTCCACGCCTGGAGGTGGGACCCACACGCTGACCCGTGTCCCCACCCTTTTGGGGCAGTGCAGGGTGGCAGCAAGGATCACCGAGTCAAGAAGCCGGCACTCAGCGGGGGCCACGGCACAGCCGGCAGGGTCAGAGGCGGTGGCGCAGACCTCGGCACTCCTGGCGCTGGCCATTCACCCTGCCCCAAGGGGATGGCCACGCTAAGAAACGGCCTGGGATTAAACACAGCCTTCGAGGAACACGGCTCGGGGGAACCGTCCCAAGACACCGCACAATCCCCCCAGCAAACGGCCCTCGCCCTTCTGGTGCTGGGAGGCTTCTTTTGAGGCCTCAAAGGTGCGACAGCTGCAGAGACCAGGCCCTGGGCGCACCCCTTTGCCCCGGGGCAGTGCCCACTGGCTAGCTGAGACCCCAGAGCACTGCTCTGAGAGCACAAACTCTCCGTGGCTCAGGGCAGCAGCCTGGTCCCCCCTCACCCTCCAGCACGTGTGGGTCACCCCCCACCGCCCAGGACCAGATTGCCCAGCTCCCTGGTGCACTTCCTCGCCCCAGACATCTATCCGCCACCCGGCAGGGTCAGAGCCCCCCGGCTCAGAACCCAGCTGGTTGTCAGGCCTGCCCTGAGTTACCCTCCCTCTGAGCCTGTCTCTGTGAGCGCAGGAAACTGGGAGACTGTTTACTAAGACAGAAAACACCGAGTGAACCAACAAAGCAGAGGGGAGGGAACTCACCCACTCCATTCCCACTCGGCGCGGGAGCTTCCGGGCGGCCCCAGCCGTCAGACGTCGCGGTGGGCGCGGGGCTCTAGGAGGGCAGGCCCCCTCAGGAGGACACCCCCGGCCTCCACTGAGCACCGGGGAAGCAGCGCACACCCGTATCCAGGTCTCCGCGCCCACCCCTGGCAGCCGGCCCCAGGCCTCCCAGGGTTGGGCCCAACACGGGAAGGGGCTCAGGGCTCACGGGATTCCCTGGGCCCACGCTGCCTGCCTGTGGCGCCCCCGCACGGAAGCCAGCCGGCAGCTGAACAAACTGTCTTTTTATTTGTGATGTACAGATACAACCAACACAAAGAGAGATCACTTTTTCCCTTTGATTCCAGTGATGATAAAATGCTAAAGAAAATATCAAGAAGGAGTTTATCTTCCAAGTTTCTTCAAAAATAACCTGAAATAGGGTGAATACAACTAAAAAAGAAAAAATCTGAAAAAACATTTCAACGTTGCCCCAAACGAAACAACACTCACAAACGCCTGATACAGAGGAAGGCCTGCTGCTTCTCAAAGCCAAGAAGTGGGAGAAGCAGGGGAAGACGGAGGCGGGAGAAATCGACGGCTCCTCCGCCCCAGGCCACGCCTCCTGGAGGCCTCAGGCCGGAGGGGGCAGAGCAGGGCGCCAGGCATCCCGGGTGCCAGGTGTCCAGTGACTGGACAGGGACAACATAAGCTGAACTCATCACACGTGGGGTTTACACTGCGGGCTCCTTCTGGTCCCCTGGAGTGGGAGGTATCAGAAACCCATGATCCAATAAATACTCATCTTACCCTTCGAGACAGGGAGCAGAGAACTTCCTGCCACGCCTCTGTCTTTTCAGGACTCCCGGGCGAGTCCCCAAGCCCCTCCGCGATTCCAACACCCGCGTGGGGTCACGTCCCCAGGGAGCCACAGGCTGGGCAAAGGCAGACCCGCTCCAGTGTGAAGCCGCAAGGCCCCCAGCAGGAGTGCCCAGGCCCACTGCCACGGGGGTCCGGGGCCGGCTGAGGCAGGGGCCGCGCTGGGGCCGGTCAGGGCAGAGGTGCGGTGTGACCCAGACCCCGCAGGCAATGGCCCCGGGGCCAGGCAGAGAGCAGGGAGGCTGAGGCGAGGTGCTGGGTGCTTCTCCCTGGGCGAGGGTGAGGGCCAATGCCTGGAGATGAGGATGAGCGCAGCTCCAAGCCCACATCCTCGGGGGCAATGAGGTCCTCCGGCCCCTGGCTCCAGCTGCCACACAAGCACGCCAGAGAGGACAGCGCTCACTGTGGGCCCAGGAGCTGAGGCCGGGGGCCAGGGCAGTGGCACTAGCGCCCCACTGAGGCCGCAGGGGTCAAGGCTGGGGAGTGCAGGCGGAGGCCTGCTGCTGGCTGGGGGCTCTAAGAGGCCAGGCGGCAGTGGGGAGGCTCGCCGCCTCTCAGAGAGCTGTCAGCACCAAGACAGGACCCGGCGTGACCCACACCGGGAACGAGGGGCTCTTCCGGGGGAGGGCAAGGGGCTCCCTGATGTTATCTCCCCCTGGAGACAGAGCAGAGGTATGTGGGCTGGAGGGAGGGGGAGAGTGCTGTGGGGCCACGGAGAGGCACGGTGGGACCTCCACGTCACCGCTCCAGAGCAAGGCAGCCAGCCCAGAAGTCAGAGGAGCCATCTCCCCGGGGCCCCCACGAGACCTCGAGCTCGCCACTGGTCCTCACGGCTTCTCGCTGGTGGCAGTGGAGGGAGCGCCATCCTCCTGGCCGGCTGGTCCTGGGACGACCCCGCTCTGCGGAGCCCACGTGGCTGAAGGAGCTTCCTGTGCCTCGGCACAGCCCCGCCTCTGGTCTCCCTAGCGCTGCCCACCAAGGCGAGTCCCCCAGGCCTCTCGCTAGGCCCAGATCTTACACCGAGTCCACTCCCCTCTGGAGATCAGCAGGCCCGACACAGGACGCTAGGACTGTCACAGAGGTGGGTACAAACACCCGCTTCGTCCACGTGGCGCTGCTGGGAACCCAGCTGCAGAGCAGTGGCCCAGAGCTAAGCCAGAGGCAGCCACGCGTGAGGACGAGCACCACGGCCAGGCCCCCGCAGCTCCTCCTGCTCTCGGAGGAGGACGAGGGGCAGCTGGGAGCACTCCCGCCACGGCTCTGTGTGCTCTGGGAGCCGCCTGGCACGTGCAGGGCTTCGGAGGGCACCTGGCAAGCGGCGTGGGACCAGGGAGAGCTCAGGCCTCGGGAGAGGGCGCTCCGACCGCCAAGTGGCTCTGGGAGCTCAATGGCAGCAGCCACCACAGTGCCCACCCGTGTGGGAGTGCTGGCTGTCCCCAAACTTGGTCCTCCGGCTCAGGATCTCGTAGGAGCAGTCCTCCCCACAGCAACCGGACATGCTGGGGGAGGAGTCATCGATCTCAAACCTGCAGCAGGAGACAAGGGTGGCACAAAACAGCAGTGGGATTCCTCCCTGGCCCGAGGGCTTGTCCCCCGCTACACCGGGCTCATGGACCCCAAACCCTCCGGGACCACAAGCCGGGATGAGGACAGCGTGGGCAGACATGCCACTCCCCAGAGGGCCCACTCGGGTCCAGCTCCTTACTGTAGAGCATCCCTGAAGAACTGGTAGGCGCCATGGTTGTGTTTAAATACCGTCAACATCACCTTCTTCATCTGCGTGCTGGGAGAAAGCAGAGCGAGCGCCTCACAGGTCACACAAAGACGCCACAGCCTGGCTCCTGTCTGCGGCACCTCCCGCGCCCCGGGAACGGCCCGGAGTCCCAGCTGCAGCCAGCCTGGGCCGCACAGGCTGGGTCAGGCTGCACCCCACGGGCTTCCCCGCTTTCTTTCTGCAGCCACACCACTTAGGCACAGATCAGCCCTCGGAAGCCGCTCACTGCGCTGAGCGGGACACAGCAGGGCGGGGAGCAGCCTCCCAAGGTGAGCTCCCCACGCCTCGCAAAGCCTCACCCTCCAAGCGGCTCCAAGCCCAGCAGCGGTCCCAGAGGCAGCCCCTCCCGGGAAGGCGGCCCTCACCTGTTGGCCATGAGCTGCAGGATCTGAATGAGGAACTTGCCCAGGCCCTTCCGCCGGACCTTGCTTTCCAACTGCACTTCGTAGCTGGGAGGAGGAAGCAGAGCGCTGAGCGGCTGCCGGCCAGCTGGAGGAGCCTGCGGCCCCGGCCCCCACTGCAGTGCCCAGAGCGCCACCAGGGTCCCCTCTCCCACTGCCCAGCAGGGCCGTGGCTCCTACCAGTACAGGACTTCATCCCCACACTCCACGTCAAACCGGAAGTGAGAAAAGGCCACGGGGACAGAACTGTTTTCCCAAGCGATGAGGTACCAGGCTCGGTCATCTGTCATCTCCTCCCGTTTCTCCCGGTCCTTCCAGCCCCACTCGCTGTGCTCATACCTGGGGACGTTGGGGGCAGTCAGCTGGGGGAGGCGGGGGAGGGGAGCCAGCTGGGGGGTGCAGGCCCCCTGTCGGAGCGCACTTACATGGTCTGCATGTTGGTTTTGGTCAGGTCGAAGGCCCAATCCACGGTGGCTGGTTCCAGTCCAGACACTCGCTTGCACTCAATGGAGACGTTCAAGCTGGGAGACAAGGAGGGTGGGAGGCAGGTAGGCGCAGTGCCCACGCCTGGGCCCAGAGGCTCCTCCTGGACGGCTACCAGGCAGGCACACCCATCTCAGTTATCTGTAGGAAAAGCCAGGCCTACGCCTAACCAGAGAAGGGGCCCGGCAGGAACGAAGGCTCGTGGGCCCAGCCTACCGCCCTAACCACAGGCCAGTTATCAGTGCCACACCGTGTCCCCTGCCTGCCCTCCTGCCCTTTCTGCTGACCGGGTCTCCTCTCGGCTCCTTGGTTCCTGCCCGAAGGCATTTTCCCTACTGCTTTAATTTCCGCGGGGCTCTCGTCTACCAATCCTGCGCCCACAGCTGCCGGGGCTCAGCACGCCCGTGCCCGCACCCTCCGCGGACTCGGCTGACCGGCCCAGCACAGCTGTTTCCCTACACTAACAAGTGCACGGGCACGAAGGCAGCTCTTCCTGGCGACACTGAAGCACCACACAGCTGAACCCCGGGGCCCACCTGTGCGAGTGCACACCGCGTTCCCAGAGTGAGCCTGCACGCTCTGAGGTCCCGGCAAGAGCCCTCGGTGGCCTGACGCCACGCTCAGGAGCCGCTCCCACGCCTAGCTGCTGACCGGCAGCCCACACCAGCCACACGCCTGCTCAGCCTCGCAACTTCCTGCCCTTCAGTCTTCCGTCCATGCACGCACCAGGGACTGTCAGAACTGCCCCTACGGCGCGCTGCCTCCACCCCACCTCCGCCAGGGATCCAAGGAAAACGAGCATCATGAAAACGACACGTGATGGGGCCGGTGCTGTGGCGCAGTGGCTTAACACCCTGGCCTGAAGCGCCAGCATCCCATGTGGTCGCCAGTTCGAGACCCGGCTGCTCCACTTCCAATCCAGCTCTGCTGTGGCCTGGGAAAGCAGTAGAAGATGGCCCAAGTGCTTGGGCCCCTGTACCCGCGTGGGAGAACCGGAAGAAGCTTCTGGTTCCTGGCTTCAGATCGGCCCAGCTCCAGCCGTTGTGGCCAATTGGGGAGTGAACCAGCAGATGGAAAACCTCTCTCTCTGCCTCTCCTCTCTCTGTGTAACTCTGACTTTCAAATAAATAAATGATTAAAAAAAAAAAAAGAAAACGACACGTGGATTTCCAGTTTGCTTGCAGCTAAATAAACAAACTCACGCCGACTTGTTAGAACACGTCGGAGCGGGCACTAACGGGAAAGACATCCATTCGAAAAGAGCTCCCTCAGAGCAACATGAGTTCTGCTAAAACTGAACTAAGGACAAACATCCGATGCACGTGAAGCTTGGGTGGAAGAATGGTGAAATTCTTATATTTTATGAAAAGTTCATGGGAGGGGCCAGTGCCCTGGCGTACCGGGTAAAGCCGCCGCCTGCAGGGCTGGCATCCCATATGGGCACTGGTTTGAGTCCCAGCTGCTCCACTTCCTGATCCAGCTCTCTGCTATGGCCTGGGAAAGCAGTGCAAGATGGCCCAAGTCCTTGTGGCCTTGTCCTCGCTTGGGAGACCCGGAAGAAACTCCTGGCTCTTGGCTTTGGATCGGTGCAGCTCCAGCCATTGAGGCAAATTGGGAAGTGAACCAGCAGATGGAGGACCTCCCTCTCTCTCTCTCTCTGCCTCTCCTCCTCTCTCTGTGTAACGCTTTCAAATAAACAAATAAATAAATAAATCCTTTTTTAAAAAAAGCTCATGGGAGCCATCTTCACAGAAATCAAGTGCACACACAGCTAGCTTGTTTAAAAAGGACAAATCAGGGGCCGGCGCTGTGGTGCAGCGGGTAAAGCCGCTGCCTGCAGTGCTGACATCCTGTACGGGCGCCGCTTCGGTTACCCCGGCCGCTCCACTCCCAGTCCGGCTCCTTGCTAATGTGCCTGGGAAGGCAGAGCATCTAAAGGTGGCCCAAGTGCTACCCACATGAGACCTGGAAGAAGCTCCTGGCTTCGGCCTGGCTCAGCACTGGCCCTTGTGGCCATCCAGGGTGAACCAGTAGACATCTCTCTCGGGGCTGGCACTGTGGCGTAGAAGGTTGAACCTCCGCCTACAGTGCCAGCATCCCACGTGGATGACTGGAGTCCTGGCTGCTCCACTTCTGATCCAGCTCTCTGCTTATGCACCTGGGAAAGCAGCAGAAGATGGCCTGAGTCCTTGGGCCCCTGCACCCACGTGGGAGACCTGGAAGAAGCTCCTGGCTCCTGGCTTTGGTCTGGCCCAGCCCCGGCAGTTATGGCCATTTGGGGAGTGAACCAGCAGATGGTCTGTCTCTCTCTCTCCCCCTCTCTCTCTCTCTGTGTAACTCTGCCTTTAAATAATTATATAGTTTTTTTCTTTTTAAATCTCTCCCGCCTCTCAAAACATCTTTAAAGACAAAGAAAGCTTGGTCTGCAAGTAGAGATTCTTCCAGTAATCTGGATTCTTTAAGCATGCGAGCAGGACCAGAGACAGCAGAGGCGCCAGGGTCAGCCAGCAAGGCCAGCCTCGGAGCCGTGCCCCACTGTGTAAGCCAGGGGAGCCCGCCACATGGCAACACTCACAGCTGTCGCGAGACCTCCACGCCCACGGCAGCTGAGGGGCACAGCTCCCGCCGCAGCTGCAGGGCCTCTGCTCGCAGACAGGAGGAATGGATGCGACCCACGCGGTTCTCAGCAGCTACGAGCGCCCCATCACGCACACATCCGCGGCTGGCTGCCTACTCACCGAGACGTCCAACACCACTGCTACTTACTGAGCTGGGTATCTTCTCTCCTCTCCTCTTTTCACTTACTTTATTTTGACAGGCAGTTAGACAGTGAGAGAGAGGGACAGAGACAAAGGTCTTCCTTTTCCGTTGGCTCACCCCCCAAATGGCCGCTATGGCCGGTGCTGCGCCGATCCGAAGCCAGGAGCCAGGTGCTTCCTCCTGGTCTCCCATGCGGGTGCAGGGCCCAAGCACTTGGGCCGTCCTCCACCGCCTTCCAGGACCACAGCAGAGAGCTGGCCTGGAAGAGGGGCAACCGGGACAGAATCCGGTGCCCCGACTGGGACTAGAACCCGGGGTGCCGGCGCTGCAGGCAGAGGATTAGCCTAGTGAGCCACAGTGCCAGCCTTCACTTACTTATTAAAATCAGAGTTAGAGAGAGGGAGGGAGAGGTGTTGTCCATCCGCTGGTTCACTCCCCAGATGGCCAGGGTGAACAGAGCTGAGCCAGGAGCCGGGAGCTCCACCCGGGTCTCCCACGGGGGTGCAGAGGCCCAAGCACTGGGCCACCTTCTGCTGCTTTCCTAGGCCACTGGTCGGGAGCTGGATCAGAAGCGGAGCAGCCAGGACACAAACTGGCACCCATTATGAGACGCCAGTGTCACAGGTGCTGGCTTTAACCAGTACGCCATCGACACTGGCCCCTTTCTCTCTTCACAGACTTATTTACTTGAAATGCAGAGTGACAGAGAGAATGAACGAGAGAACACTCTTGCAACTGCTGGTTCACTTCCCAAGTGACCATAACAGCCGGGGCTGGGTGGAGCTGAAGCCAGGAGCCTGGAACTCCAGCCGGTCTCCCACATGGGCGGCAGGGCCACAAGCACTCAGGCCATCACCTGCCTCCCAGGCGCACTAGCAGGGAGCTGGAAAAGAAGTGGAGCAGCCGGGACTGAAACCAGCACTGTGATGGGGCGGAGGGCATTCCGAGCAGACGCTTCACCGCCCCTGCATTCTCTGCCTTTAAATAACGTCACGCTTGGCTCCGTCACCCTTCCACGTGGTAAACAATGAGGCTGAGGAGCAAGGGTGACCCGTCCAGCAGCGCTAACAAGAGGCTCAGCTACAAGTCAAGCCAGAACTCAGAGAAATTCTGCTTTTCCCTAAGCCCAGCGGTCAAGTCACAGAAACACGACAGTCAACAGTGTCTCGGGAGACAGACGATGTTTCCCATTTTATAAACCAAGCACAGAGAGGGGCGGGGCATCCGCACACAGATCGGCGGTCACGCAGCTCCCAGTCCCAGAGCTACAGTGCTCAGCACCACACACTCAGCCCCCGGCACCAGCTCATCTCCAAATGCAAACTGAAGCACAGAGGAGTCAGGTGACTTGGCCAGGGCCCAACAGCCAACAGGTGGCTTTGCTGGTCACTCAGGGCAGGAATGAAAGGCCCCGGGACACGCTGTCCCTCCCTCACGTGACCGCTCAGCTCTGTGAGACCGACAGCCCGAGGTCAGCGCCATGCCTGTTTGGCACAAACTCCTGTGCCTCCCCAGCGGGATTCTCGATCAACAGAGGGCAGTCGTGAGCCACAGCTTCTGTCCTTCGCATTAAGGGAGACACTGGGCCAGAGCCCGCCTCCGCTGAGGGGCCTCCTGAGGACAGCGGCGGAGCCACTCACCCGTTTCGGTCATATTTCTTGAACACTGGGAAGGCTTCCAGAGGGTCGCCAAGCTGTGGAGGGAAAGAAAGGAGTAGCAGATGCGCGAGGCGCCGGCGTGAGGCCCACGTGAGGGGCGGGCGCCCCGTCCACTCAGCTGTGAGAGCATGGGGACCTTCCAGGAGGCCCGGTGCGCAGGCGTGGCTGGCTGTGGGCGGGACAGCGCTCCTCTCTGAACCACTGCTGGCCTCACCTGGGCAGAGGGCTGCAGATGCGAGAGCAGGCTCCCGGGCCCCACCCTCACACAGGTGGGGTGACCAGGAGCGGCCAACACGATGGGTGTGGAAGGGGCAGAGCTGCCCGGGTTCAGTGTGGAAAGCCATGGCGAGCAGGCTGCTCCAAGCTGCCCAAACACTGCTGCCCGGCGCGGCCCCCTGCCCCCAGCCCAGCCCCCAGCACCTAAGGGAGATAGAACGCCGAGCACCACACTTCATCACGGAGCCTTCCTCCCCAGAGCGCAAAGTCCTAATGAAAACTTCTCCAGACGCCCTTCCACGGGGAAGGAGGGGGACCAGGGAAGCGGCCACGCCCACCGGCACCTGCGGCCCTGAACACCTGGGCCCACAGCCCGCCCTCCTCCCAACTTTCTCAGCAGCCAGCAGAGCCGCGAGGGGGGAGTACCACAATTCTGCCACAGGGTGGCGCCAAAAGAAGTCAAATAAAAACCAAGCTGAAGTTCCAGGAGGCAGGGCTGGGAGGAACTCACCCTGTTGGCGGCGTCCACCTTGGCACAGACGGCGTCCATGGCCGCTCGCTCCTCCAACCGCTTCTGCTTCTTCTCCTTCGCTTTGCTCGACTTTCTCTGCGAGGAGGAGAGCCACGCTGGCTGGAAGGGCCGTGGCCAACCCAAGGCCTGACTTCCCTGAGGCACTGAGGGGGCCGCCCCGCAGCACAGCCGGGAGCACGAGCCTGAGCAGGCCGCGCCGCTTCCTGGCCTCCTGACCACAGGTCGCGGCGAGCACCCAGGGGAGCCAGCACCAGCAGGCCGGGACACCCTCACTCCCTCCCTCCCTCCCGGGGAGGAGACGCCCAGTGTCAGCCCGGCCGGACAGCGCTGACAGCTGCTCCGCGGTGGGAGCCTACCCGAGGCCTCCTCAGCACCTTCCACTGTCTAGGAGACAGACGCGGTCAGGGGCAGCCCCTGTGGGAGCTGGGGCCGGAGCTGGCCCCAGGGGTGCAGCTGGGGACAGGGCGGTGCTGTGTGGGCGCACGTGCAGCAGGGGAGGCCACACAAGCCCCGGTGCAGAGGGGCAGACAGCAGGTCGCCCACGGCTGCCCCAGACCAGATCCCGCACTGAGGCTCTTACAAGCTCTGCAGGCCACAATGAACTCTAAGTTAGAATTACACAGAGAGAGAGAGAACACGCACCTCCATCTTCCGGCTTACTTCCTAAGTGGCTGCAACAGCCAAGGCTGGGCCAGGCCTAAGCCAGGAGCCAGGAGCTTCCTCCGGGTCTCCCACGTGGGTGTAGCTGCCCAAGCACTTGGGCCATCCTCTGCAGCTTTCCCAGGAGCACCAGCAGGGAGCTGGACTGGAACTGGACCAGCTGGGACTCGAACCAGCGCTCATAAGGGATGCCGGCACAGCAGATGGTGACCCAACCCCTACGCCACAGCGCCGGCCCGTACTCTTGTTAAACGAGTGGGTAACACGAGGAACACGGCCAGGCTCTGACGTCTGATCGACCTGGGCCAAAGCCTCTCGCTGCTCTCCTCTCCCTCAGGGTCCCAGGACAACACAGGCCTTGTCCGAGCTCCCCCGGCCCACACCACGCCCTCCACAGTACGGACCCCGGGGGTTAACACGGCTCCTGCTTAACAAACCACGTCCGTGCTCACTGCGCGGCCAGCGGCCAGCCAGGCAGCACAGCAGGCAGAGGCCCTCGGAGCCGGCTGTCAGCTCGGCCTCTCGCTTCCCTGAGCTCATGGGAGGGGTCTGACAGCCCCAGCGACACCGCAGGGCTGGCGAAGGGCACCGGCGTGCGCCGTGTGGGGCAACCCGCTGCTGGGAGTTTCAGAGGATAAATTCTGCGCTCGCTTTCCCGAGGAGTGACACAGCTCGGCTCCTGCTTCTAAACCGAGGGGCGGGAGTTCGCAGAGTGGGGCGCCCCACGACACAAACCCAACAGTGCCAGAGCGCCCTGGAGGCCGCGCAGGAGGGTGGGCTGTCCTCCCGAGGCCGCGGTCCAGCACTGACAGGCTCCGAGCATCCCTCTTCCTCTGGGAATCTGGCTCTCAAGGAACGAACACGGGGTTCAGTTCTCACGGCAAACATCACCCTCCCTTCACCCAGGAGGAAACTGAGGTGCGGGGACCCGCTCAGAGGCAGACACAGCCTCGGCCAGCGTCTGTCCCCGGCCCTGCCGTCTCCCCCCGGGGGGGGCCTCGCCTGTGGACGTCCACCGCGCCCCGAGGCCAGCGCTCAGGCCCCACTCTGCACTGAGGAGCCTGAGGCAGCGGAAGCCGGCACGGAGGATCTGGAGCTGCACGCGTGGCAGGAGTGCAGGTGTGCGGCTGATCAGACTCCTCCCCGTGCAACCTGTGAAGGCAACGGGGCCTCCAGGGAGGTGCAGACGCCAGTGCTGGCCTCAGGGAAGACTGTGGGACAGGGCGGAAGCCAGCACACCGCCAGGAGACGCGAGTCCCCTTCCTTCCCCCTGCCACTGTCCAACACCACACAGACAGGAAGAACGGAGGCGCCGGGGGGCACGTGTGACTCCCGGGATGCAGCGGGCACGCAACCCCCGCCCGTCGGCAGGATTTCCCAAGCACAAGCAGGAGGGCCAGGCCGGGCCTCCGGGAGACCCCCAGACCGCAGCCCGCCGGTCGGGCGCTCCCAGGCCGGGCCTCCGGGAGACCCCAGACCGCGGCCCGTGGGTCGGGCGCTCCTCGGACTGCAGCTGCTCCGGGCCAGAGGCCGAGGGACCAGGACAGCCGTCAGATGCTCTGCCACCTGCACACAGGGTCGCGCTCAGTGCCCCGGGAAAGGCAGTCCTGAGGGACATGGGAAAATCCCCTAATCAGAAAAGGAAGCAAGCATGGAGGACAGCTCACTGTGGCTAAGGCCTCTCCCCAGGGAGCTTCACGTAACAGAGTGCAGGATTCCAGTCGGGAGACCTGGATCTGATTCTCAGCTCTGGCACTAAACAGCTGTGTGGCCAGGCAAGGCACTGCAGCCCTTCGCAGCAAAGCTCTCAATGTTTCTGAACCTCGGTTTCCTCATCCATAAAATGGGGCTAACAGAGCACGGTGACACCAATAGTCACTGGACTGTTGGGAGGACAAATGGATACACTAAACTGGACGTAAAAATATCTTAGCGGGGCAGGCATTTGGAACAGACTAAGATGGCACTTAGGGGGCCTGGGCTGTGGCGCGGCAGGTAAAGCCGCCCCCTGCTGCACCACATCCCATATGGGCGCTGGTTTGGGTCCCGGCTGCTCCACTTCTGATCCAGCTCCCTGTTAATGCACCTGGGAAAGCAGTGGAGGATGGTCCAACTGCTTGGGCCCCTGCACAGACGTGGGAGACCCGGAAGAAGCTCCCAGCTTCTGATGGGCCCAGCTCCAGCCGCTGCGGCCATTTGGGGGAGTGAACCAGTAGATGGAAGACCTCTCTCTCTTTCCCTCTCTCTGTCTCTGTAACTTTGCCTTTAAAACAAATAAATAAATCTTTAAAAAAAAAAAAAAAAAAAGCTGCCATTTGGACATCCCCATCCGGTACCAGAGTGCAAGTCCTGGCTCTGCTGCCACTGCCAGCTTCCTGCCAGCGTGCACCCTGGGGGCAGCAGGTGCCGGCTCCGGTCCCCGAGCCCCTGCCACACATCAGAGAACCAGGCGGAGCTCCAGGCGCCTCACTTTGGCCGTACCCAGCCCTGGCTGTTGCAGGCATTTGGTGAGTGAACCATGAGATGGATGATCTCTTTCTCTCTCTCTTTGCCTTTTACATAAACAAAAATAGGGGCCAGCTCTGTGGCGTAGCGGGTAAAGCCGCCGCCTGCAGTGCCGGCATCCCATATGGGTGCCAGTTCGAGTCCCGGCTGCTTCACTTCCAATTCAGCTCTTTGCTGTGGCCTGGGAAAGCAGCAGAAGATGGTCCAAGTCCTTGGGCCCCTGCACCCACATGGGAGACCTGGAAGAAGCTCCCGGCTCCTGGCTTCAGATCGGCGCAGCTCCTGCTGTTGCAGCCATTCGGGGAGTGAGCCAGTGGATGGAAGACCTCTCTCTCTGCCTCTGTTACGCAGAGTTACTGTGTAACTCTGACTTTCAAATAAATAAAAATAAAAGACATGCAATTAGGGAAACCACCCTCTCTCCAGTGCCGAGCTCTGCTGCGGGGCCCGCTAACGTGAGACGCGGCCACCTACTCCATCTCCACAAGCCAGCAAGGCCTGTGCGCCCACTGCGCCACTGAGAACCTGAGCAGGCAGCGGGCTGGCCGGCGGTCCTCGGAGGCCTCCCTCCGCTCCCAGCAGGCTCCACGTGCCCTGCGTGCGCCCCGCGCCCCGCTGATTTCTGTGGAACGGACCATCTTGTATCCTAGAGCCCGTGGCCCTTCCACTCTCGTGGCAGAGCCCACACGCAGCCCTGATGCCTGCTCTCACCGACTTGCCGAAGCACTGGGCAATGACGGCAGCAGGGCCTTCCAGGGAGCCGACCTGGCACCTCGTCGACTTACAGCGTCAAGGCCACGTCCCGCACAGCATCCCCATCCCAGATGAACCGGGTTTGGGCAAAGACAGAGATCGGCATTCTAACTCCTCCCCAGCGCCACACACAAATAACAAAACCTGATGCGGGCCCATGGCCCACAGCGCACGGCCCATGGCCCACGGTCCACGGCCCACTCCAGAGTCTGTTTGGCCATGGATTAGATGGCCATTTTCGTCTAATAATTTGTTGTCAATAAAAATTTGAGGGAGGGCAAAAAAAAAAAAATCTAGGTTAGTGACAGCAGGGACACGTCCAGAAGTTTAAAAATAGCACACAGCTATCTCAGATCACTAAAACGAAGGCTGAGGGTACGAACAGAGCCGCCGCTACTTACAAAGCGGCGGCCTGGCTATCTCCACCCAACCTCTCGTTTAACCGTCGCCACTCCCGCCAAGGCCCAGGTCCGTAGGGCCCCCGTGTCGCTGGCACAACCTCGCGCTCGGAGCCGGCGGAGACGGGGCTGGAGCCCAGGGCTCCCGCGGGCAGGCAGGGCCGGGTCTCCTTCCCGGAGCAGCGCTTTCTCCGGGACTCGGGAGAACTCGCACGCTCAGGCACACGCGGACGAACGCGGCCTCCCGGCTGCAGGCCCCGGCGGCCCCTCGTCTTCGCGGCTCGGTGCACCTGCAGGGCTACGGCTACCAACAACCCAGCCGCAGGAGCAGGGCCGCGGCACGGCCAGCAGAGCAGGCCTCTCCCGGCAGCGGAGCCGGGGAGCCGAGCCGGGGCCCGGTGACCTGGGCCCGGCGCCCCGTTATCTCGGGGCGTCCGTCCCCTCCAAGCCAGGGCTGGCCTCGGGCGTGGGAATCCGCGGAGCCGGCGACGACCAGGGCGCGGGGGCGCTGAGGGGTGGCGGGGAGGCCGGAACGGGTCGGCGGGCGCCACCCTGGGGAAGGAGGCCCCCCGGGGGGCTCCCGGGAGAGGCCGAAAGTGGAGACCCTTAGAAGCGGGGAGCAGGGTCATGTGGGGGGCTGGGGGTCACGTGAGGCGGAGGGGGTCGGGGTCACGTGAGTAGGGGTGCAAGGAACAATGGGGGCGAAGGGGGCGAGGGTGGCGAGGGGCGCTCCTGGGCCCCCAGTCTCTTCTCCCTGCCTCACTCACCCCCATGGCGGCAGCAGCGGCGGCGACCCTCGGCCCCTGCTTAACACACCCTCGCCGGCAGGGAGGCGGCAACGGCTGCGGCGGCGGCGCGGCGGCGGCGAGACCGGAGCGGCGGGCCCTCTCAGCGCGCATGCGCCCCGCGGGCTCCCCGGCCGGCCTTCGCGGGCACCGCGCCGGCGCAGAACGGGGCAGAGGGGCGAGCGGGGAGAAAGCGCGCAGGTGGAGCGCGCGCGACGCGGGCCGAGGGTCTCGGACCAGAAGAGGCGGGAGGTGCGGAGGAGCGTCGCGCTGGGGATGACGTGTCCGCCGGCCCCGCCCCCTCGCCGGCTGGGCCTGTCGCTATGGCAACGGCTGGGCAGCGCCGCCCTGGCGCTCGGCGTCTTCCCCGGCTGGCGCGGAGCCGCTGGCCGAGCAGGCGCCGGCGACCCGTCGCGTCCCGCCCCTCCCGAGCCCTCCCGCCTTCTGGATCTTGACTCCCGAAATTCCTTTTGTAGCCAGGGTCCTATCATTCATTCATCCATTCATTCATTCGTCTTCCGGCCATTCATCCGCCCTGCATTCATTCGCCAGCTCAGTACATTGGCCAGCACCTGCGCTGAGCTGAGCTGAGCTGGGGTCAGAAGGCGAGGAGACGCCAGCGCGGCCGAGCCTCGGGGTCCAGGGGGTGACAGGTGGTGACAACCGTTTGGGCATCCTGGACAACGTTAACTTTTTAAAATGTATTTTATTTGAAAGGCAGAGAGAGAGAGAATCTTCCATCCACTGGCTCACTCCCCACACGCACGACCACCGGCACTGGGCCAGGCTGAAGCCAGGAGCCGAGTCTCCCACGTGGGTGGCAGGGGCCTAAGGACTCGGGCCGTCTTCCGCTGTTTTTTAGGCACATCAGCAAAAGTGGAGCAGCGGGGACTCGAACCGGCGCCCATACAGGGTGGCAGTGTCGCAGGTGGCGCTTAACCCCTTGTCCCACATCAGCCCCGTCTGCGGCCTGTCTGGATTAACTCCCTCCGCTTGGTAACACTTGTGCGCACTAAGTGTCCCCACTTTTCACGCTTGGTACCTCGTGTCGTTTCAGTCCTGCCAAGGTTCCACCGCCGAATGTACCGCACTTTATTTACTCTGTCTTTTCCCGAAGGACCCCTTGGTCGCCTACTGGGCTCCTGTGGGTAAATACGATGGAGAGTGACTCCCGGATCGCAACAGTAAAAATATGTCCAGTTGTATAAGAAACTGCCTAAGCTGTCTTCCAAAACGGCTGTGCCACTTTGCGTTCCCACCAGCGACTTCCTGTTGCTCCACACCCGGGTCTGTGTTTTGTCCATTGATAGGATGTAGTCTTACCTCATTGCTGTTTGAATTTGTCATCATTTTCCTGATAATGTGTAACAGGCAGCATCCTTTGCATTCTCATTTGCCCTCTGTCTTTGGTGAAGTGTCTGTTATGCTGTTTAATTCGTTGCTTCCTACTGTTAAGTTTTATGGGGGGGGGGGTCCTTCATTTGGATAATAGCCCTGTATCAGATACATATTCTGCGAGTATTCTCTTCTGGTCTGTGGCTGATCTTTTTATTCGCTTGACAATGCATCTTGCAGAGCAAGAAATACCAGGTCTAATGCAACCCTGTTTATCAGCTCATTCTTCCTGGCCTTTGGTGCCATGCCCAACGAGGAATCACCCAAGTGAGATCACCCCAACATTTCCCTGTTATCTTCCAGACGTTCTCTGTTTCCTGCATTTGGGTCTCTGAGGCAGGTGAAGTTCATGTCTGTGGAGGATGTGTGGTGTGTGTCCAGACTCTGCTTTTGCAAGTGGATGTCCAGTGGTTGCAGTCCCGTTTGGTGAAAAGTTTATCTTTTCTCCCTTGTGTTGCCTTTGCCTCTTTCTACAAACACAGTTCACGTAGATATGTAGGTCTCTCTCTGGGCTTCCTATTCTGTTCATCTGATCTATTTGTCTATTTGTTCACCAATGCCATGTTATCTTGATACTGTAGCTTCATAGTACATCTTTAGAATTACTTTGTCGAGATCCACAAACAACTCACTGGGACTTTGATTGAGATTGTGTTGAATCTATAATGAAGTTGCGAACAACTATATCTTTTTTTTTTTTTTTTTTACTTTTTTGACAGGCAGAGTGGACAGTGAGAAAGAGACAGAGAGAAAGGTCTTCCTTTTGCCGTTGGTTCACCCTCCAATGGCCGCTGCGGCCAGCGCACCACGCTGATCAGAAGCCAGGAGCCAGGTGCTTCTCCTGGTCTCCCATGGGGTGCAGGGCCCAAGCACTTGGGCCATCCTCCACTGCCTTCCTGGGCCACAGCAGAGAGCTGGCCTGGAAAAGGAGCAACAGGGATAGAATCTGGCGCCCCAACCGGGACTAGAATCCTGTGTGCCGTTGCCGCAGGCGGAGAATTAGCTTATTGAGCCATTGCGCCGGCCCACAAAACTCAATATTTTTAAAAGTTATTTGTATTTATTTGAAAGAGAGAGAGAGAGAGAACGCTTCCATCCATCTGCTGGTTCATTTCCCAAATGGCCACATCAGCCAGGTCCGGGCAGACCAAAGCCAAGAGCCAGGAGCCAGGAGCTTCATCCGGGTCTTCCACATGGGTGCCAGGGCCCAAGCACTTGGGGATCGTCTGTTGCTTTCCCAGGCGCATTATCAGGGAGCTGGATCAGAAGTGGGGCAGCTGGAGGCCAGTGCTGTGGAGTAGTGGGCTAAGCCTCCGCCTGTGGTGCCGGTATCCATATGGGCACCGGTCTGGCCATTGTGGCCACTGGGGAGTGAACCAGCAGATGGAAGACCTTTCTCTCTGTCTCTCCCTTTCTCTGTCTGTAATTCTGCCTCTCAAATAAATTAAAATTTTTTTTAAAAAAAGTAGAGCATCTGGGACCTGAACCAGCACCGATATGGGATGCGGGCCCTACAGGTGACGGCGTTACCCACTACACCACAGCACCAGCCCAGACAATAATTTTAGTCGTTTTCAGTAAACCAGAGTGTGACCTCCGTGCGACTTGCCTCTGAGTCACCTGGGGAGTTCGTGAGGTTTACAAACCCCTGGGGCCAGACCAGAATCTCCTAGGATGCAGTGCTCCCAAGTGGAGACACACACACGGTGTCTTTTAGCTCCACTCGCCACTAAGGTGGTTTCTTTAAGGCAGAGTGCGTGGAGAGACAGCCGTCGGCTGTCCCTGGTTCGCTCCTGCAAGGCCTGCAGCAGCCCCCAGGGAGCCAGGAGCTCAGTCCAGATCTCCCATGTGGGTGGCAGGGACTCAGCCTGGGATTCACCCTCACCTGTGCCCTCTACAGAGCACAGAGCTGGACTCCAGATGTTAAATGAGATGGGTTCCGTGGAGGTAGACACGGGGGGGGGGGCAGGAAGACAGGGAGGGTGAGGGTCTGTGGCTATCTGCAGGGTGCTTCAGGGAAGGCAGACACGCGGTGTCTGGGTCCAGCTCTGGTGCTTGCCGTAAGGAGGCCTTGGGGGACGGGATTCCAGGCAGGGCATCCAGCAGGTGCCAACCCCCAGCCGGATTGTGGTTGGAATGATGTCTAAGGACACGCAAGCAGCGCAGCGGGCCAGCAGGTGCATCCGGGCGGTGACATCAGTCGGTTCCAAAAAACCCTGGGCCTGAGACCCACGGGAGAGGCTGAGCAGAGGAGCAGCCCCGCCAGCTTGGGTGTTCGTCAGCCCTCTGGGGCGCCGACCCTCCTGTGGGGAGGGGGCGAGGGGAGGGCAGAACGGGAAAGGCACCACGATGGGCGTGGCGGTGCGAGAGGCAGGCGTCAGGCTGTGACACAGGCAGGCGGAGGGCAGAGCCAGCACGATCTGCTGGCAGATTGGATGTGCCGGGGGAGGGAGTCAGGATACCTTCCAGGCTTTGAGCTCGAGTCCCTGGAAGATGGAACTGGCTTCCAAGGAGACGGGGGTGACTCTGGGAGGAGCAGCTTCGGGGGTGCGGGGCAGGGAAGCTGGGGAATTCCATTCTGGCCAGGCCAGGTTCAAGCTGTGCCTTGTAGACCGCCTGGCACTTGTGGTCCCGGTCGGAGCAGGGGGCTCAGGGCAGAGAGCGTAGGGCAGTGCTGAAAGCCGCAGGACCTGAGGAATTCCCGAAGGGAATGCAGGTGGGCGCCCTGCAGCTTTCCTCGGGCTGCCTGTCCTACCCAGAGCTCAGTTACCAGCACCCCCAGGGAGCAGGAGAAGGAGCCAAGGGCGGGAGGAAGGTGGCGCAGGTGAGCAAGGGCCACTTGGGAGCCTGCCCTTGAAGACAGACATGCCAGCCACAGGACTGTGTCTGCAGAGCTGGGAGGCCTGCAGAGATGGGGTAAGGGGGGGGGCTCAGCCCCTGGCCCCCACACAGCCCCCGCCCTGTTGTGGCTTTTCTGCCCCCATGCTCCCCTTTGTGCCCTGCACTGTCTGCCACTGCCGACTCCCCCAGGCTGCTGGGTTTTGGCCAGGGAAGTGGGGAGTGACATCATCAAGCCACCCTCTACCCCACCCGCCGGCTGGACTGGGGGAGGGGGAGGCTCAGTGCCCTGTTCCTGCTCCGAGGCACGAGCTCTCTCCCCTCCCAGGGTTTCGTGGGCCCTGGCGGGTGGTGGACAGAGCCTGTGTTGGAGTCCAGCCAGCCTGGGTTGAAAGCCCCTCCCCCCTCTGCCGCTTGCTGGCTTTGTGACTGATGTCTCAGAGCTGTCTCTCTGTTTATAAAGTGAGACTGGCAGGGCAGACATCTGGCACCGCAGCTTGGGTTACCACTGTGTGATGCTGGGGGCTGCCCCAGGCTGCTTCTAAGTCCTGGTTACTTTGTTTCCAGTGCAGCTTCCTACTACATACACCATGCACCTGGTGGGAAGGCAGAGAGAAGGGCTCCAATGCTTAGGCACCTGCCACTCACAGTGGCCCTCCAGGCTCCTGCTTTGGCCCGGCCCAGCCCTGGCTGTTGTGAGCATTTGGGGAATGAACCAACAGATGCAAGATTCTCTCTTTCTCGCTCTGTCTCTTCTTTTCAGGTAAAATGAAAATAACTAAATAAAAAATTTTAAATCATAAAGTAAGACCACCAATACAAAGGCACTTCAAAAAGCCTGTGGATGGCTGGGCAGCTAGTCTGGGCTGAAAGCTCTGGTTAAGCCACCTGTATCGGGGCTGGTGTTGTAGTGCAGGGCGGGTTAAGGCTGACGTGTGTGACACCAGCATCCATGCGAGCACCAGTTCAAGTCCAGGCTGCCCCACTTCCAGTCCAGCTTCCTGCTAACGGGCCTGGGGAAGCAATGGAAGATGGCCCAGGTGCTTGGGCCCCTGCTCCCACGTGGGAGATCCACGAGTGAACCAGCGGATGGAAGATCTCTCAGTCTTTCCCTCTCACTCTATGACTCTGACTTTCAAATAAATAAATAAATGTAAAAAAAAAAAAAAAAAAGACACCTGTGTCCCACACTGGAGCGCCTAGGAGGCTCAGCTCCTGCCCCTGACTCGGCTTCCTGCCAATGTAGACGCCGGGCGGCTGAGCCCTGCCCCGACCAGGGACACCTGCGTAGAGTGCCCAGCTCCCAGCTTGGGCTCCAGCCCTGCCCTAGATGTTGTGGGCCCTTGGACAGTGAACCAGCTGATGAGAGCATTCTGTCTCTTAGCCTCTCAAAACAAAAAAAACAAACAAAAAGACCTCATGGAAAATGCATTTTTTGAAAAAAAAAAAAACTGCATGATTTTCAAAAATTTTTGTATCAAAATAAACTTACTGAGGCCGGTGGTGGTGCAGTGGGTTAAGTCACCATTTGCAATGCTGGCATTCCATATCTGGGTGCCAGTTCAAGTCTTGGCTGCTCCACTTCCCATCCAGCTTCCTGTTAATGTACCTGGGAAAGCAGCCAATGATGGCCTAAGCACTTGGACCCTTGCCACCCAGGTGGGAGACTCAGATGGAGCCCCGAGTTCCTGGCTTCCTCCTGGCCCAACCCTGATTCTCACGGCCATTTGGGCAGTGAACCAGCAGGCGGAAGGTTCTCTCTTTCCTGTCTCTCCCTCTCTCTCTATCATTCTGCCTTTCACATAAATAAAACTTTAAAAAATTAACTTATCTTTAAATTCTACTTCCCATGAACTTTTTAAAGTTTTATTTATGTGAAAAGCAGAGCAACAGAGAGGGGAGAATGAGAAGAAGGAGGAGGGGGAGGAGGGGGAGGAGGGGTGGGGGAGGAAGGGGGAAGGGGGAGGAAGGGGGGAGGGGGAGGAGGCGGGAGGGGGAGGAGGAGGAGGGGGAGGGGGGAGGAGGAGGAAGAGGGGAAGGAGGGGGAGGGGAGGGGGGAGAGGGAGGAAGGGAGGGGGGGAGGAGGGAGGGGGGAGGAAGGGGGAGGGGGAGGAGGCGGGAGGGGGAGGGGGGAGGAGGAGGAAGAGGGGAAGGAGGGGGAGGGGGAGGAGGGAGATCTTCCAACCACTGCTCACTCCCAAACTGCCAGCAGTAGCCAGGGCTGGGGCAGACTGCAGCCAGGAGCCCAGAACTCCATCCTGGGTGCATCACCAGGAAGCTGGATCAGGGCAGAGGCGGGTCTTGGCCCCAGGCGCTCCAGCATGGGATGCCATCCCAAGCAGCGCCTTTAATCTGTCCTGCCCCTGCATGAACTTTTTGAAGTATGCTTTTCTGGGGCGGCCCTGTGGCATAGTGGGTAAAGCTGCCACCTGCAGCACCAGCATCCCATATGGGCAACTGTTCGAGTCCCGGCTGCTCCACTTCTGATCCAGCTCCTGCTAATGCACCCGGGAAAGCAGGAGAGGATGGCCCAGGTGCTGGGGCCCCTGCACCCATGTGGGAGACCCAGAGGAAGCTCCTGGCTCCTGGCTTCAGAATGTCCCAGCTCAGGCTGTTGCAGCCATCTGGGGAGTGAACCAGTGAACCCCTCTGTCTGTCTTCCTCTCTCTCTCTAACTCTGCTGTGGCCCGGGAAGGCAGTGGAGGATGGCCCAAGTCCTTGGGCCCTGTACCCACATGGGAGACCAGAAGAAGCACCTGGCTCCTGGCTTCTGATCAGCGAGATGCGCCGGCCGCAGCGGCCATTGGAGGGTGAACCAACGGCAAAAAGGAAGACCTTTCTCTCTGTCTCTCTCTCTCTCTATCCACTCTGCCTGTCAAAAAATAAAAAAATAAAAGAAACAGGCATTTCTACCTCCCCTCCTCCTTTGCTGCCAGCAGGCCCATAGTGGGGCTGCCTGTGGACTGCCGTGCTCCTGCCCCAGTCTCCCTTGCCTGACTTCTCTGGACCAGAACACGGACCTCTCCCCGCTCCCTCCCCGCCCCCGCGCCACCTCCCCAAGCACCTCCTCCCTCCTGCTTCCTGCACCCCTCTTCCTCTCCTATCTCGGGACACACTTGCTTCCCCAGAGAGGTGCCTTGCCCTCCGCAGTCCTCAACTGCCCCCAAACACTCATTCACCGCCCCCCAAATCCCCGGGGATCAGCCACCCACAGGGGGCAGCCATGGACTCCATGGGCAGCGGAGTGGCTGCTGGTTGCAGGGCGGGGGAGTCACAGCTGCCAGCTGCCAGGCCACCACCCTCCAGCTGCTGCCTTCTGGGCGCCTGCCCCACACACGTGGCTGCCCAGGCCTCTCCGCTGGGCCCCTCTGGGTGCCCCCTCAGCTCCGCTCTCCCTGGCTCCTGCCTGTTCTCGGGCCTCCCCTCCTCACTCAGAAGTTTCTGGAAAAAGCGTCCTATTCTGTGCCTACCTCCTTGTGTCTCTGTCACTCACCCCAGCCCCGCCTCCCGGCTGCTGCCCAGCCTCCCTCTTCGGCCCCAGCGCACTTCTCTGTCCCAGGCTCATCTTTCTGGCCCTCTCTGCCATCCGCTGTCTCTTCCTAAAAGCTCGGTTCTCTCCTTGGCTCCTGGGACTCCACAGCCCCTTATTGTTATAAAATGCCTACCAGGTTGGCCAATTAATGCCTGCATGCTGTTGGGATGGCACAAGGGGGGTGCGCAGCCCCTGCCCCCCTCCTGGGACCCCAGGTTCCACACCATGTGCTATGTCCCTTCAACACCAGGCTCCTCCTGGCCCAGGGCTCCCCTTGTCCCCTGTGCCCGTCCCCTGCCTCCTGAGCCCACTCCTCCCTCACTCCCGTGGCTGGGCCCACGAGCTGTGGGCTCCCTAAAGTGGAGGATTCCCACTGCTGTTGTGGGGGCCAACACTCAGGACACCCTGAAACAGCTGTTCCCCTGAAGTTCGGGTGTCCCTGGGCACCCCGTATTGTTATATGCTAAACTTGGCAACCCCAACCTGCTCTAGCCTGGGGACCAGTGCCCAGCGTAGTGTAGGCACCCAGCGAAGATCTGTTGATCGACTACCAGGCCATGGTGGTGGCAGGAGAGGTGTGAGAAGTGTCATTGGCCCCACGAAGAGGCAGCAGGTTCCCTAGAGGGAGCAGCACCGGAGCCAAAGCCGCCAGGAGTGGCGGGTCACAGCATTAGCCATCAGCCCCCTCCCTCCCCAGGGTAGCCTTTGCGGTGTAATACACAGGCTCCCTAAAACGTCTGTCCAAGTCTCAACCCACTGGTACCTGTGCCCGTGGCCCTGTTTGGAAACAGGCTCCTTATACATGTAATTAAGGATCTCAGGATGAGATCATGCGGGATTCAAGGTGAACCCTAAATCCAACGATGGTTTCCTTAGGAGAGGAGAGTGTGAATAGAGGCGCAAGCACGTGCGCGCACACACACACACACACACTCACAGAGGGAAGACAGGCACGGGCTAGAACGATGCAGCCACGAGCCAAGGAACACCAAGGAGAGAGGCACAGAACCAGCCCTGGGACCAACCTTGCCAGCACCTTGACTTCGGCTTTCTGGCTTCCAGAACTGAGATGAAATAAATTGCTGTTGCTTGAAACCATCTGCTCCGTGCTGCTCTATGACGTCAGCCCTAGGGACCCGAGACACCGCCCAGGCTCCGTGACTCCCGGCCCCCCCTTGCGAGCTCCCGCCTAGGGGGCGTTTGGCAGAGCAGTTCGGATGCCACTTGGGCTCCTGTTCCGGCTGCACTGTCCACCCCCACCTCCCACGCTACTGCATCCCAGGAGGCAGCAGGTAACGGCTCAAGTGCTTGGTTCCCTGCGCTCGTGTGGGATACCTAGGTTGAGCTTCCGGCTCTGGGCTTCAGCCTGGCCCAGCCCCAGCTGTTGTGGGCACCTGGGGAGAGAACCAGCAAACAGGAGGTCCTGCCTCTCTGACCCTGTCTCTCTGCCTTTCAAATGAATCAAGTAAACAAATTTCTTTTTTCTTTCTTTTTTTTTTTTGACAGGCAGAGTTAGACAGTGAGAGAGAGAGAGAGAGACAGAGAGAAAGGTCTTGCTTCCGTTGGTTCACCACCCAAATGGCTGCTACGGCCGGCGCTGCGCTGATCCGAAGCCAGGAGCCAGGTGCCTCCTCCTGGTCTCCCATGGGGTGCAGAGCCCAAGGACTTGGGCCATCCTCCACTGCCTTCCCGGGCCATAGCAGAGAGCTGGCCTGGAAGAGGGGCAACTGGGATAGAATCCGGCGCCCCAACCGGGACTAGAACCCGGTGTGCCGGCGCTGCAAGGTGGAGGATTAGCCTGTTAAGCCACGGCGCCGGCCTCAAGTAAACAAATTTCTAAAAAAGATTCTTCCTGGGCTGGCGCTGCGGAACAGCAGGTTAAACCACTGTCTATAGTGCCCGCATCCCATATGGGCTCAGGTTCTAGCTTTGGCTGCTCCACTTCTGATCCAGCTCCCTGCTGATGTGCCTGGGAAAAACAGCAGAAAATGGCCCAAGAGTTCCAGCCCTGGCACTCACGTGGGAGACGCTGGATGGAGATCTTGACTCTTGTCTTCAGCCTGGTCCAAGCCCTGCTGATGCGGCTGTTTGGGGAGTGAACCAGCTAATGGAAGATCACTCTCTCTCTCCCCCTCTCCCTGTGACTCAGCCTTCCAAATAAAAAAGCTTTTTTTAAAATTAAAATTAGGGGCCTGAGCTAGGGGGTTGGGCCACCGCCTGCAGTGCCAGCATCTCATATGGGCGCCAGTTTGAGACCTGGCGGCTCCACTTCCGATCCAGCTCTCTGCTGTGGCCCGGGAAAGCAGTGGAGGATGGCCCAAGTCCTTGGGCCCCTGCACCTGCATGGGAGACCCGGAAGAAGCTCCTGGCTCCTGGCTTTGACTGGCCCAACTCTTGCTGTTGGGATCATTTGGGGTAAGAACTAGCAGATGGAAGATTCTCTGTCTCTCTCTCTTCCCTCTTAGCCTTTCAGATCAAACAGTACATCTTTTTTTTTTTTTTTTTTCTTTTTGACAGGCAGAGTGGACAGTGAGAGAGAGAGAGAGAGAAAGGTCTTCCTTTTGCCGTTGGTTCACCCTCCAATGGCCGCCGCGGTTGGCGCGCTGCGGCCGGCGCACCGCGATGATCCGATGGCAGGAGCCAGGTGCTTCTCCTGGTCTCCCATGGGGTGTAGGGCCCAAGCACTTGGGCCATCCTCCACTGCACTCCCGGGCCACAGCAGAGAGCTGGCCTGGAAGAGGGGCAACCGGGACAGAATCCGGTGCCCCAACCGGGACTAGAACCTGGTGTGCCAGTGCTGCAAGGCGGAGGATTAGCCTAGTGAGCCGCGGCGCCGGCCAAACAGTACATCTTTTTAAAGAGACACTGCAGCTTGTGGATGGCTCCTTCTGCAGGGCCGGCCGCCATACTGTCAGGACGCGCAAGCAGCTCCCTGCACAAGCCTGCCAACAGCCAAGCCTGCTCGCTAAGTGAGCGGGGACCGCCTTGGAGGAGGATCACCCATCACTGGCCAAGCTTTCAGATGACCGAAGTCCAGCCAGCGTTGTGACCGAGACCTCACAGGGAACATCAAGTTGGAGCCAATCAATTAAAATCACTTCTAGGGGGTCAGCGCTGTGGTGCAGTGGGTAAAGCCGCTGCCTGCAGTGCCGGCATCCCATATGGGCGCCGGTTCAAGTCCCGGCTGCTCCACTTCCAATCCAGCTCTCTGCCATGGCCTGGGAAAGCAGTAGAAGATGGTCCAAGTGCTTGGGCTCCTGTTGCCCACGTGGGAGGCCTGGAAGAAGCTCCTGCTTCCTGGCTTCAGCCAGAGCCTTGCAGCCATCCAGGGACTGAACCAGCAGATGGAAGACCTCTGTCTCTCTCTGTAGCTTTGACTTTCAAAACAAATAAATTAAAAAAAAAAAAAAAAAAAAAGGAAATGGGGTCATGTGTTCAGCAGTAGGTCATTAACACAAGGCCCAGATGAGCCCTCAGGCCCTGCCCCTGGCAGCGGAAGCCAATGGAAGGCTGGAGGCAGTGCTGATGGCCAGAGAGCCTGGACGGCTTAA
Organism: Lepus europaeus; assembly: GCF_033115175.1. Classification (NCBI taxonomy): domain Eukaryota; kingdom Metazoa; phylum Chordata; class Mammalia; order Lagomorpha; family Leporidae; genus Lepus; species Lepus europaeus. The sequence continues at coordinate 7,277,280 of NC_084833.1, forward strand.
ACAACAGAGGCTGCAGCCCCGGGGGGAGCGTGCCCAGGGTGGGCTGGCCCCTCTCCCTCATCTGTGGAGGCAGCCTCACGCTCACGTGACCCCCTCTCGTCTCCAGCTTTCGCCCTCTCCAAAGGACCCCACTCCGGCTTGCTTTATTATTATTTTTGTTTGAGAAGCAGGCAGACGGGGGGTCCCATCCACCGGCTCACTCCTCAGCCTGGAGCCGGAACTCCATCCGGGTCGCCCACATGGGTGGCAGGAACCCAGTCACTTGAGCCACCGGGGCTCCCTCGCAGGGTCTGGAGTCTGGGCGCAGCACCCCGTCTCCGCGGCTCCATCAGGCTCCCTCCCCCCGCCCTCGGTGAACAGACAAGAACTGCGGTCTCTGTGAAGACCTGGCTCTGTCACAGCGAGGCCTGCGGGCCAGGACCCGACGCCTGCCCAGCCACTTTCATCTCAGAGCAGTCCTGCCTGGGGGCTGTGACTTCCGGTCATCTCGGGCCAGGGGCGCCTGGGGGCTGTGACTTCCGGTCCTGAGCCTAGGCTGCCCCCTCACCGGCCACGCCTCCTGTCCGTACTTCTGCCAACAGGTGTCTCTGGACGCTGTGCTGCGGGGGGCGCGCAGAGGGGCACGGGGTGGGCAGTGGCCACTCTGGTGTCCCCGCTGGCCTCACTCCCTTCCCCTCGCTGGCAGCGGCGGTGCCAACGTGACGCTGTGGAGAGGCGGGGTCTTGCCTGGAAGGCGGCCCCTTTGTGAGAGGGATTAGCTGACCTGGTGAAGGGGCCTGGTGCGGGGAGCCGCCCACTCCTGCCCTCCCGGCTTCTACCGTGTGAGGGCGCGTCTGGGGGGCTTTGACCCTGGCCTCGCGAGCTTTGCCATAGCAGCATGGTCACTGCCAGACCCAGCTGGGTGCAGACAGGTGGCAAGCGGAGGTTCCTGGAGGGCCCAGCAGGTGGCCTGGAGCACAAACAGCCCCTAGGTCAGGGGCTCCTGGGAGGGGCATGGGCGCACTCAGGGGTTCCCAGGAAGATAGCTAACATGGAGAAAGCCCTAGCCTCCTGCCCCTCCCTTCCCTCTTGGAAATTGTCCGCGGTGAGGATGGGATGTTGGGAGCAGCTGCAGCCATCTAGTGACCACGAGGGGAAGTCTGACGCAGGCAAGGGGCAGCGCTGAGAAAGGAGAAACACTGAGACCTTGAGGACCCCTGGGCCTCTGTCAGTGGCGACCTCGACCTCCACACTGCTTAGGGGACTGCTGGGTTCAAACCCTCATTATGTGGCTGGTCCCCTCCTGCAGCCACGCCCAGCCTCACAGGAAGGGAGTGGACACACTGACACGAGCGCTGGGGCTCTGTATCCAGCTGAACATCGGCTCCCAGCGCCGCCACCTCGGGCTGCGTGGGCTCAGGCCGGTGAGCGGCTGCAGGCGCCACTTCTCACCCGCAAAACGGCGCCGCCGCTGAAAGTGCCCAGGGGAGGCGAGGTCCACAGCGGCAGGTAGATAAAGCATCCAGTCTATTTAACGGTTTTTTAAACATTATTTGTTTCTTTGATAGGTGGCGTTACAGAGCGAGGGAGAGACAGAGAGAAAGGTCTTCCATCTGCTGGTTCTTTCCCCAAATGGCCGCAATGGCCTGAGCTGAGCTGACCTGAAGCCAGGAGCTTCTTCTGGGTCTCCCACATGGGTGCAGGGTCCCAAGCACTTGGGCCGCCTTCTATTGCCTCCCCAGGCCATAAGCAGAGAGCAGGATTGGAAGAGGAGAAGCCGGGACTTGAACTGGTGCCTGACCCGAAGCCAGGAGCTTCTTCTGGGTCTCCCACACGGGTGCAGGGGCCCAAGCACTATTGCCTCCCCAGGCCATAAGCAGAGAGCGGGATTGGAAGACGAAAAGCCAGGACTCGAACCGGTGCCCATATGGGATGCCGGCACTGCAGGTGGAGGCTCAGCCTACTAGGCCACAGCATTATTAGGCACCTACTATGTGGCAGGCAAGGCTGCAACTCGCCGAGCCGTCGTCACCTGCAGCCTCTCAGGATATACATTAGCAGGAAGCTAGAAGCAGAAGAGGCACTGGGACTTGAACCCTTGAACCCAGGCATGATATGGGATGCAGGTGACCCAGCGGGGGTCCTAACCTGTATGCCAGACACCCGCCTGGGCTTTCCCAAGGTCACAGGTGGCAGCCAAGGCTGCTGGGCCCAGTTTCCAGGGCTGTGCCCCATCCGTACTGCAAGCTGACCCAGCGGGGGGGGGGGGGGGGGGCTCTGTTCCACTTCGGAACCAATCATGGTGTCCAGAGCCTTGGGCTCCCCAAACAAGGCAGGAGGCATGGGGACGGGCATTTGGCGTAGGGGTTAACACGTCGCATTGGACGCCCACATCTCATAGCAAAGGGCCTGGCTTGAGTCCGGACTTGGCTTCCCATTCCAGCTCCCTGCTAACATGCACCCCGAGTGACAGAAGCTGACGTCTCAAGCACTTGGGTCCCTGCAACCCGCATGGGCGACCTGCATTGAGCTCCTGGCTCCTGGTTTCAGCCTGGCCCAAGCCTGGCTGTTGAAGGGATTTGGGGAGTGAACCAGCAGGTGGAAGATCTGCCTCTGTCTAAAATAAACAGTTAAAGAAGAAGTGGAGGGGGTGGCTCTCAGGAGACCTGATTGGAAGGCGCTAAGGCGCTCGCGGTAATCCAGGGGTAATGGGGCGGAAGATGCACTCGATCAGATTGGGTGTCAGCAGAGCACTCCGGCTGCTGAAGAACAGGTTAGGAGAGGACAAGGGGCGGCGGGGAGGCCGGCTGGAGGCTCTTTCTGGAACGGGATGAGGCCAGGGCAAGGCAGCGGGGGCCCAGCACTGGTAGAAAGCGAAGGAGAGGGAGGGGGTGCTCGGGATCTCGGTGGGGGCAGGGACCAGGGCAGGCTGGGCACACGGTGGTGAAGACCCTGAGAGCAGTTTTGGGGAGGGGTCCGGTCGTGCCCGGAGGTGCTGTGGCAGAAGGGCCCTTGGGCTTCGGTGTAATGGAGGCTGGTGGCCTTGGCGAGAACAGTCTGTGTGAGGGTTTTGGGTGTGAGTAGGAGGTGAGGACCAGGAGAGGGAGGTGTGAACAGCTCCTGGAAGAAGTCTAGCTTAAAAAAACAAAACCCAGGGGCAGTGGCTTTGGCGGGAAAGGGTATCCAAGGTGAACTTGGGAGGGAGGGAGGGGCGGATGGGGGTGGGTAAGCATGTCAGGAAGGCAGGGCTTTGGCAGGTGGATGTATGAAGGCTCCACCCCCGTGGGAGGGGCAGCGAAGTGAGGTGCGCAGAGTGGGTAAGGGGGGCATGGGGAGCCCCGAGTGGTTGCTTTGAGGGCAAGGAGCTGAATCGGGCACAGGCCACGGAGGGGCTTCCTTGTAGACAGCCTCAAGTGGCAGGCGGGGGGGGGGGGGCAGGACCACGGGGAGGTGGGGTGCGAAGGGTGCTCGAGGTCAGACCCGGAGCCCTGGGAGTACCTGGCAGAGCGGAGCTCAGGTACCAGCCCTCCTCGTGCTAAGGGAGGCGCTGGGCACGGGGCGTGCCGCAGGGGGCACTCGAGGGTGGTGGGCAGCCGTGTGCCTGCACCCGGCCTGGGTCTGTGCTCCTGGGCCTGCCTGGTGGGCTGCTCCCGCGTGTGTGTCCCCCGGCCCGGCCTCTAGGGGCCTCTGCTGCACCTGACCTTGCCGGGGACGACCTAGGGCCCAGGGGACTCCAATGGCCCAAGATGACCGCGACCCAGGCGCTCTCCCCGCGAGCGTGGGCTCCCTGGGGTGCCCCAGGCTCAGCCTGTGCCCAGGCGGAGGTGGGACCCCCGCCTCGGTCCACGCCGGCACCGCCAGAGGGCGCAGCTGTTGCCCAGGTGAGGCCTCTTCCCAGTTTCCGTAGAAACCAGGCGGGCTCCTGGGCCTGGAAGCCACCCCCTCGCGGAGCCGGGGAGGCCCCGTCGCCTTCCGTCTGTCTCCGCGAGGTCTCGCTGACCCTTCCTCCCCGGTACGCGCCCGGCTCGGGGAGTCAGGTTTCCTCGGCGTGGGCGTCAGGAAGCCGGGGTCTCCCCGCTGACCTCCCGCCTGGGCCTGCTCTGCGCTCCTCCAGCGCCACCCCCCCAGATGGGCCTGCCTGCCTGCCCCCCAGGCCGCCCCCGCCGCCCGCCCAGCCACCCGGTGCGGAGGTGCAGCCGAGCCCCGACTGCCACCTCCGTCGCCACCTCTCAGCCTCAGCTAGCGCGGGGGTGGGGGCCGTGGGAGGGCGGCACCTGGGCTGGCCAGGGGGCCCCAGTGGGTCTGAGGGCAGGGAGGGGCCGAATTCCTGTCTAGGCTGGAATGAGCCGCCCAGGGGGGCGGGGGGCTCACCAACTCCTCCCGCTGCCTAGCCCACCGCCTCCATCTCTCCATCCCATCCTCCCTACAGGCCCGCCCCCTCCCCAGCCGGTTTCTACCCCCCCCCCCGCACGCCTGCCTCCCCCACCCCCCAGCCTGCCTCCTTCCCCAAGTTTAGCCCCTTGGCGTGGCCTCGGTCGGCCTGGCCTGGGTCCCGGCTCCACACCGCAGCGTCCAGCCCCGCTGGGCCAGGGCTCGGGACAGTCCCAGTCTGTCTGGCAGAGCTGGCGCGCCCGGGATTGGCTGGAGCTGCCCCCGCCTTAGGGAGGAGGGGGCGCCAGGGGAGCCCGGGTGGCTCACCAAGGTCACTCTCCTTTTCTTTCCCAGCATCCCGAGCAACCTTTGTCCTCTGCGCCTCACCTCGACGAGGGCGGCCCGGCGGGATGCCCCCCAGGCTGGGCGCCGCGGGGCTGGCACAGAGAAAGGCTTGTCCGGCTCCTGCCACTGGGGCAGGCGGCAGCCACCGAGAGCCCGGGGGACGAGGGCAGGGCCACAGCCCAGCAGGGAGACGGGCAAGACAATCGCACCAATCAGGAGGAAGCCTTGTGTCCCCGGGTGCGGGGCTCTGGCCTGGGCCGGGCAGCCTTACCCAGGGGGGGTCCAGGGTAAGGAGCCCCTCCTGGCTGCAGCGAGGGAGGGGTTCAGGCCCAGGCCTAGGTGGAGGCTGAGCAAAGCCTCAGTCTCCCCGATCGCCGGCTTGCTGCCCAGCACCCGCAGCCTGGTCCCCAACCCCCAAAAAGAAGGCGCTCCCTACAGAAGGAAGAAATGGCGGGGAGGGCTTTCCCGCGAGAGCAGCGGCTCTCCCCAAGCCCGCAGGGGGCCTCAGGGGGGCGGGGGACCCCGTTCTGGTGCCACTGTGTTCACAGCCCGGCTGGAGGAGAGGAGGGGCTGTCTCTCCCTCTCTCTCCACCCACACCCTCCTGCTCCTGACCACGTGGCTCTTCTGCGCCCCAGTGGCCTGGGGGAGTATAGTTCCTGACCTGGGGGCTTGGGGAGCCAGGGAAAGGTGGAAGGGATTGGGGGGCTACAGCAAGAGCCCTCCTTGTAGCACAGCCCCGCCCCACAGCCCCAGGGTGGCAGGGAGGGGCTGCTGTCTCTTTAAGAGCCATCAGGCTGCTGGGAGCAGATGGCCAGGCCGGCCTGGGCCCCTTGTCCTTTGTGTGGCTCTGCACAAAAGAGGGGGCCAGCTGGGGAGGGGGCGGCTGCAGCAGGTGGGCGGGGTGGGGCCTTGCCCCTCCCCCTCCTAACCCTGTGCCCTTGCCCCCAGGGAAGGAGGCTGCACACTAGGAACCTGCCTCCTCCCGCTGGACACTGTGCCCCCCCAGTCACCCACAAACTCAAGCCATGCTGTAGCCCACCCCCCAGACACAAACCTCAACACACCAGGGCCCATGGACCCCCCCACCCCAGGGACTTAGCTTCCACTCCCGGCTTCCACCTCCTTTGGCCCCAAGTGCTTGTTCCAGACAGAAGTGAGAACCGAATTAGGAGCCCAGGGGGGTGGGAGCGTGTGCTGGGGATCCAGGCTCCCAGACCGGGCTGTGCCTGGGCCAGCCTTGGAGGAGGCCAGAAGTGGGCTTGATGCTCAGACCTCGGACCCTGGGGGGGGGGTCTGCCAAGGAGGCAAGGGGTGGGGGAGGGTCTCCATCAGAGGCCCTGCCTCACCCAGGGCCAGGGGCCAGGGGCCAGGGCGGGAGAGGGTGGTGTGCAGCCATGGTGGCCAGGCTGGTGCTGGGGAAGGATGGCACCGGGTGGGTGGGGGCTGCTCAGCCTGGGAGCGGCCCTCTCTGCCCGGCTCTTGGTCCCTTCACTGTCCTGCGTCCAGACCTCCCTGCCCTGGGGCCTGCTGCCCAGTCCAGCATTTCAGAAGAGGAAAAAAAGGACCCGCAGTCCTGGCCGAGGTGTGGCGGCAACGTGGCTGCTGGCTGGGTGGCCCCGTGTGGCCCGACAACACGGCAGAGCGGGTGGGGTCGGCTGGCTGTGCCCAGCCGCCCGCGGGAGCCCCCAGGAACAGGCGGCCCAGCCGGGTCGTGGCCCGACCGCAGGACCTGGCCGGTCAGCCGCAGGCCGCGGGTGGGGGCGGGGATCCCTGGCAGGGCCCCGGGCCGCTTCTAAATTTAGGAATCTGATTACAGAGTGGCCAAGGAAGGGAAGGGAGAGGAGGGCGCGAGCGCAGGCTGGGCTGGGGCCGGGCACCGCGCGGGTGCCCGGCGGAGGCGCGTCCGGGGCTCCGGCCCGTGTGCGGCGCAGCACGTGCCCCGGGCGGCGGGGCTGGGCACGGGCGCCGCCGCCGCCGGTGTGCGCGCTGGCTCTTTGTGTGCCTGGCAGGGTGGCTGGCTCGGGCTGCCCACCCCCTCCCCCACCTCCGTCTGTGCCTCCCTGCCCGCTTCCCTGTCTGTCACTCTGCCCGCCTCCCGCGGGGGTGACGGAGACCCCGCTCCCCCGCAGCCCAGACCTCCCCGCTGGGGTCCACTGCCCACCCCCGAGCTCGGGAGGCCGCTGTGTTGGGGTGAACACTGCACCAGCTGGAGGAAATTGGGGTGACCCCTGGGGGCCCACGGATCCACCAGAAGCCCGGCTCTGGCCCAGCAGCTCCTGGAGAAACCCATGGCTCGCCAGTCCGGCCTCCCATCCGTCCTGGCCCCCAGGGGCGCATGGAGGGGGGGGTCCCCCGTGCGGAAGGGGGGGTGGGGGTTCCTTGGCAGGAAGGGAAATGGAAGGAAAAGCTGGGCTCCACCCGGGCGGGCGGCCCCTGGGCCCCCGGGGCAGGCGGCAGTAACCCGAGCCCACTGATGTGTGCGCGCGGGTGGGGCTGACCCCCGGGGACTCCTGGGGGGCAGCCGGGTCTCCCCCTCCCCCGGGGGCAAGTCTGGGAGCCCCGGGGACGCCGGGGTGGGGGGCGGCCCAGCCGAGGGCCTGACCCCACCCCCTGGAGGTCTGGCCCCCGCCCCAGGCCCCGCCCCCCGGGCCCTCCCTCCCACCCCAGGGCCAGATGTTCAGCTGGCGGAGGCATCGGCTGGGGGAGGGGTGCTGAGGCCGCAGCCGGCACTACTTCCCTGCGAGCGGCTTCATTGTGTGCGCGAGGCGGCGAGCGGCGGCGGCGAGCAGCGAGCGGCGGCGGCCCGAGCGCGCGGGGCGAGGAGCGGGCAGGAGCGGGCGCGCCGGGGAGGTGCGAGGCGGCGCCGGCGGCCGCGCTCCGCCCGCCGCTCTGCCCCAGCGCCGCGCCGTGCGCGCCGTCCCGCCGCCAGCGCCGGGTGCCGTCGCGGGCAGGGGTCCCTGCCGGGGGACTGGGGCATCCCTGGCGGCGGCGGGGTGGGGGGCGCGCGGAGTGCACTGCGGCACGCGCCCGCGGATCGGCGTCGGTCGGCGGGCGCGGGGGTCCCCAGGCGCCCCGACCGAATCCGGGGGACCCCGGGCCCCCGGGGGCGCGCGCTCCCCAGCCGCGCCGGACCCTGCGCTCCGTTCCCCTGCGCACCCCACTTCTGCACAAACTTTTTCTGACGCCCTCGCCCGTGGGGGTCGCGGAGAGCGCTGCCGGGGTGGCCGCGGGGTGCGCGCCCCCGCCGGACCCGAGCCACGCTGACCTCCCGGCGCGCGTAGCCCTCAGTGGCGACCTCTCCAGGCCGGGCCGGGCACGGCACCCGCGGCGAGCGCGGCTACCCGGGCCGCCGTCCCGAGGCCCCCGCGCCCCCTGGGGCAGCCGGGCGGGGTGATGCCCTCGGTGATGGAGAAGCCGAGCGCGGGCTCCGGCATCCTGTCCCGCAGCCGGGCCAAGACGGCGCCCAGCGGCGGACAGCCGCACTCGGAGGATGACAGCAGCGAGGAGGAGCACTCGCACGGTGAGCCGGGCGGCCGCGGGCGCGAGGCGCGCGGTGGGGATGCAGCCGGCAGAGTTGCCGACCGCGGACCTGAGGGTTCCCGGCCGCTCTGCTCGGAGCCTTTGCCGTCTCCTCTCCCAAGCCTGGGCTGCCGACACGGGGAGTCTGGAGGCCGGGCCCTGGCTGCGTGGAGGCGGCGCTGCCCGCCCCGCCCCGCCCTGCCCTGCCCTCCGTCCCCGAGGACCCAGGCCTGGGTACCGCATACCTTGCCAGCTTGCATGGAATTGAGGTCTCCTGGGGCTGGGGCTGGCGAGACACCTCCACGTGGAGCGCAGCGGCTCATGTGGTGGGGAGGAGCCTTGGGCGCCCTGCAGGGCTGTGGTCCAGGTCTGGGGGCTGCCCTCCAACCCCATCCCCCACCCCCCGCCGGAACAAAGCACCCTGCTTGGCCTGGGCTCCAACACTGTCTCCTGTGTCACCCTCCCCTTCTCCCCCCGCCCCCACCCCCGCCCCCGCGGCGGTGACTAGGCAGGGTCATTCCGTGGCTCAGGGTGGCAGAGGGGAAGGTGAGGGAAAGTGGGGCTAGGGGGCGGTGGGGGCCCTGGGTGGTCAAGAAGGAGAACTCGGGGCCAGCACCTCGCCCGCCACATCCTCCCTGGAGGCCTGACCGCCTCCCCCCTGGCTCCACAGACAGCATGATCCGCGTCGGAACCAATTACCAGGCCGTCATTCCGGAGTGCAAGCCCGGTGAGTGCAGCGCAGGCTGGGAGAGCGGGGTGGAGGCCGCAGTGTGGCCGGCAGCCCCACCTGAGGTCCGCAGCGGTGGGTGGGCCGCCCCGGGGCGCCTGTCCAGGTCTCTGTCCCTCCTTCCCTCGGGGCCTCCCCTGCCAGGCTCCACTCCCCTGCCGCCCTCTGGCCTCGGGTCCGGGCTGAGCGAGTGTCTCCTTGGCCTTTCAGAAAGCCCGGCTCGCTATAGCAACAAGGAGCTGAAGGGGATGCTCGTGTGGTCGCCCAACCACTGTGTGTCAGACGCCAAGCGTAAGTGGGGTGGGCCCTGCTGCTTGCTCGTCCCTGGCAGGGGGCCACGCCCCTGCACGGGTGGGGGGGACCCCTCCAGGGGCCTGGGGTAGGGGCTGAGGCCCCCTCCTCCAAAACCCTGCCCTCCCGCCCCTGCAGTCGACAAGTACATTGCCATGGCCAAGGAGAAGCACGGGTACAACATCGAGCAGGTGAGCCTGCGCCCCGGGGCTTTGGGGCACGGCTGGGCCGGTGCGAGGGGCCGCCGAGCCTCAGGTGCCCCTTCTGCCGGGCCAGGCTCTGGGCATGCTGCTGTGGCACAAGCACGATGTGGAGAAGTCGCTGGCCGACCTGGCCAACTTCACCCCATTCCCCGACGAGTGGACAGTGGAGGACAAGGTGCTGTTTGAGCAGGCTTTTGGCTTCCACGGCAAATGCTTCCAGCGGATCCAGCAGATGGTAAGAGCCTTCCCGCCGGCGTCCTGGCTTCCCCACCCCCCGCCAGCCCTGAGCCCCAACCTCTGGCCTTGCCTCTGCCAGCTGCCCGACAAGCTGATTCCCAGCCTGGTGAAATATTACTACTCCTGGAAGAAGACTCGCAGCCGAACCAGCGTGATGGACAGGCAGGCGCGGCGGCTGGGGGGCCGCAAGGACAAGGAAGACAGGTGGGCGGCACGTGGGTGGGCGCCGGGTGGGGGCGGGCGGTGTGCCCGGCCTCTGGTCATCCCTTCCCTGGCCCCCATGTCAGCAGCGATGAGCTTGAGGATGGACGAGGAGCCGTGAGTGAGGGAGAGCCCGACGCTGGCGACCCCAAGAGAGAGGTGAGGACCCGGAGCTGGGCTGGCCCCGCCTGCCTGCCCGCCTGCCCCTCCTCCGGCCCTGCGCTACCCGCCTCCTCTCTTGCCTGCAGCCTGTGCCCTCTCGGCCCCTAAATGCCCGCCCGGGGCCCGGGAAGAAGGAGGTACAGGTGTCTCAGTACCGCCACCACCCTCTGCGCACTCGGCGGCGCCCACCCAAGGGCATGTACCTGAGCCCTGAGGGCCTCACGGCCGTGTCGGGAAGTCCAGACCTGGCCAGCCTCACGCTCCGAGGGCTCGACTCGCAGCTCATCTCCCTCAAGCGCCAGGTAGGGGTGGGGAGAGGAGAGGACTGTGCCAAGGGGGCAGGCAGGCAGCACCGGGGGGGACGGGGGGCGAACCTGAGCAGAAGGGAGACGGTGCGGGTGCCAGGCCCAGCCCCAGCCCCGTCTTCCGGGACTCGGCTTCCTCAGGCTCCTTTCTGGGCAGCGGTAAAGCAGTGTGTGAGGAGCGTCCTGCTGTGCGGGGCGCCCTGGGGGCCCAGGTGAGGGCTGGGGGTGGCGGTGGCGGGGCTGCCGCCCCCTCCCCACTGTGCCACTGGCCTTCCAGGTGCAGAGCATGAAGCAGACCAACAGCAGCCTGCGCCAAGCCCTGGAGGGCGGCATCGACCCGCTCCGCCCCCCGGAGGTAAGGCTGCAAGGGGGCCAAAGGGGGGCTTCTCCCTGGAGTCGGAGCAGAAAGGGGAGTTGTGCTTGGGGAGCAGGGCTTCGTGTTCGCATATCCGAGTCTGAGGAGTACCACTCCTTGCCCTCCAGGCCAACACCAAGTTCAACTCCCGCTGGACCACAGATGAGCAGCTTTTGGCTGTGCAAGGTGGGTTAGACCACGGGGAGAAGAGAGGCCCCCAGGAACCTTCCAGGAGCCCGGAGCAGAGGGGAAAGAGCTGGGCAGGGACTGGCCTAAGGGACACTGACGCTCCGCCCTGTTTGGACTCTCGCAGCCATCCGGAGGTACGGCCGGGACTTCGGCGCTGTGGCGGAGGTGATTGGCAACAAGACGCTGACACAGGTGAAGACCTTCTTCGTGAGCTACCGGCGTCGCTTCAACCTGGAGGAGGTGCTGCAGGAATGGGAGGCTGAGCAGGACGGGGCTCCCGGAGGGCCAGGCCCTGTGGAGGAGGCCAGGAGAGGGGCCCCGGCCCCCGCCCCAGCCCCGGCCCCGGCCTCGGCTCCGGCCCCGGCTCCGGCCCCGGCTCCAGAGGAAGATGATGAGGTGAGAAAGGGCGAGCCGGAGGCTTCAGAGGCTCGGTGTGCCTGCCCTCCCTGGGCCTGGGTCGAGGGCACGTGAGAGCCACCGTTCCTCTTCCTTTGCCGTCAGGTCCAGATCACGTCTGTGTCGACCTCTGTGCCCCGCTCCGTGCCCCCGGCACCACCCCCACCGCCACCGCCCACCTCGCTGTCGCAGCCGCCCCCGCTGCTGAGGCCGCCTCTGCCCACGGCTCCCACCCTGCTGCGCCAGCCCCCTCCACTACAGCAGGGCCGCTTCCTCCAGCCCCGGCTGGCCCCCAACCAGCCCCCGCCACCGCTCATCCGCCCTGCACTGGCTGCCTCCCGCCACAGTGCCCGGCCTGGCTCTCAGCCTCCCCCTGCCCTGATCGGAGCCCCTCTGGAACCTCCAGCACCCTCACTCTGAGCCATGGGGGTCTCCCGCCAGCCAGAGGCTCCAGAACCCCTCTGCTGGACGTCCCTGGGCATCTCTGAGGACAGACAGAAAGGACCAGGGCTCTTGCCAGGCCTTTCAGAGACCCAGAGCTGGGGTTGGCACAGCCTGGACCTATGGGTTCTGCCTGTGTTCCTGGCAGCCGAGCCTGACTGCTTCCTGGCTGGGGCTGGAGTCCCGGCCGCCGCCTGGCCTGCAGGGGCTTGGCCTTTGTGCTCAGGGGCCAGTGACCTTAGTGTGTGGGAGAGAACAGCTTGGGGCATGGCTGTTCTCATTCCCGTCCCTTCTTTAGCAATAAGTCTGGGGTGAGGCGGGAGGGCCGTGAGGGGGTGGGCGGGCAGAGGGGCTCCTTGGGGCCTGGCCGCAGCAGGGGCTGGGCGGGAGCTCTGTCTCCGAGGGTAACAGGAGCTCTCAGGGTGCCCACCAAGCTCACCCCCCCAAAGCTTGCAGAAGGGGGGTTTAGGAACTTATGCAGACATGGGTTTATTTTTCAACATTTTTAAAAAATAATAAAACAAACCTCCCAAGCTCTGGTGTTCTCTTCCCCCTTTTGGTGTAAGGGCCCTGAGGGTGGGAGGGAGCTGGGCCCACCCCCCTGCCAGGCCCCAGACTGGAGTCCGACCATTCCTGCGAGGCAGGTGGGCTGGGCCACATCTTGCCCACGGGGCCTGGGTCCCTGCCTGACTGGGAGAAGAAACAGGAGGCTGCGGCTCAGATTCCAAACATTCTCTTTATTACGTGTTTGATCCAGAGGAGAAACTAAGTGCAGGGCGGGGGGAGGAGGGGCTAGGTGGGGAGGGGCCACCTTGCCTGGGTGCCCCCCACCCCTGCCCCCACCGCCAACGGGAGCCAAGCCATGCCCTCCCTGCCAGGCCCCTTGGGAGCACCCAGGCTGTTCCACGAGGGGGAGGGGGGAGCCCTTGGTCTGAGCCGGAGCCACAGGCTGAGCGTGGGGCAGGAGGGCTGAGGTTGGCGAGGCCCCTTCCCAGGACCCAAGGCCTCCAAGCCTGGCCTGGGTGGGGGTGGGGGGGTGATGAAGGAGGGGTGGAGTCATCATAAATCAAGAAAAAAAAATAAAATAATAAAATAAAAAATAAAACCCATCACAAAAAATGTACAACTCAGGTGAGGGCAGGGGTGGCCTCTGCGGGACGCCCCCCCCCCCCTCGATTTCTCAAGAACAGAAACAGCAGAGAAATAAATTAAGGGATGCAGTGGCCGCCACCAGCCAAGCGCCCACAGCCACCCACTCCCACACTGGCCGCGGAAGTTAGCAAGCTGGGAGTCACTTCGCCCATCCCGTCCCCCGGCCCGTGGCCCTGCCGCCCAGTCCAGGGGAGGCCCTGGGCAGTGTCTCCTGAGAGGAGGGCGACAGTGTCCGGAGAGAAGGCGAGGCCGAGATGAGAGTGGTGCGGAATGAGCTGGTGCCCGGATTAATGCCAATGACGGGGACGCACTGGGAGGAGGGACGTGAGGGGGCTGTGCTTGCAGACAAAGGCTCTCCCAGAACGGAGAATGCCCGGCGTCCCCGTGCGGGGAGCCAGCAGCCCAGGCGGCCCCCTGGGGGCCGAGGAGTCCGGCATGCCCTGCGGCCCCCTCCCCTCTTCCAGCCTGGGGTCGGGCCCTTCTACCAGGAGGGGTGGAGAAGATGGCACAGACTTGAGGAGGGGAGCGAATGTCCCCACAGCAGCTCGTGGAAGGGAGTGCCCAGCTCAGCAGGGAGGGGCAGGGGGTGCTGCGTGGCCCTCGCCGCCCGGGCGCCCCCGCCGTCCAGGGGCTGGGGGCTCGAGGGCAGGGGAAGGCCACCTCTGGTGGTTCGCTTGGAGGGGAGGGGGGAGGAGAGGGAGATGAGCCCAAAGCGGGCCTGGCGGAGGGCCTGACCGGGAGCTCCACCACTCTTGCCTGAGAGTGTTCCAGCCCTGAGCCACCCTCCCGGGAAACCCCACAGATCCAGTCTCAACTGTCCCAATGGGGCAGGGAGGAAAGGTGGCCGCTGGGTTTTTTTTTTTTTTTTTTTCTTTTTTCTTTTTGGTAATAAAAAAATTTCTTGGTTTAGGCGAAATACTCTGTGCAACCGCAGTACCGAGGGGAGCCCTGCCCCCCACCCCTCCCCTTCCTTTGCCTCCGGTGGGGGAGCGAGGGGAAGGAGGAATTTCTGGGCGGGGGCGAGTGTGGGGGAGGGAGAAGAGCCATCTCCCATCCCCCACAAACGTGGAAGAAACAACCCGGAAGGCCGGCGGGAGGGCGCCCGCCCGCTGCAGTCTGGCCCAGGCCGGTTAAAGCTTCAGCTCGTTGGCGATTTTAGAGGCAATGTTCTTGAAGGCCATGGAGGTGCCCGATATCCGCTTGAAGCGGACCCCGTTGAGCGAGAGCCGCGGCAGTTTGCACACCTCCATCTCCCACTGCACGAAGTCCTCGTGGCCCGGCGCGCCGTGCATGCACAGCAGCATGTACTTCTCGTGCAGCTCGCTCTGGCAGCTGTTGGCGTCCAGCACCTTGCGGATCTCCCGCATCATCTCGTTGGGCTCCATGGAGCTCGTGGTCTTCATGCTCCACGTGAAACGCAGCGAGCGCGGCTTGGCCTCCCGGAACTCCTCCTTCTCCTTGTCGTTGCCTCCGCCGCCCACCATGTGAGGTCTGCGGGGAGGGCAGGGGCTGTGTGAGGCGGGCGGCCGAGGCACCCCACCCACGGGAGAGCCACCCTGGCGGGCAGACCCTGGCCCAGAGAACAGCGGGGGGGAGCAGCACAGGCACACGAGCCGGAAGAGGGAGCCCCGAGACCCTGGCTGAGGGGCGCAGGACACTGGGGCGACCGGCTTCTCTGGACCGGGAGAGCCAGGGAAGGGGCGCTGGGCGCTCATCTGCTGCCCCCACGGCCCACCCCAGGGCTCCGATTTCCAGACCTGCTGCAGCGGGGCTCGGGAAAGGGAGGCCCGGAGAGGGTGGAGACAGGGCAGAGCCACCGGAGGAGGAGCCGGGTGGCAGAAGGAAGAGCCGGACAGGAGGCTTGTGGCAAGCCCAGTGGCCCGGGCAGGGCCAGTGCTGGCTCCGGCCCTCTCACCTGAGCGTCTCCACTCGGTCTTTGCTTTCAGGTTCATTCAGGTTCCTCAAAAAACAGAGCGAGGGAGAGTTTAGTGCCGGATCTCTCGCTCCTTCCACCACCACAGACCCAGGTGAGGGTGGGTCTGGGGAGGTGCTGCCCGCCGGTGGGCAGGCCCGAGCCAAAGGCCACCTGGCCGCACCTGCGGGCCAACAAGGCTCTGCAGCACCTCCCACTGGCAGCTTGACAGTCCCTTTCCAGGAGGGAGCCCAGCACAGCCTGCCCCTCCCACACTCCAGAGCGGTGGGCCGGGGAGGAGGAGCCTCTGCTGGGGCGGGGTGCACGGGGCACCCAGAGCACTGGCGCTGGGTGCAGCATGAGGCGGGCTCCCCACTGGCCCCAGCCAGCGCTCACGTGAGCTTTTGTGCCAACATACGGGGGTCTTGGACTGCAACATTTCCAACTCTGGGAGAGCGGGGGTCTCGGGGACGTGGAAGCCTCTCAGGAGGCTTCAAGTGCCAAGGCCTGGAGGTGCGTGGAGGAGGCCTGGGGGTGGGTGCCGGCTGCCGCGTGGTTGTGACTCCCCAGCGGCCGGGCCGCCTGCCTGCAGGAGGAGGACGGGACGGGGAGAGGTCTGGCCCCGCTGAGCGGCTTCTCCAGCTCCTGACTGCAAGATGGGCGCTGGGAGCCGGGAAATCGGGGAATACAGAGGGGGGTGAGGACGGCAGCAGCACATGTAGAAGGGACACAGGGACACAGAAACACGAGAGACAGACACGATGCCAACAAGTGCACTGCGAGCGGGGAGCCCGGCGGTGCAGGGGAAGGGGCCCTGGCAGCTCTCCCCGGGCCTCCAGCAGGGCAAGCCCCCACCGTGACCCCCACGGCACAAGCACCAGTCATGCAGTGGAGGGCTGGGGGGCACGGAGCGGGGAGTGGGGAAAGCCTGAAGATCCCGTCTGGTTTCTCCACCAGCTGGGGCACCCAAGTGCCTTCTGGGCGCCCCAGCCCCAGAGCGGGGCCAGGCTGACACCTGGGGAACCAGGCTCCCGGCCCAGCCTTCCACCTGTAACTTGGCATTTGGCGCACCCAGGCCTGCAGAGAGGATGAGAAGGCCAGGGGTGAAGGGCCAGGAAGGGCGGTGTCTGCCCATCTCGCCGTGACCAGGCGAGGAGTGGCCCCTGCCCTAGAGCTGAAGGCCGCATCCGGAGAAAACGGCCAGCGGGAGAGGTTCAAGTCACCGCGGTGCTGGTGCTGCGGCTGGCCCGTGTTGGCCGGTTGGGGGGGCTGCTTCTGCAGAGCTGCCAGAAGGGGGTGCTGTGCCTCACTTGTGAAGCAGAGGCTCCCTGGGCGGGCCAGGAGGAGTCAGGCCGCAGCTGGGGAACCTGCAGCCGCCCCCTCCCCAGCCTTCCGTCCCAGAGGCCGGGGGAAGAAGCCCACAGCCCTCAAGTTCAGGAAGCCCAGGAGACCCCGAGGGAGAGACCGTCCCAGATGCACCTGTACCCCGGGGCAGCCTCCTCATAGCGCATGCACATGGCAGGGGAAGGGCCGGGGGCACCCAGTGCTGTGACCCAAACCTGGGGGTGGGGTGAGGGCAGACAATCTTAAAGGGAGAATCCCCGAGGAGGTCTCCCTGGCTTGAAGACAGGCACAACTGTGGTCTGAGGAAGGGCCCTCCCTTTCAAAGCCATTCGCCCTGAGGGCCATGTGCTCAGAGCCCACCTGTCTGAGGGCAGGCTTGGTGCTGACCCGCGGCCACACCAGGCTTCGTCCCTTTAAGATGGCAGAGGAGGACCACACAGACACGTTAGCAGATGGCCACGAGCCAGAACCAGAAAAGGGGAGTTAGTGATGGAGCAGGACACGGGACACACACACACACAGCGGGCTCAACGCCTACCTTCTGGCAAACCTGAAAGACAGATTTCTAAAAAAAACAAACAAAAAAAAGACAAAATAAAAAAAGAAATAAAAAAAACCCAACAAGACGGTGTGTGGATAAGCAGGTGGGGAGTGGGCTTCACAGGATCAAAGGTCGCCCCCAGTTTGGAAGAGCCGCTCAGCGAGACTAGAGTCCCAGACTTGCAGGTCTGCGCCCTGACACGAGGCAGGCAGGAGCGGCAGGCAAGCCAGTCCGGGGGCACCAGGGCACCCAGGCGGCCAGCTGGCTGGATGCACCTCAGGTGTGCCTCTGGTGGCTGGGGACTCACGATGTGAGACATTCCCTGACGAGACCCTCACCAGGACCCAACACAGGAAGGCCTCAGCTCTGGGGCTGGGGGCGGGGAGGCTCCCACAGGTCCCACGGGCTGTTTCATTTAGGGCCTCCCTCCCGGGAGCCCCTGGAAGAACTGGCTGCAGCGGAGGGGAGTGACTGGAGTCAGACACGAGCCATTGTGGAGGCGGGGAGAGGGGGTCAAAGGGGGCCAGGTGAGAGACCAGGAAAAATTTTCCTCCCTGGCCCAGCCTGGCTTAGGCCTCATGACTTTGCAGCTGCGTCACCAAATATAAGTTTCCATGGGAACCCAGGAGAGAAGAGGGGGCTTTTATTTTAGCATCTGAGTTCACACTCTCCTGGAGAGGAGGCGGCATGGGCCATCTGCCGGGGCCAGAGAATGAGGGGTGCCTATGGGGAGTTGGCGAGAGGCCTAAGAGGACGGGTCTGGGCACACAAGGTGTTGACGACCCCATTTCCTAGCCTTCATGGGCCTCTTTTAACCCCAGGAACCCAAGCCCAGCTCTAGGCATCCCCACCCCTGAGCAAACAGGAAGGCCTGGCCTCAGCCTCTCTGCCACCCTGCGCTCCCTGCTCACCTGCGTACAAACTTGGAGGTGAACTTGCTGAAGATGCTCCCAGAGGCCCCCCGCCGGCCCTGGCTGTGGCCAGAGGGAGAAGCTGGGGTCACACCGTAGGGCAAATTCTGCTGGTCCCGCACTTGCCGGAGCTGCCCAGCATGGAAGGTGCTTCGACTGGACACACCCCGGGGGAAATTCGTTCGGTCTGGGGCTCCACCACTGCTGCTGATGTTGTGGGCGGAGGGGGAGGCGACAGGGACACGCTGGGGGGCGGTGCTGTGGGAAGAGTCGGGGTAAGGGGAACACATCAGGGTACAGGACAGCTGTTTGCCACTGGACACCTGCAGCGCCCCGTGGTGGGGCCGGGGGGTGCTATGGCAGAGGCAGCCATCACGGAGGACACAGAAGGAAGGGTGTGACCACTGAGGACGGTGGCAGGGAGGAAGGCTCCCGGAGGAGGAAGACGAAGGACGGGGGTGGGGTGGGGGCAGGGAATGACCCGTATGTGCAGAGCAGCACAGGCTGCAGAGCTGGCTCCCTGAACTCTCAAGAGGACAGTGGGGACCAACCCTCACGGACGGAACCCCCAGGATGCTGACCATCCCCGGGTCCCTGAGGAAGCCCAGGCAGGCTCAGAACAAAGCAGCCTCCCTCGGAGCCGCAGGACTGCTTCCCGCACAACTGTGCTGAGGGAGACCTGTGGAAGAGGGACACTGACGCTCTTTTTTGTGCCTTCCACTTCTTGGCTGCAGGGGACAGAGCCGTGTCCTGTGGCCAAGAGGACAAGAGAGCAGGCCCCCCGGAAGGAAGAAGTTGCTGGGGGCAGGGGGAGGGCAGCAGGTGCACCAGCTGCCCCAGCACACTTGCCTGGGCCGCGGCACCTCACAGTTACTCTCCGTGGGGGGCAGCCCAGAGGCCTTGTTGGGGTGCACGGAGGCCGACATGGATTTCTGGTGCTGGCGGGGCCGGGCCGCAGAGACTGCGGCAGAAGCAGAAGCCGTGGAGGCCCGGGACCCTGGCATGGTTAGGCTAGGAGACAAAAGCAGCGGAGAGGCCTGGGTTAGGGGGCGGCCAGGGCTGAACGCCCGGGTTAGGAAGCAAGGGCAGGGAAGGGCCAGAGCTGGGAACGGCAGTGGGGTGCGGGTCAGGCCCGGGGAGCAGCGAAGGGGCGTCAGTCAGATTTGGGGATCGTGCAGGTGGGGCGTGGAGGGAAGGGGAGGAAGCGGCGAGGGAGGCCAGAGCCTGGGAAAAGGAAACCGGAAGGAGAGGTGACAGGAAGCACTGCCTCCGGCTGCCTTGGTCTCCTAGGGATTCTAAGGTCCAGGTGTCTCTTCTACAGGAGGAGTGCAGTGTTGCTAAGAACTGTCAACAGGCGCGGAAGAGGGGGCGCCCAGCACACAAGAAATGCAGATGGTCAAGGTCAGGGCACGCTGCAGCCACCCTCAACAGGTATACCCCTGAGATGGGCCGTCTCTTGGTTCTGCCCTGATCTGGAGCCCCAAAGACAAAGCCTCAGGCGCTGATGCATGGAGGGCAGCAGCCACGCCCCGGCTGCCGTCAAGAAGCACAAAGGCCATGGAGATGACCACTGGGAGCCCCCACTCGGTAAACCAGGAGGAGCGGTCAGAGAAGGAAGGGGAGGAGGAGATGGCGTGGAGCGGGGAAGGTGGACAGCCAGACGGAACAGAGCCAGGACAGGACTCCAGGGAGCGGGCGCGACGCTCTGGTGGGGGCGGGAGACGATGCTACTGACAAACTTCACCGCTGTGAGGGGGGCTGCCGAGGAGCGTGGCGGGCAGGCCCGGGCAGCTCACCTGTCTTTGCCGTTCTGGATGGAGGCCTGGCCAAGGCTAGCCCTCTCCAAAAGCGGGGAGTTCCTGCTTCGATTTGTGCTGGTGGAGAGGACGCTGTTCTGTGGGGAACGAAGGGCAAGAGCTGCTCTACAGTCAGGTTCACGCAGGGGCTCCCCTCCACCTCCGCCTCCGGCAGGCGCCGTGGCTCAGACGGGACTTTGCTCTCCTCTTGGGGCTGCGCTTTCTACAGTGAGCAACAGTGGCCACCAAAGGGATGAGGTCTTGGACTCAAAGAGCTGCTGGGGGTGAGGACTGTGGCACGGTAAGTTAAGCCGCTGTCTGTGGCACCGGCATCCCATATCGGAGTGCCAGTTCAAGTCCTGGTTCAGCTCCTTGCTGGTACGCCTGGGAGAGCAGCAAAGGATGGCTCACGTACTGAGGCCCCTGCCACCCACGTGGGAAACCTGGATGGAGTTCCAGGCTCCTGGCTGTGGCCTGGCCCCGCCCCAGCTGCTGCAGCCATTTGGGGAGTGAACCAGCAGATGAAAGATCTCCGTCTCTCCCTCTCTCTCTGCCACTCTGCCTTTCAAATAAATAAATCTTTAAAAACAAAAAAACAAAAACAAATAAGGAAAAGAGCTGCTTGGGGAGGGGAGGTAGTGGGGAGGACAGGAAGTGGGGCCTGGGACTGATGGGCGTGGCTCACCGTGGAGGGGGTGGGGGTGGTCTTCTTCCTCTCCAGGCCGGGCAGGGGGCTGGCAGGCACTTTGGCTGTGCTGCTGGCCTTCCGCCCTGGCTCCCGGTCTTCCTCAGGCCTCTTATTCTCTGCATTGTTGCTCTGAGTCTTCTTGGAGTAGGAATTAGAGGTGGGAATGGCAGGACCAGCTGCAGGGCCAGAGGGACGGTGGGTGGGTGAGGCGGGAGCGCGGAGTGCCGATCCGCTTGCAGGGCTCCCCTGCGCCCCGCGGGCAGCTCTGCCTCCCCACTTCACAGAGGCTGAGGAAGGCTAAGGGACTTGCCCACAGCCGTGCTCCCAAGTGGCTAAGCCGGCACAGAAGCTCAGCTGTGTGCCTCTAAACCTGCCGGAGTACAGCCTTTGCTGCAGAGGGCGAGTCCTACTTACCAGCCCCCAAGATGCTTACCCTGGTCACTGAAGCGCCGCTGCTTGGGGTTGGCCGAGACACTGCGCTGTACCTTGTGGGAGGGGGAGGGGGCACTGCTATTGGTCAGATCAGCCGAAGGCCGGGGCTTCAAGGTGATGGTGTCACCTTCCAGCTGCAAGCACAGAGAACGTGGCTTCAAGGGTGGTGATCTCCCTGGGCGGACTCATGTTCACGTCCCACCCTAGTCCAGCACACACACACACACACACACACAGCCCAGGCTCCCATGGGACGTCACTCACAAGACCAACCAGTACCTACACATACCTCCTCCACCCCAGAGACACCTGTGCCCTGGCACAGATCCTGACGACAGACAGACACAGCCAAGGACAGCACCCAGAAAGACTCCCATCCTCGACAGAGACACACATGCCCAAACCCAGGGAGACACTAACACCCAGGAGAACACACGTCAGACCCAGAGCTGCCCCTTCCCCACACATAGCGATGTGGGCCTGAACCGAGAGAGGGGGCCACCATCATCACCACCAGCAGGGTGGGGACACATGGATGCTGGACCAAGCCCAAAGGGGCAGAAGAACAATTACAGAGCTGCCAGACCTGCAGACTGGACAGACACACAGACAAGACACAGCCAGACCCAAGTCACAGGCAGAAGCAACACACAGGCTCCAGAGTGCTGTTACACACAGAAACCTCCCCAAACCCAGAGCAGCACCCATCCGACAGATAGAATCGCAGACACCCGGACTGACACAGAACTGCCACTCAGAGGGTCTGGCCCACGTGAATCAACTCACCCACATGGAGCCCAGACTGGGCCCAACCCCAAGCCCACCAGCTCTTACCCAGCCCCTGAAGGAGATCAGTGAGAGGCCAGAGGGCCTCAGACAGCAAAGCTGACGCTTAGAGGTGGCCAGCAGAGAGCACACCTGCTGGAAAGGCGCATCTTCCCTACCACTGCTAAGAGCATGGGGTGCTACCGATGCCGGGTCAGGGTCAGGGAGAGGGTGGGCAGCACTAACCTCAGAGCTCTTGTAGCCCAGGAGCAGGTAGGTGGCCATCACCTCGTTGTACCTCTGGCTCACCAGCGAGTCCTGGATCTCTTCCCGTGTGTACCCCATGGACACCATCAACTCTGCACGGGGGACACACAGTTAAGGCTGCTCTTGACCCCCAGCAACCGCAGCCTCGTGGCCTAGCACGGCCTCACCTGTCCGCCGGGGGTCCTTGTAGTCAGGAAGGGGCTCCACGTAAGGCTTCAGTTCATCGTCCTCGTGACCCACATTCATCCAACGATCTTTCATGATTTGCTGGGAGCAAAGGGAGGGGAAAAGGGCAAGGGGGGAAGACACTCAGCTTGGGGGTTTCTGTGGGAACCCCCGGACCACCAGCCAGCGGCCTCCGGGCTGCTCACCTCTAAAGTGCCTCTCTTGCTGGGATTAAGAATGAGAAATTTCTTCAGCAGGTTTTCACAGTCCGTGGACATGTAGAACGGAATTCGGTATTTTCCTCTCAGCACCCGCTCCCGCAGCTCCTGTAGGAGCACCCAGGATTAGCAAAGTTCACCCATCTCAAGGCCAAGGGAAGAAACCCACCACCCAGGACCCTGGGAGCGTGACACCAGCCACGCTGCCAGCAATGAAAGCCGGTAGAAGGCAGAGAGGCTGGCACAGAGAGGCACAGGAGCCAAAGACGCTCTGGCATGGCCAGGGAACCCCAGGCAATGCACCCTTTCCCCCGGGAAGGAACTGTCAGTTCCCAGACACAGGGGCCCGGTAACTGCTACCACCTTAGTGAACCCTTCTCAGAAGCTCTGGCTTCGGAAAAGTGTACACAGGCGCAGGTGAGGGGTCCGGGGAAGACCAGAGCCGCGAGGAAATGCAAAGTAGTGAGCGTGCGCTAAGCTTGCACTGCACTCCACCTTGAGGTTCTGTCCATCAAAAGGCAGGGACCCGCTGACCAGTGTATACAGGATGACCCCCAGGCTCCATACGTCCACCTCGGGTCCGTCGTATTTTTTGCCCTGGAAGAGTTCTGGGGCAGCATAAGGGGGACTGCCACAGAAGGTGTCCAGCTTGTTCCCAAAAGTGAACTCGTTGCTAAAGCCAAAGTCTGCAATCTTGATATTCATATCAGCATCCAAGAGTAGGTTTTCTGCCTGGGAGGTAAGAGGGAGAACATCAGGGGAGGTGCACCACACTGAGGCGCTGTGCAGGGAGGAGCTGAGGGACACAAGGAAAATGACGGGAAGTTGTCTCCTCTCTGCCAACTCCAGGGCAGGGCAGGAAGAAGGCGTGCAGGCCACTCCTCACTCAGGCAGCCACAGCAGAGCTGGGATCCGCAGGCCCAGGGGCCCTGAGCGGTGTGCGAAGCCTCTGCGCCAGGCCCAGGTTAACCACTGTCATGTGTGCAAGGGCGGGGCAGTCATGGAACACAGACAGCCTCAAACTGGAAGCCCTGAGCCACAGAGGAGGTGGATGTGCGGGCCTGCAGGCGATGCACCTACAGACATTCTACATCTTCCCCTTCACCAGCCCTGAGGCTGCCGGGAGGACCAGGAGTACCTGGGTGGCCCTGCCATGCCCCGCACTGCCTACTGGAGTGGGAGCCCCAGCCCAGCTGCGAGGCTCCTATCAGAAGCACTCCTAGGGACGTCCTGGTCAACTGGTCTGATTGTTACAGCCAGGTAAGGCACCGACACAACCCCATATCCGAGCGCCTGGCTTTGAGTCCTGGCTCTGGTTCCTGATTCCAGCTTTTTGTTCATGCACACTCTGGGAGGCAGCAGTTGATGGCTCCAGTACCTGGGGCCCTGCCACTCAAGTGAGAAGCCTGGAACGCGTTCCTAACTCCCAGCTTTGGCTTGGCCCAACCTTAGCCTTGTGGCATTTGGGGAGTGAACAACAGTGATGGGAGCCTGCCTTCAAATAAACAAATCGTGTGTGTGTGTGTGAATAACTGGCGGGGGTTCCCGTCAACTCTTGGGCCCTGAGCATTACTGATGGTGACGTCACAGACAGAGGGGACAACCCAGCCTGCACTCAAAGGCACAGGAAGAAGCGTGCGTCTCACCTTCAGGTCTCTGTGAACAATAAACTTCTGGTGACAGTACTGCACAGCAGACACTATCTGGAAGGAAGAAGAGGGTCAGCCTGGGCGCCCGATGGAGCTAAGACTGTGCGACCGAAGCACCCAGCAGAGGCCACCGACAGGCAGCCGCCCCTCCCTGGATGCCGAGGGCAGGGAAGGTGGAGCAGTGACCACATGGAGGGAGGCGCACCCACCTGGCGGAACTTGGCTCGAGCCTCTTTTTCTTTCATCCGGCCGTGAGCTACCAGGTAATCAAACACCTCTCCTGTGAGAGACGGGGTGGGGACGGGTCAGGGCTGGGAAGGCCGGGGGAGAGGGCACCCACCAGGAAGACGCAGTTCCATACCTACCGCCACTAGCATACTCCATGACAAGATAGAGGGTTTTCTCTGTCTCAATCACTTCAAATAATTTCACTGCAAAAGAAAAGGCCAAGCGTTGCATCAGAGCAGTAGCAGGAACCATGTACCGAGCTCTGAGGTGCACAGGGCATCCAAGGACGAAGGCCCCCTCCCCAGGACCACCTCCTCTCACCCCTGCCAAACACTAAGTTCAGCTCAGTGTCGGCCAGGGATGCAGCTGCTTCCAAGCTGAGCTTCCCCGGAAGCATCCCTGGCAACTCAAGACTCCAGAGGGCCCCGCGCCCCGGGAGGAAGTGGGGCCTGGCCGGAGGAGGAGGTGCAGCTGGTTCTCACCTATGTTGGGATGATTCAAAACCTTCATAATTCTCACTTCGCGGAACAGCTGGAAAGGAAGACACCAGGGGTCAGGCTTGTCCCGCTGCACAGGGCCCTGCCAGGCTGCTTTCCCAGAACCAGAGCAGGCAGGGAAGAGGGGAGAAGGGGAAACAGGAAGGGAAGCAGGCGTGGCGCCTGGCGGAGTGTGGGCCCGACCAGCTCAGGGGTGAAACGTGCGCCTCCAGCCTGGTCTGGGGGGGTTCTAAAGGGTATCCCACCAGGGTTTTTTGTTTTCCCTCGGTATATGATGCACACAAGGCCCAGCGCTCTGTACTAAGGACTGGGCCTTTCTCTCCTGGGCCTGTGAGGAAGAAGCCACTCCTATATATAGCTGATGCCAATTTTAATCAAATCCACCTCCACACACTCACGCTGTCTTTGTGAAACAGAAATCAGGGGCTCCCAACCACACATTTCCATGAAGAAAGATGACAGAAATGAGCTCCTTTCCCTTGGCGGGGGCCAGAGACCTGAAAGGTGAGGCTTCTGTGACTCCCAGGCCTCCGCACCCACACTAAGAGCAGAAGGGAGGGGTACAGCGTCTGGAACAGAGTGGACCCACGTTTCCCCCTCAGGGTGTCCAGGAGCTCGTGTGAGCTGGACGAAGGGCAGCAGCAGCGTTCCTATGCTCAGGAGCCGAATCTGCCGGAGCCCCCGTGGAGCCCTGGTTTCCAGCTTTCTTCCCTGGCTCCACAGCTGGGTGAAGAGGCAGAAGGTCCTGGACACCATGGGAGGGCACAGCACCGAATCGGGCCAGAGGCAGCTGCAGGGCGTCCCCTTGGTTTGCAAGGGGCACTGTCTGGAAGACCCTGGGGTTTTCTGGGTTCCTCTAGAACCCAGAGGGGCTAACTTCCTCAGAGACATCTTTTTGAGATCCTCGCCAGGGTGAGATTTAAACAGTGCTTTGGCCAGAAAGGGACGGCCTTGGTTAAGCGCGGGTTGTATGTATCCGATGCTGGTGCCTCTGGCCAGTCAGCAAGAAGGAAGCAGCAGAGGAGGCAGGGCTGAGTGGCGACCACTGCCATGAGGCGCTAGGCCCCCCAGGGGCCCGCACTTCTGTGGGTCAGAGCCGGACTTCCAAGGGCAGCCCTCTTCCCCTTCCTCCTGGGAGGCTCCAGGCAGGGAAGCAAGCCTTGGCGATGACAGCAGCGGTTCCCCTGGACCCAGGGAAACTTGAGGGGCCCCAGGGGCGACAAAGACAGGAACCCCCTTGCCTCTGGTTGTCCCTCCACTCTCATTTCCTAAGCACCTCCCTCATTAACAAGTGGCAACTCCGGCCCCAGACTCCTGGCATCACCTATCTGTCAGCTCACAGCCTTGCCCTCCACCCCTCGACTCCCAAAGAAAAATGCACTGGCCATGAGCTGACGAGAGCTGGGTCTTGGTCAGAGGGTGAAAGCCGGGTCAGTGGACCACGAAGGCACCAGGGCCCCCGAGTGGGCAGGCTTTTGAAGCCACACAGGAGCTGCCTCCTTCCCCCGCAGCCGGGGCCCGGGACAGGCAGGGGGACAGAGAGCTTGCAGCTCCACAGCCACCTGGTCAGTGCCCGGAGACCTCCCTGCTGCAAATCAAAGTCTCCTTTTCCTTTCGCTCTCCTCCCAGGTCTGCAGAGGGGTGTTCCCAGCGGGGGGCCTCCCCCCAGCTAGGTAGGACCTCACTTTCCCGCTGTTCAACCTCATCTAGCAAAAACTACACACAAATGATTTTGACCTCTGGCCAGGAGGAGCCTGGAAGTAAAAAAGGAAAACTGGGAGGACCTGTCCTTAATCTGGAGTTAGAGTTCAGCGTCTCAACTCCAGGCTACAATGTGGCTGGCACAGGAGTCGGGGCAGGTTCCCTGCCTCCTCTTCTCTTTCCTGTACTTTTTGGGCCACTCCCCGGAATCATTCCAGGACTTGGAGCAGCTGCATGTATTTGTAGTAATGGCTGCAAACACGTATTTTTGCGTAGGGCCAGGCACAGACCAGAAGGTAGCCAGATGCAGGCAGGAGGTCAGACAGCTGGGCCATGTGGCTGAAAAGGAGCAGAAAAACCTGCGGAGTCAGTGTCTGTGGCCAGGACGCCCACCCAGGAGGGGCCACCCCAGGGGACCCAATCAAGGCCTCAAGGTGGGAGAGCCGTGGGGAGCAGAGGCTGGGGAAGAAGAGGGCTCTAAAATATAGTTTGAAAAACCGTGGACAAGCATATGGTCAAACAAATCCGAGATTCAGGAGAAGGCCCAGATGGAACGGGGACCCGCCGGCCCTGAGGGAGGTCTGCCAAGGGCCAGCGGCTGCCCTGCGCTTACTTTCTGGAGGCTGGAGGAGTTCAGCTGAGTCTTGTCAATGATCTTCACGGCTACCTGAGCACGAGACAAAAAACAAAGCACAACACAGACCCCAAGATGGCCTCTTTGAGCGGGTGAAAGCCAGGACCCGACGCTACTTCCTCCTTTATGTACCTGTTGATCTCACCGCTCTTAGCGTCCCTGTGGGCCCGAAAGGTGGCCTGCAGCCCTAGTCCCGCCAGCGCAGGGCTGGGAGCCGCAGCCCGCCCCGCCTCAGCGCTCACCTCCTTCCCGGTCAGGATGTGCCGGGCCAGCTTCACCTTGGCGAAGTTCCCCTTGCCGATGGTCTTGAGGAGCCGGTAGTTGCCGATGTGGGGCTGCTCGTCGGCGGAGGGGGCCGAGTTGCGGCCCCGCAGCATGTTGGACTTACTGCTGGGCTTGGAATCTAGGTGTCCCAAGGTGGGCTGCAGGGGGAAACAGACACACCTGTACTTGCCGCCCCTCCAGGCCCCTCACGCCTCGCCTTCAGCACTCTGCGAACAGTGCACGAGGCCAGGGTGCTAGGGCAGACTCCAAGGGGCTGGGAGGCACGTGAAGGACCACAAGGCAGCGGAGAAGACAGAAGGGGACGAGAAGACAGCCAGTCTTCTCTCCAGAGAGCTGGTGGGTGCAAGAACTTAGGCCCAGAGCTGTGTCATCCTGGATCCACTGATGCCCTGTGGATGACAATAGCCCAGCAGCTCCTTGGCCACCCGCACGAAAGCTGCTGGCGTGACATGGCCAGAACTGCCTCAGAGCCCTCCTGCCACCCAGCCCGTCACCCCAGTCTGCTAGTTCATCACCTGACAGGTGTTTGTCATGTCTCCTAAGGAGCATGGCAGCCCACGAGGGCAGTCCTGTGCCCTTCATCCATGGACCGCCCATGCCCCAACTGGCTGGTCAAGGCAGTGGTCTGCCTGGCTCTGCTCTCCTTGGATGCTCCACAGCCCAAGTAAGGCTGTGAGGAAGCAGAAATTACCAAAGGCACTGAACAGGTACAAAACAGCATAAAAAAGGACATGGTCCAGGAATACACTATAACCACACTTCAAAAAGCTTATGGAAAAGGAGAATTAAGAGGCAGGTTTATCTTGGCAAAAATACCACAACAAAACAAAACCAAACCACCCTAAACTGAAATCCACACACAGTGGTTTCCTAAAATCCATTTTACAAGAACCTGTGTGTCTGAGCCTCTGTAGACTCTGTATAGTGCTCATCACAAAGTGACTGTATGATGTAGCAATTCCCCTGCCAGGTGGATGGCAGAGGAAATGCAAACACGGTCACACAGCGGCCTATGTATCAACGTCCCGTCCACAGCAGCCAGAGCACAACGACCCAGACGTCCATCAGCCACACGGCACGGCGGCCAAAGGCAGTGAAGGTGGTGAAGGCCACGTGCCAGGACAGGGCAGACTCTGGGCTGGCCACCGGGGACCACACATGCTGCAGGATTCCTTTGACGTGAAGTGTCTAGGACAGGCAGATCTACACAGGGAGGAGACCAGCGGCTGTCGAGGGAAGAGAAGGGTAAGTAAAGAAGACCTGACAGTGACAACTAAGGGGTGTGGGGTTTCTTTCTGGGGTAACAGGAATGTTCTAAAGTTGCACAGTGATGATTATACAACTCTATGAATTTAATAAAAGCCACTTGACTGTACAGCTTGTTTCTTTACAAGAGAACAAATCCACTTGTATGTATTTACTTAAGAACGTGGAACGTTTTTATGCATCTGTGTGTCACTTGCACGGGACCATGCGTATCTTCCAGCATCATTCCAATTTTACTTAGTCTATGTGCTGTCGAAGTGAGCGCCACGTACACTCTGAATGGGTGGGCTGTGTGCTACGTGGATTGTATCTCAATACAGTGCTAAAGGAGGGTCTGCTCTAACTCCTGTCCCGAGATCCAGTTTTCCTCTCTCAAAGAACACCTTGCCACTGTCACTGCAGCACATTGGGACAAAGCTGTTGCCAGAGCCTTGCCCCAAGGCCATCCAGAGCTGCCTTGAAAGTTTAGGGAGACAGTCTGGATGGTTACGGTGTGACCAGGGGGGTGTGAGTCAAAGCTCTTCTTTCAGCGTCCCTGCTGGCTGTAAGCGAAGCCCTCAAAAGCCAGGAGAAAAGATGGACTTGCTAGGGAACTGTCCTTGGCAAAAAGCTCGCTTGCCCAACTAGATGCTTTGCAAACGACAGAAACAACACAACACGTGAGCACACTGCTCTGACTTCCCCTTCCGCACCATGCCCACGTGGGGCCTCTGCACAACGGCTGTGGGCAACTTCTTGGTCAGCTGACTGACTCAGACTCCAGAAGCCCACTGCTGGACAAGCGAGCCCCACAGCTGGCTGACTGATGGGGAGGCTTCTGACATCCCAGAACAGTCTCTCCTAACTTCCT
Source organism: Lepus europaeus (assembly GCF_033115175.1). NCBI lineage: Eukaryota > Metazoa > Chordata > Mammalia > Lagomorpha > Leporidae > Lepus > Lepus europaeus. The sequence goes on from NC_084833.1 coordinate 7,306,303, forward strand.
TGGGGCTCCAGCTGTCTCTTCCACCAAGCCCTCACTCCTCCACGCCTCCGCACCTCCCCAGAGTCCCCTTGCTACTGTCTGTCCACACTGCCCTCTTCTCACACTCCCTGTAGCTCGCCTAAGCCTGGCTGCTCCCCCAACAGTGTTTGTTAGACAAATAGTTTAAAATGCCTGCTCCTGTCCCCAAAGGATCTCAAGGGTCTGTACTCCATGGAAAGAAGGGCATTCCTGGTTCCTGCTGGTACCTGATAGGGTCAGCCTCCTAGAGGGCACCCTGAGGTGCAGGTGTTTGGGGCAGTGGCTAAGCTGCTGCTTGGGACATGTAGGCATGATGAGGTTCAAGTTGTCACTCCATTTCTTGTTTAGTATGGTGACATCTGGGTATCCCACATGGGTGGCAGGAATCTAAGTACTTGGGTCACCATCCACTACGTTCCCAAGCGCATGAGCAGGGAGCTGGATTGAAAGGGAACAGTGCTAAGAACCACGCCCATATGGGACACCGGTGTTTCAAGTGGCAGCCTACCTGTTGCACCATAAGGCCAGGGCCCCCTCGACTCTTTTTTTTTTTTTTTTTAAAGATTTATTTATTTTACTTGAAGAGCAGAGTTAGAGAGAGACACACACATACACAGAGATCGATCGATCAATCGATCTTCCAACCGTTGGTTCACTCCCCAAATGACAGCAACAGCCAGAGTTGGGCCAGACCAAAGCCAGGAGCTAGGAGCTTCTTCTGGGTTTCCCATGTGGGTACAGGGACCAAAGCACTTGGGTCATCCTCCCCTGCTTTCCCAGACACATCAGCAGGGAGCTGAACTGGACGTGGAGCTGCTGGGAATCCATCAGCGCTCACGTGGGGTGCTGGTTCACAGGCGGTGGGTTAGCCCGCTGCGGACTCCACCTTTGACTCCAGCTTCCTGGTAAGACACATCCGGGGAGGTACATGCTCAAGTTATTTCAGTCTCTGCCACCCACAATGGGAGACCCAGACTGAGTTCTTGGCTCCTGGCTTTGGTCTGGCCCAGCTCTGGCTGTTGTGGGCATTTGGGGAGTGAACCAGTGGATGGAAGATCTCTTCCGGTGTCTTTGTCCTTCTGCCTTTCCAATAAAATGAAAATGAATAAATTAAAAAATCTAAAGAGCAGCCCGGGCCCACCTAGCAGGTTCTCAAGACCCGGCCTGTGGCTCTCCTCTTCTCAGCCCCATCCTGAGGTTCTTTTTGTTTTGTTTTGTTTTGTTTTTTTTCACAGACAGAGTTAGACAGTGAGAGAGAGAAACAGAGAAAGGTCTTTCTTTTCCATTGGTTCACCCCCCAAATGGCTGCCACGGCTGGCGCGCTGTGCTGATCTGAAGCCAGGAGCCAGGAGCTTCCTCCTGGTCTCCCATGCAGGTGCAGGGCCCAAGCATCTGGGCCATCCTCCACTGCCTTCCCAGGCCACAGCAGAGAGCTGGACTGGAAGAGGAGCAACCGGGACAGAATCTGGTGCCCCGACCAGGAATAGAACCCGGGGTGCCGGCGCCACAGGCGGAGGATTAGCCAAGTGAGCCGTGGCGCTGGCCATCCTGAGGTTCTTGTCACTCCCCTCTTCTCTGAGGCCAGGAGCCCGCCAGCCTCCAAGTCCTTAAAAGCTAGCTGAGGGATTAAGCGCCTGCCTTGGGGTCTGGAACCTTGGCCACTCTGCTGCCAAACTAGGGAACCCTTGCACATCATGGGCTCTGCCCTGCCCACCCTCTGGGTGCTTCTGGGCCCAGGGCTGTGTGCGCTCCTGGCCTGGCTGCACACTCTCTCCCTTGCTGGTCAGGACAAGGAGTGCAGATGCAGGGGCTCAAATCCCAACTCTGTCACTCACTCAACACAAATCAGCCTTATTACAGCCAGCGACATCCACAAGAGGGAGGTGCTGCTTTCATGAGGGGCGCAGAGAACACCCCAAAGATGCGTGTTGGAGCATCCCGCACATCTGTCCCCCACCGCCACTAGCTTTAGTACCTTTACCTGCAGAGTGAAAACACACGTCCCCTACTTCCCTGAGCAGAGGCCGCATGTGAGGTGCTGCATCCAACGCTCAGGAAAGAACAGCCATGGCGTCCCCAGATACTGATGTTCCCAGAGCAGGGCCCTGCCAGGGTCCAGCTGGGCACCTGCTGCCTGCCCTGCCTCTAGCCTCACAGGGGTGAGGGGAGCCAGGAACTGTGATGGGCTGGCCCAGGGACAGAAAGGAGGCTCTGCTGCTCAGGACTCAAGAGCAGGCGCACGCGCTCTGCCATCCGCTCTTTGATCCCCTGCTCCCAAGTCAGCAAGCCCCGTCTCAGGACCGAACAGCCCACCTCGAGGCACTAAAGCTCGGACCCTCTGCTATAAATGTGTCTCCACAGCAGGACATGCGGCAGGAGAAAGCGACTGTAGGGAGGAGAAAGTCCCCAGGAGACAGGGCCTCTTGGGGAAGGCCCTAGGCGAGGCAACTTCCTCACCTGGCTCCTTCCCTGAAGGATAAAGAGGCGAGGCTGTTGGGGGGCTGTCCTGGGGGGAGCGTCCATCTGAGGTGTGCCCGGGTCCATCCAGGGAGGCAGGCTGAGGTCCAGGAGGTCCTCTGAGCCAATGAAACAGGATCTGCCGGGGCCAGCGCTGTGGTGCAGCGAGTTATCGCCTTGGCTTGAAGCGCCAGCATCCCATGAGTGCCGTTCGAGACCCAGCTGCTCCACTTCCCATCCAGCTCTCTGCTATGGCCTGGGAAAGCAGTAGAAGATGGCCCAAGTCCTTGGGCCCCTGAACCCAGGTTGGAGACCTGGAGGAAGCTCCTGGCTCCTGATTGGCGCAGCTCTGGCCGTTGTGGCCATTTAGGAAGTAAACCAGTGGACAGAAGACCTCTCTCTCTCTGCCTCTCCTCTCTCTGTGTAACTCTTTCAAATAAATAAATAAAATATCAAAAAAAGAAAGAAAGAAAGAAAGAAAAGAAAAGAAAAGAAAAAAGAAAAGAAAAGAAAGAGGATCTGCCTACAGCATGCTCTCCCCTCCACCTGTGGGCTGCCTGTTCTAAGACATGAAGCCCAGGCAAGCCCGCAAGGCTGCAGGAGGTCTGTGCAAGGCAGCCCCGGGACTCCCCAGCAGCCTTCGGAGGAATAAGGGGTCCCCCTCAAGGCAGGATCTGCAAGCAGCTCACCGAAGCAGGCCTGATTCAGAAGTGGGGAGCCTGCCAGCGAGAGGCGGGGGAAGGCAGAGTCTCAGACACACTCAGTCTGCAAGGCCCTTCAGCCTGGGATCTCAGAACTTGGCCTGGGCGTGTTGCCAGGCTCGTCCGGAAGACAGCCTCCACCCCGAGGCCTGCGCTGACTCAGGTAGACAGGGCCCCCTGCCCTAAAGCTGGAGGCGCCTGCCACCGGCTCTCCCCAGGAGAAGCTGCGCTCTGGGGCTGTCTGTGTGGGGCTGGCTCCAAGTGTCCCGAGGCCTCCCCTAGGCTGGAAAGGGGCCGCATGGGAAGGGGTATGGGCAGGCACTCCCAGGCCAGAGGCAGAGTAAGCCAGAGCGCTGTAGAAGTGGGGAAGAAAAGTGTTCCCTGGGCACCAGCCCTGGGCAGGGGCCGGATCCCAGTCCTGATCTCACTGTAGCACCCAAGCGACCTCTGTTCACAGCCAGCCTCCCGGGCCTCTGCCCCTTAGGCCGGCCGCTCCCACTGCCTGCTCCTCTTTCTTTCCTGGTTTTTGCCTCTTCGACATCTGGACCCTTCCTCTGGATTTCACAGCCCCGTGCCAGGGCCTGGCTCCCTCTGGCACTGTGATTCAGCGGGTCGGGGGAAAGGCACAAGGGCAATTGGAGTCCAGAAAGGGAAAACATACCCGGCTGGAGAAAGGGACCAGGACTACCACCGCCTTCCATTCAGCAGGGCCCACAGCAGAACCTGTCAGGCAGCAAGGGCAAAGTACAGAGGCCGGGAAGAGCCAGGCCCAGGGCGGAGGCCGGCTCCGTCAGCCGCCCTTCCTCAGCTCAGCGGCAGCGGCGGGCGACACCTTCCACCTCCTCCTCAGCGTACAGGAGCGGAGCTGCCGGGCCGAGCGGTTCCTGCCTGGGAACCTGGACGGTGTCGCAACCGAAACCACCACTAGCAGAGAAAGGCTGGGTTTGGCCTGGAGAGCAACGGGGACAAAGCTCTGCAGCTTCTTGGGCCGGCCCTGGTGGCCAGGGAGCGCCCGCACATACCCAAGCAGCAAGGTGGAGGAGAGGGGCAGGAGGGGACTGGGCAGGAAGGCAGACACAGAAAGAGGCGGGTCTGCTCCAACTTCCTCCTCCCCTCCCCCCTCGCTCCCCGGAAGTGGGCTGCCCCACCCTCCCCAAGGTGCTCTGCTGGGTAGCAGCTGGTGAGAGGGTGAGGAGGAGCCTCACTCAGGCAGGCCTATCATAAATCCCTTATCTCACCTGCAGCAGGTGGGACCTAGGTAGGGGCAGATCCTTTAATGAGACCTCAAACGGGGCTGGGTCACAGACCAACAAATGACCCCAAATGACCCCCTGAAGAGCCGAGGGGCACAGGTGTCAGCAGATACCACGACTTGCGGTGGCAGGCGGACTTCCTACTGCCTGGAGAAGTAGTGCTTAACCTGAGAAAACGCACACACCTGTCAGCCACAGGACACTTTAATCACGGCTTCAGGGGCTTCGGTAACCCTGGGGAGCCCTTCAGAGACCTATGGCTCTAGGTCAAGCACCTTTCTCACCGACCGAGAACGACAGGTTGAATCCAAAGGTTGGGGAACGATCCAGATGTCCCTCTGAGTCCTTCCCGCCCCGCACGTGCCAAGTCCGGCCCCAGGCGTCTGCTCAATCCCAAATCTTCAGTCACCAATCCCTCGCCTGCTTCTACAGGAACTCCCACGCTTCCCCTACAAAGCCCCCACTGTCTGCGCACGTGCTGAGCACGGGGCATGGTGGCTAGCTCATGTGCAAGAGGCCTTTTTTGGGACCATGGTCCCCATCTGTGTCCTGGTCACAGAGCCTCCCGGCTGGCTCTTGGTTCTGTGTAACCCAGGGCCGTTCCCATTAAGCAACTCTGTAAAGAACCCCTCCAGGGGAGGGTGAGGCTTCCTCTGTGCCCTCGGTCCCTGAGCAGCCTCTCCGGGAGACCCTGGTCCTCAGGGATGGCCCACAGAGCCAGTGTGCTCCACCCCATCACACGCCGACACTCACGCGTCTGTCCTCCAAACACAGATCTACAGCATGAGTGGTCCCTGTGGCCCAGGGACAAGCTGCTGCCACAGCCCAGGGCTCCGGCCCGGCTGTAGCAGCTGCTGTTCCTCACAGTCACCCTTGATGCTCAAGTCCTGGCTCTTCCTGGAGGGACTGACGGGAGGATGTGAAGCCTGGGACCCCAGGGAGGAGAGCGCCCCATGGTGGCCAGTGCTGGAGCTGTTTGAAGGTCTGTCCAGGTGATCCCAGGGCACCCCTTCCTTCCTCCACCTCCCCCCAGGGTGGGAGACCCTGACCTCAATGAAGAGGCCTCTATTCCGGGGCCTGGGCTCGGGCTTGCTTGAGCCACCTGTCCCTTCACTGAGGGCAGCCTCTAACAGCTTCATTCTTCTAGCCCTGGGGCTTCGCAATGTGACAGTCTCTGTGGCAGACAGCAAGGGGTTCCACAACGGAGGAAGGGCTGCGCACTGGCCTCCGGCAGGCTGACGAGAGATGGGGCAGAGTCACATGGCTGTGGCAAGTCCCTAGTTTTTGAACAACTTCTTGTTTGATAGACAAAGACAAATGGACACAGAGAGCACCTACCCAATGCTTCACGCCCCCAGACGTCCACAATGGCTATGGCTGGGCCCAGGCTGAAGCCAGGAGCCAGGAATTTGATCCCTGAGTGGCAGGGAATCAATTCCTTGAGGCACCACGGCTGCCCCCAGGGTGAACACCAGCAGGAAGCCGGAGTCAGGACCCAGGTGCTCGGACACAGGAGGCCAGCGCCCTCAAGGGCGAGGTGAGCAGCTCAGTCCTGAGTGCTTTGCACCCTTCCTTCCCTTGGTGCCTCCAGGAGCCACCATTTCATCCATGTCCGTGCCTACAGCAGCGCCTGGTGCCCAGGGTGGTCTGATGTCCCCCTTCCCTTCTGGGGAGGGGCTTGATTCCCCTCTCAAAGGCCCGGGAGGAGTTCTCATTCCTGAGCAAGTGCCACGCAGCTGCCACTGGAGCATCCTGGATGGGACGCACTCACCAGCGGGGAGGCAGGGCGCCCTGGCTTTCAAATCAGCTGTGGCTGGCTCCACCTGAGGAGGACCAGGCACCCTGAATGTCCCCTTGCAGAGGAGAGGCTGGGGCTGGGGAAAGCCATCAAAGCTCCCCTTTCGCAGCCAGGGAGGTGCCTCCCCGACAAAGGACACCAGCAGAGCCTGCAACTTGAGCAGGATGCCAGAGGCAGGGTGGCTCTCGGAGCTGCAGCCCTCACCCCAGGGCAGGGAGCCCAGCACTGCAGCCTGGCCATGGCGGGCGGGGGGAGGGCCGCAGGCCTCCAAAGGCACCACAGCAGAAGCCAAAGGCTGCCAGCAAAGACCAGCAGACAAGAGCCGACCTGGAGTGAAAGTCCGCTCACTCCACTTCCCGCCTGGAAGCCACAGTGCAATGAGCACTCCTCAGAGCTCCCGTCCTCAGAGCCACTTGAAACACTGGGCTCCTCTCGAAACGCAGCGGGTTCCACACACAGGGCTGCAGGAGCTTCCTGTGCCGCGCGACCCGAGAACCTGCTCATCGGCTCTGGCCACCACGCCGATCGCCCCAGTAAGCCTCTGTGGAGCCGCAGCCGAGCACAGAGAGGTTCCTGCCTCTTAGAAACTCAGAGGTGGGAAACCCTACAGGAGACCTACATCAGTCTCTGATCACGGGCAGGGCGGCACAGCACAGCGAGAGCTGACGCAGGCACCCCTGGGTGCGAGCCATGAGCTCAGCGACTGACTTCTCTGTGTGCTCATTTGGAAAATGAGGACATTAACCTGCACCCATTTCACAGGGTTACAGGGAAGACTGAAAGAATCCATGTCTGTGCCTACAGCAGCGCCTGGTGCCCAGGGTGGCCTGATGTCCCCTTCCCTTCTGGGGAGGGGCCTTGATTCCCCTCTCAAAGGCCCCGGGAGGAGCTCTCATTCCAGAGCACTTCCCTAGAGCACCAGCAGAGGCGAGCTGAGCCCCACCACTCCGGCATTCCTTCTAGAACAAGGAAATGTCAGAGTCCTGCCATGGCAGGCTGGCAGGCAGAGGACCCTCTTTCCCCCACAGCAAAGCATCCCGTCAGGAGCGGGTGAGTGACAGGCTGGCCACGCCTCTGTCCGCCCTGTGGCCCAGAGCAGGATGAGGGTGGTCCTGCCAGGCCCTGCCTGGGCTCTTCCCCTCCTCATTAGCTCCTTAACGCCTCCTTTCCTGAAAAGGCCCGAGCAGCAGCCGCCATACCAGTGCCACATGGTGCCAAAGGCTGGGGGAAGCTCACATTGCCAGCCTCACACTTCACTCGGCTCCTCCCGTACCAGTGGGTTACTGTCACCATGGAGACCAGCAAGTTCCTCCCTACCACGGGAGCCAGCCTGCCGGCAGCCCCAGGCTCTGGGGCTGGGGGTGGAGGGGGTGGGCAGAAACAGCCTGCAGCACAGAGGTCTGGCTCACTCCACAGAGGACTATGGGGAGTTGACGGACACCGACCAGTGCGGCTCAGGTGCCTGGGCCGTCCTCCTAAGCAAAGCTCATTGTCCTTGTCTGGTACTTTGTTTTTGGCATATTTGCTGGACACTGGGCTTCTGTACCCGGTTCCATGGCTGTTTGCAGGGAAGCTGCATATGGAGGGGTGAGGGGTGTCACTGGAGTTCGACCTGTGCTGAGAGTCCAGTGGCATCACTCTGGCTGTCAGGTAGAGAATGGGTACCCACTGTGGTCCCAAAAGCTTCCCAGGTCCACACACTGCTCTGGGTAATGAACGCCACTGCCTGTGACGCTGGCATCCCACACGGGCGCCAGTTTCTGTCCCAGCTGCTCCACTTCTGATTCAGCTTCCTGCTAATGACCTGGAAAAAGCAGTGGATGTACTCGGACCCCTGCCACCCAGGCGGGAGACCCAGATGAAGCATCTGGCTTCAGCCTGGCTCAGCCCCTGGGTGTTGCGGCCATCTGGGCAGTGAACCAGGGGATGGAAGATCTCTCTCTTCCTCTGTCTTCCAAATACAAATGTAAAAAAAAAAAAAAGAAAAAAGAAAAAAAAAGGCAGTGCTCTGCCAAGCAAATAAAGCCTTCTTTTACAAGGTGCAAGCAAGGAAACCCCCTGGTCCCTTGTTCAGCTTGAAGCAGGGTACCTTCTAGGCTTCCTCCTTGACGCTGAGCACTGTCCACACCATCCACTACTTCCTGTACCCTCACACTGGACTGCCCATGCCAAAATATTCACAGAAGAAAACCGGTGTAACTTTGGATCCTGAAAGTTGCTTTCCCCTGGCCCGTAACACGCACTACATACAAGGGCTGAGGAGGGAAGATCAACACTCTTGTCTGGAGACCCAATCCCCTCTTTTTTTTTTTTTTTTTTCTTTTTGACAGGCAGAGTGGACAGTGAGAGAGAAAGACAGGGAGAAAGGTCTTCCTTTACCATTGGTTCACCCTCCAATGGCCGCTGCGGCCGGTGCGCCACGCTGATCCAACACCAGGAGCCAGGTGCTTCTCCTGGTCTCCCATGTGGGTGCAGGGCCCAAGGACTTGGGCCATCCTCCACTGCTCTCCCGGGCCACAGCAGAGAGCTGAACTGGAAAAGGGGCAACCAGGACTAGAACCCGGTGTGCTGGCGCCGTAGGTGGAGGATTAGCCTATTGAGCCGCGGCGCCGGCCCCCATCCCCTTCCAACACCCTTGGAGCTTCCCTGTTAGACTGTACTACAACTACAAAGTGGGGGGACCTTGGCCTGTCTTATGTGTGGCCCAGAACTATGTCTAGCACAGTATTCAATAAGTACTGAAGAAATACAGCTGGCATTGTGGCTTGGCGAGTAAAGCCGCCACCTGCAATGCCAGCATCCCACATGGGCACTGGTTTGTGTCTTGGCTGCTCCACTTCTGATCCAGCTCCCTGCTCATGGCCTGGGAAAAGCAGCAGAAGATGGTCCAAGTGTTTGGGCCCCTGATACCCACGTGGGAGACCTGGATGAAGCTCCTGATTCCTGGCTTCAACCTGGCCCAGTGTTGGCTGTTGCAGCCATCTGGGGAGTGAACCAGCAGATGGAAGCGCTCTCTCTCTCTCTCTCTCTCTCTCTCTCTCTGTAACTCTGACTTCCAAAACAAATATTTAAAAAGAAAAGTACTGAAGAAATGAATGTGTACAGTAAATAAGAACATGTGTTGAGGTACCTCCATGATGGCCTCTTGGACCTACAACTGACAACACACATCTGCGAACTCTGCAGACAACATCCAAGTGGGCAGTGGGTCCTGAGATTGCTCCTTCCAAGGGTAGATAAAAGATGGTCACCAAGGTGAACTGGAGACAGACTCACAACACAGGACCAGCCCACCTGCTCCCCAGCTCCCTGTCAATGAAGCCAAGCCCTCCTTTCATCACAGGAGGGAACCCTCCCTGCTGCCAGGGACAAACACCAGGCCCTCCCACTCAAGCCACACTCACCTCCTTCTCCGCCTTGCTACCAACACCCCTGTGTTTCCCTGCAACAGTGTAATGCAACATGGGTCATTCTGAGGGCCACTGACTGGGGAGGTGACAGTGACTTGTATAAGGATCGTGGGAGACATCTGTTTAATGTCTACCACACTGAGAGCTCTGCCTGAACCAATATGCTGACTGTAAGGCCCTGTCAACCCTAGGATGCAAAAAAAAAAAAAAAAAAAAAATTCACCCCTACACACCTGCCTCCTGTCCTGCCTGGTGCACAAATAAGCATTCCCACCCTGCCCCCACCCTTCCTAAACTGTCTCCTGTTACAGAAAGCAAAGGAACTAAAAACGGCAGCTGGGGAGCTCAGTTGACTCACCCAGCATAATCATCTCCTCCCAGAATCTCCCATCTTCTCTTGGGGTTTTTGCCAACACAAAGTAAAAAAAAAAAAAAAAAAAAAAAAAAGGCATGAGATCTTAAAAAAAAATTATCTCAGCATTTATGCAACAGCCCTCTACCTGGGCGCAGAGTTAACCCCTTGTTTCTGCTCTTTCCACTGTGGCCTCCTTAAAATGCCTTTATGCTGAGTAGAACCAGCCCAGGCTGGGAAACAGGCCTTGCGGGTCCTCTCCGGCTGCTGACAGGTGCTGAACGAGGCATGTGCCTCTTTCCAGCGCAGCTCCCTCTGAAGTGGAAAAAGTGCTGCCTTCCCACTCCTCCAGTTTCAAAGAAGGAGTGAAGGAGGAGGAGGAAATGTCAGGAGACTCACTGGGACAAAGTTTGCTGTCCCAGAAGTCACCATGGCCAGAGGTCAGAACACAAGCAGGAGAAAAAGCCACAGAAACCACCCAAGGCCAGTCCTGCCACCTCTCCTCACAACATCCCCCCCCAGGCCAGGATGTCAGTAACATGGCTGTTCCACTTACGTGACCACCAAAAATCAAGCTGGGGGAGGGTGTGTGACATCAGTTAGGATGCCCATATCCCACATCACGATGCCTAAACATACATACAGCTCTGCTCCTGACTCCGGCCTCCTGCTTGTGCAGACCCTGGGAGGCAGAGGCCGTGGCTCAAATGACTGAGCTCCCATGTGGGAGAGCTGGCTTGGATTCCTGGTTCCCAGCTGCTGCTCCTGCTGGAGGCCACTGCAAGTGGCAGGGGAGTGCACCGACGGAAGCTCTAGTTCTCTCTCTGCCTCCCAGACACATAAACACCCAGCAGGCTGTTCCTGCTGCTGAGCAGAGGGCCAGCTCCCCACGACTGTCAATCACTACCAACAAGTCAGGAGAGGGCTCCCGAGTCGTGGAAGGGGACGCCCTGTTTCAGGAACTACCGGATTATGGGTCAGATCAGCTGACACGGAAGCCCAGACACTCCTGTCTCTCAGAGCAATCACAAAGACCAGAGCAATTCTCCAGCAACCCTTCTGGGTAGGAGGAGGTGGTGTTTCCTTTTGTCTTTGTCACCTGGCTTCACTTACCGATGGGACATGCTCTGAGAAGTGTTGTTCGGTGAGTGCCACTCATGCCAGCACTGCCAGCTCTCAGTAGGTGATGTGACCACACTGGGCCGCTGTCCCACATGTGCTCATTGTGTGCCACAGGACTGTAGTAAAGGACGGTGCCATGACCACAGAGTGAAGATCCCCTCCACCAGCACGCCAACCCCAAGGCAGCAAAGGTTCTACTCTCAGGAGCCACTTCTCTACAGAAACACACGACCAGTGGGTTGTGCTCTCAGGCCAGCTGAAAGGGGCCCAGCCACTGGAACTGGGCGGTAAATGAACAGGAGATGATGAAGTCTGAGCTGCACAGCTTTGTTCTATGGGTACCAAGGGCAGCACACACCGAGGCCGCCTGACCTTTAAAGTCAGGGAGAGGACCTGATGCGAGAGGATTCGAATCTGACGTGAACAACAGCGTGTCAAAGGATGGGGGGTGGCACTGTGATGCACCGGGTTGGGACGCCCACATCTTCTATCAGAGTGCACGGGGTTGAGCCCCGCGTCTGCTTTCGATCCAGCTTTCTGCTAATGCACATCTTAGAAGCAGATAATGTCTTTTTGACAGGCAGAGTGGACAGTGAGAGAGAGAGACAGAGAGAAAGGTCTTCCTTTGCCGTTGGTTCACCCTCCAATGACCGCTGCGGCCAGTGCATCTCGCTGATCCGAAGCCAGGAGCCAGGTGCTTCTCCTGGTCTCCCATGCGGGTGCAGGGCCCAAGAACTTGGGCCATCCTCCACTGCCTTCTCGGGCCACAGCAGAGAGCTGGCCTGGAAGAGGAGCAACCGGGACAGAATCCAGTGCCCCGACCGGGACTAGAACCCGGGGTGCCGGCGCCGCAGGCAGAGGATTAGCCTATTGAGCTGTGGCACTGGCCATGTCTTAAATATTTGGGTCCCTGTTACTGACATGGGAGACCTGTATGGAGTTACTGGCTCCTGGCTTCAGTCTGGCCTAGCCTCAGCTGTGACAGGTATTTAGGGAATGAACCAACAGATGGAAGACCATTTCTTCATTTTTTCTCTCTCTGATGCTCTTTCAAATATATAATTTTTTTAAAAATCAGTTATTTAAAAAAAAAAAAAAAAGCACTGGAGCTTGAGGCTGGGGTATGGGGCAGGAGAGGCGTTGAGATGGAGAGGAGGACTGAGGCTGGAGGACAGGGATCTTGAATGGTGCTGCCTTGCAGGAGGAAGGGCTCATTAAGGAAGACCAGACGGGGAGGGCAAAGGGCCCCTCCGACAGTGCCTTGACATACCAGGGGCAAATCAATGCTCCCCTGTGAGGCGGTACCTCCTGCTTCCTCACTGGGCATGTCCCAACATTGCACTGAGGTCAAAGGCTGTGGGATCCTGTGTGGAGAGGCAGGGCCTGGGCAGCCATGCTGGCTACTTTGCCAGACAATGCAGGAGGGTTTATCTGTCTACAGTCAGGGCCTGAATGCAAAGGCCAGGCTTCCCAGAGGGCCTAGCACAGGTCAGCTATGGCTTTGGGCCTGCAGTAACCCTCAAACCCAAAACCTGAGGCTCACTAACTGCAGGCAATGACAGTTTTGCTCCTGTTTGTATCTTTCTTGATTTAGGAATAGATGACGGCCATCTTCTATTACAAGTGCCCTTTTTTTTTTTTAAATTTATTTAAAGGCAGAGTCATAGAGAGAAGGAGGGACAGAGAGAGGTCTCCCATTTGCTGGTTCACTCCTCAAATGGCCACAATGGCTAGACCCAGGGCGGTCCGGAGCCAGGAGCCTCTTCTGGGTCTCCCAAGTGGGTACAAGAACGCAAGCACCTGGGCCATCCTCCTCTGCTTTCCCAGGCACATTAGCAGAGAGCTGGATCAAAAGTGGAGCAGCTGGGAATTGAACCGGTGCCCACATGGGATGCCCACATTGCAGGCGATGGCTTTACCTGCTATGCCACAGTGTGGGTCCGACAAGTGCCTCTTTAAAAGGCACTTCTTAGGGTCCATAGTTGTGGCGCAGCAGGTTAAGCTGCTGCTTGTGATACCAGCATTGCCTGCTGGAGTGCTGGTTTGAGTCCCAGATGCTCCACTTTCTTTCTTTCTTTCTTTTTTTTTTTAAGATTTATTTATTTACTTGAAAGTCAGAGTTACATAGCAAGAGGAGAGGCAAAGAGAGGGAGAGATAGAGAAAGTCTTCCTTCCACTGGTTCACTCCCCAAATGGCCGCAACAGCCGGAGCTGCGCGGATCTGAAGCCAGGAGCCAAGAGCCTCTTCTAGGTCTCCTACACAGGTGCAGGGGCCCAAGGACTCAGGCCATCTTCTACTGCTTTCCCAGACCACAGCAGAGAGCTGAATCGGAAGTGGAGCAGCCGGGACCCGAACTGGCACCCATGTGGGATGCCGGCACCGCAGACGGCAGCTTAACCTGCTATGCCATAGCGCCGGTCCCTGCTCTGCTTTTGTCCCAGCTTCCTGCTAATGTGCCTGTGAAGGCAACAGATGATGACTCAAGTCCTTGGGCCTCTGCCATCCATATGGGAGACCTGGATGGAGCTCCTGGCTCCTGGATTTGCTCTGCCCCAGCTCTTGCTGTTGTAGCTATTTGGGGAGTGAACCAAAACAGAAATTGTTTCTCCCACTCCGTTGCTCTAGCTTTCCAATGAATACATTTTTTAAGGCTCTTTTTATAGTTAATTCACCTTTCCAGAGTCCGAAGAAGAGAGTCTGACTATACTTGCTTCTAAGAAAAAGGAATGGTTGGTCCAGAGAAGGGCCAGCTTAGCTCCGGCCAGGGCAGCGGGGAGACGTGGGCTTGGAGTTTCTGACCTCTGCATATGAACCCGGGGCGGTGCTCTGGTGCAGGCCAGCTCCGTTGCTGGCGGAAGCCTCCGAAACAGACTCGCCAATCCGCGGTGCTGCTGTGGAACGGGCCATTTTCAGGCAGGACTGCACGTCCTGGAGACGAGAGACCGCAGGCCGCTTCGAAAGGAGCCAGGGGTCAGAGGTGGCGCTCCCACCCCTGAATTCACTCAGTGATGGAACAGAAGAAAGGATGGCTACAAACGGGAACCAGACTCCTCACCCCACAATGCCCAAGGGCAGCTCCTTTTTATTCTTTATTTATTTGAAAGGCAGAGTGACTGAGAGAGAGGGAAAGACAGCAAAATAGTAAGAGGTCTGTTATCCACTAGTTTACTCCCTAAGCCCACAGCAGCCAGGGTCAGGCCAGGCCGAAGCCATCCAGGTCTCCCACAGGGTGGCAGGGACCCGAGTACTTGGCCACCATTTGCTTCCCAGGCATGCTAGCAGGAAGCAGGTGTCGAAGCACAGAGCATCTGGGACTCGAACCAGCACCCTGATATGGGCACCCCAAGTGGTGGGGTAACACACTGTGCAGCACTGTCCACCCCAGGCAGCCTGAATTGGCTTGACAACATGAATAAGGACTCAAGAAAAAAAAATTTACCCAGGACAGCTCCAGAGAGAATGGAGCTAGGTGGCAGAAGCCACTGCCACCCATGCCACCATTCTATCTGGTCCGTGCTAATTCCACACAGGAATGAGGGGTCTCTACCATAGAAGATCAGAAATGACCAAGTATCCAAGGCTGTCCAGAGCACTTAGAACAATGCTTGGAGTAGGGTGCAGCAGTTAAAATACCACTTGGCATGACAACATCCCATACTGGAGTGACTGGCTCCAAGTCCTGGTTCTGCTCTCAATCCTAGTTTCCTGCTGATGCTTACTCTGGGAGGGAGCAGGTGATGGTGCAAGTACTTGGGTTCTGCCACCCATCTGGGAGACCAGGATTGAGTTCTGGGCTCCTGGCTTTTGCCTGGTCCTGGCTGTTTGGGGCATATGGGAAATGAACCAGCCAATGGAAGATCTCTGTCTGCCTTTCAGATAAAAATAAAGTTGCTAATTCAATGTTAAAATAAAAAATAAAAATTTTAGAACAATGCCTGGTATATAATAAACACATGATCTTCTCATTGTAATTCCACCGGCTTTCCCAGCGTATCCTGTAGGCTGCCAGAAGGTGTGGCTTGAACTTCTTCACCCAAAGCTCACCACAAGCGCTCTGCATCTCCAAAAGGAGGTGGAACTTTTCACTCTGGCCTGGGAGAGTCTGCAGTTGAAGGCCAAGTCCTGGGCATCTCTCGCACTGCTTAGACTGGGACTCGGGTTTCTGACAGAGGCAGAAAAGGCTCCAGCAGCTCAACTGCTCATCCTTTCCATAAAGGTCGCTCACTCTCCCTTAGTAAAAAGCACTTTAAACATACACATTCTACCTAGGAGTACTCAGGGTGCACCACGGTTCCCAAGACGCCAGGTGGTAGCCATCTTGCCAAGACCTTCTAGATCTACAGACCTGGAAACTTTGCAAATGAGTTGTCATAAGGGAAGTGTGACTAGTGTCTCTCACACACACACACACACAAACACGCAGGCACAAGTTCTCATGTACTTACTAAAGCTGTGTGCTATCTCTTCAGCTGGGAGATGAGGGAAACCCGCGTGTGCGTGCGTGTGCGTGCGTGTGCGTGCGTGTGGCAGTGATGGAGGCAGTGAAAGCTGAGGTGCACTGCCAGCTCCTGAGAGTCTCGGCCCAAGGACTCAGCAGTCCGCTGGCGGCCAGGCTTCCGTCACCAGCTGTCCTTCACGCAACATAACAGGATCACTGTTCAGGAAGATGGGATTTGGGAGACGGGGTTTTGTATCCCATCTGTCTCCAGGGCAGTTCCTGAAGCAGCTGCACGCCACGGGCCCCTGCCGACAGGATCTCAGATACCAGGCGAGGCTAAACGAGACGCCAGAACAAGGAATTCAAGAGTAATAAAGGCAGGAAAGAAAGGAACTGCTGTCTTCTCACAGCAGAAGCCCAAGCCCACCAAGGACTCACATACACCCCCATTTACCTCCCTGCTGGTGCCTCCAGCCCTCCACCCTGTCAAGTGACTGTGGTATCTAATGCTGAATGCTGACGCTGGTTACCCCATGAAGAGATAACCAAGCTCATGTGAGCTGGACCGACACGTTTATGGGCAAGAGGATTAAAACAACCTGCCAGGGGAGCGGAGGAGGGTAGACCCTGTGTACAGGGCAAGCACAGCACAGAGGCCTTCCACCAAGAAATCTTTTGCTCAAATATGAAGCAGAAATCTCTCACTAAATGCCAAACCAGCTAACTATGCCAAATACCACGATGATCAAATGACCTTGAAGCACCGCTCGATTTTTCCAATATTCTTTGTAGGAAAGGTTAGTGTGTGTGTGGGGTTTTTTTTTTTGGGGGGGGGGGTGACTAGGAGGATGGGTGACACAGGGCCCTGGAGAGCTCCACATTAAACTAATACCCAAGTAAAGCCTTTCCAGCCTACCAAGCAATATGTGTGTACGGGACACCTGGATGAAGCTTCTAGATCTTAGATGCCCGGACTCCCAGCCAGAAGTCAAACTGTTACAAGCAGAACTTCCTGTGGCCACTTCTTGCCTGTCAGAACTGGGAGGGAGAGAACTCTACCATCAGGTCCAGCTCCAGGGCAGAAAGGACCAGGGAGCCTGGAGACCAGGTCAGGGCCATCTAACCAGCGGGTCAAGCTGACAATGGCAGTCACTAGGAACGAACAGGGCAAGGCAGGCAGCACCTGAGCCCTCGGCTCCAGGCAGTCTGAGCTGCAGAAGTTACATAGCTGTGCTGAAGCTGGCCTTGGGCTCTGTGAAATTAGACTCTTTCTCCCCCTCTCTTCTGCAAAACCATTTGTCACAGCCCCCACTCAGCAAGCTCGGCTGTTACCTGCTGGTAGGCACCCAAGTCTCAGCAGCAGCGAGGGGGTGTTTCCCCTTGGGAGCTGCCTGGCTGCCTGGTGAGACTGGCAGAAGGATAAGGTGGAACCCCTTCTCCAGGCAGCCCAAGCTGGCTGTGCAACAGCGGCTGGAGACCTGTGTTCCCTCTTCAACATCCCTTGCCAGCTAAGGCGCAGCCATCACCCTCTTAACCTCCACCCAGTCGACAGGCCCAGGGATTGAAGGTAGTAAGGGAGGGTGAAAAGAGATATTGTACTGGAAGAGATCCCAAGAATAAACCCAAACCGCACCTCGCTCTTCTGAAGGGCAAGGCTGTTTAGAAGCACTTGTCATCTCCCAGCGCACTGGAGAACAGGGAGGCCTTGGGCAGAGCTGGCCGACACCTGGCCAGGTCACCATCTCCCCTCAGGAGCCCTGGTCTCCACTACCACCAGAAAGACGGCACGCGGGCCAGCAGGCGACATCTGCCAGCGCTCACATACTCACGCACCCGCTAATCTTCCTCCAGACCACTGCCGTCACGCGGGGCTGTGAGGGGGCTCAGTCTCGCTCTGAGCTGGTCACTCCAGTTCGCTTGGCAGGAGGAGAAGGAGGGAGGGAGATTATGATTCTGTACTTTCAAGTCCCGCCCCTAAAATCAGGGAGGGAAGCAGCTGGGTTCCCGCTGCCAGAGCTCAGATCTGGGCACTATAGAGCCAGCTGCGTCAGGAGAACTGCGGGAACGTGCACATCAAACAAGCTGGCAAAAGCAGGGGCAACCAGCCAGGCTACAAGTGGGCTGGTCTACAGCCAAGAACACGGAATGGTCTTCCCACCGCAAGTGGAACCAAGTTGGAGGTGGGCAGCTTACGGTCTCGGGAAGAGGCAGGACTAGCACAGGAACAGGACTCCTTTGCTGGGGGAGAGGGGACAGCCGAGGTGACAGTGGGGGAGTGCTGTCCAGGAGGCCCCATTCCAGCCTCAACCACCCTGAACACACACGTTCAGGTAAGCTCTGGCCACTCCAAGCACTTGGGCACCGACTGCCAGAGACAGGCGCACAGGGGCACTCTCACTAGCTGTGTTGTGCAACCTGGTCTGGTGGAGGGCATGCAGGAGCCACAGAGGACGACAGCCCGCCCACAGGAGCAGAGTGCTCCTCCCTTTCCTGTGCATAGCCCAAGGCAGCCACCAAGAGGTGCTGTCTAGCGGCAGAAGCGTGCGTCAGGAGTGGCAGGAAGGATGGCCACTTCCTCTTCCTCACCAACTGCTACCATCAGCGGCCTCTAGGAGCCTGCAGAACCGGGGGTGGGGGCAGTGGGGACAGCAGCTACAGTCTGTGACTCATTCCCTGAGGAAAGAGAAAGCGATCTTGACCCCCGGGGTCGGAGCAGTCACCATGTCCTGGACTAGCCCTGCCGCAAACCGAAAGCCAGAATCCCTGTCCAGGACCGAAACCTCGGCCAGCCCACTCTCCACCTGCACCTGCACACAGAAAAACCTGTCCCTTTCACTCCACAGCACAGCATGTGGTAGGGAGCACCCACAGTTCTCTCAACAGGGCACCCAGCACAGGGAACAGGAAGCAATGGTGTTTCACATTCAAAGCATGACTTAAAAAAAAACAACTCACTCTATAGATAGGTATCAATTGTGTGTGTGTGTGTGTTATACATACCTATAACACACAAACAACTGATCTCCCTGTGCACTGTGTGTATGCACCTCGAAGACCCACATGGGACTGGGATTTCCCTCCAACGGCACTCACTGGCTGGCTCCTTGCCCTCGCCCTCCTCCCTTCCTAGAATCTCCCCCTGTCTTCAGATACAGCCTCCAGGTCTTTGGGAGGCCTTCCCCCTGCCTGGGACAGTCCCCTCCTCCTGGTGACCTCGGCTCGCACATCACTTCCTCCAGGCAGCTTTCCCTGCCCATCTCACAGGGAGCCTGCTGGTCCCTCGGGCAGGCTCCAGCTCAGCCCTTCTTTTACCAGGACCGAATGGCAAACTTCCTTCTCAGCTCCTGTTGACCATGACACAAGAGCAAGAGCAGTCTGAGGGTCTTTTCCACGACTACGTCACTTCTGTGTCCTCGGCGCCTGGTGCCTAGCAGCTCTCCAGAAGTGCTTTCCTAACTCACGGTGGAGTCACAGGGAGAGTCAGGGTCATCCTGCTTTCCTGGCGACTCCTCCCCCCATGGCTCTTAGCACAACTCTGCTTCCACCGGGGCCAGGGCGCAACGCTGGTGTCCACTACTGCAGACCCATTGCTGAGGAGCCCTCAGCACCCCAATGGCTGTGGTCTCTTGCAGGGTTTGTTTGTTTGTTCGTTTGTTTGTTTGTTTGTTTTTGACAGGCAAAGTGGACAGTGAGAGAGACAGAGAGAAAGGTCTTCCTTTGCCGTTGGTTCACCCTCCAATGGCCGCCCTGGCCGGCGCACTGCGGCTGGCGCACCACGCTGATCCGAAGCCGGGAGCCAGGTGCTTCTCCTGGTCTCCCAGGGGGTGCAGGGCCCAAGCACTTGGGCCATCCTCCACTGTACTCCTGGGCCACAGCAGAGAGCTGGCCTGGAAGGGGGACAACCGGGACAGAATCCGGCACCCTGACCGGGACTAGAACCTGATATGCCGGCGCCGCAAGCCGGAGGATTAGCCTGTTGAGCTGCGGCACCGGCTCTTGAAGGGTTTCAGAGCTCGTCTCCAGTGGGTGGAGCAGGGCCTGCTGCCCTTCCTCGTGTCCTTTTCCAGCTTACCTCTGCCATGGAGGTACAGGCTGCCCTCCCATAGCCCTCTAAGCAAGGCTGCCTCTGAAGTGGAAGCAATGGGGGTGTAGCAAAGGGCCCGAGAGAGACCTATCTGAGACCCAGCTCTGCCCAAACAAGTTATATAACTTTGAGCAAGTCATTTACTCTCTAGGGATCCATGCTTCCACACTTGCAAAATTAGGGGTCAGAGAAGAGCTTGGGGTGGGGGGGTCTGTCCCACGTAGATGTGAAAGCTCTCAGTGCCTCTGTACTAACAAGCCTTCCAGCCCCATCCCTGAGACCATAGCAGGAAGTGGGCATGGACTGCAAGTCCTGAAGCCCACTTCCTGACCTTGGCTTACGTCAAGTCAACCGGCCTGTAAGTAAACCTCACTTAACATGCCTCATGCCTTGAACACCAGGCCCACACACTAGAAAGTCTCTTATGCCTAGCGCTGAAAAAATTAAAGGTAACCTAGGTGACAACGCCAGAAATTAAGGTACTAAACATCAGCACTCCTTAGTAACATTACAAACCTGAACTTGGGGTGCCCTAGGGAAGGATCCCGTTCCTCCCTAAACCTCATTTACCTACCACCTACAAGTACCTCACCCCTTCCAGCCTCTACAGACCAAAATGTAGCAATAAGATATGCACCACGACACAACCCATCTCCAGCAGGCCCAGGAATCTGCAGGTGTAGGTGCAGCCACTGGTGGGGACTGGCGGCACACCTAGTGCCTTGCACCTGCCCCCACTCACACCCTGATTCCCACAGCAGCTGGTCTGGTCTGTGAGCTGCCCACCTACCTGCCTGCCTGCCATGGGCAAGTAATCTGTCAGGAGAAACTGACTTGGCAAAGCCCAGCAAGCTGCAGTTTCAGTCTCCCTGCCCCGAGTGGGGGCAGGGGGAACACATACAAGCAACCAGTCTAACAGGTCTGCATTTCCACCGCCCTACACAGCTGGTGCCTTCTTCACTGGTTCAAACAGGAGATTGAAAAGTCAGATGGAGCTTTCAAACTCTGGGCCACAAAGATCAGGCAATCAGGAAGAAAGAAGAAAATGTCATCTTGGAGCTGGTGCTTAGTGTAACAGGTAGAGCTGCCGCTTGCAGTGCCGGCATCCCATACGGGTGCCAGTTTGAGTCCTGGCTGCTCCACTTCCACACCAGCTCTCTGCTATGCCCTGGGAAAGCAGTGGAAGACGGCCCTACATCCGCATGGGAGACCGGAATAGGTTCCTGGCTTTGGATTGGCCCAGCTCCGGCCGTTGTGGCCATTTGGGGAGTGAACCAGCAGATGGAAGACCCCTCTCTCTCTCTGCCTCTGCCTCCCTGTAACTCTGCCTTTCAAATAACAAATAAATAAATCTTAAAAAAAAAGCTCATCTTTGTCACTCCTGTCCTACCCACAATGGTCCTGGAAAACCTGGTCCCTATGTCTTCATACCTCCTGGTCATTTCAGAAAAACAAGAGATCTCCTCTGAGGTGTTCCAAGAAAAATCTGGGTCCTGCCATCCACAGGCGCTGAGCTGGTGTGAAATCAGTTCCTGCTGGGCCGAGCTCTGAGCTTTTCTCCCACTATAAATAACTCCAGCCTGACACATACCACATGGTCTCCCCAACTCTGGACACAACCTCCAGCGCTCAGCGCACCTCTGCTCCCCTGGTAGAGAAGAGGGAAGGAGGAGGCCAACGTGACCAGGAGCAACCAGCCAAGAAGGGGCAGGAACGCAACTCTGTCTCTGGTCCCCATCTGGGAGTCAGACAGGGCTTCCTCAGCGGTGTGTTCTTTCCCTGTGGTTTCTCCTCTAAGCTCTAACACAATCCAACAGCAGTGGATTCATTCTGAAAAGGAGCTCTGTTCAGTCATCACTATACCTAACTACAATACTGATTCAGAGCGTGGCTTCTGTGGCTACAGCACTGGACAGGCAGACATCTGGTTTACCAAACGCTGTGAGGACACACTTCCCGAAGGGTGGCCAGAGCGGAGAACACTCATGTTACAATTCTTTTTGTTTTTATTTCACAAATAATTCACCGAGAGGTGACCATGTGTGAAGCACTCTAAGACACTCTAGGGGTAAAGAGGGACACAAAGAATAAAACAAAGCCCAGCAGGAGAGAGCCCCGTAAGTCACACCAGTCAGCAGGGATCCAGTCCAGGCAGCGAAGTTCCGAAGTTCCGTGCCAGCCCAGTCCCCGAGTTGACTAGTAGGGGTTTTCACTACTCACAGGAACAACGGCCGAGACAGATCTCAGGACTCCAGCTCGCACCCTGCCCAAATCCTGGGGCGTCGAGAGGAGGCCCACCCACCAAGCAGACCTGGGGGAAGAGGGGCCGACTTGGGGAGCCTCACTTGAGCCTTTCTCATCCTTCCTCACCACGTGGAAACTGGGGACAGGCCCAGCAAGCAAAGATGATATGAGAAGATTCCGAAAAACAGAAAGTCAAACACGGTGCCCAGGACACTCCGTCGTGGACATGAAGTCACAGGAAGCCCCTGGCCACAGGAACCCAAGAGGGCTACCCTGGGAAAGACCACGCCAGGGCTCTGAAGTGCTGCCTGCAGAGTCCCTGCACCTCAGCGCTGGCGGCCAAGCCTTGTCTCCGTCCTTAACGCCTACTCAGCAGGGCTGTGGCTCAGTCTGACCCCCGGCAGATTCTGGGATTTCTTCAGGAAGTTAGCAGGGAAGAACGAAAGTGCATGGAAAAAAATCAGATTCCCGAGGTGACTATTTAGTGTAGTGGTTCAGCCACAGCTTGGGACGCTGGCATCCTACATGGGAGTCCTCAGGTTCGAGTCCTCGTTCCGCTCTCATTCCAGCTTCCTGCTGATGGCTCAAGTGCTTCAGTTCCTGCTGCCCATGTGGGAGGCCCGGACTGAGCTCTGGACTCACTGCTTTGGCCTGACCCAGCCCCAGCTGTTGCAGGCGTCTGGAGAGTTCAACTAATGGATGGAAGATCTCTGTCTCTTTTTTTGCCTTTCAAATAAAAATTTAAAAGAAAGGAAAATCAAATCCTAGAGTTAAAGAGAAATAGGGGCCGGTGCTCTGGCTCAGTAGGGTAATCCTCCGCCTGTGGCGCCGGTTCTAGTCCCAGCTGCTGCACTTTCAATCCAGCTCTCTGCTATGCCCTGGGAAAGCAGTAGAAGATGGCCTAGATGCTTAGGCCCCTGCACCTGGAAGAAGCTCCTGGCGCCTAGCTTTGGATAGGTGCAGCTCTGGCCATTGCAGACATTTGGGGAGTGAACCAGCAGATGGAAGACCTTCCTTTCTCTCTGTCTCTCCCTCTCACTGTCTGTAACTCTACCTCTCAAGTAAACAATTAAATCTTAAAAATAAATAAATAAAAACTAGATGAAGAGGAATGGGAAATTTTTTTTTTTTGACAGGCAGATTTAGACAGTGAGAGAGAAAGAGACAGAGAGAAAGGTCTTCTTATCCGTTGGTTCACTCCCCAAATGGTCGCTACGGCCGGCGCACTGCGCCGATCCGAAGCCAGGAGCCAGGTGCCTCCTCCTGGTCTCCCATGTGGGTGCAGGGCCAAGTACTTGGGCCATCCTCCACTGCCTTCCCGGGCCACAGCAGAGAGCTGGACTGGAAGAGGAGCAACCAGGACAGGACCAGCACCCCAACAAGGACTAGAACCCGGGGTGCTGGCGCTGCAGGCAGAGGATTAGCCAAGTGAGCCGCGGCGCCGGCCGGAATGGGAGATTTTTTAAAAACTTTTCCTGCACAGCAGATAGCAGATTAGTTACAAGACTCTTCTGGAATGGTGTTCCACAAAGAACTTAGTAACGCCAGAACTGTGCTGTGAGCCTGGATGTCCAGCCTCTCCACATTCACTATTGAGAAAAACCCTCAGACCACAACCTAATGAAACTGCGCATCAGTGTCTGACGTTTTATCATTAAGGGAATGTTTTAACAGTCTCGACTTGGCAGCCTGCCCCATCGGCTGTTTCACAAGCAGTTTCTGTGGTCTTAAGAAGGCAGGGCATTTGCTTTTAAACACTATCTCAAAATTATTTCTCAGAAGAGGGCTCAACCATCCAAGACAGAAGGAAGGAATGAAAACCAAACCAAACAAAGGACCTGGTGCTACCAAACAGAAGGGGAGCACCCATGAGAACGGAGCAGGGGCAGGCATTACCACCTGCACTGAGACAGCAGCCAACTGAGCACAGCTCACTACCAAGTCAGAAAATTAGGACAGAGGTGGCACTAATGACATGAGATTAATACAGGGAGATCCCTTCATGGACTCTCACCTCACCAAAATCTATTTACCTGACCCAAGCCTATGTGTTTACTTGAAAAACAAACAAAACCAAACCATTCCAACAGTTCTGCACCAATGCCAAACACTGCCGTGTAATCAATTAGCAGCCACACCTCTCTGCCAGTGTACAACAGTAATTAAGGTGGCGAGTTTCCTCACTGGGATTTAAGTACAGAAGGGCAGAGCCCCTGCGGACTCAACCCATTACAACAGCTTTTTTATTAGCAAGGAAGCTATGCCACGTGCTCTCTGAGGACGAGGTGGCCGCTCAGGGCAGCGCACCTGTGTGTGCACAGCGGCTTACCTCTGCTGGGAGAGAAGCAGAGAACCACTTCCGAGACGGCCTACAGACTGTGCTTCTCAAATAATTTACGCTTATCCATTCTAACAAAGAGGTGAGTTCTAAAGTGACTTTAAAATGGCACATAATGGGGCTGGCACTGTGGCACAGGGGGTAGAGCTGCCGTCTGCAGCACGGGCATCCCATACGGATGCCAGTTCAAGTCCCAGCTGCTCCACTTCCAATCCAGCTCCCCTGCTAACATGCCTGGGAAAGCAGCAGAAGATGGCCCAAGGAGTTGGGCTCCTGCACCCACGTGGGAGACCCAGATGAAGCGCCTGGCTTCAGGCTGGCCCAACTCCGGCTGTTGTGGCCACTTGGAGAGTGAATCAGTGGATAGAAGAGCTCCCTCTCTCTAACTGCCTTTCAAATAAAATAAATAAATCTTTTTTAAAATGTGGCACATAACCATGATTTCAGAGAAGCAAATCAGCTTGGAACACAAACACTGTGCAGTCAAACTGTCTGTCAGGGCAGCAAGAAGGGTCCCAGCGGTGAAGCGGTCAGTCAACAAGGGCAGCAGCGACTCACTCCGTCTTAGAAAGGTGCCGCCCCGATCAGACAAGCAAGTCTAACCAAAATCTTACAGAAAGGCTCCCAGCAGCTGCAGATGTCCAGCAGGGCCCTGTGCATACCTATGGGGCCCAGATCCAAGGGAGGGTGACCCACTAGAGGAACACAGCAAATGAGAACAGAAAGGAGTGGCCTGTTACACCAGCAACGGGATGTAGAGACACAGCAGGATGGTCAGAGCCCGGCTCTCAGGACTGAACTGGCCAGTTCCAAACGCACAGAGAGGCCTGGCAGCACCAGCTGTGGTGCTCTTGACAGTCAAGGCTAAGAGCAGCACTGGTGCTGTGGCACAGTGGGAAAAGCCACTGCCTGTGGCACCAGTATCCCATGTGGGCACCAGCTGCTCTGCTTCCCATCCAGCTCCCTGCTGATGTGCCTGGGAAAGCAGTGGAGGATGGCCCATGTGCTTGGGACCCTGCACCCAGGTAGGAGACCCGAAGAAACTCCTGTCTCCTGGCTTCAGCCTGGCTCAGCCCCAGCTGTTGTGGCCATTTGGGGAATGAACCAATAGATGGAAGATTTCTCTCTCTCTGTATTTCTGCCTTTCAAATAAATGATTTTTTTTTTTATTTTTATTTATTTGACAGGTAGAGTTATAGACAGTGAGAGAGAGAGAGAGAGAGAGAGAGAGAAAGGAGAAAGGTCTTCCTTCCATTGGTTCACTCCCCAAATGGTCACCACGGCTGGCGCTGCGCCAATCTGAAGCCAGGAGCCAGGTGCTTCCTCCTGGTCTCCCATGCGGGTGCAGGCACCCAAGCACTTGGGCCATCCTCCACTGCACTCCCGGGCCACAGCAGAGAGCTGGACTGGAAGAGGAGCAACCGGGACTAGAACTCAGTGCCCATATGGGATGCCGGCGCTGCAGGTGGAGGATCAACCAAGTGAGTCACGGCACCGGCCCCATCAAATAAATGAATCTTTAAAAAAAAAAAATGGTTAGGACTAATTAGCTCTGTAGAGAGAACTTGAGTTTGTTTCATAAGGACAAAATATACAGTTAAGCATGCAAAAGCTTATTATTTTTTTTCTTTTTTTTATGCTTACAAAAAGAGGATTCTAGAATCCCAACATCCTATGTGTGTCACAGGAGGGTCAAATCTAGAAATCCAAATTGATGATGCTGTGAGGTACTTATTTGCTGGCTACCAACTTAAAGTCTCGGGGGTTTTAGTTTTTCTAAAGGGATTCTTGACATTCCAAAAGATGGAGAGAGATGAAGAAGCGAATCAGATGTCAGGATTCAGTAAGGTGTTTTTTAAGTTTCCCACTGCTCTTGCATGAAGCGCTCAATACCAGGGACAACTGATGACAAGGGACAAGGGACAATACCATCACAACTGATGACAAGAAAGCCAGGCACAGCTCTAAATCTACCTGGGCGCCTCACCCGGACTGAGCTAACCCTGAGGGTCCTAGAAGCTGTGTTTCTCTTATCTGATGCTTGGAACCAGAACTGTTATGGATTTGGAAATATGTGCACAGACATGACAGCCTGGGGATGGGATCAAAGTCTAAACACATAATTAACTTATGCTTCATATACAGCTCATACAACATAGCCTGAAAGTAAATTTTATGCAAAAAACTATTTATTTGGAAGTAGGAGGAGAGACAGGTATCTTCCAACCATTTGTTTACTCCTGAAATGCCTGCAACACCCAGGAGTGGGCCAGGCCAAAGCCAGTGTGGTTTTCTCATGCAGGTGGCAGAGGGCCAGCGACGTGAGCCACCACTTGCTGCCTCCCAGGGTGTCAGCAGCAGGAAGACAGATCGGATGGGGGTCTGGGACTTGAACTCAGGGACTCAAGAGACTCAGATACAGGATGTGATGTCCCAAGTGGTGACATAACCACTGCGCCAAACGCCCACTCCTATACAAAAATTTTAGTGTGCCTGCGTTTTGAGTGTTAATTTTCTACTTGTTGCATCAGGCCACTGTTGAAAAGTTTTGGATTTTGGAGCACTTCACATGTTTGATTTTTCAGATTAGGGAATATTCAACCTGTATCTTCTATGTGTTAACACAACTGAAGTCAGAGTGAAGGGCTTGCCACAGAAAACAGACCAGTTCCAATAATGAATACTCTGGACAATGTGAGTTTACAGCTTTAAGTAAGTGACTCAATAACACTGGACCAGGCCAGCGCTGTGCCGGAGCCGGCTGAGCCACCATCTGCAGTGCTGACATCCCATACGGGCGCCAGTTTGTCTCAGCTGCTCTGCTTCTGATCCAGCTCCCTGATGACGCGCTTGTAAAGCAGTGGAGGACGGCCCAAGTCCCTGGGCCCCTGTACCCATGTGGGAGACTCAGAGGAAACTCCTGGCTCCTGGCTTCCGCCTGGCCCAGCCCTGGCCACTGTGGCCACTGGGGAGTGAACTAGCAGATGGAAGATGTCTGTATCTCTCCTCTCTGACTTTCAAATAAATAAATAAGTCTTAAAAAAAAAAATCTGGACCTTTATTTCATAACCTGCAAAGTGGGGGAAGCCATGAGATGTGCTATCCTGCAAAGAGAAAAGCCGCCGAGGTGGCTCCTGGCCCAGCGTCAAGACACTCACACCTCACACGGCAGCGCCTGGGTGGAATGCCAGGCTCTGGGCCTGGGCTCCTGCCTCCTGATGGCCTGAACTCTGGCAGCAGCAGTTGGGTTCCTGCCACCCACGTGGAGACCTGGATTGGATTCCCAGCTCCTGGCTCTGGCCTAGCCCAGGGTGGCTGTTGTGGGCATTTGGATAGCTAACTCTTAGATAGGAGCAAAAAGAGCCTGGATGAAAGGCGTAGCAGGGAGAGCTGAAGGTGGCTAGTCTAAAGAGAACGGAAGGCTGTGCCAGGGAGGGGAGTGAGCGGCTAAAGCCTCAGGTCTGAGCCGCCTCCTCTACTGCCTGGTTCTCCCAGCAGCAGGGACGCTGCCACTTCCATGTTTTTGCAGGGCTCTTGTCATCTGGAGTTTGCAGTGAGCCTGTAAACAACCTGCTTCAGGTTTTCAGGAGGATCTAAGACGGCTAAATAGGGTGAAGCCAAGCTGCCTATGGCCACACTAGATCACCAAACAAACAAAAACACACACACAGGACCCCCACACAAGCAAGCAAACAAACCACAAAAACAAATCAGAAAGGACCCCATTTCTAGGGTCTGACAGAAATCTGCAGTGGAGACATGACAAAGAGAGCGAAGACTCCGTCGGGCAATGAGGAAAGACAGAAACACGGCTCTGGTCAAGCACCAGGAAAACAGAAAGGGCAAATGAGTTACTGAATGAAGAACGACTGAGTGTGTGGCTGTGACAAAGTGGGGGCTCAGGAAACGCTGGCCAGCGTGTCCACAGCTGAAGACAGCCTCAGCGGCAAGCCACGCAGAGCGGTAACAAGGGCCGGGCACTGCTCAAGTGCTCAGTCCATCCCCCCCCCCCCCTTTTTTTTTTTACAAGATTTACTTATTAGGGCTGGCGCTGTGGCTTAGCGGGTAAAGCCGCCGCCTGCAGTGCCGGCATCCCATATGGGCACTGGTTCAAGTCCCAGATGCTCCACTTCTGATCCAGCTCTCTGCTATGGCCTGGGAAAGTGGTAGAAAATGGCCCAAGTCCTTGGGCTCCTGCACTTGTGTGGGAGACCTAGAGGATCCTGGCTCCTGGCTTCAGATTGGCGCAGCTCTGGCCACTGCAGCCATCTGGGGAGTGAACCAGATGGAAGACTCTCTCTCTCTCTCTCTCTCTCTACCTCTCCTCCTCTCTCTGTGTAACTCTTTCAAATAAGTAAATAAAATCTTAAAAAAAATTTACTTATTTATTTGAAAGCCAGAGTTACGGAGATGCAGAGGCAGAGAGATTTTTCCATTGGCTGGTTTACTCCCTAATGGCCACCAATGGCAGGGTCTGGGCCAATTCGGAGCCTGGAGCCAGGAGCCAGGCGCTTCTTCCAGGTCTCCCACATGGGTACAGGGGCCCAAGGACTTGGGCCATCTTCCACTGCTTTCCCAGGCCATAGCAGAGAGCTGGATCAGAAGTGGAGCAGCCAGAACTTGAACCAGAGCCCACAGGGAACGCCAACATTGGAGGAGGTGGCTTTACTTGCTATGCCACAGCGCTGGCCCCTAGTCCATTCCTTTTTTTTTTTTTTTTTTTTTTTTTAAGATTTATTTACTTATTTGAAAGAGTTACACAAAGGAGGAGAGGCAGAGAGAGAGAGAGAGAGAGAGACAGGTCTTCCATCCGCTGGTTCACTCCCCAACTGGCCATAACTGCTAGAGCTGTGCCAAACCGAAGCCAGGAGCTTTTTTCTGGGCCACCCACACTGGTGCAGGGGCCCAAGGACCTGGGCCATCCTCCATTGCCCTCCCAGGCCACAGCAGAGAGCTGGATCGAAGTGGAGCAGCTGGGACTTGAACCGGCGCCCACATGGGATGCCAGCAGTGCAGGTAGCGGCTTTCCCTGCTATGCCACAGTGCTGGCCCTAGTCCATTCCTTTTGAGACCAAGTTTCCCAATGACTCGGAACAGAATAACATCCAGAAAGAGTCATTGCAAGAAGCTGCCTTAACTTAAAGAGTAAATACATTTTTGAAAGCAAATTCTACTTTCCATATAGACCAGGGGTCAAAGAGAGAAAATAGCACATGGAGATCAATTCTGGAACTGAACTGAAAGCTACATGTGAATCTGGAAAGAAATATCTTCGTGTACAGAGCGGAGGATTACGGCACTGGCCGAGTGACGGGAAATGGAGCCACGGTCCTGTAAGTCTGTATGCAGACTAAACTACTAGTGCTAAGCATTTGATGAAAACTTTAAGTTGTTAAAAATCATTTTTAGCCGGCGCCGTGGCTCACTAGGCTAATCCTCTGCCTGCGGTGCCAGTACTCCAGGTTATAGTCCCGGTTGGGGCGCCGGTCTGTCCCGGTTGCTCTTCTTGCAGTCCAGCTCTCTGCTGTGGCCCGGGAGTGCAGTGGAGGATGGCCCAAGTGCTTGGGCCCCGCACCCGCATGGGAGACCAGGAGAAGCACCTGGCTCCTGCCTTCGGATCAGTGCAGCGCATCAGCACACCGGCCGTAGCGGCCATTTGGGGGTGAACCAATGGAAGGAAGACCTTTATCTCTGTCTTTCTCTCTCTTAACTCTGCCTGTCAAAAAAAAAAAATCATTTTTATTTGAAAGACAGAGATATTCCATCACAATGCTTGTAACCGCTGGGGCTGGGTCAGGTTGAAGGAGTTCCAGGAGCCTGCAACTCAATTTGGGTCTACCATGAGGACAGCAGGCACCCAACTACATGGGCATCACCTGCTGCCTCCCAGGATGCACATCAGCACGAAGCTAGAGTCAGGAACGGAGCCGGGACGTGCTTAAACCCAGGCACTCCAATACAGGAGGCAGGGGCCCCAGCGGCGCCTAAGTACTGCACCAAATGCCTGCCTGTTTAGTTGTTTTGTTTTGCTTTTTAAAGATTGATTTGAAAGGCAGAGGTAGAGAGGGAGAGAGAGAGAGACAGAGACAGAGAGAGACAGACAGAAAGAGATCTTCCATCTGCTGGTTCACTCCCCAAATAGCTGCAACAGCCAGGGCTGGGCCAGGCCAAAGCCAGAAGCCCAGAGCTTCTTCCGAGTCTCCCATGTGGGTGCAGGGTCCCAAGCATGTGGGCCATCCTCCACTGCTTTCCCAGGCATATTAGTAGGGAGCTGGATCAGAAGTGAAACAGCAGATGGGACTAGAACTGGAATCCACATGGGACGCAGGTGTTGCAAACAGCAGTTTTACCCATTATGCCACAGCGCTGGCCCCAGGATTTTTTTTTTTTTTTTTTAAAGATTTATTTATGTATTTGAAAGTCAGAGTTAGAGAGAAAAAGAGACAAAGATCTTCAATTTGATGGTATACTCCCCAAATGGCCAGCACTGGGCAAGGCCTATGCCAGAAGCTTCATCCAGGTCTTCCACATGAGCAGCAGGGGCCCAAACACTTGGACCACCTTCCACTGCTTTTCCCAGGCCATCACCAGGAGGCAAGATCGGAAGTAGAGCAGCCAGGACACAGGCAGTGGCTTTACCTACTACGCCACAACACTGGCCTATGGCTCGTTTAGTTTTTAAAGATTCTGATGAAATGGAATTCTGAGCAAATGACATGAGTTTAAAAGGATTTTCTCTGCGCAGGCATTGTGGCATAGCTATTAAGCCACTTCTTGGGATGCCCATCGCAGCCATCAGAGTGCCTGTGCTCAAGTCCTGGCTCCACCACTGATTCAGCTTCCTGCTAACCTGACCTGGGGAGGCAGGTGACAGCACAAGGACTTGGGTCTCTGCCACCTTCACGGGAGATCTGAATTGAGCTCTGGACTCCTGGCTTTGGCCTGGCCCAGTCCTGGCGGCAGCAGGCATTTGGAGAGTGAACCACCAGATGAGAGATCTCTGTCTTTGTTACTCTGCTTTTCAAATAAAAATTAATAACTAAAAAACCTGCTTAAAGCTGGTCCAAGTGATTATTACAGAAGGCCCAAGGTCTGCCATCTGTGGCACTCAAAAGGCAGTTTTCAAAGTCAGGGGTGTACAGAATTGGAGGATGAGTATATGCAAAACAGTAAGGATGAGAATTTAAGAGTAGTTTAGAAAATATGTATGTACAATTTTATCTTTTGAAAAATTATCTTACGGGGCCTACGCCATGATGAAGCAAGTTAAGCTGCTGTCGCCTGCGGCAACAGCATCCCGCATGTGCACCAATTTGAGTCCCAGCTGCTTCACTCCTGATCGAGCTCCCTGCTGATGTGCCTGGGAAAGCAGCAGAAGATGGCCCAAGTCCTTGGGCCCCTGCACCCACGTGGGAGACCTGGAAGAAGCTCCTGGCTTCTGGTCATTGTGGCCATTTAAGGAGTGAACCAATGGATGGAATATTTCTCTGTCTCTCCTTTCTCTGTAACTCTTCCAAATAAATAAATATTATATGTATGTATATTTTAATTTGAAACAGAAAGAGAGAAATAGACAAGAAGAGAGTTCTCTTCCACTGTTTCATTCCCCAAATGCCTTCAATGATCAGGGCTGGGCCTGGCTGAAGTCAAGAGCTAGGAACTCAATCCAGGTCTCCCATGTGAGTGGCAGGGACCCAATTCCCAGTCATCACTTGCTGAGTCGCAGGGTGAAGCAGCATTATTGGGAAGCTGCAAATGTGAGAACCAGAACTTGAACCCAAGCGCTCCAATATGGGACACAGGCATCCCAACCAGCAGCTTACCCCTAAGCCAAACACCCGCTCATACCTGTCTCTACAAGACTCATCAGCAAAGGCAGGGTTCACACACTGTTCAAATGAACAAATGTGCCTACTTCTTTCATAGGAGACAATGAGGTACACCTATGTAAGTGTGGGACTTGGCAGGCATACTTCATTAAGAAACAGAGGCCGGAGTACAGCTGCCTCCTGCAGTGCTGGCATCACATGTGGGCACCGGTTCAAGTCCTGGCTGCTCCATTTCCAACCCAGCTCCCCTGCTAATGTGCCTGGGAAAGCATCAGAAGATGGCCCAAGTCCCCGGGCCCCTGCACCCACATGGAGATCCAGAAGGAGCTCCTGGGTCCTGGCTCTGGGTCAGTGCAGCTCTGGCCATTTCAGCCATTTGACGAGTGAACCAAAGGATAGAAGACCTCTGTCTGTCTGTCTGTCTGTCTCTCTCTGTAACCCTGCCTTTCAAATAAACAGGTAAATCTTGAAAAAAGAAAAAAGCAAGCAAGCAAACGAAGAGGCCAAAAAGAACAAAGTACAAAAGAAAAAGGAACACAGTATGTAGGTTCTACAGTCACCCAGGGATCAGGTCGCTGGGTGTCCTGGCCTTGGTGGTTGCCGCCTACCACCCTTCAGCTATCACAGACACCCAAGGTTCTTCCAGAATACAGACTAGGCAAGCTTTGCAGTTTTCAAATTTGGAACTGACCAATAGTGAACATACAATCTTAAAACTAAAATACCTACTGTTAGAATGAAATTCAAGTCAGCCAAATCATCTTTTTAACAGAGTAAAAAATAAAGCCAATGCTATAGAGGAGGAAAGGAGGCCAATTTGGTCAAAGTTACTTGGTCACTGAGAACCAACTTCATCAGCCAGAGCCACTGCAAACCAAGGCAGCAAACCTTGCAGAGGCCCAGCCAAGAAAACCAAGTCTCACTGTGAGTTCAAACCCAGGCACCAAGCAATCACGGACGGAGATTATCAACCCTGCATCTGATACAAAATGTCCTGAGGCGCTAGCGCTGGGGCGCAGTGGGTAAAGCTGCTGCCTGTGATGCCAGCATCTCCCATGTGCTCTGATTCGAGTCTCAGCTGCTCCACTTCTGATCCAGCTCCCTGCTAATGTGCCTGGGAAAAGAGCCAACGACAGCTGCCTAAGTCCTTGGGCCCCTTCATTCACATGGGAGACCTGGAAGAAGCTCCTAGCTCCACGCTTTGGTCTGGCCCAGCCCTTGCCATTGCAGCCTTTTGGGGAGTGAACCAGTGGATGGAAGATCTCTCTTTTCTCCCCTCTCTCTCTGTAACTGTGCCTTTCAAACAAATAAAAAAGCTTAAGAAAAGGTTGATTTCACACTTATGTCTGGAAATCTTTTACATTCTTAATTACTGATGACATGAAACAGCTGTTGTTCAAGTGGGTTATAGTTATTGATATTTACTGTATTAAAATTTAAAATGAGGGACCAGCATTGAGGTGCAATGGATTAAGCTGCTGCCTGGGATGCCAGCATTCCATGTGAGCGCAGGTTCAAGTTCTGGCTGCTCTGCTTCTGTTCCAGCTCCCTGCTAATGTGCCTGGGAAAGCAGCGGAAGACAGCTCAAGTCCTTAGGCCTCTGCACCCATGTGGGAGACCTGGAAGAAGCTCCTGGCTCCAGGCATCTGTCTGGCCTACCCCTAGCTGTTGTGGCCACTTGGGGAGTGAAGCAGCACATGGAAGCTCTCTCTCTCTCAAGTCTGCTTTTTAATAAATAAATAAATCCTTTAAAAAAACTTTTAAAAGTTTCTAAAGATTTATTTATGGGCTGGCATTGTGACGTAGCAGGTTAAAACTCCGCCTGCAGTGCTACCATCCCATATAGGTGCCAGTTTAAGTCCCTACTGCTCTACTTCCTATCCAGCTCCCTGCTAATGGGCCTAGGAAAGCAGTGGAAGATAGCCAAAGAGCTTAAGAGCTTGGGCCCCTGCACTCATGTAGGGAACCTGGAAGAAACTCCTGGGTTTGGTTTGGCCCAGCCCTGGCCATTGCAGCCATTTGGAGAATGAACCAGCACATGGAAGACCTCTCTCTCTAACTCTGCCTTTCAAATAAATAAAAAATAAACAATTATTTATTTATTTAGGATAGGCAGATCAGGACTGGGCCAGGCCAAACCCAGGAGCCTGGAACTCTATCCAAATCTCCCACATGATGGCAGGAGCCCATGTACTTGGGCCACCTTCTGTTAATTTCCTAGGTGTGTTAGCAGGGAGCTGGACTGGAAACAGAGCGGCTGGAACTTGAAGTGGTGCTCATATGGGATGCGGTGTCATAGGCAGAGGCTTAACCGGCTGTGGCACCATGCTGGCCTCCAAGCCATTATTTTAAATAAATTCTTTTCGTGCAAATGGGTTAATTTTTATGCATTTATTTTTCAAGATTTGTTTATCTGAAAGTTGAAGTTATAAAGAAAGGAGAGAGCGATCTTCCATCTGCTGGTTCATCCTGTAGATGACTGCAATGGCCAGCCCTAGAGCTTCGTCCGGGTCTCCACACAGGAGGCAGGGGCCCAAACACCTGGACCATCTTCTACTGCTTTTCCCAGGCCATCAGCAGGGAACTAGATGAGAAGTGAAGCAGCCACAATGCCACAAGGCTGGCCTTGGGTTGTTGGGTTTCTTTGTTTTGTTTTTTAAAGATTTTATTTGTTTACTTGAAAGAGTTACAGAGAGGCAGAGGCAGAGAGAGATAGGAGAGAGAGGTCTTCCATCCACTGGTTCACTCCCCAGAGCTGGGCCGATCCAAAGCCAGGAGTCAGGAGCTTCTTCTGGGTCTCCCACATGGGTGCAGGGGCCCAAGGACTTGGGCCATCTTCTAGTGCTTTCCCAGGCCATAGCAGAGAGTTGGATCAGAAGTGGAGCAGCCGAGACCCAAACCGGTGCCCATATGGGATACCAGCACTGCAGGCATAGGCTTTACTTGCTATGCCACAGCACCAGCCCCTAGGGTTGTTGGTTTTTCAAGAGAGATTTATTTTATTTGAAAGGCCTAGTAACAGAGAGGGAGAGAAACCTTTCATCTGCTGGTTGACTACTCAAAAGCCTGCAAGCCAGAAGCCCAGAATCCCATCCCATGTGGAGTGGCGGGGACCCAAGTACCCAAGTCACCATCCACTGCCTTCCCAGGTGCATTGGCAGGAAGCTGGATAGCATCAGAGCAGCTGAAACTCAAACTGGTGCTCCAATGTGAGGTGTGGCTTCACACACTGTGCTACACCTGACAATTAAGAAAAACTCTATTTTTAACATATCAACCTAATACATATCAGCGGAGGAAAATCCAATAAGCTAACTAAACTTCAAAATGGAATTAAAGCTTCAACATGGATGAACCTTGAAAACATAATGCCACATGAAATCAGCTAGATCCAGCTAAATACTCTGCCTCACTTACCTGGGGTACTCAGAACAGCCCAATTCATACAGACAAAAAGCAGAATACAGGTTACCAGGAGCCAAGAGAGGGCAAGCAGGAAGCTACTGTTTAAATAAACTTCCCAAATGGGGTAAAACATTGGGACACTTCTATCTGGGATGATGAAAACATTCTGGAAACAGTGACGCTGGTTACAAGCATTGTGAATATACTTAGTGCCATCGTACCGTATAATTGAAAATGTTTAAAATGGTAAATTTTGTTACATATATTTTGCCACAATAAAAAACTGAATTAAATCTCAAAGCTAAGGGCCAGCACTGTGGCACAGCAAGTAAAGCCACTGCCCATGATGCCGGAATCCCATATGGGCAACGGCTCGAGTCCTGGCTGCTCCATTTCCAAACCTGCATCTGGGAAAGCAGCAGCAGAGGACCCAAGTGCTTGGGCCCACACAGGAGACCTAGCAGAAGCTCCTGGCTTCAGTCCGGCCCGACACTGGCTGTTGCAGCCATTTGAGGAGTGAACTAGTGGATGAGAGCTCTCTCTCTGTCTCTCCCTCTAACTCTGCCTAAAGGGATTCATTTATTTAAAAGAGTTACAGCAAGACAGGGAGAGAAAAGAGAGAGGAGAGAGATCCTTAATTCACTGGTCCACTTCCCAAATGGCCAAAATGACCAGGGCTGGGCCAGACCAAAGCTAGGAGCCAGGAGCTTCTTCTGGGTCTCCCACATGGGTGCAGGGGCCCAATCACCCAGGCCACGCTCCACTGCCCTCCCAGACACACCAGCAGGGAGATGGATGAGAAGTAGAGCAGCCAGGACTTGAACCAGTGCCCACATGTGACGCCAGTAGCACAGTCGGCAGCTTAACCTGCCATGCCACAGCACCAACCCCCAAATAGATCTTAAAAAAAAAAAAAAAGCCCAAAGCTATGAGAAACTTTCAGACCACTATAATTGAGGAATAGTCTATAAGATAAACTAGTCCATATACTTTAAAATTATAAGGTTATAAGGCCGGCGCCGTGGCTTAACAGGCTTATCCTCCGCCTTGCGGCGCCGGCACACCGGGTTCTAGTCCCAGTTGGGGCGCCGGATTCTATCCCGGTTGCCCCTCTTCCAGGCCAGCTCTCTGCTGTGGCCAGGGAGTGCAGTGGAGGATGGCCCAAGTCCTTGGGCCCTGCACCCACACGGGAGACCAGGAGAAGCACCTGGCTCCTGCCTTCGGATCAGCGTGATGCGCTGGCCGCAGTGGCATTGGAGGGTGAACCAATGGCAAAGGAAGACCTTTCTCTCTGTCTCTCTCTCTCTCACTATCCACTCTGCCTGTCAAAAAAAAAAAAAAAAATTTATAAGGTTATAAAATTCAAAGAGGGAAGGCCAGCGCTGTGGTGCAGCAGGTTAACGCCCTGGCCTGAAGCGCTGGCATCCCATGTGAGCGCCAGTTTGAGACCCGACTGCTTCACTTCTGATCCAGCTCTCTGCTATGGTCTGGGAAAGCACTAGAAGATGGCCCAAATCCTTGGGCCCCTGCACCCATGTAGGAGACCCAGATCAGCTTCGGATCGGCCCAGCTCTGGGGAGTGAACCATTGGACGGAAGACCTCTCTCTCTCTCTCTCTCTGTAATTCTGACTTTCAAATAAATAAATTTTTAACAACAACAACAACAAAAATTCATAGACGGCCCAGAGTTGTAGCACAGCAGGCTAAGCTGCCACCTGCAACACTGGCATCCCATGAGTCCCAGCTGCTCCACTTCCAATCCAGCTCTCCCTGCTAACGCACTTGGAAAAGCAGTGGAAGGCCGGCACCATGGCTCACTTGGTTAATCCTCCGCCTGCGGCGCCGGCACCCTGGGTTCTAGTCCCAGTTGGGGTGCCGGATGCTGTCCCAATTGCTCCTCTTCCAGTCCAGCTCTCTGCTGTGGCCCAGGAAGGCAGTGGAGGATGGCCCAAGTGCTTGGGCCCTGCACCCGCATGGGAGACCAGGAGGAAGCACCTGGCTCCTGCCTTCGGATCAGCGCGGTGCGCCGGCCGCGGCGGCCATTGGAGGGTGAACCAACGGCAAAGGAAGACCTTTCTTTCTGTCTCTAACTCTGCCTGTCAAAAAAAAAGGGCATCGGAAGACGACCTGTGTGCTTGGGCCCCTTGCCACCCACGTGGGAGACCTGGATGGAGTTCCTGGCTCCTGGCTGTTGAGGTTATTTGGGGAGTGAAACAGCAGATGGAAGATCTCTCTGCCTCTCCCTCTCTGCCTTTCAAATAAATTAATCTTTAAAAAAATAAATTTCTTACATGGGAACATAAATAATTTGGGCAATACAATAAAACTGCACTGTCCAAACTAGAACTGAATAAATCCACAGCAAAAGAAGTCTACCTGATAAACCGGTCTCACGTGCAATCAAAACACAATGGCACAGGAGCCGGCATCAGGATGCCCATGTCCCACACTGGAGCGCCTGCGTGTTTCCCAAGTCTTCCTCCTTTCAATCCCAGCTCCTACTCATGTGCAGCCTGGAAGCAGCAGGTGATGACTCACGTCCTTGGGTCCCTGCCACTCATGTGGGAGACCTGGACTGAATTCGTGGCTTCTACCTGGCTCAGAGCCAGCTGTGGTAGGGATTCAGAGTTCTGAACCAGTAGAAGGGAGACCTTTGTCTATCTGTTCTTCAAACTGAATTAAATTAAAATGAAATGAAATAAAACAAAACACCACAATGACTTGGAGGAGGGAGAGGATGAAGAAAGACTGATTAATGGATACAATGACCCAGCTAGACAGGAGGAGCAAGTTATAGTGTACTATTGTGTGCAGGGTGATCACAGTTAACAGTACTGTATCATATAAATCAAAACAGTCTGAAGATTTCCAATGTTCTCATCACAAAGAAATAATGAATGTCTGCCAACAGTGGCTTTCTCACCCTCTGGTCTCAACTCCTTATACGATTACAAAATTATTGAGAAATGCAAAGCCCTTGTGTCTATGTGGGTTACAGTGATCCACATCCACCTTACCAGAAATTAAAACTAATCATTTAAAATTTATTGATTCATTCAAAATAACAATAAAATTACATGTTTATACAAATGATCTATTTTTATGTAAAAAGAAATTGTACTTCCAAAACAAAATGAAGTTTCATGACAAAAGTTGCACTGTTTAATTTTCTCCCACATCTCCTTAATATCTGGCTTAGTGGAGACAGCTGACTTTTTATATCTGCTTCTACATTCAGTGTGCTTCAGTATATTGTTTTGGTAGAAATAAATGAAGAAAACCTCACTTTACACTGATATGTGTAGGTGAAAACAGATTGAACAGCCTTTCAGGTACTGAGGATTTTCTTCTTCTTTTTTTTTTTTAAGATTTATTTATTTATTTATTTATTTGAAAGTCAAAGTTACACAGAGAGAAGAGAGGCAGAGAGCAAGGTCTTCCATCTGATGGTTCACTCCCTACTTGGCTGCAACAGCCGGAACTGTGCTGATCCGGAGCCGGGAGCCAGGGGCTTCCTCCAGGTCTCCCAACACAGGTGCAGGGACCCAAGGACTTGGGCCATCTTCTACTGCTTTCCCAGGCCATAGCAGAGAGCTGGAAGGAAGTGGAGCAGCTGGGTCTTGAACTGGTGCCCATATGGGATGCTGGCGCTTCAGGCCAGGGCGTTAACCTGCTGCGCCATAGCGCCGGCCCCAGCTTATTTTTTTTTTTTTCAAGATTTTATTTTATTTATTTGAAAGTCAGAGTTACACACAGAGAGAGAAGGAGGGCTAGAGAAAGAGAGGTCTTCCATCCACTGGTTCACTCCCCAGTGGCCACAACAGCCGGAGCTGCATCATTCGGAAGCCAGGAGCTCCATCCGGGTCTCCCATACGGGTGCAGGGGCCCAAGGACCTGGGCCATCGTCTACTGCTTTCCCAGGCCACAGCAGAGAGCCGGGTCAGAAGTGGAGCAGCTGGGACTCGAACCAACGCCCATATGGGATGCCAGCACTGCAGGCGGCGGTTTTACCCGCTACACCACAGTGCCGGTCCCAGGATTTTCTTCTTTAATACTAGACCAAAACTCAACAAGTGGTAGTTTTTAAAGGCTAGTAGCATTGTAGAATCCAAAATCTTATCAATGAATCTTTTGTATATGTTTACATTAAAATCCACTGTCATCTGGCACTGTGAATGGCTCTTTTACCAACTGGCAATCTGGAAAATCTCTCTTCTCTGAATTATGCAGAATTCCAAATTCTGACATTTCACTCAATATCAAAAAAATCACATTACTTAATTTTTCCATTGATCTCATTGGAAGAATCTTCAGCTGTTTACTAAAATTCTAATTTTTGCTTGAAAACTTGAGTTTTATCATTGGCAAGTGACCGGCTTACTTTGTTCATTTTCCAGAAAACACCCACTAAGTCCCCAGGGATAAGCAACCACAGCTTCTCCACTGGTTGTTCTCTCAGCTGAGCCTGTGGCTGGTTCGGTGCCAATGCTCACCTGCTCAAGACAACCACCACACTTCAGCACAGGGCGGCAATGCTCTGTGGGTATTCTGCATTTTGCCACTCAATCCTGGACAGACCTCGACTGCACGAAAATCAGTAACTTTTAGTGTTCCATCCAGGACATTCTTGAGTGAAAATGGCTTGTCTTCTCCAACAAGAAGCATGTGGCAGGAAAGACGATCACGGCTTCGCCCACTGGCAGAGTTTGGTGCCACTGCCCTGATCAGGCGATGGCGCCAGCAGCTTTCTCCCGACTGCTTCTGCACCAACAGTGCAAATGGAAATTAAGCTGTTCCAGGATAAACCATGAGATTCAAAAAGTTATTCAATCCTTTGAATATTTATCGCCACTTCTGTCTGTTGCTGAACATTCGCATAAAAAGAATTATTCTTCAAGAGTAGTTGGTGCTGACACAGCAAGACAAACCCTGTCTGTAGATTTGCGCATTTGTATAAAGTGCAAGTAAAATTCTGTAAACAAGATATTAACTGGGCCTTCATGTTTGCAGCTAAATCTTTAGTTTGATGAGTCCCAGGAACATCTGAAGGAGCACTGTCCGGAATTTTACTGTTCTTTCTATCCAGTGGGCATTCAGGAATGTCAGCTGTTCAAAACTTTATTAGTCTCCCAGCCACTGTGCAGGCTTCTACAGCCAAAACAAAGTAGCAAACTACCCTGTAGAAGGCTTCAGTGACTTTTTCATTTCCAGTTTGAAAGCTGGAACAAAATTTGGCTTTCAAACAGCTCAGTGTGTACATGTAAAATACTCAATTCTTTTTTGAAAAAACTCTGAACGGTCACTCTTCAATATCTCAGCTTAACTGGTACCACAATGTGACATGAAAACAGCTGGTTGAATGAGACACAGTAAGGTATGTTATTAACATTTGTAAAGCTAAAAAGACCGAGTTCATTAAAATTTCATTTCTTTCCTTTTCCCCTTAGTTGCAGTCTTGCCCAGTTTCTCTGGAGCAGAGTCCATGTCAGGATCTTTAAACAGAAGGTACAGCTGTGGTCGAAAAAACAAGTCTTCTAACCTCACTGTCTTAAGCCAACAATCCATCCTTAAATATAAGAGAAACATCACGTGTTTTCTTCTGCTTTTAGGAAAACAGAATTGGGTGCTAAGCAAGTTGTAAATAAAATTTCAAGAATTAGAAGGCCTCCCAAAAGTTTTTACAAGCTGTACTTGCTTCTTGTGTTTCCTCAAAGGTGCTAGGAAAATGCTTAGATTTCAAAACATGCTATTAGATGATAATGAGGCTTACAGAGAAAACTCTAACAGGTACAACTGAAGAGAGAGCACAGTAGTAGTACCAAGAAGAAACTATGTCCATCATTGAAAACTTCCACATTTACACCTTAAAGTACTAATTTAAAATTCTAGGGGCTGGCGTTATGGCCCAGCAGGTTAAACTAGAGTCTGCAATGCTGGCATCCCATAAGGGTGCCAGTTTGTGTCCAGGTTGCTCCAGTTCTGATCCAGCTCCCTGCTAATCTAACATGACTGGGAAAGTAGCAGACAATGGCCCAAGTGCTTGGGTCCCTGCTACCCATATGGGGGACCTGGATGAAGTGCCTGGCTCCTGTCTTCAGCCTGACCCAACCCCAGCTAATGGGGTCATTTGGGGAGCAAACCAACAGATGGAAGACATCTCTTTACCTCTCCTCTCTCTCTGTAACTCTGCCTTTCTAATAAATAAATAAATAAATAAAATTCTGGGGCCTGCGCTGTGGCATAGTAGGTTAAAGCCCTGGCCTGAAGCGCTGGCATCCCATGTGGGCGCCAGTTCTAGTCCCAGCTGCTCCTTTTCCGATCCAGCTCTCTGCTGTGGCCTGGGATAGCAATAGAAGATGACCCAAGTCCTTGGGCCCCTGCACCTATGTGGGAGACCTGGAAGAAGCTCCTGGCTCCTGGCTTCGGATCACCGCAGCTCAGGCCGTTGTGGCCATCTGGAGAATGAACCAGCAGTTGGAAGACCTCTGTGTCTCTACTTCTCTCTGTAACTCTAATTTTCAAACAAATAAAATAAATCTTAAAAAAAAAAAAAAAAACACCAGAAAACACAAGAACACAGAATCATGCATATCATTAGTCAAAAGAGGGATGATGTCATCACACATCATGTAGCCTCTGGAAAAACCACTGTACACTAGTCAGAGAACGAGAGTGAAAAGGCAGATACCGTGTTAATGCCATAATGTAAATAATTTTGACTTTTGGGGCCGGCGCCGTGGCTCACTAGGCTAATCCTCTGCCTGCGGCATCCAGCACCCCAGGTTCTAGTCCCGGTCAGGGCACCAGATTCTGTCCCGGTTGCTCCTCTTCCAGGCCAGCTCTCTGCTGTGGCCTGGGAGTGCAGTGGAGGATGGCCCAAGTCCTTGGGCCCTGCATCCGCATGGGAGACCAGGAGGAAGCACCTGGCTCCTGGCTTCGGACTGGCATAGCGCTGGCTGTGGCGGCCATTTGGGGGGTGAACCAACAGAAGAAGACCTTTCTCTCCGTCTCTCTCTCACTGTCTAACTCTGCCTGTCTAATAATAATTTTGACTTTCTGCACCACCTGGAAGGATCTCAGTGACGTCAAGGTCCCCCAAATACATCCAGAACCAAATTCAATCCTGCTCTTTCCAAAGTTAACCAGCGTCTCTTCAGCTCTGCCACGACAGGGGCCACACTTAGCACCAGGCAAACTAGGAAGCCCTTCCTAATCAGCTGTCGGGCTGCCAGGCCTGGCTCTACTGAGGAGGATGGCGCCAGAGACATAAACAGAACACATTCCCCAAAGCCGTGGATCCTGAACTTCACGG
Organism: Lepus europaeus; assembly: GCF_033115175.1. NCBI lineage: Eukaryota > Metazoa > Chordata > Mammalia > Lagomorpha > Leporidae > Lepus > Lepus europaeus. The sequence continues at coordinate 7,349,066 of NC_084833.1, forward strand.
ACCTCAGAGGACAGGGGACAGCAGGGACGCCATACATGAAGCACATCTCAGACTATCAGAATTCCTCTCCTGGGCCATGCCCCGAAGGAGATGGAACAAGGCAGACAAGACCACAAACGTGCTCAGGAAGGGAGTTCAAAGACGTCAAACGGAAGAAAAAGGAAGTGAGACGAGTCAGCAGAGGTGCCAAAAGGAAGCGGAACACAGTGACAGAACCACTCCCGCGAGGTCTGAGGCGACTCCTGGGGCAGGGCTGTAGGGGCGGCGGCCAGCAGCTTACTTGCTGTTCTGACAAGGCATTCGGGCTCCCAACAGGCAGCAGATGACTCAAACAAGGAACCAGAGGAGACCAAAATCTCAACCCAAACTTCAAAGCCACAGATTCACAGGAGCAACTGAGCCATAGGTGCAACTCTGAAGGCCACTCTGCTATGGGAAAAGAAACTTTTACCATCAGGAGCTGCAAAGGTTCCAGGCGGTCCTAAGAGAAACGGGGGTGGTCTCCGGGTCAAAGGGCCAATCCTGCACACAAAGGAAGGGGTGCAAAGAAAGCAAGCCCTGGAGTCCCGCAGAAAGGAGCCCGAGATCTCCCCTCCAGCACCCGGATCCCAATCCTCTCGAAACCCCTGCCATCACAGATGCTGACACTGACCGCCATGCAGAGATGTGGGCAGGCGGGGCCCGCACTGTGGTGCAGCAGGGTGCGCGGCCACCTGTAATGCCAGCTCCCACAGCAGGGTGCTGGTTTGAGTCCTGGTTACTATACTCCCGATTCAGCTTCCTGATAGCATGCACCCTGGGAGGGGCAGATTCCACCACACGGGAGACCTGGATGGCGTTTCAGGCTCCTGGCTGCAGCATGGCTTAGCTCCAGATGTTACAGGCATCTGGGGAGTGAACAAGCAGATGGAAGGTAGACAGATCTCTCTCTCTGCCTTTCAAATAGATGAAAATAAACACACATTTTAAACTCTTCACAGAACTTTCCAGCAGCATTTTATTTTCTTTCAGATATCTGACTGGTTAAAAAAAAAAAAAAATTGCTGGCCGGCGCCGTGGCTCAACAGGCTAATCCTCCGCCTTGCGGCGCCGGCACACCGGGTTCTAGTCCCGGTCGGGGCACCGATCCTGTCCCGGTTGCCCCTCTTCCAGGCCAGCTCTCTGCTGTGGCTAGGGAGTACAGTGGAGGATGGCCCAAGTGTTTGGGCTCTGCACCCCATGGGAGACCAGGAGAAGCACCTGGCTCCTGCCATTGGAACAGCGCGGTGCGCCGGCCGCAGCGCGCTACCGCGGTGGCCATTAGAGGGTGAACCAACGGCAAAGGAAGACCTTTCTCTCTGTCTCTCTCTCTCTCTCTCACTGTCCACTCTGCCTGTCAAAAAAAAAAAAAAAAAGAAAGAAAGAAAGAAAAAAAAAATTAAGGGGCCTGTGCTGTGGCGTAGTAGGTAAAGGGCCACCTGCAACACCAGCATCCCAAATAGACGCTGGTTCAGATCCCGGCTGCTCCACTTCCAATCCAGCTCACTGCTGATGCGCCTGGGAAAGCAGCGGAGGATGGTCCAAGTGCTTGGGCCCCTGCACCCACGTGGGAGATCTGGAAGAAGCTCTTGGCTTCAGCCTGGCCTAGCCCTGGCTATTGCAGCCATCTAGGGAGTGAACCAGTAGATGGAAGAACTCTCTCTATGTCTCTCCCTCTGTCTGTAATTCTGTCTTTCAAATAAGTAAAATAAATCTTTAAAAAATAAATAAATATATTAAAACAAATGTAAATATGCTCTACCAGAATCTCTTTAAAAAATGCCGGCATCCCACATCAGAGTGCCTGGGTTCCATACCTGGTTTTGCTCCTAACTCCAGTTTCCTGCTAATGCTACCCTAGGAAGCAGCAGCAGCCGCGATTCAAGTGGCTGGGTCCCTACCAACCAAGAGGGGCACTTGCATTGAGTTCCTGGCGTGGCCTAGCCCTAGCCATTGTAGGCATTTCAGGAGCAAAATAGCAAATGAGAACCCTTTGTGTCACAAATAAAGAAGGTAGAGGAAAATGGGGACCACCTAGACACAGGCTGTCAGTAACCACACGGTGCTCAGGGGGTACAATGACAGGTCATTGCAGCCATGACAGGAGCAGCCAGCCCCCACAGCCGGGCGGCTGGAACTCTGTCTAGGCAGGTTCGCTCCCCCTTCAAGCTCTCACACTTCAGTTTTCTGCTACAAGAGAAGAGGGGGAGCACAATCCTGTCCTCTAGCAACGGGAAGCCCTGGCATTTGGTGACTGACAGCTCCTGCCTTTCCGGCTGAGACCTCAAGCTCCAATGTCCAAAAACTCTTCTCTAGGGGCTGGCATTGTGGCGTAGCAGGTAAAGACTCTGTAGCACCGGTATCCCAAGTGGACACCAGTTCAAGTCCCAGCTGCTCCACTTCTGATCCAGCTCCCTGCTAATGTGCCTGGGAAAGCAGCAGAAGATGGTCCAAGTCCTTGGACCCCTGCACCCACGTGGGTGGCCTGGATCAAGCTCTGGGCTCCTGGCTTTGGTCTGGCCCAGTCCTGGCAGTTGCGGCCATCTGGGGAGTGAACCAGTAGATGGAAGATCTCTCTCTCTCTCTCTCTCTCTCTCTGTTTCTCCTTCTCTCTCTCTAATTCTGCCTTTCAAATAAAATAAATCTAAAAAAAAAAAAAAGCCCACAAAACACAACTCTTCTCTGAGTTCTTCCCCAGCAGACCTGGATAGAGAGTCCCACTGCACTGATCCGAAGCCCTGGGGTCTCACGGAATTTAGCAGCCAGACTGTAGCAGGCAGGAGTCCAGAGTGTGGTCCCACCTCTCTTCCAGACCCACACACGGGGAGCCAAGTGTACAGCCAGTCTCTTCTTTCTGGCCAGGCTGAGGGCCTTTTGCCAAGTTGTGTGCTTAGGAAGGGGGCCCAAGGAAAGGAGTCGTGCCTCAGGGCCTCCAGTGAAAGCAGACGAAGTGGCCAGAGTATTGGCACCGGGTGCAGGCCCAGCCTGGGGTCCCACTCCAGTTTGAAGTAGGGCAGGGGTTGTTCACGGATGGGCAGCTTCCACACTCATGCCTGGGAGAGCATAGCCCCAGAGGAGGCAGACCTTGGTACTGCCAACTTCCCAAAGAGCAGAGGAAAATAGGCCATGGCTGCTCCAAACCAGCTCGACTGGTTCTACAGAGAAGCCGCTGGTCTGCTCCGCCTTCCTTATGTGAAAAAGAGAAGGGCCAAAAAGGTGGCTTGGAGCCAGGCACTGCACACACCCCTCCCTCTCCTCTTTCTTCCTGCCCAGAGCTCCCCACCCTCACCCAGTCTCTCCCCCAACACACACACACACTTTCCTTCAGGGACCTCCCCAATGTCAGCGTCACCTGGATCTCTCTCCTACCATAGCTTGCGATCACATGGCATGACTAAAATCAATAATTTGGTGCACTAGTGGAAATACCTTTTTGCTCTTTTGGCCATTTTCTAGAGAGAAATTTAAGGAATAACTGAAAGTAGAAAAATGAGCACCAACCCAAAGACAGACATCTGTGGAGAGAACTCCCCGCAGGGACAGAGACACTTCAAACACTCGACAAAACAGACACCAGAAGGGCTCCAGCCTGCTCATCCCCCAGAAGTGCTGCTCCTGGGGCAGGAGGAGAGCACGGCTGCGTTCTCAGCCAGAAGGGGCAGACGCCCTCTTGCTGCTGTTTCAGAATCCGCTGCTCCGGGCCCTAAGTGCAGCATGCCGGCAACTCATATGGGCGCCAGCTCGAGTTCCAGCTGCTCCACTTTCGATCCAGCTCCCTGCTAATGGCCTAGGAAAACAGCAGAATGGCCCAAGTGCTTGGGCCCCTGTCACTTGTGTGGGAGACCCAGATGAAATTCTAGGCTCCTGGCTTCGGCCTGGCCCAGCCCCAGGCACTGTGGCCATTTGAGGAGTGAACCAGCGGATGAAAGATCTGTCTCTCCATCTCTAACTCTTTCAAATAAACAGATCTTTAAAATCCAGCTGTCCCGTCTTCACCCACAGGTGACAGTGACAGTAAGTGGCCACACCAGAAGGCTGCGCTGGCCAGCAGTGTCTGCCTCGCGGGTGCCGACAGGGGAGGGTGGTTTGTAAAGGCTCACCCTTCCGTGTTGGGACACAGGCGGAAACGCACAGGTACCACTTCAGTGACTCACTCGGCTCTGCTGAAGGCTGGGAGAGAGCCTAGAGAGCCCAAGCTACAAGTGCAAAACGTGCAAACGCCGGAACCTCGTCAGGACATGGAACCCAGCCCCTCTGGGTGTCACTGTGCCATTCAGGGAGGAAGGGCCAGGCTTGGACTCCACCCACCTTCTTCACAGCCCTCACAATCTTTTGCTTTGAGGCTAACCCAGCAGCAGCACCAGGGCTAAGGGAGGATCAAACTCTCTTCTCCCCAGCTCCTCCCCTCAGAGCAGAGGTGCAGGAGCCCCGCCTACAGCTTAACCAAGGAGGGAGCTCGGGGTCCTGGTGCCGCAGGAACCCTCATCAGGCAGTCTGGGGAGGAGGCGGCTCACCTCCCAGCCCTCTCCATCTGCTGAGGTTACTCCCCCCAGTCCATTAATGGGCTCCAAAGTGCTGCAGGGGAGGCCATTTAGCAGAGATGCTATCAGGGGGCCAAAGGTGGCGCCCAGCCCCCACCCTGCTGTCCATAATGGGCCACGAAGTCTGGGGGTTGGCTGCACTCTAGGCATAAAATATTCATTCAAGTCGACCTCATACATACGTAGGAATGTCATGGGAACTGCGGGGAGAAGAGCGATGCTAGCCAGGTGGCTAAGTGCTCAGTGAGAACGAGTTCACGAGGCCTAGGTAATCCTGGTCAGATGCCCACTGAGAATCGGGCTGTTCTGTCCAAAGGGGAAACACTTCAGTCTGAGAAGTTCTGATTCTCAAGACAGCTAAGCATGCAAACCTCTCAAGCACACAAATTCTCAGCCTTTGTCTACCTCATAGGCATCAATTCTGCTTAAGATATTTATGCTACGAAAAAGAAAAAAAGGCTCCGGTCCAACCTTTAGTCATAGTCTAGAAGATTCAGTTATCCCTGTACAAATTTGATTTTAATCTGAAGCACACTAAGTTTCAATGACTGCCTTCTGTTTAGCTCCTTCCCAAAGTCCACAGATAGGGGAGAAAATATTATAATTTACCAGGCCTGGTTATTTTTGCGGGTTCAAAGGTTAGCACTCCCAGGACTCCTCCAGCCCTTGCTCTAACAATACCCCTTCCCTAATCTCGAGGACCAAGCAGAAAGCGAGACTTCATGGTTTGACAAACTCACCCACATCCCTGACCAGAAGGCAGCAGCACTACCAAAGGGCCCCAGCCAGGGCCAAAGGTCAGAGTGAGAGCCAGCGCCCAGAGCTCTGACAGTGCAGCACGGCTCTCAGAGCTAACTGAGCCCATCTCCTTGGAGGACATCAACAACGGAGCACTCAGTGCGACATCTGGCCGGAACCAACGCCAGGGTCTGAAGAGCTCATGCACTCGGCGTGGCTCTTCCTCACAGGACCCTGGGGCTTGGATTTGCTCCCGTAACAGACACTCCCAAGCTCCTTATGCCATTTGCTCCCTAGAAAAGTGACAGCAGCCCCTCCGTGGGCAGTCACAGGCTACTGCTGTCTCTCAGGAGCTCTCTCTCATGGTTTCTGAAGCCCGGAGGCAGGGCTGGCCAGAAGCCATGCAGCCCCTCCCCCTGGGGTTACAGAGAGCTCTACCAGCAGCAAGTGAACTCTGGAAGTTGGACCCTTCTCCACACTTGCTGGGGACCGCTGCTGCTGGTGCTGCTGGCGGGGAGACAAACAGTCATCTTGCTGATTGCTTTCAGGACTGCCAAGCCTCCAGGCCAGGCTACCGAAGCCATTTGGAAAAGAAGGGAACAGAAAGCTCCGTTAGCAGACTAAGAGTCCCCAAAACTACCAGCCCCAGGCCAGACCCTCGCTCTGCAACAGGAAGTCTATGTTGTGAAAAAGCACATCTAGACAAGTGTCACAAACATCTACAGAAAGGGCTTGACTGTGTTTTATCTCCGACTCTCACTGTAGAAGCAGAGCTGGCAGCTCCCCTGCAACACAGGTTGATTTTTATGCTTGAACACTGTGTGTGTGTGTGTGTGTGTGTGTGAGACGTGATCAAAGGGCTCCTGGAATCAGCTTTTCATCAGCCACAGTTTTAAAGAAAGTGCGAGAGGAAGAGCAAGAAAAGAGATTGGAGACAACCACTGGAGTTTATTTACCGATTTTCTGGGGAAACCACAGTTTAAATAATTTAACTCTAAATAAGGTGACACAGGACCCTTCAGGCAAGGGAATCAGTCCAACCAAGTCCCTTGCTTTTCATTTCATAACACTGAGGCCACTGCAAAGGCTGCACTTCCATGGCCACTTCAGCTGGAATTCCACAGGACCAAGAAGAGATCTCTTGCCTTACTTGGCGGCATGATCTGTTCTAAAGGAAGCCAAAGTTTCTGCCATCCCTGGCCTTGCGATCAGAAGAGCTGCTGCTGCAAGAGTACAGCACCTGCTTGGGACAGGCGTCACCCACGGTTCTGCAAAGGCTGTGCTCTCCCTGTGTGTGATCGGCTACCCTGAGAACTACGCAGAAGTGGCTCAGGGGAACCTGAGTCCAAAGAGAGTAAAATGGGGATGAGCAATGCAAACTTCACAACAGAGCGACAGCGCACGCAGCCCCTGCTCTGGACAGAGTTATTCAGAGCAGCTCACATTCCAAAATGGTTCCCAGGCACGGCTATCCTGAACCCAACGCACTCGCCGAGCAGTATGCCCGGCGTGTCAGGATGAGAGGAGTCAACGCGCACCCCACAAGGCCACGGCGACAGCACACCCACATTTGGTAAACAGCACAAAGAAACCACACGGAGGCCGCCCGGGACTCCACGCCGGTGAGCACCAGGTCCCACGGCCTCCTGGGCAGGAGGCCCTCCACGCCACTCCCCAGATGCCTGAGGGTGCCAGTTAGGCCCTCAGCCCCCTCCTTCCAGCTCCCACTCCACAGTCTCGGGAAGTTATCCAGCTAAGCAGGGCCCACCTGCCAACACCAAGGCTGCGAGAGGAAAAAGGACGGAACAAGCAGCCTCAAGAGGGCAGAGAGTGGCTCCCCGAACAGAGAAACAGCTGGCAAGCGAGGGCGAGGACCGAGGGCGAGGACCGCTGCGGGACACAGACCAAGCTCCCCGTTCCCAAAGACTCTGCCCCGCACAGAGCCAGCTGTCAGGCCCGCCCCTCCCTCTCAATGCCCCTGCACCCCAGAAACAAACAACCCTTACACAAGAAAAGGGCCCGCCACCACCGAGAAACACTCCGTCCAGAACTCTCGGGTTCCTAACTGTGCGGGTGACAGACAGCAGGGGCTCACAGAAAAGCCACACCGAGTAGGACACGCGGTGAGGATCTGCCGGAGCGGGTCAACCAGAGAGAATGAAAACACTGAAGCTACAGCTCTACCCCAGCGGCCACCAAGAAAGGGGAACAGGAGGGAGGGTGGAGGACCCAAACGCACTGCAGCCCCCCGGCAGGAGGGCGCCTTGGCCAGGCCCTGCTGTCTGGGCCCAAGAAAGTTCTCCGAGGTAAGGCAGGGCGTCCCCCCACAGGGCACTCAGCAAGGGTCCCAGCAGCCAGGAGGGCTGAAAGGGGACGCCTGGCGCCCGGCAAGCGGGAGGACACACCACAGCGGTGACGGCCAGGATGGCGGCAGCTTGTAGGGTCGGGAGGCTGAGGCGTAGGGCAAGCACTTGCTGGGAATTCCAGAGAGGAGCCAACGGTAAAGGAACAGGGACGGGACAGCAGCACGCGGGGGCGGGGGCTGTCCGCAGGACGTGAAGACGGCAGGAGAGGAGCAAAGCCCGCGGAGAGGCCCCGCGAGGAGGTGAGGGGAAGCCAAGGGGGCAGCACGGCAGTAAGCCGGGAGTGACAGGCACCGAGCGTCCGGGTCCGCGCCGCAGAGCAGCACAGACAGCAAAGACGGCGCCGCAGAGGCCCGGGAGAGGAGTGAGCAACAGGTTGTGTGCATACACAGGGCGGAAACAGCGAGCGACCGTCCCGCGGGGTGCGGGTCGCGGCCAGGGCAAAGGCCCGCGGAGCACGCAGGGCGACGAGCAGGAGGCGCAGGGGGCTTGGAAGCCGAACCCTGGGGGAGGAGAGCGCGAGGGGCCCCCAGGGTTCCGAAGGCAGTGAGGACTGGAACCCCAAAGCAACCTGTGGGAAAACTGCGCGCATGACAGCTGGGAAACACGGAAGCGACACAAGGCAGCGCCAGGAGCCAGGGAGCTCCCGGGGAAAAGACGGGAAAGTGATGAGCGAAGAGTAGGCGAGCGGTTTGGAAAGGTGATGAGGGCGGAGCTGGTGGGCTGCGAGCGAGCGAGAGCACACGGGGCTAAGGAGGAAGCGGGGTGGACACAGCTGGGCAGCCGCAAGCGGACAGGGCTCGAGGCGAACACCCTCCCGGGCGAGGACCCTGCGGGTCGTCACCAGGGGCCGGGAGAAGCGGCGCGGGCGGAGGGAGAGGTGGCCGGCGATCTGTGGCCAGGCGCGGGGTGCTGCTCGAAGCGTGGGTGGAAGACGACCAGAGAGGGCCCAGAGAGAAAAAGGGAAGAGAGGGGGAGCTGAGGAGGTGAACACGGAAGAGCGCAGGAGGGCGGCGAGGGGCGGAGGGGGTCGGCAGGGGGACAAGTGTGCAGCCTGGAGTCAGTTCAAGGTGGGTCCCGGGTCAGGACTCGGAAGGGGGATGTGCGGGGCCGGATGACAGGGCAGCCGGGGCACGAGGAGAGCAGAGGAGGGAGGAGGCTCCGCAAGGTGCAGGGGCCCAGCCAGAGAATCCGGGGAGCCCTCGGGGCTCCTTACCTGCTCCGTGTCCCTCTCGTTCAGCGTGGGTAGGGGGGTCCGGGCGCTGGACATGGCGCCGGTATCTCAGGGGAGGGAACCGAGAAGCTTGGAGTAAGGGAGGGAAGGGAAGGCGCGGAGCCCGGCCGGGCGGGGCTTCTCACAGCAGGAGCGCCCGCCGCATGGGCCCCGGCCGGGGGTGCGGGGAGGCCGGGCAGCCGCTCACGCCAGCCCGGGGATGCGCCGCTCGGGCTAGGCCGCGCCGGCTCCGAGCGGCTCCGGACCGCACCCCCCCGACCCCCGGCTGGGCTGTGCCGCCTTTCGGCCGGGCTGCGCCGCTCCGCCTACTCTCTGCCGCCGCAGCCGGCCGCCTGCCTCGCTCCTCCCCTGCCCTCAGCGGCACTGCTCCGCGCCCGGCACACAGGCAGCCGCCGCCGGACCTGCTGCTCCCAACATGGCCGCCACCACCGCCGGCCCTCGGCTCTTTCCGCCGGCGGCAGCCGGAAACATCCGAAGCGCTTAGGAACGGGAGGGGGGCGCGCCTTCTCCTCGCGGCCGGGGTCTACGGGTCAATTCCGGAAACAGCCGAAGAAGGTAATCCCCGGAGACGCGCGCACCTCCTCGATTCCGAAGACCGAGCTTCGGCTCTGTTTACGGAAATCTACGAAGTGGCTCCGGGCCCTCCTGAGCCGCCCAAGCCACGCCCACCGCCCTTTCCCCGCCCACGTCAAGCCGGCTTTCGGCAGTTTCCGGAAACACCCGAAGAGGCTCCGCGTGCGGAGCCGGCCACGCCCCCGTCCTGCTGAGCGGCCGAGGGCGGCAGTCGGCCATTTCCGGCAACACCCGAGGCCCGCCGAGTCCGCGGTCATTTCCCCCCGGGGGTTCCCAGAGCCTGGCTCTTCGTTTCTTTCCGTCAGTTTTCGGGTATTTTCAAACCTTGGACGGGACGCGTGGGTCCCCGTGCGTGTTGTTATTTGACTAAGAAGAAGACGAGGCTGTTAGCCATCCCTGCGGCCGGTGGACTTTGGACCTGGAGCAGCTTCCTGCTGCGTGTCTGTTCGTCCCCCTGTCGGTCATCTCATAAAATCCGTCTTCTGTTTATGGCCCCACTACAGGCCGTCAACATGTGTCACCTGACAAACGCGACGTCAGTCTATTACCTGCCTGCCTCCCGCCCACCACCTGCCGCGGGCTCTCCTGTCCGTGAATGCCCGCACCTGGTCCGCAGGTCAGCGTCCGGACGTCCAGGGCCCTGCCTCCCAGCCCCAGCTCTGCGATCCTGGGAAACCCACCTGCCGTCTCTGAGCTTGGGCTCCTGTCCCAGAGATGACGTTAAATGCCCCTACCAGGTAAGCCAGGAGAGATCGTCTCATCTTTTTTTCTTTTAAAAAACAATGCACCTTTTCCAGCGGTTAGGTCGACGTGGGACGCCCGCATCCCGCCCCTGAGGGGCCGGGCTCAAGCCCCTGCTACTCTGCTTCCAATCCAGCTTCCTCCTCATCCGCACCCTGGGAGGCAGCAAGTGATGGCTCAAATACCCGTGTCCCTGCCGCCCACATGGGAGACCCCAGGATTGAGGTCTGGACTCCAGGCTTCTGACTGGCCTAGCCCTGGCTGTTGTGGGGATTCTCCTCCATCTCTCTGCCTTTGAAATAAAATGAAAATTAATTAAAAAAAAAATAAACATAGTGTGCATTCCCACGTGGGAGACCCAGAAGAAGCTCCGGACTTCTGGCTTCGGCCCTGGCCCAGCTCTGGCAGTTGCAAACATCTGGGGAGGGAACCAGCAGATGGAAGATCAATCTCTCTCTCTGTCTCTGTAACTCTGCCTTTCAAATAAATAATGAAATATTTTTTTAAAAAGTGTGCATGCATTTTCCATGAGTTTTTATTTACTTATTTGAGCGGCTAGGTGTAGGAGTTGGGAAGGGTCTCCATCCACTAAGACACTTACTTCCCCATTGTCTACAACAGCCCAGTCAGGCTGAAGCTGGGAGCTGGGAACTCCATCCAGATCTCCATCGTGGGTGGCGTGGGTGGAGGAGACCCAGGTAGGTACCTGAGCCTTGGCGGCTGCCTCCCAAGGTCTGCATTAGCAGGAGGCTGGAGTTAGGAGCAGGACCTGGGCACTGGACTCAGATGCCCACTCCGACTCGGAACCCAGGTGTCACCGCTGGCATTGTAAATGCTAGTCCACACACCTGCCCCAGACCTTCCCTTCATCCCCACGTCACTGTATCCCCAAGACAAAGAAACTGGGGGGAAGGGAGAGGACCCCGCTGAAAACGACAGTTCTCCCGATGAATGACACAAAGAACAGGCCTGTACAGAAGTAGCTCTTCTTCCCTCCTGTGGGCCTCAGTCTCCCCACCAGTAGAGTGGGGTCACTGGGTTCACGAGCCCCTGACTAGAACAGGAAGTCCGTGTAGTAACCTCTGTGCACTTCTTACTTCCTCCTCGACTGTCTCACCCAGGAGATGCAGCAGCCCGGGCTCGTCTCTCCAACTCCAAGCCGTCCCCACTCATGGCACCCGGGACATGTTGGAATTTGCCTCTCTCCTGCCCCAGGGCTCAACAGCGGCTCAAAGTGGGCAGCAGCCAGAGGCTCCCTAGGAGCCAGAGATCAGGCTTAGGCGAGAGGTCCCAGCGCTTATGGGCAAAGTGCTGCTTGGACCTCTGGCCCTTGACTTCCAGCTCGCAGCTGGTCATGCCAATCAGAGAAGCAGAGAGGTGTGTGGAAGTCTCCCTAAGGCCACAGGTGCCACCTGCCGTCTTAGGATGCTGCCAGGACTCCAGGCATCTTTGCAGGGCACAGCCCGGCTCCATTCAGGCCCCCGACCATTGAGAAAGGTGTTGATGAAAGCCCACCCGAGGAGGAAAAGAGGGAGAGGACCCAGCGTGCATGCCACTTCCCCCTGCCCCAAATTCAACCCCCAAAAAATCTACGAGAACCATCTGCCCTCTGGTGGCCAAAGGGAGACACATTGCTGCTTCCTGGGTCTGCCAGTCTCTCAAGTCTGGAAAGGCAGAGGAGGGGGTTGGAAAGCAGAGGAGGGGGACATTCAGAGCCTCCCCTGGCCTGTGCTATGTCATGTAGTAAACTCTTCCTCCTGTGTGCTCCCTACTCCTCGCTCCCTGCGTCTTCTGCTCTTCAGCTCCCACCCCCCCCCTCGTCCTCACCAGCTCCGAACAAAGCTGCCTAACCAGTCTCCCTGCCCAGACTCCCTCCAACCCATCCCGCCCGAATAACCTTCCTGAAGTCCACCTCCAGTTACGCCCACGCCCTGCTAGAAGGCCACGGCCAGCTCCCCTGTGGGCCACAGGCAAGGCTGCCCTTGTGGGCCTGTGACCTGCATGGGCAGAGTCCTGCGCCAAGAAGGGCCTCCATTCAGTTTCAGGCTCTGCCATCACCGCCTTGCAGTTTCTTCTTTACCAAGAGGGCCCTGCATTTTTTTTTTTTTTTAAGATTTACTTATTTTTTTGAAAGTTACACAGAGGAGAGGCAGAGAGAGAGAGAGAAAGAGAGAGATCTTCCATCTGATTCACTCCCCAATTGGCCTCAACAGCCAGAGCTGTGGCGATCCGAAGCCGGGAGCCAGGAGCTTCTTCCGGGTCTCCCATGTGGGTGCAGGGGCCCAAGGACCTGGGCCATCTTCCACCGCCTTCCCAGGCCACAGCAGAGAGCCAGATCGGAAGTGAAGCAGCCAGGTCTTGAACCAGTGGAGGGCCCTGCATTTTCAACTTGCACTGGGCCCCACAAAGTATATAGCTGCTCCTGGCTGTAGGAACAACCGTCAGCCTGCATTCAAAGCTTTGCTCAATCTGGCCCTGCACTGGGTGCCCTGCACTGGGTGCACTGGTTGACACCGTTCCCTGACTCCTACTCTCTCCCACCAAGCCCTCGCATTGCCATGCCCTCATTCCGGCTATCAGGCTGATCCCTTTCCCCACCACATACGCAGCTTCCAGACACACTCAGGATCCAGTTCCAGATGTTGTGTTCAAGTCCTGGCTACTCTGCTTCTGATCCAGATTCCTGCTAATGTGCCTGGGAAAACAACGGATGAGGCCCCAAGTACTTGGGTTCCTATGACCCACTTGAGAGACCCGGATGGAGTTCCAACCCTGGCTGTTGCAGCCATTTGGGGAGTGAATCAGCAGGTGAAAGATCTCTGTCACTCTTTCAGGTAAATAATTAAACCTTTGAAAAATAGAAAGAAAGGGCTGCTGGCTTTGTCGCACAGTGGGTTAAGCCACCGTGTGCAATACTGGCATCCCATATGGTCGCCAGCTGGAGTCCTGGCTGCTCCATTTCCAATCCAGCTCCCTGCTAATGTGCCTGGGAAAGCAGTGGAAGATGGCCCAAGCATTTGGGCTCCTGCCACTGACGTGGGAGACCCGGATGAAGCTCCTGGCTTCCGCGTGGCCCAGCCCTGGCCGTTGTGGCCATTTGGAGAGTGAACCAGTGGCTAGAAGAGATCTTTCTCTCTTTCTAACTCTGCCTCTCAAATTTTTTTTTTTTTTTGACAGAGTGGATAGTGAGAGAGACAGAGAGAAAGGTCTTCCTTTTTGCTGTTGGTTCACCCTCCAATGGCCGCTGCAGCCAGCGCATCTCGCTGATCCGAAGCCAGGAGCCAGGTGCTTCTCCTGGTCTCCCACGCGGGTGCAGGGCCCAAGTACTTGGGCCATCCTCCACTGCCTTCCCGGGCCATAGCAGAGAGCTGGCCTGGAAGAGGGGCAACCGGGATAGAATCCGGCGCCCCGACCGGGACTAGAACCCGGTGTGCCGGCGCCGCAAGGCGGAGGATTAGCCTGTTAAGCCACGGTGCCAGCCAAGAAATTTTTTTTAAAAATCAAAAAATTGGCTGGCACAGTGGCTCACTTGGCTAATCATCTGCCTGCGGCGCTGGTACCCCGGAATCTAGTCCCGGTTGCTCCTCTTCCAGGCCAGCTCTCTGATGTGGCCCAGGAGTGCAGTGGAGGATGGCCCAAGTCCTTGAGCCCTGCACCCCATGGGAGACCAGGAGGAAGCACCTGGCTCCTGGCTTTGGATTGGCGCAGCGCGTCGGCCGTAGCAGCCATTTGGGGGTGAACCAACGTAAGGAAGACCTTTCTCTCTCTGTCTCTCACACTGTCTAACTGCCTGTCAAAAAAAAAAAAAAAAAAAAAATCAAAAAATTGAATAAAATCAAGAGGGGAAAAAAGAGGAAAGAAAAGCTGTTATAGGTTGGAAGAAACATACCAAATGCAATATTTGGACCTTATGTGGATCCTGATTCAAACACACCAGCTATAAACAGATTTGTGGGAGAGTTTGATACGCATTGCACAATGATGCAAATCGATTTACCTTAGTTAATGCTTTAAGACGGCAAAAGTGCAGTGTGGTTACGATGCCACTTGGATGCCCACATGCCGTATCAGAGCGCCTGGGTGCAAGTCTCAGTTCTGCTTTTGATTCCAGCACATAAAAGCTCACATGCCTGGGTCCATACCTCCAGCGCCAGACCTGGACAGAGCTCCTGGCTCCCGGCTTGCTGTGAACTCACCCCTCATCTGCGGTGAGCTCGTCCAGTCGGCAAAGCACGGTCCCGGCAGGCACCAGGAGTGGGTGGCAGGCCGTGCAGTGTGTAGACAGCAGCTCAGGCTGTGGAGTCAGGCAGACCTGGGCTCGGGCCAGCCTGCTCCTTTGCTAGCTCTGGAATGGCAGGCCAGCCACCACGTCCAGCTCGCCGTGCCGCTTTCCTTACCGACATAACGAGCACAACGCGGGGTGACTCACAGCAAAACCCAACAGCGGCCCTGGGCGTAGCGGTAGTTTCCAGCACTGCGGGAACCTTCCCCGATGTGTGTGCAGTCTGAGCGCCGTTTCCTCCTGCTCCTGCATCCTGCCCCCTCTCCCTAACCAGACGTGAGGCCCCGATGTCTGAGGCATTGACATAGGTGTTGAGAAAGCCGAAAAGCCTGCTCCTCTTCCTTCTCTGGAGCGGCACCAGCCTGCAGAATGCGGGTGTCCCTGGATTTGGGGGCGTGAAGCCTCTAGGCTGAGACATCTGGTTCCAGGGAGGGGGACACAGACGACCTGGGGTGCCTCAGAGCCATGCCTGCCACGGCACCTGCAAGCAGCAGCCCCCTCCCTCTGTGCTGCCTCTGGGAGGCTGGCAGGTGCCCCTTTTTAGTGGGGGGAGGCGTGGACGGAGGCTGCGAGCCCATCAGAGACCTGCTCCCATCCCAGGGACAGGCAGGACGTCACAGTTTACAAAGACCCCACCATTGTGTGCTACATGGAGGCCAAGAAGCCAGTGAAACACGGTTTCAAAGCAGAGCCTTGGCCGGCGCCGTGGCTCTACCGGCTAATCCTCCACCTTGCGGCGCTGGCACACCGGGTTCTAGTCCCGGTCAGGGCACCGGATTCTGTCCCGGTTGCCCCTCTTCCAGGCCAGCTCTCTGCTGTGGCCAAGGAGGGCAGTGGAGGATGGCCCAAGTGCTTGGGCCCTGCACCCCATTGGAGACCAGGATAAGCACCTGGCTCCTGCCATCAGATCAGCGCGGTGTGCCAGCCATGGTGGCCATTGGAAGGTGAACCAATGGCAAAGGAAGACCTTTCTCTCTGTCTCTCTCTCTCACTGTCCACTCTGCCTGAAAAAAATAAATAAATAAAAATAAAAAATAAAAATAAAATAAACAAAGCAGAGCCTGGCCCAGAGCTGCCACGTGGCTGGGGTGCTCCAGGGGGCCGGGTGGTGACCCCTTTTCCCAAACGCACCCTGCGCACTCCCAGAAGCAGAGATGGAGCTGCTCCTTCCTTTGTCTTAGGCTGGCTCTGCTGGTGCCAGCATTGGTCTTTGTCCTGGCTCCTGGTGCAGTTGCCAAAGCCCTTGGAATTTCCTGAGTGACGGGGTGGGTGGCATTTTTGGTCACTCATAAGCCCCTTTCCACTGCACCTGAGCTCACACTGATGAGGTGACTCTTGGGGCGGGGTAGGGATAGTCACGTGATCAGAGGGTTCTACCCTCGACACCTCTGGGGAGGAGAGAGGGAGCTAGACATTTAACCTCCGATGGCTAATGGCCTCATTGGTCAATGATGCCACCATCAAAGTCCACAACGGGGTTGAGAGAGCCTCCAGGAGGGTGGCGCAGCTCAAATCTAGGGGGCTTCTGCTCTGCACTTGGGGTCCTGGACCTTGCCCATGTGTCTGGCCATCTGGCTGCTCACTGGTCTCTGTTGTACACTGTTTATAGTAAACCCGGAACTGTACCATCCGATGACGCAATGTGAGGGGGGGGAGGCTGTGGACGGAAGTACAGGTGGCAGGGGACAGTGTTTGCTCTAGTGGTTAAGACACTTGCATCCCAGATCAGGGCCCTGGGTTTGAATCCAGGGCCCACTCCTGATCTCGGCTTCCTGCTAACGTGTGCCCCAGGAAGCGATGGTGACGGCTCTCCTTGGGTGCCTCTCACCCACCGGGACACTGGATTGAGTTCCTGGCTCCTACTGTGGCCCTGGCCTGGGCTCAAGCCACTGTGGGCATTTGGGATGGAAGCAAAGGATAGGAGCTGTGGTCCAAATTAAAAAAAAAAAAAAAAGGAAGTTCAGGCGACGCTGGGACTTGCAGCCGGGTGAGCTTGTGAGCCCAAGCCCTGCAGCCCGTGGGGTCTTGCACTAGCTGCAGCGGAATGGGTCAGCTCTGAAGGGCGGCACACCCGGTCGGTGACGCAGAGTCGAGTAGGTTGGTTCGAGATCTCCCCTCCTCCTCCAGCCATGTTTGGTGTCAGAACTGCTCAATGCAGAAAAAGTGCCTCCTGTTTAGTCTTCCAAAAAGAGCTCCCCAACCCAGACCCCAGGGAAGACAGCAGACAGGGGCCGGCTTCAGAGAACAAAGGAGTACTGGGGAGTGGGGGGTGGGGTGAGGCTGGGCATTAGGGGTTGCGGTACTACCCTCTTCCCCACCCTCCACCCACAGTCATGGCCACACCTGGAGAGAGCAGCCACCCCCAGCCTAGGGAGGGGCCGCTGTTGTTTGTTGCAGCAGGGCTGGGGGTGGGGAACTCCGGGTGAGGCTGGAGACCTGGAGGATGCTAAGCAACCAGGCACCTGTGCCTTGATGTCTTCCACACTCACAGCTCCAGTCAGGCCCTCAACCCCACTCTTTATCTCTCCCTACAAGCTGGGAGGCGCTCGCTGGCAGCTCCCAGCCCCATGCATCCAGGCAGTCCCTTGGCTGCGGTGGAGGCTGGGCAGACAGACCCCAGCTGGCCAGGATGTGTGGCTGAAGTCACAGAACCACCACGCCATTTATCACCATGGCAACCACCCTGTGCAGAGAACCGTCCTCCAAGGCCACAAGCAGGCCCTTGACAAACATTTATTGAGCACCTACGAAGTGCCAGGCCCCATGCAGGGAACCAGGAAAATGAAGGCCCAGGAACCCGGCCCCTGCCTGGAAGGAGCTCGTGGTCTAGGTGGCTGAGCCACCAGTCACACTTAGCTTCATGTTTTCTCAAACGTAAGCCCCAGCGATGCTGCCCCGCTGTTGTAACAGCACAAAGGCACCACAGGCAGGACGGGAGGTCACCTGCAGCCGGTATTACTGGTGCTCTCAGAGCCAGCTCGTAGTTACAGGTTTTGCCAACCTGCAGACACGGGGTTGAGATCCAGGAGCTCCTTGGCCAATGGGTCGCCACAAGTGGTAATGGTAGAGCCAGCCCGACACAAAGCATCCTGGATCCTGAGCCTATTCTCCGTGACACCTCAGTCTCTCAACCTCCCCTAGGCAAGGACCCAGTGTGTGTCCTTGGGCTCCTTCCCCGGAGTGTCACTTGAAGAGAAAAGACCCCGCCACACCATGCCGTGCTGCCCCTTCCTGATGCAGATGACCCTTGTGGTCAGCCTGGTCGAGTGCCTGCCGTGCTGTGCTGCTCTCCATCATTCTGCTCTGTCCCTGACTCTAAGTGGGCTCACTTATCAGGAGCGGTGAGGCAGGCCTGCAGGGTACAGGCCTACAAACCAAGCCCGCTTGCGGATCAAACAGGACGGCGGAGTTTGGGGTTTCACAGAGCTACCAGTGAACTTCATCTCACCAAAGGTGGCGAGGAGGGAGAACTCCACATGGACCTGGCCTGGGATGGTTCCCCTTAGGATAGAAAGGAACTTGGTGGAGACCAGAAGGGGCCATATAATGGTGCAGGGAATGAGGGGAAAAACTAGGCAAGCGTTTGGCTTTAATTCAGCTGGAGGTGCAGGTGGAGGGGCTGGAGGCGGCAGGCTGAGTCTAGGCCCACTGCCCCTCATGGGCCCGAAAGGGCGGCGGCCATGGCCATTTGCACCGCAGGGCTTCTGCAGCGGCCTCCAGGGGAAGCCTCACCAGGTGGTCAGGAGGTACAGCGCTGGTGTTGGGTGCAGTGGGAGGTCACCACATGCTGCTCCGGCATCCCAGTGCCTGGCCGGAGTCCTGTCTGCTCTGCTTCCAGCCCGGTGTCCTGTTGTGTGCCACAGTGGGCAGCAGGTGACAGCTCAGGCATGTATCCTGGGCTGCTGGCTTTGGCCAGACGCAGTCCTGGCTGCTGCAGGCATCTGGGGAATGAACCAGCGAATGACAGAGCTCTCTGTATCTCTGGGGGCTGGGGAAGGTACAATGTTAAGGAAATGGCGTTTCGGACCCCATCCCAGGAGGCAGGAGGAGGCGGGAAGCTGGTGAGGCCCCACTGAGAGGCCCCGCACAGTGCTGGCCGCCACCCAGCACGACCTTCACGCGCCTGCCCCACACGCGGCCTCGGCCAGACGTCCTGCCAGACCCCTGCCCCAGGGACAGCCCAGACAGCGCTCTCTTCATAAAAAAAAATAATTTATTGTCAACAAAGGCGATATATACAACAGGAGAACAGGTGAACAAGGCGAGTGGGAGTGGACGGAGCCCCAGGCGGGCGCTGGGGCCCCAGGCGGGGATGCAGCGGGAAGAGGTAATGGAGGCTTCCTGGCTCAGGAGCCTGAACGAGTGGGGGAGGAGAGGTGTCCCCCGAGGTAGTGGGACTCAGTTCACCCCGCTCTGACACCTCCTCTGTAAGGCACTGTGCCGGGGGAGAATGTGGGGGAGCGGTGGGATCAGCAAGGGATGGGGTGGGTGTTCTCCACAGGCCAGTGCCCTACCGCACGGCAGCCTTGGCCACCCGGGCTGGACATTTTCCAGTGCCCCAAAGGTGCAGCGCATGCTGCCCCTTCCACCCTGCCCCGGCCCCCGGTTTCCCTCTACAACAGGCGGCCAAGCCGGACAGCTCCGAGTTGTAAGCCAAAGGGGGACACCGTCTCTGCCCTCCCACCCTCCCCAGGAAAAGCAAGAATTTACATCCCACTCCCCGCCTCTGGCTGCCCCCGCACAGCAGTGCTAGATTCTGACAGAACCGCAGGCCAGTCCGCGGGGTCACCTGCTCCCACACCCTTGGAGCCCTGGGGGTGCTTGGACCAGTCTTGCAGGAGGCTGACGGCCGGAGGTTCCTCCATCCGCACGCGGATAACCTGGAGATCCAGTGTCCCACGGAGCCCCGGAGGGGGAGCTGGGCAGGGGTGGGAGCAGAGAGCAGAGTCAGGGTCCTCCAGACCCCTTGGCCCAAGGATGTTCCCTGAAACTTAAACCATATCTCCACTTCTAGGCCTGGGATGAGGGGAAGCTTGGGGACAGGGGAGCCGAGAGCCACCGGGACCAGATCGCCTGTTCCCAGCCTTTCTCCCTCGGGTGTTCGGGCACGTGGCCACAGAGCACCTTTTAACTTTGTCCAGCTCTGCCCTTCAGCTGACTCTATTCCAACTCAAATCATAGAGCATCCTGGCCGAATGGATAAAAGCCGTCCCAGAGCCGGCCTTGCCCACCGAGGGGCCAACGCGCTGAGCCGAGAAGGGAGTGCTGCAGAGCCCTGGGGTGGCGTCCAGCTCTGCTTCACAACTCCCATCTGCTTCTTGACCTGACAGGTGGTGCCCACACCCCACGGCTCAGCTGTCCACCGGAGGGAGGAGAAACCACTCAGTGGGCAAAACTGGGCTCACAGGGGACGTCACCAAGTGTCCCTGGGACAGGGCATGTGCAGGTTACCACACACTGGGCACTGCAGCCGCTGCCCGCCTGTGCTGAGTCCAGTGTGGCGTTCCCTATTCTGTCCTCAGACACAGTTATTTACAATGTGGCAGAGAAGACAAGGTCCAATTCTACTGCCTAAAGTGACTTCAGGACTGTCCCCCAGTTCTGTGATCTGGTGAATTCCATTTTGTGTTCACGTAAGCTCACTGAGGGGGGGCTGAAACCACTTCAACAACCACTTATTGAGCAACTACGCCATGCCAACGCTGCTCCAGCAACGAATGCCACTCACCAAGCCGACTTCTTGGAATTAACTTCTACTGGTGACAGCCAATAAACAAACAACCAAAAGATGCAGACTGTGTTTTCTATAGATGGATGCGACATTCAGACACCAGGGAAAGGAGACAGGGCAGCCTGGAGCTGACAGGTGAGCAGAGTTGTAGAGGAAAAGCAAGGAATTAGCTAGCCAGCAAGCTGGAGAGCTGGAAATGCAGGTGCCTGGGGGAGGGGACACTGCTGCCATAGGAACGTGAGGCTGGTGACTGCAGAGCTGGTGTGATGGAAGAAGTCAGGACCTGCGGGACACTGGTCCCCTAGGAGGGCTCAGGAGGGCTCCGAGAGGGGTCGACCCTGACTCATGTTTTTAGCCAAAGCCACTCTGACTACGGTAGAAAGAGCAGAGCAAGCAAAGCTCAGAGGCTCGGAATCAGACCAGGGTGGCGGCAGGAGGGTGAACATTGAACCCGTGTGGGGGTGGAGCGCCCCCCCACAGAGGATGACCCCAAAGTTCTGGGCAGTGCAAACTGACGGATGGAGGATGCGCGTAGCAGTGGGCCTGGTCTGGAACTGTTCGTTTGAGAGATGTCACGGGGCAGGCTGAACGAGTGGCTGGACCCCCGGGGGAGGGCCAGGCTGTGGACACACAGGTGGGGGCCTGGGGGTGAGCTCCCAGGGAATGGGAGAGTTCCCCACCTGCAGTGGTTGGGGGGGCTGCCTCATCTCTTCATTCACTGAACACAAAGCAGGGCAATTCTGTGCTGACACAGTTCTGGCCCCTGGGGCTATCACAGCGCAGGACACACCCCACCCCAAGGTGCTTGCGTCCTAGCAAGGGAAGAGGACGATGTGCGCCTTCCCGCTCTGGGGCATGAGAAGGACGGCTGAGTGAAGGAGGAGACCAGACCATGGAGATGGAGAACGGAACTGGATTTAACTGTGTGGAAGGCAACAGCAACCTTGCCTCAGAGCCTCGCTGGCCCTGACCGACACACGGAGTGTCCTGGGGACAGGGCTGCCTGACTCACGCCATTGCCATGTGCTTCCCGGGTGGGGGGTGGGGCGGCTGGCAGCCCCCAGGGTGTCCCCTGCAGTTTCCGGCCCACTCCTAATCTCCAGGATCCTGCCACTGAGAACACGCTGCAGCCCCCTCCCACCATTTCGTCCGCTCAGGGAACCCCAAATAAGCCTCAAACCTCATCCACCCACCACACCAGAGACCTGGGGTTTGGGAATAGGACACCCTCAGACTCGGAATGAAGGCTCCCTTTCGAGAATGAAACTAGAGGACCCAATGCACAGTGGGACAGGCCAGCCATTTAGGGCCGCGATGTCCCATGGGGGGTGGGAGTGATGCTCAGATCCAGGCAAATTGTGGAGTCCAGGGTTGTGGGGCTGGAATGTGACTCAAGCTGAAGCCTAGACAGTCAAAACCGTGACCTACAGGAAGTGGCTGCCCTGAGTCACGAACGGGGAGATGTTTTGGCGAATCAGCAAACAGGAGCAAGCGAGCACGTGTGCGCACACAGAGCTCTTTGAACCAAGGGCGTAAGCAACACTGAGCCCTGGGAGCGCTTTCTGGGGGACCCATTCACTCCTGAGACCATCAGCAGTGTCTGCGTGGAGAGGAAGCAGGCTCGGCCCTGGCCCCGCACCGCCTCTGAATTCGGCTCGCTGGTCACCTGGGTCTGGCTGCCGCGTGACGTCCCCACCAAAGATGTGCACATCCTGAGGGTGCTTTGTCCCTCGGCAAAGGGACGTCAGGGCTGCAGGTGGAGCTGAGGCTGCTAATCAGCTGAATAAAATAAAACACAGGCCTCGGCTCTGTGATCTGAGTGAGCCCATCGCAACCACAAGGGCCCCTCAATGGAGAAGAGGGGGCGGGCCGGTCACAGCCCACATTAGCTGTCCTGAGACAGTGGACTGGCCGCTGCTGGCTGTGAAGGTGTTGAGAGGCTTCTGGAAGCCAGGCCACCCAAGAAGACAGATTTTTCCCTTAGAGATTCCTGAAAGGAACAAAGCCCTGCCCACACCTCAGTTTCTAGCTGAGCGACAACCACTTTGGGCCTCTGACCTTCAGAACTGCAAAATAACACATGTGTGCTGTCTTGAGCCCTGTGCCTGTAATCACTTGTTTTTAGCAGCAAACAAAACTAATGCAGGAACCACAAGCAAGAAGGACCCGGGAGCCCGCTTCTCCACCCGGAAAAGGAGATGCACGCTTGCCTTTAGAAAAACTACTTTCTTGAGAGGCAGACAGACAGAGAGAGCGCCCCAACCGTTGGTTCGCTCTCCAAATACCTGCCAGGGCTGGGCTGCCCAGGCTGAAGCCGAGAGCCCAGTCCAGGTCTCCCTCACCACTGCCTCGCAGGGTGTGCGTTAGCAGGAAGCAAAGACGACTCAGCAACAGTCAGGACTCAAACCCGGACGCTGACGTGCGATGCAAGTGTCCCAAGTGGGGTCTTGCAGGGTCTTTCTTTTTTTTTTTTTTTTGACAGGCAGAGTTAGACAGAGAGAGAGAGAGAGAGAGACAGAGAAAGGTCTTCCTTCCGTTGGTTCACCCTCCAAATGGCCACTACGGCCGGCGCAGCGCACCAATCCGAAGCTAGGAGCCAGGTGCTTCCTCCTGGTCTCCCATGAGGGTGCAGGGCCCAAGCACTTGGGCCATCCTCCACTGCACTACCGGGCCACAGCACAGCTGGACTGGGAGAGGAGCAACTGGGACGGAATCCGGCGCCCCGATCCGGACTAGAACCTGGGGTGCCAGTGCCGCAGGTGGAGGATTAGCCAAGTGAGCCGTGGCACCAGCCGTCTAACAGGGTCTTAACTGCTGGGTCAAATGCCTGACATTTGACTCTGACATCTGCCCTCTTACAATACAAACAGCAATGAGTGTTTAGCCTAGCCGTTAAGACGCCCATGCCCCAGGGGCTGGCGCTGTGGCCTAGCGGGGAAAATGGTTACCTACAATGCCAGCTGCCCATGTGAGTGCTGGTTTGCATCCTGGCTGCTCCACTTCCAATCCAGGTCCCTGCTAATGGCCTAGGAAAAGCAGTAGAAGATGGTCTAAGTGTTTGCATCCCTGCTACAAACATGGGAGACCCGAATGAAGCTCCTGGCTTCAGTCTGGCCCGGCACTGGCTACTGCAGCCGTCTGGGGAGTGAACCAGTGGATGGAAGACCTTTGTCTCTCTTCGTCTCTGTAACTCTGCCTTTCAAGTAAATAAATCGCATGCCCCGTATCGGAGTGCCTGAGTTCAATGCCTGGCTCCAGTTCAAGTACCAGGGCTCTCGCCGCCCATGTGGAAGACCTGGGTTGTGTTCCTGGTGGCTGAGCTTTGACCCAGCCCAGCCACAGCCATTGCAGGCATTTGTGGAGTGAACCAAAGGATGGGAACTCTCTCTGTCCCTCTGCTTCTCAGGTACAAATTAAGGGAAAATACCCACGAGGCCACAGCACCAACGTAAGCGCGCACTTAGTGCCATTGTTTGGAGCTCGCTGGGGTTGGCGGCCGTCCGCTCCCTGCTCCTGACACCTGCCTGCTGGAACTCTGGGCAGCCCCGTCCGGCCCCTGCCCTTCTGGCTGAAGAGGACACTTCAGTCTCCAGCTGGGGTCAGTCTCCCGCGCAAGGTGGGTGTCAGGCGTCTGGCGGTGCTGGCACAGCCCTCCAACCTCATGGCTGCTCCCCAGAAACGCTGAGAAGCTCAGCTGCCCGCCACTACCCACACCAGACAAAGGCCCCTGCCCTTGGCCCTGTCTCCCGGGGCCCCAGCAGCACAGCAGAGGGGCCAGGCCCGCCTGTGTTCGCTCAAGAGCGCTCACCTGGGGAGGGGCTCTCTGGCTGGGGCAGGCCGCCGTCTGCCGTCCGCCCGTCTTTACGCGAGTCCTTGCTGTCTGCAGCCCTGAGCTGGGTGTGGGAGAAGAGCTGGAGGACAAAGCCGGGGGGGAAGCTGCCATCGGTGAAGTGGCGGACCTCGGCCGGCGCTGCGAACGTCTCGGTGGGCGAGTCGGGCGACGGGGGCTCTGCAGGGAAGGAGAGGATGAGAGCCCAGTGAGGGGGGGCCAGAGCCCAGGCCTCAGGGGAGCCACAGATGCCGTCTGCCGGGGCCCCACCTCCTCATCACCAACCTCAGTGTTCTCCCAGGCCTTCCCTCACCTGGGCCGGGGTCCGGGCTTTTGGTCACAGCTCTGCCTCTCTTCTTCCTGACCGGCTCTTCCCCAGGTTCCTTCCATCTCACACTCCGGGGCTTCCTGCCTCCTGGCTCGGCAGTGGGGATGGCTGCAGAAGGAAAGACCTTAGGCGTCTTCAGGAGGCCAGGCGTGAACCCCATAGCCGCAGGCTTCCCTCTGCCCCCCCCCCCCCCCCGCCTCTGGCTGCCCGGCAGACTGACCAGGAAGCTCGAGGGGGCGGAGTCCCCTGGGCCGGATCCTTCTAGGGAGAGCCGGGTTGTCCTCGGAGTCCAGGAGGACGACGATCTCTGCCGGCATCTCGGCGGGGTCCGGGTAGGAGTCCGGGGCTGGCTCAGCTTCTCGGCCTGAGTCTGAAGGGGACATAGCCCAGTGAGCTCCAAGCGCTCCAACCGCTTCTCCCTCCACCCGGTCCTGGGCCCGAGTACCTGGGCTGGGAGGGCACGGCTGCTCGGTGCTGACGTCCTGCAGGAGGGCCACCCCCTCGCTCCAGGCCTCCAAGATGTTGCTCTTCTCAGAAGGGCTCAGGTCCAGTGTGTGAGGATGCTGTTCCAGGATGTGCGCGCGAGCCGTGTCTGCCGAGGGGGCCCGGATCTCCGCGCCACACACCATGCACAGGGCTCGCCCGCTGCCTCCTGGGCTGTTTCCCACCAGGAACTCCTGTTCCCAAGACACCTGCTGCCTGAGCTCCTCGCAGCCCGCCTCGGGCAGGCTGGGCCTCGGCGGTGGAGTTTTCTCCTGTTGGGCGACTGCGTGGGGACAGGAGAGAGGCAGTGTCAGTGAGGGTGCCCTTGGCCACCTGCGCTTGAACTGTGACCTCGAATCTGGTGTTCTGGAGAGGGAGCACTCCCATCCAAAGCATCTCCGCCTCTGTCCGGATCCTGGGAGCCCACGGAACACAGCTCTCGTGCCTCGCGCCTGCTTCCCTCCCCACCTTACCTCCTCCCAACTGAGTGTTAGACCTTAGAACTGTGTGTTTGCGCACAGGCGGTGTCCCTGCAGGTCTTCAGCCTGTGCAGCTCTGTCCAGATCGCCCTGTGAAGCCCCGCACTTCCTATCCCCGACAGTCAGCTGACCGCTGGACCACCGGGTAAGACTGGAAATGTCCACAAGTTACCGTCCCACAGGAGCTGGCACCGGGAGGAGGTGAGAGACGTACCTGTAGCTCCTGCCACTGACCACAAGGCCTCCCACCCCCTCGGAAGCATTTGTTCCAACAGTCCCACTCCTTAGTCTGTACCTGTACCGCTATCTGTGCGCAAACTGTATGCCCTGACCGGGCAGGAGCCCTGATCTGCCCAGGTAAGGCACCCCCGGCCCAGTGAGCCGGACGGCTCAGCGCTTAAGCGCCTGTGCTTCCTCACGGCCACTCCTCTCTGCCACCATCCCGAGAAGATGAGACGAAACACCAACAGGGGCGGCCCTGACATCTGGGGGCTGCCGGAAGAGGTGGCATTTGAGATGGACACTAGCCTTGGCTTGCAGACAATCCAGGTCTGCGCTGGGCTGCTCCTCTCTCCCATGTGACCGCGGACAGGAATCCGACCTCCCAAGTCACAACAGGCTCTCTGCCCCACGTCAACAAGGCTAAAGCCGGAGGGCCGTTCCTCGGCTCCGCCCCGGGCCCACTGCCTCCTCCGAGCAGACTTCTCATCGCTCCACTCGGCTTCCGCTGCGGCGCTTCCTCCATCACCTGTGCTGGGCCCCTCACCTCTCCTCAACACTTGCACAGCTCCCCCACTCGCTCCAGGTCACTGCCCGGGAACCATCCTCCCACCTGAAGCCGCTTCTCCCCGCACTGAGCCCCACATGCCCCTGCTGTTGTCACTTCAGCCATAGCATATCGTTTGCGCTCTGCGTGTTCCCCGGGTCTCTGCACGCTGCGCCGTAGCTCCATGAGAGCGTGGATGTTGGCTGCTTGAGGGCCTGCCACCATCTCCGGCCTGTCACCACCGAAGAACTCCAGGGTCAGTCCTCGGCCCCCTTCTCCGCCAGCCTCCTCCTCCGAGAAGTCTCATCGCACTGCCTGCCTGCCGAGGACAGCCACGGTGTTACCTCCAGCCCGACTCTGCCTGAAACCAAGACTCCTGTGTCTCCCGGCCTCGCGGTGGGGCGCTGTAACCACACCCAAACCTCTACTCCCGTCTCCCACAAGCCTGCCCCTGCCTCTAACCCCTCAGCAAACAGCCTGGACTCATCCTCTCACCCCAAATCCTTCCCAAAACGTGTGCCGCAAGACCTTTGCTCTTGCTATTCTTTTTAAAAATTCTAAAACTGATTGATCGGACAGGCAGGCGGAGAGACCGCCCATCTGCTGGCCAAGTCCCAAACACCTGCACCAGCTGGGGCCATTTCCCTGGGGGGTGGCAGAGCCATCGCCTGCTGCCTCCCAGGGCACACTCCAGCAGGAAGCTGGAACTGGGGAGGGAGAAGAGCTGCGATTCAAACGCTGGCGCTGACGGGGGCGCGGACTGCTTAAGCAGAGACACAGAAAGAGAAATCTTCCATCTGCTGGTTCACTCCCCAAATGGCCACAACGGCCAGGGATGGCCTGGAGCTCCATCTGAGTCTCCCGTATGTACTCGGGCCATCTTCTGCCTTCCAAGGCCACTAGCAGGGAGTTGGACAGGAAGTGGAGCCGCCGGGACTCGAACCGGCGCCCACATGGGATGTGCTGCTCCAGACAACCTCCCTTGCCCTCCCTCTTTGCCTACCTCCAAGGCTGACTCCCCCAAAGCCTTCAGGTCACCAAAGATTTTCATCAGAGCAGCCTTCGCTGCCCCTGGACACGGAAGACAACACCCACCTTTTCCTCCTTATGCTGGGTTTATGTCTCTGAGCCACACACCGCCGTGTGCCACACAACACATGCATTTACCCGTCTCCCGCCATCAGTGTACACGTGTGCTCCACACAGCAAAGGCCACCTGCCCTGCTGGCCACCATCACCACCCCAGCTTAACACCGCGCCTGGCGTGCGCACAATCAACACCTCTCTGACCTCCTCCCTAACAGCGGGTGCAAGGCCCCTGTGCCCTGGTGGAGGGGTTAACTGAGATGGCCCCTGACCGCCGCTGAGCAGCACCCCCCCCTTTATTTCCCTACTTTTACAACCCTCCTGATCCCGAAAAGGATGCGCGAGGCAGCGGGAGAGCTCGTCTTCCCCCTTCACCCACTGCCCGGTGCCCAGAGGCCGAGGGAGGGGTGCACACCCAGGCTTCCAGGGCAATGCCTTTGTTTTCCTGCAGGCTGCAAGCTCCTGTCCTGCGTGCGGGCAGGAGGGCGAGTGTTCCCAGGCTGTTGCCGAATCCTCTCCCACGGCTAGCCCCCCACGAGGGAGGCGGCCGAGAGCCCCACTCGCAAGGGCCGTGTTTCTACTCCGGGGCGCTGCGGGAGGCTCCATTCATCGCCCCGGCTCCAGGCTCTGACACCTGTGGCTTCCGCCAGTGGAAGGGATGGAGGTGGGGGCGGGAAAGCTTTCTTCTTGGAGGGGCCTCAAAATCCGCCTCTGGGGGGGGGGTCGGCAGCGGCGCCGGCCTTCACCCCCCTCCCACGGTGCGCTCCGGACACCCAGCTGCCGCGCCTAGCTTTGGGCCTAGAGGCCTCGGCCGCCCCTCGGCCTGCAACACAGCCTGGCCCGGTGTCGGCGGCCGCGGCCACCCAGCGCCCCTGGGGCTCTGGCCGAGGGGGGCTCCGGCTCCGGGAGAGGGGGCGCTCGGGCACCGGAAGATCCGGAGCGTTTGGGGCGTGGATCGAAGTCTCCAGACCCTGGGCGGGTGTGGGGGGGAGGCCTGGGATTCCAAACCCGGTGGGGGAGGAGCAAGAGCACGCCCTGGCCCCGGGCTGGAGGGGTAGGGGTGGGGGTGGGGACGGGGGCGTCTGGGCTGCAGGCTGAGGGGGCGGGGGGTGCCCGGGCCCCCGACCCCGGCCTCGGAGGCGCAGCCCCAGCCGGCCCGGAACGCGGAAGCGGGGTTCCCGCCCACCCTCACCTCTGAGCATCGGCTCGGGCCGCGGGATCACGGCCACCACCACGGCCTCATCGTCGTCCTCCCCTTCTTCGCATTTGAGCTTCACCTCGAAGCAGTCGAGCGCGGCGCCCTCAGCCTTCAGGGCCATGGCGCGGGCCCGGGCGACAGCGCTGACCGGATGCCGGAGGACGGTGGCCACCTCGCGCCCGCGCCGGGCCCGCGGCCCGCCCGGCGCAGCCCCCTCCCCGCCGCGCGCCCGCCGGGCCTGAGGGAGACCTCGGAGCGACGGCAGCCCGGGCGGGGAGGGCTCAATCCGGGGCCCGAGACCCCGCCGCCGCCTTTTATAGAGGCTCCGGCCTGCGCCCGCCCTCCGGGCCCGCCCCTCGCCCTGCGCGGCCAATGGCAGGCGGCCCCGCCCTGGCCCCGCCCAGGGCACGCGGCCCGTTAGGAGCCGGGAGACCCGCAGGATGGCGTGAAGGCGCGCGGCCTGGCGCTGAGGCGGGGTTCGCGGGTGCGGAGGGGAGCCCCCGAGCGGGCTCTGGGCTCGGGGCTCCAGGGCTCTCTGCGGAGACGCCCGCCCGGCCGGTTTGCGGGCAGGGTGGCCCTCGCTCCCTGGGGCCCCGGGATTTTGATGGGGCTCCCCTCGGCCTTCCGCCGCGGGGAGATGCCAATGGCGGGAAACGGCAGGGGGCAGGGTCTGTGACCTTGGGCTTGTTGCGTTCCTTCCTGGGGACCCTGGGGCTGTGGGCGCGCGCAGGCGGGGGCGGAGACTTCGCCAGCCTGCCCGGGACACCCGGCAGCCCCTCAGCCCCACACCGGGTGAGGGCGCCTTAGGGAGGAAGCTGGGCGCCCCCTCTCTGCAGAGATCAGTGGAGAAGATGGGGTGCCTGAGGGGGCAAGCCGGCCATGGAGCGCTTCTGCCTCAGACCTGCGATTCCGACCAATGTGGGGGGCAGAGGAGGCGGTGACTACTCTAAGGGTAGTACCCTGTGTGTATTAACGGATTACTTTTGTTACCTTCAAATGTAGCCAGACCCTTAGCCAGATCAATTAATCGCTGTGGCCGCAGGCGTCCCGTGTGAGCGGGGTTCGAGCCCCGGCTGCTCCACTTCCGCTCCAGCTCCCTGCGAATGCACCTAGGAAAGCAGCGGAGGATGGCTCTGGTGCTCGGGCCCCTGCAAGCCCGTGAGGAGACCTGGATGGAGCTCCTGGCTCCTGGCCCAGCCTGGTAGCCATCGGGGAGTGACCCAGTGAATAGAAGACTTCTGTCTCTCCCTGTTAACCCTGCCTTTCAAATGAATAAATACGTCCTTAGAAAAGAATGCTCGGGCCGGCGCTGCGGCTCAGTAGGCTAATCCTCCGCCTGCGGCGCCGGCGCCGCACACCGGGTTCTAGTCCCGGTCGGGGCGCCAGATTCTGTCCCGGTTGCCCCTCTTCCAGGCCAGCTCTCTGCTGTGGCCAGGGAGTGCAGTGGAGGATGGCCCAAGTGCTTGGGCCCTGCACCCCATGGGAGACCAGGAGAAGCACCTGGCTCCTGGCGTCAGATCAGCGCAGCGCGCCGCGGCGGCCATTGGAGGGTGAACCAACGGGCAAAGGAAGACCTTTCTCTCTGTCTCTCTCTCTCACTGTCCATTCTACCTGTCAAAAAAGAAAAAAGAAAAGAATGCTCATTCTCCACCGTTTGCATCAGCCCTGCCTTTGCATTGGCTGGCCACGGAGTGGATGGATGGATGGCTGCCCCCGGGGTTTGGCCAATGGGAGGCCCTGGCAGGAGGAAGAGTGGACAGGGTGTTTGTGCTGTGCAGGCTCAAGCAGGTGTGGCTCCAGGCCTGCAGGTGGTCCACGTGCCTCGAGTCCATTAATTCCAGGGCTTCCTTTGCTCCCTGCAGTTCAACAGCGGCTTCTTGATTTTGTTCTGTGCTGGGTTCTCAGCCCTACATCGTCCTTGTCACCCGTGTCGCCCATACCCTGCACTTGGCGTGATTTCTGTTTTCTAGGGTGAACCCCAAGTGACACGCCCAGTCCTGTATCGGGCATTTGGTAGCCATTATTTCTCAATCCTCACATCCTCACTGGTCTTTTTTTTTTAATAGTATAGTCTTTTTTTACATTTTATTTATTTTCATTTTTTTTATTTGAAAGGCAGAGATTCGAGGGAGAGAGAAACAGAAACAGACGGAGGTCTTCCATCTGCCGGTTCTCTCCCCAAATGCCTGCAACAGCCAGGACCAGGCCAGGCTAACACCAGGAGCCCAGTCTCCTCCATGGGCAACAGGGACACGAGTACTTGGGTGGTTCCTGTTGTGTCCCAGGGCAGAAGTTGACGCTGAAAGGGTTAAATAGCTTCCCCAAGGTGCTGCAGCAGTAGTCTCATCTCATCGCAACCCCCCATTACTACGCCTGAAGCAGGGGTGCGTTCTGCGATCCGCGATCAGCGTGGTGCTTTAGGAATATCGTGAGACTCAGACTGTGCTGTTGCCAGCAGAACACAAAGGAGACGTGGACGAGGCCACTTGCCCAGCTCGGGAGACTTTGTCGTCTCTGTGTGGTGCCTGCCTGTCTTCCTGCATGAACTCGGCCTCTCAGACAAACCTTGGGAGGACATCTGTTCCTTGACACCATTCGATCCAGAACAGCTCCCGCCTCCCCAGTCCCTCCACAGCCGCTGGGAGCCAACCCACACGTCAGGACTGTCCCTGAGGGGCCCCCAGGCACCTTCTCTGCTGGGCCAGCTGATGTAGACCCAACTTTCTTTGGCTGTGGCTATGTCCCCACTGCCCTTTGTTCCAAGAGCTCTGACAACATTAACCAACCTCTTTCTCTTTTTTTTTTTTTTTTTTGTTTTGTTTATTTTTGACAGGCAGAGTGGACAGTGAGAGAGAGAGAGAGACAGAGAGAAAGGTCTTCCTTTGCCGTTGGTTCACCCTCTAATGGCCGCCGCGGTAGCGCGCTGCGGCCGGCGCACCGCGCTGATCCGATGGCAGGAGCCAGGTGCTTCTCCTGGTCTCCCATGGGGTGCAGAGCCCAAACACTTGGGCCATCCTCCACTGCACTCCCTGGCCACAGCAGAGAGCTGGCCTGGAAGAGGGGCAACCGGGACAGGATCGGTGCCCTACCGGGACTAGAACCCGGTGTGCCGGCGCCGCAAGGCGGAGGATTAGCCTGTTGAGCCACGGCGCCGGCCCCTCTTTCTCTTTTTAAGATTAATTTATTGCGGCTAGTGCTGTGGCATAGCGGGTAAAGCTGCCGCCTCTAGTGCCAGCATACCGTATGGACACCGGTTTGTGTCCCAGCTGCTCCACTTACGATCCAGCTCTCTGCTATGGCCTGGGAAATCAGTAGAAGGTGGCCCAAGTCCTTGGGACCTTGCACCCGAGAGGGAGACCCGGAAGAAATTTCTGGCTCCTGGCTTTGGATCGGCGCAGCTCTACCTGTTGTGGCCATCTGGGGAGTGAACCAGCAGATGGAAGACCTTTCTCTCTCTCTCTCTCTCTCTCTCTCTCTGCCTCTGCCTCTCTGTAACTCTGCCTTTCAAATGAATAAATAAATATTTAACAAAATAGGATAAAATAATGCAATTTCAAGGGTAAGAAATTTTTGTGCCGTAGTGTGGCTGTGTTCTTTTTCCCCTCCCTTGGGGGTAAATACAAGCATTTATCCTGCAACGTACAACGTCCTGGATCTTATGAAATGTGGGGAGTTGCCAAGGTAAGACTCACCCCAAGTTCTCTGTGTCTCCTGCACTGCGCTGGACCTTAAGTTGTTGAATGAACCAAAGGGCGGCACCTTCGGCTCCAACATATGCAGGAAACTGAATCCAGCAGCACGCAGCCCACAGAACTGACTGCGGGATTGCAAAGCCGTGGCTCTTTCCCAGCTCGCCTGCTGGGAGGAGGGGAATCGGGATGCAGGTCCTCCCTGCTGGCTGCAGGGCAGGTGTTAAAGCAGCGCTTGGAGAGGGAATTGGAGTCTTCATTGTCAAGACAGGGGAGGGGCGGCGCTGCGGCTCACTAGGCTAATCCTCCGCCTTGCAGCGCCAGCACACTGGGCCCGGTCGGGGCACCGGTCCTGTCCCGGATGCCCCTCTTCCAGGCCAGCTCTCTGCTGTGGCCAGGGAGTGCAGTGGAGGATGGCCCAAGTGCTTGGGCCCTGCACCCCATGGGAGACCAGGAGTAGCACCTGGCTCCTGGCTTTGGATCAATGCAGTGCGCCGGCCATAGTGGCCATTTGGGGGGTGAACCAACGGCAAAAGGAAGACATGTCTCTCTCTCTCACTGTCCACTCTGCCTGTCAAAAAAAAAAAAAAAAAAAAAAAAGACAGGGGAGGAGTAAGCACAGAGCTTTAGCAGACAGGCTAAGTCTGTAATCTGCTTTTTTTTTTTTTTTTTAAGATTTATTTGTTTTGTTTGAAAGGGAGAGAGAGAAATAGAGATCTTTGATCTGTCTGTTCACTCCCCAAATACCAGCAGCATCCAGGGGCTAGACCAGGTGAAGCCAGGAGCCAGGAACTCCATCCTGATCTCCCACATGGGTGGCAGGGACTCCAGCACCTGGGCCTCCCAGGACACAGCAGGAGGCTGGATCTGAGCAGAGACGGCACTCCCAGCTGGCACTCCCATAAGGCATGTAGGCAGCCTGAGCGACAGCTTCGCCAGCTTCTCAGGCCACCAGGCCCCTGTAACCTGCTTGTGAGTTGGAGAATTTGACCTTGGAGCATGGCCTGGCAGCAGGACAGACGGGAGAGATGAGAAGAACTGCTCCTATCCTATGGCAGTGGGGCTGCCTCAGGTCACTCCCCGGAGATGAAACATTTCCTTTTAGTGCAGCTTGCACTGTGGGTAGCATTTTGGGGCCTCAGTGACGGGAGAGGGCCAGTGAGTGGCGCAGCTGTGGGGGTACTGACACATGAGTGAGCTGCTGCAGCATGCGGACTCCACCAAGTTCCAAATGCAGAGGGAGCTGACCGAGCAAGAGCAAAGACTTCACTCCACTTCGGTGTGGCTAGCGCCGTAATAAGCATAAGCCAGGCTCTGTGGCTCAGCACTCCTACCACAAGGAGTTGCCCCGAAGTCACCTCAAAGAAGAAAAAGAATAACGGAATAAAGACATCAATACAGGTCAGTGACTTCAACCATTCAATCCCTGAGGCTGTGCAGGGCTCGCCAGACGGCACTTTATCAGGGCATGCTTGTGGTTAGAGATCCCCGTGCTTGGCTCCTGTGTCAGTCGGGACACCTCCGTTGTCCCACGGTTCCGTCATTATTGATTTGCACGGTCCAGGCCATCAGGTTCCACGCCCCTCCGTGGGCACCTGCAAGGCAGCGCGACGTCTTAACCATCCTTACAGTTCCAGCACTGGCCAGGAACCAGCCCGACGCCTTCATTTCGGGGTTCTTGTTGCCAGACTCTCATCCAGCTCTCAGAAATGGGGTGTTTGTTGGTTCATGGAATTCAGGGAAGGGCTGGGAAGCAGGTGGACTTTGGGAGTACCTGGACCCAGGAGGGGACGCCACTAGCACTTCCCTTCCACTCGCCCTCTCTGCCTCTTGGTGTGCGCGTCAGCCTGATCTGCTTGCACGTGGTTTCCCCACGTGGCAGGTGTGTCTCCCACGGTTTCCCGCAGACCAGGTTCTACCCCTGCCTTTAATATTTATTTTGTATTTGTTTGAAAGGCTCAGTTACAGAGGAGGGGGCAGAAAAGAGAGAGATGTTCCATCTGCTGGTTCACTCCCCAAATGGCCACAATGGCCAGAGCTGGGCCAGACTGAAGCTTGGAACAGGAGCTTCTTCCAGGCCACCCACGTGGGTGCAGGGGTCCAAGGACTTGGGCCATCTTCTGCTGCTTTCCCAGGCACATTAGCAGGGAGCAGGATCGGAAATGGAGCAGCCGGGACTTGAACCAGCGCCCACATGGGATGGCGGTGTTGCAGGCTACAGCTCAACCAGTTGGGCCCTAGTGTTGGCCACAGCTATTAATAACTTAATTGTAGGGACCGGCATTGTGAAGCAGCCAGTTAATCCACCGCTTGTGACACCAGCATCCCATATCAGAGTGCCAGTTTGAGTCCCAGCTGCTCCACTTGTGATCCAGCTCCCTGCTGAGGCACCTGGGAAAGCAGTGGGAGACGGCCCGGGCCCTTGGGCTCCAGCCACCATCATGGGCCACCCGGATGGAGCTCCCGGCTCCTGGCTTTGGCTGAGACCAGTGCCAGCCAGTGGGGCAGTGGTTAGAAAATCTCTTTCTCTGTTGCTCCCTCTTTTTCTGTCACTCAAGCTTTCAAACAAATAAATAAATAACTCAAAAATAACTTAGTTGTACAGGGAAGTGACCATGAACTCTATAAATGTATACCAGTTAACTACTACTGGATTCAATAGAGTCACGTGTCACATAACGACCTTCCAGACATGACAGCAGTCCCAGATCCCGTCACCCAGTGGTGCTGGAGCCATCACAGCTCGCACAAGGACAGCCTATGGTGTTCGCCCAGCAACAAAGGGAGAGCAACTCCCGTTATTAGTGCGGTGTGACTGCGGTTGGAGGACGCCACTGCTCTTCCTCCTTGACGGGAAGGGAAGAAAGGCAGAGAAATCCCAGAGACCCAACTGAATGCAATCAGAAGTTATGGAATGAAGGAAAATCACGTGGGCCAGTGCGGTGGTGCAGTGGGTTACACTGCTGCCGGTGACGCCAGCATCCCATGTGGGTGCCGGTTTGAGTCCCAGATGCTCCATTTCCGATCCAGCTCCCTGCTAATGGCCTGGGAAAAGCGGCCATTACTGCTACCCTGCTACCCATGGGGGAAACCTGGAAGAAGCTCCTGGCTCCTGGCTTCTGGCTTCAGCCTAGCCCTGGGTATTCTGTGTGTGTGTGTGTGAGTACGTGTCCCTCTCTCTCTGCAACTCTGAGTTTCAAATAAATAAATAAATAAATAAATCTTTAAAAACAGCTACTGGAACACCTGCATCTTGGATCTGAGCACCTGGTTTGAGTCCTGACTCCATCTCTCATCAGCTTCCCGCCAGCGTGAGTCGTAGGATGCACAGATGAGAGTGTCAGTTGTTAAATCAACAACAGCGGTCACTGTGCACTTGCTCCCCATGTAGGACCTCTGTCCTTAATGAGCTGCACCGATCTGAAGCCAGGAGCCAGGAGCTTCTTTTTTTTTTTTTTTTGGACAGGCAGAGTGGATAGTGAAAGAGAAAGAGAGAAAGGTCTTCCTTTTTGCCATTGGTTCACCCTCCAATGACCACTGCGGCCGGCACGCTGCAGCCGGCACATTGCGCTGATCCAAAGCCAGGAGCCAGGTGCTTCTCCTGGTCTCCCATGTGGGTGCAGGGCCCAAGCACTTGGGCCATCCTCCACTGCCTTCCTGGGCCACAGCAGAGAGCTGGACTGGAAGAGGGGCAACCGGGATAGAATCCGGCGCCCCAACCAGGACTAGAACCCAGTGTGCCGGTGCCGCAAGGCGGAGGATTAGCCTGTTGAGCCACGGCGCCGGCCAGGAGCCAGGAGCCAGGAGCTTCTTCCGGGCCTCCGACATGGGTTCAGGGGCCCAAGGACTTGGGCCATCTTCTACTGCTTTCCCAGGCCATATCAGGGAGTTGGATTGGAAGAGGAGCAGCCAGGACTAGAACCATCATCCATATGGGATGCTGGCACTACAGGTGGAGGATTAACCTACTGCGCCATAGTGCCAGCCCCAGATTGAGTTCTCGACTTATGGCTTTGACCTGGCCCAGCCCTGGCTGTTGCAGGCATTTGGAAAGTGAAACAGCAGGTGGAAGACCTTTTTTGATCTGTCTGCCTTTCAAACAAATAAACAAATAAAATGATATAAATAAACAAGTAATAAACAAACAAATAAATCTTTAAAAGCTTTTAAAATAGCAATATAGTTTTAACAACAAGTTAAATAGTTTTAATAATATTTATTTTAATAATAAATAGTTTTAATACCAAAATAGGTTTTTT
The DNA here is from genome assembly GCF_033115175.1 of Lepus europaeus. Lineage (NCBI taxonomy): Eukaryota > Metazoa > Chordata > Mammalia > Lagomorpha > Leporidae > Lepus > Lepus europaeus. The sequence goes on from NC_084833.1 coordinate 7,385,404, forward strand.
ATTTTTTATTATTTTTTTTTATTTTTGACAGGCAGAGTGGACAGTGAGAGAGAGAGACAGAGAGAAAGGTCTTCCTTTTGCCGTTGGTTCACCCTCCAATGGCTGCCGCGGTAGCGCGCTGCGGCCGGCGCACCGCGCTGATCCGATGGCAGGAGCCAGGTGCTTCTCCTGGTCTCCCATGGGGTGCAGAGCCCAAGCACTTGGGCCATCCTCCACAGCACTCCCTGGCCACTGCAGAGAGCTGGCCTGGAAGAGGGGCAACCGGGACAGGATCGGTGCCCTACCGGGACTAGAACCCGGTGTGCCGGCGCCGCAAGGCGGAGGATTAGCCTGTTGAGCCACGGCGCCGGCCACAAAATAGTTTTAACAAGAGAAGAAATAGCTATTCAGATTATATCATAGGAAAGCATTTGTAAAATAATGTTAAGTGTGAAAATCGCAAATCTATGTACACCACGATGATGTAGAAGCAAAAATTTAAAGATTTATTTATTTATTTGGAAGGCAGAGTTACAGAGGCAGAGAGAGAGACAGGTTTTCCATCTGCTGGTTCACTCCCCATATGGCCACAATGGCCAGAGCTGGGCTGATTCAAAGTAGGAACCTGGAGCTTCTTCCAAGTCTCCTGCATGTGTGCAGGGGCCCAAGGACTTGAGCCATATGGGATGCCAGCATGGCAGGTGGTGGCTTTACCCACCACACCACAGCAACAGCCCCAGAAGCAAAAGTTTGCTTAATATATTGATCCAAACTGGAAGCAAACACGAGAAATACAAATAGATCTACAGGGCAGGCATGTGGCTTAGCAGGTGAGGCTGCCTGCTGCGATGCCAGCATACCATGTGAGTACCTGTTCGAGTCCCAGCTGCTCCACTTCTTTTTTTTTTTTTTTTGACAGATTTAGACACAGAGAGACAAAGAGACAGAGAGAAAGGTCTTCATTTTTCTATTGATTCACCCTCCCAAGGCCGCCACGGCCACAGTGTGCTGTGGCTGGCGTGCTGCACCGATCTGAAGTCAGGATCCAGGTGCTTCCTCCTGGTCTCCCATGGGGTGCAGGGCCCAAGGACTTGGGCCATCCTCCACTGCCCTCTGGGCCACAGCAGAGAGCTGGACTGGAAGAGGAGCAACCGGGACAGAATCCGGTGCCCTGACCGGGACTAGAACCCAGTGTGCCGGTGCCGCAAGGTGAAGGATTAGCCAAGTGAGCCGCGGCGCCGGCCAGCTGCTTCACTTCTGATCCAGTTCCCAGCTAATGTGCCTGGGGAAGCAGAGGAAGATGGCCCAAATGCTTGGGCCACTGCACCCATGTGGAAGTCTTCAAGGAGGCTACTGGTTCCTGGCTTTGGATTGGCCCAGCTCTGGTCATTGTAGCCACTTGGGGAGTGAAGTGGATGGGAAACCTCTCTCTCTCTCTCTGTCTCCCTCCCTCCCTCCCTCTCTGTAACTCTGCCAGGGCTTGGCCAGACCAGAACCAGGAGCCAGGACCTCCTTCCAGGTCTCCCATATGGGTGCAGGGGCTCAAGGACTTGGACCATCTTCTGCTGCCTTACCAAGCGCATTAGCAGGGAGCTGGTTCAGATGTGGAGCAGCTGGGACTCGAACTGGCACCCCTATGGGCGCAGGCAGTGGCCTAACCCATTATACCACAACGCAGGCTCCTTACTGTCCCTCATTGGGAAGTGACTACACTCCCGCCCCAGTGACTTTGGGCTTGGCTGTGAGACTGGCCCTGGCCAATGGAGCAAGAGCAGGCATGAATAAGTAAGCTATGTCTTAGCAGAAGCTTCCTAGAGCCTGTGGTGTGGCTTGGCTTCTTGTGCCTGCGCCATTGCTATGGTCTGCGTGTGGGGTGAGTGTCCCCTAAGGGGACAGGTTTCAGAGGCTTGGTTCCCAGGGCAGCTGTGCTGGGAGATGCTGTGGCTCTTTGGGAGGTGGGGTGGAAGTGGAGGGCCCTGAGGTCAGTAGGGGGTGTATCCTTGAAAGGGATTAAGTATGGCCGGCGCCGAGGCTCACTAGGCTAATCCTCCGCCTTGCGGCACCGGCACACCGGGTTCTAGTCCTGGTTGGGGCGCTGGATTCTGTCCCGGTTGCCCCTCTTCCAGGCCAGCTCTCTGCTGTGTCCAGGGAGTGCAGTGGAGGATGGCCCAAGTGCTTGGGCTCTGCACCCCATGGGAGACCAGGAGAAGCACCTGGCTCCTGCCATCGGATCAGCGCGGTGCGCCAGCCACAGTGCACTGGCCGCGGCAGCCATTGGAGGGTGAACCAACGGCAAAGGAAGACCTTTCTCTCTGTCTCTCTCTCTCACTGTCCACTCTGCCTGTCAAAAAAAAAAAAAAAAAAAAAAGGGATTAAGTAGTTCTCTTGGGACCCAGGTTGGTGCTCCCAAGAGGGCTGTTATGAAAGCCTGAGCCCGGCCCCACCCCAGACTCTCTCCAGCTTCCTGGACGGAGATGTGATCCCATCCCACCCCCACCCCCGCTGGCGCTCCCACCCTCTGCCAGGGGGCCCTTCCCAGAGCCAACCATGCTCTTTGGGCTTGCAGTTTCCAAAGCCGTACTCTAAAACAAGAACAAAACACAACAAACAAACAGGAAACACCCTCTTTGGCAGGTTAGGTGCTCCGGTGTCTCACTGCAGCCACAAAGAGCAGGCTAGCACTTCGCCCACCACGGAAAGAGCAGGGCCCGGCAAATGCTGCATCTTCGGCCTGGGTCCTGCAATGAGGACACCTGGAGCAGACCCAGGCCCGGCTCACGGTCTGGGGTCCAGCCCAGCCCAGCCAGCCCGGTGCAGCTACAGGCGAGCCACACAGTTGTGAGAGAGAAGCACACGTTGGCTCCCATCAGTGACGGCATTTCAGGACTGCTTGTCCCACAGCATTGCAGGAGTAGAAGCTGACTGACACATAGTATCAGTATGACATAGCATTCCTTCCCCAGTCCCTTTATTCTTAACATTTTATTTTATAGGGGCTGGCGCTGTGGCCTAGCAGGTAAAGCTGCTGCCTGCAGTGTTGGCATCCCATGTGGGTTCTGGTTTGAGTTCCAGTTGCTCCACTTCTGATCTAGCTCTCTGCTATGGCCTGGGAGGGCAGCGGAGGATGGCCCAAGTCCTTGGGCCCCAGCACCCACGTGGGAGATCCAGAAGAAGCTCCTGGCTCCTGGCTTTGGATTGGGACAGCTCTGGCTGTTGCAGCCATTTAGGGAGTGAATGAGTGAATGGAAGACCTCTCTCTCTCTCTCTCTCTATGCCTCTCAAATAAAATAATAAATCTTTAAAATAAATATAAATATAAATAAATAATTTTTTTTATTTTATGGAGAAGAGGGTTGCAATTTGGAGACTAACCCTCCCAGTTTACCCAGGATTAAGCGGTTTCTTGAGTTTTGAGAATTTCAGGGTTTAAAAAATATATACTGATAGATTAGAGAGTTATAAAAACAGAGAAAGAAAGAAAGACATACACACACATGAAGAGACACATGTAGAAAAAGGAACAGAGAGAGAGAGACAGAGACAGAGACAGGGTGAGGGGCAGTAGGGTGGAGAAGAGTTTGCGTTCCATCTGCTGGTTCACTCCCCAAATGCCTACAATGGCCTGGGCTGGGCTGCAGCCAAGGCCAGGAGCCTCAAACCCCATCCGGATCTCCCACGTGGGTGGCAGTTACTGTCTATCACTGCTGCGTCCCAGGGTATGCCAGACTCAGGAGCCAGGAGCCAGAGATGGATACTGGACCCGGGCACTCTGATATGGGCGTCTTTTTTAAAAAATTTATTTTATTTATTGGAAAGGCAGAGTTGAGAGAGAGAGAGAGAGAGAGAGAGAGAGAGAGGATCTTCTATCCACTGGCTTACTTCCCAAATGGCTGCAACACCTGGGGTTGGGCCAGGCCAAAGGTCAAGAGCCAATAGCCAGGAATTTCATCTGGGTCTCCCATATGGGTGTATACATGCGAGTCTTATCCAGTCTCTTAACTGCTAGGTCAAATGTCCACTATCTTTCAGGTTATTAAAAATAGCTTTATTGAGATATAATTTACATTTACATATATCACTCTTTATATCTTTTTTTTAAAGATTTATTTATTTACTTGAAAGTCAGTTACACAGAGAGGGAGAGAGAGAGAGAAGAGAGAAAGAGAGGTCTTCTATCCACTGGTTCACTCCCCAATTGGCAATGGCCGGAACTGTGCCAATCCGAAGCCAGGAGCCAGGAGCCAGGAGCCAGGAGCTTCTTCTGGGTCTCCCATGCTGGCGCAGGGGCCCAAGGACATGGGCCATCTTCTACTGCTTTTCCAGGCCATAGCAGAGAGCTGGATCAGAAGTGGAGCAGCCGGGACTTGAACTGGCACCCATATGGGATGCCGGCACTGCAGGTGGCACCTTTACCTGCTACGCCATAGTGCAGGCCTCTCTTTCTCTCTCTCTCTCTCTTTCTTTCTCTCCCTCCCTTCATCCCTCTCCATCTCTCTGTGTAACTAACTTTCAATTATATATATATGTATATATGTATATATGTATATATATATATATATTTTTTTTTGCGAGGCAGAGAGAGAGACCACTCATCCACTGATTCACGCCCATAATGTCCAAAGCTAGGAGCTGGGGACTCAGTTAAGGTTTCCGCATGGGTCACAGGGACCCAAGTACTTGGGCTGTTGTCTGCTGCCTTCGAGGGAGCTCAGGAAGCGGGAATGGAGCGTGGAGCTGGGACAGGAACCCAGCTACTCCAGCAGGGCATGTAGGTATCCCGAGGGCTGTCTTAGCCGCTGCGCCCAAAGCCTACCGTGCACCACTCATGTAACATCCATGTTCTTCGTGTATTCACTGGGCTGTGCAATCATCATTACAATCAGGTTTCTGAATATTTTATTATTATTATTATTATTATTTTTAGATTTTATTTATCTATTTGAGAGCTAGAGTTACAGACAGAGAGAGGGAAAGACAGAAGTCTTCCATCTACTGGTTCACTCCCCAAATGACTGCAACGGCCAGAGCTGAGCTGATCCAAAGCCAGGAGCCAGGAGCTTCTTCCAGGTCTCCCATGCAGGTGCAGGGGTCCAAGGACCTGGGCCATCCTCTACTGCTATCCCAGGCCACAGCAGAGAGCTGGATCGGATGAGGAGCAGTCGGGACTTGAACCGGTGACCATATGAGATGCTGGCACCACAAGCAGAGGCTTAGCCTACTACACCGTGGCACTAGCCCCTTGGTTTAGAACACTTTAATCTCTCCTAAAAGGAACCTCAGGCCTATTAGCCACCACTCCCCATTCTTCTCCCTCACCCCTAATCCCTAGGCAGACATGAGTCTACATCCTGTCACTATAAATCTGTAGAGTTTGGGCTTTCCGTATAAATTGAGTCATACACTAGATGGCCTTTTTGGGTGGGCTTCTTTTTGCTAGCACAGTATTTTCTAGGTTCATCGATGCTGTACCAGGTGTCAGAACTTCATTTCTTTCTGCTACTGGGTGAGTTCTACAGCGTGTATGTGTCACATTTTCACTCCATTCATCAGTGCTGGCCATTGGGGCTGTTGCCACCTTTTGGCTATTGTGCAAGTTTTTGTTGGAACATCTGTTTTCAGTTCCGTGGGGGTGTAGGCCTGGGAGGGGAATTGCTGAGTGAGACGGTGATTCTGCTCCGCCCGCCGGGGACATGCCACGCCCTGCTCCGCCTGCCGGGGACATGCCACGCTGTGCTCAGCCCGCCAGGGACATGCCACGCTGTGCTCAGCCCGCCGGGGACATGCCACGCTCTGCTCCGCCCGCCGGGGACATGCCACGCTGTGCTCAGCCCGCCGGGGACATGCCACGCTGTGCTCCGCCCGCCGGGGACATGCCACGCTCTGCTCTGCCTGCCGGGGACATGCCACGCTCTGCTCAGCCCGCCAGGGACATGCCACGCTCTGCTCCACAGCTGCCACCCCATGCATTCCCAGCAGCCATGGAAGTAAGTAAGAGGGACCCAGTTGCTTCCCATCCTTGCCAACACTTGTAACTGTCCACCTTTGATATTTCAGCCAGCCCAGCAGGTGCACAGAGCTATCTCAGAGTGGCTTGGATTTGCATTTCCCTAACGACTCGTGATACCTAACATCTTTTCATGTGCTTTTGATGCCATTTGTATATCCTCCATGGAGAACTGTTCAAATCCTTCCCTCATCTTAAAAATCCAGTTGTTAGTTTGTGTGCAGTTGAGTTGTAGCTGTTCTTTACATATGGATATTAGACCCTTATCTGATACATGGTTTGTAAATATTTTCTCCTGTTCTGTGAGTTGTCGTTTCACTCTCATTTTTTAAAAAAGATTTATTTATTTTGAAAGTCAGAGTTACACAGACAGAGAAGGAGAGGCAGAGAGAGAGAGAGAGAGAGAGAGAGAGAGAGAGAGAGGTCTTCCAGCCACTGGTTCACTCCCCAGATGGTCGCAATGGCTGGCGCTGTGCTGATCCGAAGCCAGGAGCCAGGAGCTTCTTCCAGGTCTCCCACACGGGGGCAGGGGCCCAAGCACTTTATGCCTGTGCTTTTGGCGTCGGGTCTGCCAACTCCCTGTCATCCGCACAGCTCTAGTCAGTCATGGCATTCTTTTAAAAAAATGTAATTCATCAATTAATTAATTAATTTGAAGGGGAGAGAGAGACAGAGACAGAGGCGGAGCGGTCTTCCACCCATTGGTTCGCTCCCTAAATGGTGGCAACAGCCAGAGCTGGGCCAGGCCAAAGCCAGGAGCCCAGAACTCCATCCGGGTCTCCCTCAGGGTGGCAGGGACCCAAGTTCGCGAGCCGTCACCTGCTGCCTCCCAGGATGCACACTAGCAGAGAGTTGGAAAGCTGGGACTCGAACCCAGCACTCTGATAAGGGATGTGGGCATCTCAACCACTGTGCCCAGGGCTGGCATTCTTTCTCGCCCAACCCGCACGCTGCTGGCTTGAAACGTTCCTTAACACTGTACTACAGGTTTTGTGATGGTCATAAGCCCAAGCTCTGGAGATAAACTGGGTGGGTTCCAATCCGAAACCAGTGCTCCCACTCCACACGGCCTTTTCCTCACCTCAGGGTCACTTCCCCAGGCCAGCAAAATGCTGGGTGCAGGTGAGAGAAATCAAGAACAGGGCCAGAGGAGGAAGATGATGAGCACAAACCAATGCACCTGCTTGTGGCGGATGGGCCTTAATGGAGGGCCCAGGCAGACCTGAGGCCTCAAGGAGCGGAGCCCACAGGAACCCCCTGGGTATTATTTCAAACGCTTGTGCCCATTTTTCCTTTAAAAAAAAAAAGATTTATTGGGACTGACATTGTGGCGTAGTGGGTAAAGCCGCTGCCTGCGATGCCAACGTCCATTTGGGGGCCAGTCCCTGTCCCGGCTGCTCACTTCCCATCCAGCTCCCTGCTGGTGGCCTGGGAAAGCAGGGGAAGATGGTAATGTCCTTGGGCCCCTGTCACCCATGTGAGAGATCCAGAGGAAGCTCCTGGCTCCTGGCTTCAGCCTGGCTCAGCCTTGGCCACTGTGGCCATCTGGGGAGTGAACCAGTGAATGGAAGTCCTCCCTCTTGCTCTCCCTCTTTCTCTGTCACTCTGACTTCCAATTTTTTATTTAAAAGTCAGAATGGAAGAGCCAAGGTTTGAACCTCTGACAGTTTGTTGGTTTAAAGTTATATTTTTGTTGTTGTTTTTGAAGATTTATTTATTTTTTTGAAAGAGTGACACAGAGAGAGATTTTCTATCCACTAGTTCACTCCCAAATTCCTGCAGCAGCCAGGGCTGGGCCAGGCTGATGCCCGGAGCTGGGAAGTCCATCCAGGTCTCTCACATGGGTGCAAGGGCCCAGGCACTTTGAACATCTTCCACTGCCTTCCCAGGAGCATTTGCAGGGAGCTGGATAGGGTGGAGCAGCCAAGACTTGAACTGGTGCTCATGGGAGTGCTGGTATCACGGGTTGTGGCTGAATTCCCTGTACCACAAGGCTGCCGCCCCCTTGCTGCTCTGTACCTCTTTTTCAAGCCACTGATGCCACAACCAGTTCCATGCCGACTTTGCCAACGCTGTACAGGTACAGTGTGGACTGGCATCTACCAGCTTGGGCCCAGCTGGAAACATCAAGGCCGTGGGGGCTGCTCCTTCCCTTTCCAGGTGACTACTTACGTAAGCATGTCTTCAAAAACACCCCGGAGTCCCTGGAAGCAAGAAGTACAAGTGTGTGTCTATAAAAGCAACCTCTGGGGCCAGCACTGTGGTGTGGCGGGTTAAAGCCCCAGCCTGCAGTGCCGGCATCCCATATGAGCACCAGTTCAAGTCCCGGCTGCTCCACTTACCATCCAGCTCTCAGCTATGGCCTGGGAAAGCAGTAGAAGATGGCCCACGTCCTTGGGCCCCTGCACCCATGTGGGAGATCCAGAAGAAGCTCCTGGCTCCTGGCTTCAGATGGGCCCAGCTCCGGCCATTGCGGCCAACTGGGGAGTGAACCAGAGGATGGAAGACTCCCTCTCTCTCTCTGTATAACTCCGACTTTCAAATAAATAAATAATTTTTTTTAAAGTCTCTTTCTCTGATAAAGTCAGGGGAGGGGCAGGGGCAATTGTTCATTTCTCCTGCTGTAAGCAGAGTAATCCGTTGTACACCTGACCTTGGTTTACCCAAGGGTGGGGAAGGGCTCCCCAGTCTCTCTCACAGGGACCATGGCTCATACACCTCATCACGTCGCTCCCCTGTTGCAAACCCACCCACGGCCCTCATTGTGCCAGGGTAAGGTCACACCTTCGGCTTCCCATTCCAGCCCTCCGGTCTGGCCTTGCTTGTCTCCTGTGTTAGTTAAGACTCTCCAACTGCAGGTGCTAGAAACCGAGCACAAAAGCAATCAAGTGAGAGTCCCGGCCCACGTCTCAGCACAGGCCTGGCTACGCTGGCTTCAGGGCTAGCCCGGTTCAGGAGGACCCGTGACGTGACCAGGAAGGCCATTTTCTCTACCTCTACTTCGTTTTCAGGCAGAATCCACTCTCTGGGGACAGAGAAGACGCCAGGCTGACACTGGTGCCTCAGCAAACTCAACAGGGACAGCATCCTGTCCAGTGGGCGACGCTCATTGCCAGCTCGGCTGGGTCGCACGCCCAGCTCTGACCCACGTCATGCTGAAGCTTGGGAGGTGGGGTTGCTCCGCTTAAACTACTTTTTAAAGAGAAGTTTCATTCATTTATTTATTATTTGAAAGGCAGGATGACAGAGAAAGAAAAAAAGAGAGAGGGAGAGAGAGAGAGAGAGAGAGAGAGAGAGAGAGAGAGAGAGAGAGAGGACAGAGCACAGAGCGATCTTCCATCTTCTGGTTCACTCCACAAATGCATGCAATCCCTGAGCTGAGCCAGGCTAAGGTCAGAGGTCAGGAGCCTGGAGGTCCGTCCGGGTCTCCCAGGTCAGTGGCAGGGACCCGATTACTTGAGCCATCCCCTGCTGCCTCCCCCGGTGCACATTAGCCAGAAGCTGGAATGTGAAGCAGGGCCAGGACTTGAACCCAGACCCTTTGATCTGGGATGCAGGTGTCCCAAGTAGGGGCTCAACACTGTGCCACACACCTTCCCTGCTGTGTCCCCTTTCCTCCTTGCTAAGGTCTCCATTCTGTGTGGCAGCAGTGTGCTCAGGAGAGCCCCCGGCTCAGCCTCAGGAGAGGGCGTGCACTGGTTCTACCCAAGCACCACCACAGCCCCCTGCCTTTGCAGGGTTCGGCTCCTGGGTCAGCAAGTGACCTGGCTCTCGGCCATGACAAGCTGGCTGCCGGGAGGCTCCTGGGGAAGATTTTCCTCCGGAGAAAATGAGAGCATCAGAGGGAAGCCTCCGCCCCCTTCTCTCCACCTTTGAACAACGTCACGTAAGGCTGAGAAGCACAGCGCTGCAGCAGCCATCGTAACACCATGAGGGGCAGACTCAGAGGCCAACCTGTCCACCTGCCTGTGTGGAGAAGCTAAATTGCCCAAGCTGTGCCTCTTTGCAAATTACAGCAAAATGCTCATAACGTTACAGCCACACTTAAAAACAGGCAGTACGGGGCAGGCGTCGGGCCCAGCAGTTGAGACACAGGACGCCCGCATCCCCCGCTGAGCCCGAGTTCGATTCCTGGCTTCTGCTGTTGACTCCAGCTTCCTGCTAACGCAGACCTGGGAGGCCGCCGTGGTGGCGGACCTGGGGTAGCAGCACTGGATTCCTGCTATCCCAGTGGGACACCTGAGTGGAGTCCCCAGCTCCCGGCTTCCATCCAGCTCAGCCTGGGCTGTTGAGGGAATTTGGGGAGTTAACCAGGGAATGGGACCTCTCTCATTTAAATAAGTTTGTAAAAGATACAGCCCAATTCTGGGGCACACACAGCTTGACAGCTGTCAGCATGACCTAGGGCCACAGTGTTTTCACTGCTCTAAGAAAAGCCCCAGCCACACCTCTCCCAGCTGTGGGCAACCACTGTGTTCCTGTCTGAGGATTCGTACAGATGCAATCGCACAACTCAGCCTTTCCCGTCTGGCTTCTCACATATAGCACGCCCTCAGGGGTCACGTAGGCTGCAGTGTGTATCCACACACCATCCATTTTATGACCGAGTAATACTCTACAGATAAACCGCGTTTTATTTCTCCATTTATCAGTTTATGGGCATGTGGGTTCTTTCTACTTTTTGGTCCCTGTAAATAGTGCTGCTCTGCGTATTTGAGTATAAGTGTGTGTGGTTTTTTTTTTTTTTTTTTTTTTTTTTTTTTAGCACCCGCTGTCACATCTTTTGGGTGTGAGCCTGGGAGCAGAGTTGCTGGGTGAATACGGTACTTTTGTGTTCTTCCTGAAAAACCACCACGCTGTTTTGCATGGCGGCTGTGCCATTTCACGTTCTTACCAGCAAGGTTTGAGTATTCCAATTGCTCCACACTGTTGCCAATGTTTGCTTTTTTCCATTTGATGTTTAAACCCATCCTGGGCCAGCGCTGCAGCTCACTAGGCTAATCCTCCACCTGCGGCGCCAGCACCCCGGGTTCTAGTCCCGGTCAGGGCGCCGGATTCTATCCCGGTTGCCCCTCTTCCAGGCCAGCTCTCTGCTATGGCCCGGGAGTGCAGTGGAGGATGGCCCAAGTGCTTGGGCCCTGCACCCCATGGGAGACCAGGAGAAGCTCCTGGCTCCTGGCTTCGGATCAACGCAGTGCGCTGGCCATAGTGGCCATTTGGGGGGTGAACCAACGGCGAAAGGAAGATCTTTTTCTCTGTCTCTCTCTCTCTCACTGTCCACTCTGCCTGTCAAAAAAAATAAAATAAACCCATCCTGTATACAAAACAGTATCTCATTGTGTCTTTTTTTCCTAAAGAGAAAGAAGATCTTCCACTTGCTGGTTCACTCTCCAAATGGCTGCGATGGCCAGAGTTGGGCAGATCTGAAGCCAGGAGCCAGGAGCTTCTTCTGGGTCTCCCACATGGGTGCAGGGGCCCAAGCACTTGGGCCATCTTCCACTGCTTTCCCAGGAACACCAGCAGGGAGCCAGATCAGAAGTGGAGCAGCCGGGACTTGAACCAGCGCCCACACGCGATGCTGGTGCCACAAGCTGTGGCCTTACCCACTAAGCTGAGCTTCTTCCCATACGCTTATTGACTGTGTGAATATTTTCTTTGGAGAAATATCTATTCAAGCCCTTTGCCCATTTTTATTTGGGTGTTTGTCTTTTTATTGTTGAGTTGTAGGGTGGGTATTTGGCCTAGTGGCTAGGATGCTGGGTAAGATACCTGCGTCCCATGTCGGAGAATCTGGGTTTGACACGGGCGTCAGCTCCTGGCTCCAGCTTCTTGCTAATGCAGACCTCAGGAGGCAGTAGTGATGGCTCAAGTACTTGGTCCTTGCCACCCACGTGGGAGACCTGGATCGAGTCCCTGGCTTGCTGCTTGGGCCTGGCCCAGTCCTGGCCATGTGGGCATCTGGGAGTGAAGTAGCACATGGGAACTCTTCCTCTGTCTTCTGTCTTCCAAATAAAAATAAATAAAATGTTGCTTTTAAAAAGATTTATTTTTCATTTATTTGAAAGGCAGAGTAATGGAGAGAGAGAGAAAAGGGACACAGATAGACCCTCCATCTTCCAGTTCACGCTCCGAATGTCTGCACCAGCCGGCCAAGGCTGACCAGGCTGAAGCCAGGAGCCACTGAAGCCAGGTCTCCCGTGTGGGTGGAGTCTCAAGGACTCGGGTGCACCAGAGCGGGAAGCTGGCGAGGAAGTGGATCCGGTGCTTGAAACAGGCACTCTGCCATGGTGCGCGGCGTTCCACGCGGTTCTTATTCACTGCACCAGACACGCACCCGGCAAATAAAACCCCATTCAAAAGCTCACTTTTTTCTGCTTTGTTTTATATTGATGTTTAAGTTATTACCTTATGGAGTTGCTATTCTGTGTGACCTGAGAGAGAGGGAGAGAGAGGGAGAGGGAGAGGAAGGGGGAGGGGGAGGGGGAGGGGAGGGGAAGGAGAGGGAGAGGGAGAGGGGGAGGGGAAGGAGAGGGAGAGGGGGAGGGGGAGAGATCTATTTTAACTCTTGATCACAAGTACGGTTAGCTTTTCCATCTCAAGGCTTTGAATAGCGCCTCCCTCCTCCTTGCTCCACTGATGAGCCATCTGTCAAAGTCCCATACTCTATTTGGACCCTGCCCCCACATCACTGTATTAACTACTGTGGCTTCCTGGTAAGCTCTGATCCCCGGCCAGAGAAGTCTACTCGCTCTGCCTTTCTTGTCCACAAGAGTCAAGAGTCTTTATCAGCCGACGCTGTGGCTTAACAGGCTAATCCTCTGCCTTGCGGCACCGGCACACTGGGTTCTAATCCTGGTTGGAGCACCGGGTTCTATCCCGGTTGCCCCCCTTCCAGGCCAGCTCTCTGCTATGGCCCAGGAAGGCAGTGGAAGATGGCCCAACTGCTTGGGCCCTGCACCCACATGGGAGACCAGGAGAAGCACCTGGCTCCTGACTTCGGATCAGCGAGATGCGCAGGCCACAGCGGCCATTGGAGGGTGAACCAGAGGCAGAAAGGAAGACCTTTGTCTCTCTCTCTCTCTCACTATCCACTCTGCCTGTCCAAAAAAAAAAAAAAGTCTTCATCATCATTGCTTCTTCTTCCTCTTCCTCTCCTCCTTCTTCTCCTTCTCCTCCTTTTTTTATTTTTATTTTTTAAAAAAAGACTATTTATTTCAAAGTCAGAGTTACAGAGAGGCAGAGGCACAAAGAGAGAGAGAGGTCTTCCATCTGATGGTTCACTCCCCAGTTGGCCACAATGGCCGGAGTTGCTCCAAGCTGAGGGCAGAGCCGGGAGCTTCCTCCAGGTCTCCCACACAGGAGCAGGGGCCCAAGCACTTGGGCCGTCTTCCACTGCTTTTCCAAGCCAAAGCAGAGAGCTGGATCGGAAGTGGAGCAGCCGGGACTCGAACCAGTGCCCACATGGGATGCCGGAACTGCAGGCAGCGGCTTTACCACTATGCCACAGTGCCAGCCCCAATAAATCTTAAAAAAGAGAGAGAGAGAGAGTTTTGTTTTGTTGTTTTGTTTTTAGAGCAGCTTTTAATTCACAGCGAAGTTGAAAGGAAGGTGGGGGCTGGTGCCGTGGTGCAGCAGGTTAATCCTCCACCTGTGTCGCTGGCATCCCGTATGGCCACCGGTTCTAGTCCCGGCTGCCCCTCTTCCAATCTGGCTCTCTGTAATGGCCTGGGAAAGCAGTAGAAGATGGCCCAAATCCTTGGGCCCCTGCACCCACATGGGAGACCAGGAAAAAGCACCTGGTTCCCGGCTTTGGATCAGCACAGCTCCGACCGTTGTGGCCATTTGGGGAGTGAACCATCAGATGGAAGACCTTTTTCTCTGTCTCTCCCTCTGTAACTCTTTCAAATAAATAAATAAATAAATAATCTTTAATTAAAAAAAAAAGAAAGGAAGCTGAAGACTTTTTTTTTTTTTTGACAGGCAGAGTTAGACAGTGTGAGAGAGAGAAAGACAGAAAGAAAGGTCTTCCTTCCGTTGGTTCACCCTCCAATGGCTGCTGTGGCCAGCGCATCGTGCTGATCCGAAGCCAGGAGCCAGGTGCTTCCTCCTGGTCTCCCATGCGGGTGCAGGGCCCAAGCACTTGGGCCTTCCTCCACTGACCTCCCGGGCCACAGCAGAGAGCTGGACTGGAAGAGGAGCAACCGGGACAGAATCTGGCACCTCAATTGGGACTGGAACCTGGGGTGCCGCTGCCACAGGTGGAGGATTAGCCTAGTGAGCCATGACGCTGGCTGAAGATAATTTTCAGCCAAGCTCGTCCCTGTACGTGCATAGCCTCCTCTGTCACAGCACCCTGCATCAGAGTGCGCCCCTGGCCACAGCCACTGAAGCTACACTGATACCTCATTGTCACCCAAAGATCATAGCTCACCTCACGGTTCACTCTTGGTGTTATGCATTGTGTGGGCTTGAGCAAATGTATACTGACATGTTTCCACACTTACACTGTTACATAGAGTAACTTCCCAGCCCTCAGTGTCTTCTGGGAGGCTGGCGCTGTGGCATAGCAGGTTAAGCTGCTGTCTGCAAAGCGGGCATCCCACATGGGTGCTGGCTTGAGTTCCGGCTGCTCCACTTCTGATCCAGTTCCTTGCTAATGCACCTGGGAAAGCAGCAGAAGATGAACCAAGTGCGTGGGTCCCTACACACATAGGAGACTTGAAAGGAGCACTTGGCTGCAGCCTGGCCCAGCCCTACCCATTGTGGCCACTTGGGGAGTGAACCAGCAGATGGAAGATCTCTCTCTCTCTCTAGTTCTGTTTTTGAAATAAATAAAAATGAGACAGAAAAAGAAACTCCTCTCTCCTCCTTTAAAAAAAAGTCCTCTGGAGCCGGCGCCATGGCTCAACAGGCTAATCCTCCGCCTAGCGGCGCCGGCACACCGGGTTCTAGTCCCGGACAGGGTGCCGGATTCTGTCCCGGTTGCCCCTCTTCCAGGCCAGCTCTCTGCTGTGGCCCAGGAGTGCAGTGGAGGATGGCCCAAGTGCTTGGGCCCTGCACCCCCTGGGAGACCAGGAGAAGCACCTGGCTCCTGCCTTCGGATCAGCGCGGTGTGCTGGCCGCAGCACGCCGGCCGCGGTGGCCATTGGAAGGTGAACCAACGGCAAAGGAAGACCTTTCTCTCTGTCTCTCTCTCTCACTATCCACTCTGCCTGTCAAAAAAAAAAAAAAAAAAGTTCTCTGTGTCCCACCCACTCATCCTTCCTTCCCCCCAACCCTGGCAACTACTTGTCTTTTCACTGTCTGCATAGTTTAGCTTTTCCAAAAAATATCATATAGTTGGCATCATATAGTATGTAGCCTTATTATTTAAAAATGTATTTGTTTATTTGAAAGGCAGAGTGACACCCGCAGAGACAGAGAGAGATCTCCCACCTGCTGGTTTATTCCCCAAAAGGCTGCAGGGGCCTGGGCTGGGCCAGGTCAAAACCAGGAGCCAGGAGCTTCATCTGAGCCTCCCACGTGGGTGGCAGGAGCCCAAGGACTTGGACCATCTTCTGCTGTTTCCCAGGCACATCAGCAGGGCCCTGGATCAGAAGTGGAGCAGCGGGGACTCGAACCGGCGCCCATACAGGGTGGCAGCATCACAGGTGGAGCTTAACCTGCAGCAACACAATCTGGCTCCATATGTAGCCTGTGTGGATTAACTCCCTCCGCTTGGTAACACTTGTGCGCACTAAGTGTCCCCACTTTTCACGCTTGGTACCTCGTGTCGTTTTAGTCCTGCCAAGGTTCCACCGCCGAATGTACCGCACTTTATTTACTCTGTCTTTTCCCGAAGGACCCCTTGGTCGCCTACTCGGCTCCTGTGGGTAAATACGATGGAGAGTGACTCCCGGATCGCAACAGTAAAAATATGTCCAGTTGTATAAGAAACTGCCTAAGCTGTCTTCCAAAACGGCTGTGCCGCTTTGCGTTCCCACCAGCGACTTCCTGTTGCTCCACACCCGTGTCTGTGTTTTGTCCATTGATAGGATGTAGTCTTATCTCATTGCTGTTTGAATTTGTCATCATTTTCCTGATAATGTGTAACAGGCAGCATCCTTTGCATTCTCATTCGCCCTCTCTCTGTCTTTGGTGAAGTGTCTGTTATGCTGTTTAATTGGTTGGCTTTCTTATTATTAAGTTTTATGGGGGGGGGTGTCTTCATTTACTTTGGATAATAGCTTTTTATCAGATGTATATTCTGCAAGTATTTTCTTTTTTTAATATTTTATTTATTTATTTGAGAGGTAGAGTTACAGACAGAGAGGAGAGACAGAGAGAAGTCCTCTGTCCACTGGTTCACTCCCCAAATGGCTGCAACAGCCAGAGCTGGGCCAATCCAAAGCCAGGAGCCAGGAGCTTCTTCCAGGGCTCCAGCACGGGTTCAGGGCCCCAAGCACTTGGGCCATCTTCCACTGCTTTCCCAGGCCATAGCAGAGAGCTCGATTGGAAGTGGAGCAGCCGGGACTTGAACCCATGCCCATATTGGATGCTGGTGTTGCGAGCGCTCCCTGTGAGTATTCTCTTCTGGTCTGTGGCTGAGCTTTTGGTTCTCTTGACAGTGCATCTTACAAAGCAAGAGATTCTAATTCTAATGCGATCCAGTTTATCAATCCTTCTTTCTTGTCTTTAGTGCCATGTCCAACAAGGAAGCATTCACTTGAGGTTATCCAAATTTTTCCGTTATCTCTTAGCAGTTTTGAGGTTCTCTATTGTTTTGGTTTTTAAAAAAATTTTTTTTTGACAGGCAGAGTGGACAGTGAGAGAGAGAAACAGAGAGAAAGGTCTTCCTTTGCCGTTGGTTCACCCTCCAATGGGCGCCACGGCCGGTGCGCTACGGCCGGCGCATCGCGCTGATCTGAAGCCAGGAGCCAGGTGCTTCTCCTGGTCTCCCATGGGTGCAGGGCCCAAGCATCTGGGCCATCCTCCACTGCACTCCCTGGCCACAGCAGAGAGCTGGACTGGAAGAGGGGCAACGGGGACAGAATCCGGTGCCCCGACTGGGACTAGAACCCGGGGTGCCTATGCCGCAGGCGGAGGATTAGCCTATTGAGCCACGGCGCCGGCTTTTCTATTGTTTTTATTTTTTTTAAAGATTTATTTATTTGGAAGTCAGAGTTACACAGAGAATGGAGAGGCAGAGAGAGAGAGAGGTTTTCCATCTGCTGGTTCACTCCCCACATGGCCACATGGCCGGAGTTGCACCGATCCGAAGTCAGGAGCCAGGTGCTTCTTCCTGGTCTCCCAAGCAGGTGCAGGGGCCCAAGGACTTGGGCCATCTTTTCCTGATTTGCCAGGCTATAGAAGAGAGCTGGATTGGAAGTGGAGCAGCTGGGTCTCGAACCAGCACCCATATGGGATGCCAGCGCTTCAGGCCAGGGCATTAACCCGCTGCGCCACAGTACCAGCCCCCATTTTTTTTTTAAAGATTTATTTTATTTATTTGAAAGAGAGTTACAGAGAGAGAGACAGAGAGAGAGTTCTTCCATCCGCTGGTTCACACCCCAGATAGTTGCAACAGCTAGAGCTGTGCCGATCCAAAGCCAGGAGCCAGGAGCCAGGAGCCAGGAGCCAGGAGCTTCCTCTGGGTCTCCCACACGGGCGCAGGGGCCCAAGAACTTGGGTCATCTTCTACTGCTTTCCCAGGCTGGAGCAGAGAGCTGGGACTCGAACCAGTGCCCATATGGGATGCTAGCACTGCAGGCGGTGGCTTTACCCTCTACACCATAACACTGGCCCGGTGTTAGACATTTTTTAAGATATATATATAGAGAGAGAGGGGGGTGGGGGCTGGTGCTGTGGCATAGCCAGTAAAGCATAGCCTGCAGGGCCAGCATCCCATATGGACTCTGGTTTGAGTCCTAGCTTCTCCGCTTCCGATCCAGCTCTCTGCTATGGCTTGGGAAAGCAGTGGAAGATGGCCCAAGTCCTTGGGCCCCTGCACCCACATGAGAGACCTGGAAGAAGCTTCTGGCTCCTGGTTTTGGATCAGTCCAGTTCCGGCCATTGCAGCCATCTGGGGAGTTAACCAGTGGATGGATGACCTCTCTCTCTCTCTGCCTCTGCCTCCCTGTAACTCTGCCTTTCAAATAAATAAATAAATAAATAAATCTTTTAGAGAGAGAGAGAGAGAGAGAGAATCTTCCATCCACTGGTTTACTCCCCAAACAGCTGGAGCTGGCTGGATCTGAAGCCAGGAGCCATTGCCTTTTCTGGGTCTCCCATGTGGGTGCAGGGGCCCGAGTACTTAGGCCACCCTCCACACCGCTTTCCCAAGCACATTAGCAGGGAGCTGGATTGCAAGTGGAGCAGCTGGAACTCAAACAGGTGCCCATATAGGAAGCCGGTGTTGAAGACGGAGGCTTAACCTGCTACGCCACAGTGCCAGCCCCTTCATATACTCTTCCTTGTCTTGTCATATTGCCTTAGTAAGACTTTCAGGATGATGTTGAAAAGGCGTGGTAAGAAGGGCCGCCCTTGACATTTTCCTGATCTTAAAGGGATAGCTTCGAGTTTCTCTCCATTAAGTATGAAGTTATTTTCATAGCGTTAACATTTTAAAATTTATTTTATTTTTTATTTATTTGAAAGGTAGAGGGAGACAGAGAGCGAGCTAGCTCTTCCATCTGCTGGCTCACCAAATGCCCATAATAGCTAGGACTAGGCCAGTCCAAAGCCAGGAGCCCGGAACTTAACCCTGTCTCCCACGTGGGTGGCAGAAATCCAGGCACCTGAACCATCATCTGCGGCCTCTCAGGTTCTGCGTTGGCAGGAAGCTGGCGTCAGGGCACAGCAGGATTGAACACAGATGTTCTGAGATGGGAGGCACTGTGCTGTGCCACAGGCCTGCCCCGACCCACGTCTGCCTTTTAATGCCTGTGGGATCTACACTGACAGGTCTTCTTTTGTTTCTGATGTTAATAATTTGTGGCCACTGCCATTTTTGTGGTTAGCTTGGTTCACTCCCCGAATGACCGCAAAGCCGGAGCTGGGCCGATCTGAAGCCAGGAGCCAGGAGCTTCTTCTGGGTCTCCCACGTGGGTGCAGGGGTCCAAGCACTTGGGTTGTCTTCCACTGCTTTCTCAGGCCATTCGCAGGGAGCTGGATTGGAAGAGAAGCAGCTGGGACTTGAACCGGTGTCTATATGAGATGCCAGCACTGCAGGTGGAGGCTTAGCCTACTACGACACAGGCAGCCGCAGCCTCACTAATTTTGTTTTTAATTTGCTCTTTTTTTTTCTAGCTTCCTACATGGAAGCCAGTATTAATGATGTTAGGTTTTTCTTCTTTTCCAATATTCAAACGTTGTGTTTTCAATTTTCTTTAAGCATTGCTCTTCTTGCATACCACAAATGTCGATAGGTTGTGTTTTAATTTTCATTTAGTTCAAAATAAAATTTCTTGGGAAATTTTTTGTGATCCACATGGTTTTAGAAGTGCATTGTTTGGGGTTGGTGCTGTGGCGCAGCGGGTTAACACCCTGGCCTGAAGCGCCGGCATCCCATATGGGCGCCAGTTCGAGTCCCAGCTGCTCCTCTTCCCATCCAGTTCTCCGCTATGGCCTGGGAAAGCAGCAGAAGATGGCCCAAGACCTTGGGCCCCTGCACCTGCATGGGAGACAGGGAAGAAGCTCCTGGCTCCTGGATTCAGATCGGTGCAGCTCGGGCCGTTGCGGCCAATTGGGGAGTGAACCAGCGGATGGAAGATCTCTCTCTCTCTCTGCCTCTCCTCTCTCTGTGTAACTCTCACCTTCAAATAAATAAATAAATCTTTAAAAAGAAAAAAAAAAAGGAAGTGCATTGTTTAATCTCCCAAGGACTTTTCCACCTCTGCCAGTTGCTTATCTTCCACTGTGGTATGTGAGCTTCCTTAAAAGCACTCATTTCTAGTCTTCTGCATGTGCTGTGATGTGCTGTGCGGCCTGGGATGCGGTCTGCACTGGTTCGTGCCCCCGGTGAACCTCAGCAGGACGGATGCCCTGCTTTTGCTGAAGTGGTGCACAGTGGTTTCACCTGCTACCTGCTAACTCCCACGCTGTTGGGTCCAGCTGTGTGCTCACCGGTAGGGGGCGGCCGATCTGCCTGCTGGATCCTGAAGCTTCTAAGCGTGACCGTGGATTCAGGTAGCGCACCTGGAAGTTCTAGGGGTGTCCGCCTCTGCTTCTCTGTAAGGCACATGCCTAGTAGTAATTATTGTGCCTTCTTAGGGAACTGACCCTTGACACTGGGTAGTGCCCCACTTTATTCCCGATAACTCTCTTGCTCTGAAGTCTCCTCAGTCTGAAATTAATATAGCCAGCTCCTGCTTTTTAGATTTGTGCTAGCATGGTATATCTTTCTGTACCATTTACATGATTGTTATTATTGCTATTGTTATCATTATTATTATTTGAAAGGCAGAGAGACAATCAGAGACAGGCAGAGAGAGAGAGAGGTATCTTCCATCCACTGGTTCACTCCCCAAATGCTTGTAACTGCTGTGGCTGGGCCAGGCTGAAGCCAGGAGCCAGGAACTCAATCTGGGTGTGGTATGTGGGCTGCAGGTACCCAGCTCACTGCACCATCACTAGCTGCCTCCCGGGATGTGCACTGTTTGGAAGCTGGAACTGAAATGGACCTGGGACTCATTCCTGGCACTCTGACCTGGGCTGCCGGCCAAATGCCCACTCAGCTGGTTCAGAGAGCACACTCGTGTTCAAGGTGCTCACTGACATGGCTGGGTGAATGTCTCCCACGTTGGCTGCTGTGTGCCATTCATTGCCCTTGTTCTTTGTTTCTATTTTTTTTTTAAAGATTTATTTATTAATTTGGAAGTCAGAGTTACACAAAGAGAGAGGAGAGACAGAGAGAGGTCTTCTGTCTGATCATTCACTTCCCTATTGGCCACAATGGCCGGAGCTGGGTGGATCCAAAGCCAGGAGCCAGCAGCTTCTTCTGGGACTCCTATGAGGTTGCAGGGACCCAGGACTTGGGCCACCTTCCACTGCTTTCCAGACCATAGCAGAGAGCTGGATCGGAAGTGGAGCAGCCGGGACTCGAACCAGCGTCCATACAGGATGCCTACTGCAGGCAGAGGATTAACCTACTACGCCACAGCCACAGCCCCTTGTCCTCTTTCTTTTAATACCCATTATGCAGCTTTTTTAAAAAAAAATATTCTCTAGTGGTTGTCCTAAAGTTTGCAATATACATTTACAGTGGGGGCCAGCACTGTGGCGTAGTGGGTAAAGTTGCTGCCTGCAGTGCCAGCATCCCACATGGGCACCGGTTGGAGTCCTGGCTGCTCCTCTTCTGATCCAGCTCTCTGCTGTGGCCTGGGAAAACAGTAGAAGATGGCCCAAAGCCTGGGGCCCCTGCACCCACGTGGGAGACCCAGAAGAAGCTCCTGGCTCCTGGCTTCAGATTGGTGCAATTCCAGCTGTTTCAGCCATCTGGGGAATGAACCAGTGGATGGAAGACACCTCTCTCTCTTTCTCTCTCTCTCTCTCTCTCTCTGCCTCTGTCTCTCTGTAACTCTGCCTTTCAAATGAATAAATACATCTTTAAAAAATATATACATTTATAATGAATTCAAGTTCACTTTCAAATAATACCATACTGCCTCACAAGCAGTGCTTATACTTTACAATAACAAAATAATCCCAATCTACTCTTTCATCCCTTCTATCATGGTCCGTTCGCCTCATGTATGCTCCTGTGTAAGCATCTACACCAATATGTGTTTGACTCTTGTGTTTATGTACACAGCAAGGCAAACGTAATCAAATAGACTGTTGCTATTATTATTTTGAGCAAAACCGTCTGTTAGCTCAGTTAAGAAAAAGAAAACCATCGCTCACCCGGTAGGGGAGGCACCAGGATCAGGATGGTGGTGTCCCCGGGGGGAGGCTCCCCCACTGCGTTCCAGATGTGCTGACCGCTGCAAGGTCCCCAAACGTGGGAAACTCGGCTGCGTAATTTGTGGTAGTGGGGCCTGCATTTGCCCCCTCCCTTGGTCAAAAAACACGAGGCAAAATACAAGCTTTTATTTCGCCTTTACTTATCCCTTCTTCAGTGTTGGTTTTTTTTTTTTTTTTTTTTTTCCATCTCGTTAAAGAACTTCTTTTGACCCGTGGGCCTGCTAACGCCAGTCCCCTCTGTTTTCCAAGAAACTTTTATTGCTCCTTTGCTTTTGACGGACGCGTCCATAAGGTGCAGATTCCTAGGCAGCTAAGTTTCTTATTCTCTCCATATTTTATGTTACTTCACTGTCTTATTTGCATAGTTCCTGAGGGGTCTGATGTAGTTTTTTTTGGGGGGGGGGCAAAGGTTTATTTTATTATTTATTTGAAAGGCACAGTGACAGAGAGGAGGGGAGAGGCAGAGTGAGAGAGATTTTCCATCTGTTGGTTCACTCCCCAGACAGCTGAAACAGCCAAGGATAGGCCAGCCAGAAGCCAGGAGCCAGGAGCTCCTTCCAGGTCTCCCATGTGGGTGCAGGGACCCAAGCACTTGGGCCATCTTCTACTGCTTTCCCAGGCCATAGCAGAGAGCTGGATCGGAAGTGGAGCAGCCGGGACTCGATCCGGTGCCCATATGGGATGCCAACACTGCAGGCTGTGGCTTCACCGGCTACGCCACAGCCAGGCGAAGCATCTTTATCTTAGGTTTTCTGCAGCCTGAGTGTGACGTGGCTCAGCGTCGTTCTCAGGCCTTTCTCCTCTGTGTTCTCCGAGCACCCTGGGTCTGCGCCTCGCTGTCTGACGTTAGTTTTGGGAATCCTCTCATTGCTGTTTCAACTATTCCCGTTTCTTCTTCCTTTCGTGTCACGGTTATGACCATGGTCCTACAGCTCTTGGTTCCGCTCTTCTTTGTCCCCCAGTGTTGTTCCCTTTGCTTTTCTGTTTAACAGGTGTCTCCTGAGGGCCCCGCCGGCGTCTCTCGCGGCAGCGCCCAGTGTGTTCCATGGCTGCACCCTGCGTGGTCCACAGCTGCTCCCTGTGTGGTCCACAGGTACACCCTGCGTGGTCCACGGCTGTGCCCTGCGTGGTCCATGGCTGTGCCCTGCGTCTCCCGGGGTGATGCCCTGTGCGGTCCATGGCTGCACCCTGCGAGGTCCACGGCTGTGCCCTGCGTGGTCCACAGCTGTGCCCTGCGTGGTCCACGGCTGTGCCCTGCGTCTCCCGGGGTGATGCCCTGTGCGGTCCATGGCTGCACCCTGCGTGGTCCACGGCTGTGCCCTGCGTGGTCCACGGCTGTGCCCTGCGTCTCCCGGGGTGATGCCCTGTGCGGTCCATGGCTGCACCCTGCGTGGTCCACGGCTGTGCCCTGTGCGGTCCATGGCTGCACCCTGCGTGGTCAACGGCTGTGCCCTGCGTGGTCCATGGCTGTGCCCTGCGTGGTCCACGGCTGCACCCTGCATGGTCCATGGCTGCACCCTGCGTGGTCCACGGCTGTGCCCTGCGTGGTCCACGGCTATGCCCGGCTACAGAGCCCAGCAAAGCCCCCTCCCTCCTGCTGCGGGCGTTTGATCTCCCCTATTTCTTTTCAGTTCTTAGCGCTTCCACGTCTCTGGCCGCAGTGCCCATCTGTTGCTCCGCTTTGCCCAGTACGGCCCTTGGCATGGTGATCATAGATCCTCTGTCTTTTAAGCCCAAAGTCCTCGCCATCGGAGCGGGCTGGGTGCTTGCTCCGTCCTTTTGTTTTTTAGCGCCTCTCTCCGCATGTTTGCGATCCTTGCTTGGCAGCAGGCCCTAAGGTACCGGGGCGCTCTTGTACCCGGGCGTTGTCCTGTGGCGTAGGGCACGGAGGGCTACAGGGATTTGGTGAGCTTGTGTCCTGGGCTCCAAACCTCACAAGAGCTCCTCTGCCTCCCCCGGACTCCCCTTATGTGGACTGGACGCTGGAGAGGCCTGGACAGCGGTGTACCCTTCTCCCTCGTGGAGGATCCCAGGAGGATGGGGTGAGCTGCCCTCCCCCACCCCCCAGATCAAGTGAGGCTCTGATAAAACCCCAGGAATTTGGGGCCTTGGTTGAACGGTTTCTCCTGAAGGCAGAGGTGGTGAGAACAGACTTCTGTGGATTGGCTGCCGGCTGCCTGCAGGGAACGCTGGGGTGGGGTGGGGGTGGGGGTAGTTCCTGGGAAAGCTCCCCAGGGTGAGGGGCCTGCCTGGGACCATGTGGCTCCTGCACCCTTTCCCTGGGGGCTTTCCTGGGGGCTTCCTGTCTCTGCAGTTTAGAACTCAGAGGTTTGCCCTGTGATTTCACTGCTCTTACGGATTCCACTGATTTCGAATTTTTTTAAAATAAAGTTTTATTTTTCTATTTGAAATGCAGAGTTACAGAGAGAGAGTGAGAGACAGAGACAGAGCGAGAAAGGGAGATATATATATATATATATATATATATATATATATATATTTACTTGACAGGTAGTTATAGACAGTGAAAGAGAGAAAGGTCTTCCTTCCATTGGTTCACCCCCCAAATGGCCTGCGCCTATCCGAAGCCAGGAGCCAGGTGCTTCCTCCTGGTCTCCCATGGGGTGCAGAGCCCAAGCACGTGGGCCATCCTCCACTGCCTTCCCGGGCCACAGCAGAGAGCTAGACTGGAAGAGGAGCAACTGGGACTAGAACCCGGTGCCCATATGGGATGCCGGCGTCACAGGCAGAGGATTAACCAAGTGAGCCACGGCGCTGGCCCTGAGAGAGATATCTTTCATCAGCTGCTCCACCTCCAATCCAGCTCCCTGCTAATGTGTCTGGAAATTCAGTAGGGGATGGCCCAAGTGCTTGGGCTCCTACACCCATGTGGGGGACCTGGAGGAGGCTCCTGGGTCCTGGCTTCAGACTGGCCCCGCTCTGACAATTGCAGCCATTTGGGGAGTAAACCAGTGGATGGAAGATCTCTCTCTGTCTCTATAACTGACTTTCCAAATCAATCAATCAATCAATCCCTTTTTAAAAGATATATTTATTTGATCGCTTCTCGGCCTTTTGGCTAAGATCAAGTGTAAAGATATATTTATTTGAGAGGCACTCCCCAAATGAAGCCAGGAGCCAGGAGCTTCTTCCGGGTCTCCCACACAGGTGCAGGAGCCCAAGGACCTGGGCCATCTTCTACTGCTTTCCCAGGCCATAGCAGGGAGCTGGATTGGAAGAGGAGCAGCCGGGACTCGAACCAATGCCCATATGGGATGCCAGCACCACAGGTGGAGGCTTAGCCCACTACGTCACAGCATCAGCCCCTAGCCCTGTGTTTTGAAGATCATCCTTGCTCCCCAACTTTCTCGTCATTTTAAAAATATTTTTGGCACTGGCGCTGTGGTGTAGCGGGTAAAACCTCCGCCTACAGTGCCAGCATCCAATATGGGTGTTGGTTCGAGTCCCAGCTGCTCCACTTCCAATCCGGCTCTCTGCTGATGGCCTGGGAAAACAGTAGAAGATGGCCCAAGTGCTTGGGCCCCTGCATCTGTGTGGGAGACCTGGAAGAAGCTCCTGGCTTCATTTGGGGAGTGAGCCAGCTGATGGAAGATCTCTTTCTCTTTGTTTCTCTCACACAAATAAGTCTAAAAAACAAACTTTAGGTCAAATATGCTCCCCCGGGGGGCGGTTGCACTGGACCACCACAACACTGGCCCCAGGAATAGCACATTTTAAGATTTGAATAGAGTTGGCCGAACTGCCTTCTGTATGGATCCATTAATTGGTTCATCCGCAGGTGTGTGGCCCCCTTCCCCTTCCACTCCCACCCCCACCCCGAGGTGGTCGAACTTCCCAGTCTTTCCCGACCAGGTCACCTGGGACTGCCCTCTGTGACTGCAGGCAGAGCCGAGCGGCTCCTCGGCTCCTCGCTGGCCACCGATTGTTTTCCTGGACGATGGGAACCGCTTGTTCTGGGCCTTGGATCGGTTTCTGTCTGCTTTGTCTCACGGTCAGTGCTGGCGCATAGTAGGTGCTTTGTTGTATTAATTCGAGGGCGTGGAAAGCGGGGTGTGTTGGAAGGAGAGGGTTGTCCCGGGGCACTCAGGAGTAGGACGCAGGACGAGCGGCGGGCAGGGGTCAGCGGGCTGTGTAGGGTACCCGCCCCCGGAGGCTCCGGCCAGGCACACTGGGCAGCCAAGGGCAGTGCGGGCTCCCGTGCCGGAATGCGGGGGGTTGGGGCGCTCGCTTGGTGGGGAGGGGGCCGTCTCAGGGAAGTCCTTAAGAGCTGGACGGGGAGCCAGAGGAGAGCCAGAGTCTCAGACCGGAGGACCCAGCCCCAGGAGGTGGCCGACCCCCGCCCCCTCCCCCAGTGCCCCCGCCCGGCTCCTGGCGTCTGGCTCGCGGACTTGGCAGCTGCCATTTCCGGTCCGCATTCCTCTCTTATTGCAACCACTCGGCTCAGCTCGCGGGGCCGGGGGCGCTGACCCCTCCAGGAGGGGGCGTCTGACCCGGCTCCGGTGAGAGCTGGACTTGGGATTTAGTTCCCGCGGCTGGAGGAGCCGGCTCTGCGTGCGTCCCGAGGGCTTTGGGAGCGTGGAGGAGGGGAGCTGCCGTGCAGAAAGGCCGGGCCGAAGGGGGGCGCGGGGCGAAGCTGGAGCAAGGGGTGAGGCCATCAGGGGGCAGATGGTGAGATGCTGAGACGGTCCTGCAGTTGTCCCCAGGACCAGGAGCTGGCCGCCGGCCGCCCAGTCCAGTCCCGGGAGCACTTGGACACACCTGTGTCTCTTCACTGCGGGGCGCTCAGGCCCCCTGTGCCCCGGGGCAGTAGGATTTATCCTGGGGGCCCGCGCTGTGGTGTAGCAGGTTAAGCTGGTACTGAGCCGGTTCTAGTCCCGGCTGCTCCACTTCCCATCCAGCTCTGTGCTGTGGCCTGGGAAAGCAGCAGCGGATGAGCCAAGTGCTTGGGCCCCTGCATCCACGTGGGAGACCCGGAGGAGGCTCCAGGCTCCTGGCTTCAGATTGGCCCAGCCCTGACCATTGTGGCCATTTGGGGAGTGAACCAGCGGGTGGAAGACCTCTCTCTCTGTCTTTTCTCTCTGTAACTTTGCCTTTCAGATAAATAAATAAATCTTTTTTTTTTTTTTGACAGGCAGAGTGGATAGTGAGAGAGAAAGAGAGAGAGAAAGGTCCTCCTTTTTGCCGCTGGTTCACCCTCCAATGGCCGCTGCGGCCGGCACATCGCGCCGATCCGAAGCCAGGAGCCAGGTGCTTCTCCTGGTCTCCCATGCGGGTGCAGGGCCCAAGCACTTGGGCCATCCTCCACTGCACTCCCTGGCCACAGCAGAGAGCTGGCCTGGAAGGGGGGCAACCGGGATAGAATCCGGCACCCCGACCGGGACTAGAACCTGGTGTGCCGGCGCCGCAAAGCGGAGGATTAGCCTGTTAAGCCGCGGCGCCGGCCTAAATAAATAAATCTTTAACAAACAAACAAAAAAGAGCAAAGACTTGAAGCAAGAGATGATAAAGTCCCACGAGGCCATTTATCTCGAGCTTGAAAACAGGAGGTTTCCTGGGGGGTTGTTCATCCCAGTGGCTGACGCCACATCCGGGATCAGAGCGCCTGGCCCAGCTCCTGGCCCCAGCATGCTGCTGATGCGGGCCCTCAGGAGGAGCCGAAAAGGCCCGAGTGACTGGGTTCCCATCGCCCACATGGGAGACCCAGATTGGGTTCCCAGCTCCTCGCGTCATTTTCTTTCTCAGCATTTGAGGAGCGAGCACCAGAGGAGAGCTCTTTCTGCCTCTCAAATAAATATCTTTTAAAAAACCATCAAATATAACTGATGCACGCTGCTCCTGGCTGTGTGGGCCGTGGGTGTCAGAACCTGCGGAGGGAGGGGTGACCTGGGGAGGGGGAGGAAGGCGGTGCAGGTGCCTTTCTAGAAAGTGCTCGCAGCACAGGTGTCACAATGTTTCGCTTTGTGAGGCAGAGAGTTCTCGGTGTACATACACTCATAGTGGTAGCTTTGTTCCCTGCGTTTGAATAGTTCACAATTAAAAAAAAAAAGTTTTTAAGTGTCTGGGATTTGGAGAAAGACGAGGGGGTGGGGGTGGGGGTTGAGTCTCGTCTTCACCAGATGCTGGCTGTGTTTTGGACAAGTGGCTTCTTTCTCCTCTGTGGCCCTCCTGGTACGTCACTTCCTGCTCACCTGCACTGACACTCGATCAGGTTCACGCTGGACACCAGCTTACCAGTTTTTTGTTCTCTAAAAGCAAAAGGTGGGAGCCGGGGTTTGGCACGATGGTTAAGTTATGGCGTGGAATGTCTGCATCCCACATTGGCGGTCCTGGTTTGAGTCCCGGCTGCTCTGCCTCTGATCCAGCCTCCTGCCGATGGACGCCCAGGAGGCAGCAGGTGATCGCTCAAGTACCACCACCAGCACCACGTCAGAGACCTGGACTGGGTTCCTGGCTCCTGGCTCCAGGCTGGCCCAGCCCTAGCTGTTGTGCGCATTTGGAAAGTGAACCAGTGGATGGAAAACTTCTCTTGGTATCTCTCTTTGCCTTTCAAAGAAAATGTAAATAAATTACTATGTATATTTAAGGTTTATTCATTTATTTGAAAGGCAGAGTTACAGAGAAAGAGGGAGAGACAGAGAGAGGGAGATCTTCCATCTGCTGATTCATGCCCCAAATGTCCACAACCACCAGGCTGGGTTACAGGCCGAAGCCAGGAGCCAGGTACTCCATCAGGGTCTCCCTGGAGGGGGGCAGGGGCCCAAACGCTGGGGCCATCTTCTGTGCTTTCCCTGGGGCATTAGCAGGGAGCTGAATTGGAAGTGAAGCAGCTGGGACTTGAATCAGTGCTCATAAAGAATGTTTTTTTTTTTGTTTGTTTGTTTTTTGACAGGCTGAGTGGACAGTGAGAGAGAGACAGAAAGGTCTTCCTTTTCCGTTGGTGCATCCCCCAATGGCCGCTGCGGCCGGCGCACCGCGCTGATCCGAAGCCAGGAGCCAGGTGCCTCTCATGGTCTCCCATGCAGGTGCAGGGCCCAAGCACTTGGGCCATCCTCCACTGCCCTCCCGGGCCACAACAGAGAGCTGGACTGGAATCTGGCACCCCAACTGGGACTAGAACCCGGGGTGCCAGCGCTGCAGGTGGAGGATTAGCCTATTGAGCTGTGGCGCCGGCCACTCATAAAGAATGTTGGCATTGCAGGCGGTGGCTTAGCCCCCTCCGCCACAAGGCCAGCACAGAAAATAAATTAACAAACATTAAAAAAATTTTGGCCGGTGCCGCGGCTCACTAGGCTAATCCTCCGCCTAGCGGCGCCGGCACACCAGGTTCTATTCCCGGTCAGGGTGCCGGATTCTGTCCCGGTTGTCCCTCTTCCAGGCCAGCTCTCTGCTGTGGCCTGGGAGTGCACTGGAGGATGGCCCAAGTGCTTGGGCCCTGCACCCACATGGGAGACCAGGAGAAGCACCTGGCTCCTGCCTTCGGATCAGCGCAGTGCGCTGGCCACAGCGTGCCGGCCGTGGTGGCCATTGGAGGGTGAACCAACGGCAAAGGAAGACCTTTCTCTCTGTCTCTCACTGTCCACTCTGTCTGTCAAAAATTAAAAAAAAATTAAAAATGCAAATCTGGGGCGTGGGTATTTAGCCTAGTGTTAAGATGTCCACACCCACATCAGAGCACCTGCCTTTGACATCTGGCTTAGCTCCCAACCATTCAGACGCTAGGAGGCAGTGATGGCTCGAGGGAGTGAGCTCCAGGCTCTGTGTTAGCTCCGTCCGGCTCCGCTGCTGCAGGCCCGTGGAGGCATTGGGGAGTGAACCGGCAGGTGGAGGCTCTTTCTGTCTGTCTCTCCACCTCTCAAATAAACAAACAAATGGTTTAAGAAAAAAGCCTACAACGTTTATTGGCTGCTTTATTTTCCAGTGTGTGTGTCTGGGTTGAAATCCCATTCCCTCTTCCCCGACACACGTATACAAAGTTGGAAGCCTTGGCCGACAGCTGGAGACGATCTTGAGGTTTGGAACGGAAGTTTACGAGGACAACTGGATTGACAGTCTACACGGAAAGTCCCCTTGCCACTCACAGGCTGTGGTTCTGATGGCTGTCTCCCGTCTCCGGCAGGGTTCGGTTCCGCTCTGCAGAACGTTGGAAGGCTGCGCTCACAACCAGTATGCTTCACAGAGCCTGAGCAGAGTGGGGGAGAGTGGCGTCTGGCCGTAAGGATGCCTGTGCCCCACCTGTGTTCCAGTCCCAGCTCTGGCTCCGCACTCCAGCTGCCCGCCAGTGCGGCCTGAGAGGTAGCAGTACTGCTCGTGGAGCTCCTGCCCCCGCTGCAGGAGGCCTGGATTGAGTGCCCGGCTCCCTGCTTCAGCCCCCTCAGGCCTGGCCGGAATGGGCATTTTGGGAGTGAAGGAGCAGGTGTTTCTCTCCAATAAATAAATGAAGCAAAACAGGGTTCAGCCCTTGTAAACTGAAGAGGCCCACATTCCGTATCAGTTCCTGGGTTCACTTCTCTGCTCCAGCTTCCTGCTAGTGCACACCCTGAGAACACCCTGGGAGGCAGCAAACGATGGTTCCAGAACTTGGGCCCCTGCCACCCATGTGGGAGAACAGGATGGAGCCCCAGGCTCCTGGCTTGAGTCTGGCCCGGCCCCAGCTCTGGTGGGCGTTTGGGGATTGAACCAGCAGATGGGAGATCTCTGTATCTCTCTGTCTTTCTCAATCTCTTTTGTTCTCTCTACCTTTTGAATAAACTATTTATTTATTTATTTGACAGGTAGAGAAATAGACAGTGAGAGACAGAGACAGAGAGAAAGGTCTTCCTTCTGTTGGTTCACCCCCCAAATGGCTGCTACAGCCGGCGCGCTGCACCGATCTGAAGCCAGGAGCCAGGTGCTTCCTCCTGGTCTCCCATGCGGGTGCAGAAGCCCAAGCACTTGGGCCATCCTCCACTGCCCTCCCGGGCCACAGCAGAGAGCTGGACTGGAAGAGGAGCAACTGGGACTAGAACCTGGTGCCCATATGGGATGCCAGCGCCACAGGCGGAGGATTAACCAAGTGAACCATGGTGCCGGCCCCGAATAAACAATTTTTTTAAAAAAAGATTTATTTATTTATTTGAGAGGCAGAGTTTGGGGGGTGGGGCAGAGAGAGAGAGGTCTTCCATCTGCTGGTTCACTCCCCAGATGGCCACAATGGGTGGAGCCGGGCCAGACTGAAGCCAGGAGCCAGGAGCTTCTTCCAGGTCTCCCACGCAGGTGCAGGGGCCCAAGTGCCGTCTTCTGGTGCTTCCCCAGACCATAGCAGAGAGCTGGATGGGAAGTGGAGCAGCCAGGGACTTGCTGCAGAAGATGCCCGCCCAGAGGCCATGCCTTTGCTAGGACTGCCCCAGAAGCCCCTGAAGCACTACGGAAGCTGCCCCCCCCCCGGGGGGGGATCAGTGACCCTAGGAAGCCTGCAGTTCTGCCCCTGCAGACACCAGACAGAGGACTAAGAACCCGAGTCAGGGACCAGGAGGGAGGAGGCCAGGCGTTCTGAGTCCCCCTGGGCCGGGTTCCCAGACCAGGGCCTTTGGAGAGCGCTCAGACTAGATTAGGGCCTTAGGGTGGAGTCCCCAGTCTGAGTCCTGGGGCTTGCTCAGAGGCACACAGAGCCGCGTGCACTCCCTGCCAGCCTGGCACACACCACTCCATGCCCCACCGCACCCTGCACTCTGCCCCCAGAAGGCCTTCGGCAGACAGAACGAAGTGAGCAGCCTGGCTCGGTCTGTCAGCCCCAGGGCCCGCAGTGTCACCCTTCTCACCTGGGCTCAGGCCAGGACCACTCTAAGGGATCCTGGGGCCTGTGTGTTAGAAACAGGTCAGAAGCACCACCACCACCACCCCCCCCCCCCCCCCCGGCTGGACCAGCTCTCAGGTGCACGCGGCCCTGGGCTGAGAAGTAGCTCCCGGGCATGGCGGGCTGTCCCTTCTGGCAGAGGACGGAGGATGCTAGGGTGCACAGCTGGGAGGGTGGCCCCGGTGGGGGTGTCATCCTCCGACTGCCCCGTCCCCGCCCCCGTGCGCGCTGTGTGTGGCTGGGCTCCTGGTGCTTGCTCCCATCTCCTGGCCCTGCTGCTGGTGCCTCCCGTGGGTCCTTGCTACAGTCTTTCCCGTCCTCCCTGCCTCCTGGGGTTCACAATGCCAGGCACCCCCAGAGCCTTCAGCTCACACTCAGCCCTTGGCGCGGCCCCGAAGGCTTGGTCCCTGCTCATTGCCGCGTCCGCTTCTGTCTCTCCTCCCGGGAACTCTCCTGCACCCGGAGCTGGTGACACCTCGGGGTGGGTCAGGACTTGTTCAAGCCCTGCCTTCCCCAGGAAGTCCCCTCTGGCTGGGTGGTCCTTCCCCCGGCCCCTGAGGCAGAGAGAGAGAGAGGGAGGGAGAGAGAGAGAGAGGGAGAGGTCTTCCATCTGAGGGTTCACTCCCAATTGGCCGGAATGCCGGATCTGCGCCGATCCAAAGCCAGGAGCCAGGAGCTTCCTCCGGGTTTCTAACATGGGTGCAGGGGCCCAAGGACTTGGGCCATCTTCTACTGCTTTCTCAGGCCATAGCAGAGAGCTGGATGGGAAGTGGAGCAGCTGGGTCTCGAACCGACACCCATATGGGATGCCGGCGCTGAAGGCCAGGGCATTAACCTGCTGCGCCACAGCACTGGCCCCCTTATTTATTTTCAAAGTGGGGGGTGAGGAGAAACTGAACTTTCAGTGTCAAGGAATATGTTTTTTTCTTATGTCAGAAATAAAAATCTCAGCCGGCGCCGCGGCTCACTTGGCTAATCCTCCGCCTGTGGCACCGGCACATCAGGTTCTAGTCCCGGTCGGGGCGCCGGATTCTGTCCTGGTTGCTCTTCTTCCAGTCCAGCTCTCTGCTGTGGCCCGGGAGTGCAGTGGAGGATGGCCCAAGTGCTTGGGCCCTGCACCCGCATGGGAGACCAGGAGAAGCACCTGGCTCCTGGCTTTGCGCACCAGTGCACCTGCTGTATCGGCCACTTGGGGGGGTGAACCAACGGTAAAGGAAGACCTTTCTCTCTGTCTCTCTCACTGTCCACCCTGCCTGTCAAAAAAATAAAAATAAAAATCTATTAAATTATTATTATTTGTTTTAAATAGAGGAAGAAGCCTGGGGAAGGCACAAGTACCCATGACCCCTGGCAGTTAGGGGCAGCCCTGGTTGCAACTGGTTCCCCTTTCCCACGGTGGGGCCGTAGCTCCTTGGAAGGGGGGCCATGGCTCCCCTGGAGTTTGTGGTCAGCCTCTGCGCCCCTAGCCCAGTGCAAGCGGAACTACATAGTGGCAGGGTCCTGGGCGAGGCTCCCGCCGCCGTGAGCGTCCATTTCTTCATCCGGCCGCGAGGACCAGGCTGGGGAGCGGACCTGCAGCTTGGAGCGGTGACCAGGCTGTGCAGGATGGGGGCCAGTAGGCGGAGGAGGAGGTGGTTAAAAATGGCTCCAGGTAGCTTTGATTCTTTGGGGAGCAAACAGAGTTACCCTCGGTATAGGCAGAGGAAGAGCAGCAGGGCCGCCCAGCGTCTCACAGAGCTGGCCCAGAGCGTGGCACGCTTGAACCAAACTGCGGTCCAAGGCCCTTCGCCCTGGAGCCAACGGCTTCTTTCATCTTGGGCCATTGGATAGATTTTTTTTTTTTTTTCCAGCCACACACAGAAACGTGTGACGGCCAGGTCTGAGTCTTATTCTCTCTTTGTGTCCCCTGAACCCATCTCTCCACCCCCTCTGGCACCCCACCAGGGCCCGTGCCCCCCAAGTGGGCACACAGACTCAGTTTCCCCAGAGTCCCCATGGGGACTGCTGTAGAGATGGGACATCTCCCACAGCGACAGAATCTCGGCTCCTGTCCCCCGGGCACCATCACTTCGGGGGGCCGTTCTGCAGGACTGACTACCCGTGGCTCCCAGAGCTGTCACCGTCTCCTTCGCTCGCCGAGCCCTAGGTGCCCGTTAAGGCTGCCCGGCGCCTGCAAGCGGGCGCACAGTAGGTGTGGAGGGGGCGAAGGCTCTGCCCGCGGCCGCGTCTCTAACGGACCGCTGGGCAGCTCCCAGCGAGGAGAAAACCCACCCCTGGATAACGACCCTGCACGGCCTCCGCACCCTGTAATTTGGCTCTCCAGGAATCGCCTTTGTTGTGGGCGGGCAACCACAGGCGCGGCCGGCACCTGCTCCTCCAGCCGGTCCTCGGAGGAGGACCCCCGGGCTGCCGCGGCCCCCGCCGAGCTCGGGGTCCCTGCTCCCCGCGCCGGGGTCCGGGGGGGGGGCCCAGAGGCGCCCCACGGTCCGCAGCCGGGATCCGCCCAGCGCCTCCCCGCCGTGGTCCCCCCTCCCCGGTCCCCAGGTGCCCGGCAGCCCCGTTCCTCGCTTCCGCGGGCCGGGTGGGGGACCGGGGCTGCGTCCAGGGCCGCGCCAGGCGCCCCCCGGCCGGCGCGGCGGCAGGAGCCTGAGTCACGGCCGCGCGCTCCAGCTCCCGGCTTCCAGCCCGGGGCCACCTCGGCGCGCAGGCCGGCCCCGCGCAGCCGGCTCTCTGCGGGTCCGCGTGCGCCCCTCTCCCGCGCCCGAGCCGCCGCCCTCGCCCCCTGGCCGGCTCCCGGGGAGCCTCGCCCGCCCCTCCCATGGAGCAGCCGGAGCTCGCGGCGCTCCGGGCGGCTCCCGCGGGAGGGGGCGCGGCCGCCCCCGCGGCTCCACCCTCTCGGCGGGGCCGCAGCCATCTGGGGCCCCTGCCAGTCGCGTCCGCCCCGGGGCCCGCTCCGAGCTCGCGCCCCGCTCGCGCCGGAGGAGACAGCCCCGGGCGGGGACCCCGGCCACGCCAGCAGGCGGCCCCCGCTGCGAGGATGCGGAGAGCCCCGCGCTGAGATGTCCCGAGGGGGCGGTGGCTGCCAGCCGAGTCCGGGCGCGAGCGCTTCGCAGCGGGCGCGGGCGCCCCTCGGCACCTCGGCGACCCTTGGGGAGCCGGGACCGGAGCCCCAGGGGCGGCGGCGGCGGCGGCGCGGGCCCGCGAGGTCCGTGCTCCCGGCGTCCGGAGCGGGCGCCGGCTGCGGAGTCTCGGCCGGGCTCCTCGCCTCGCGCCTCTCGCCCCCAGCCCCCCGCGAGCTGGCAGGAGGAAATAGCGCGCGGCCCCTTTAAATTTACCCAGGAGCCCTTAAAGGAGCCCCAGGGGCCCCAGACAGGAATCCCCACCCCGGTCCAGCCCGCGCCGCCGAGCCAGCAGCCAGCCGTCCGTGCGGCCGGCCGCGCCGTGCGTGCGCCCCGCGTCCCGGGGCCCCGCGCACCGAGCGCCCCGCGCGGGCCCCGCCGGCCGCGCGGCCCCGCCGCCCCGGGGCCCCGCTCCGCAGCGCAGCGCATGGAGCCCGGCGGGGACCACCGGAGCCGGAGCGGCGGCGGCAGGGGCGGCCCCGGGCCAGCAGTGGCCTCGGCACGGGGCCGACGGCTGCCGCCCGCCGGGTCGAGCGGCGGCGCGGACCCGGAGGAGGACGATGGCGGTAAGCGCTGGGGCCGGCGGCCCGGGCGGGGGCCCCGGCGCGGGGGGAGGGGAGGGCTGCGGCTCCGGGCTCCGGGCCCCTCTCTCCGCCGCCGAACAAAGGGGGGGACGCGGGCAGGGCGGCCGGGGGCGCCACCTGGCGGGCGCGGATCGCGGCTGCAGGGCTCGCGGGGGCGCCCCCCGCCCAGCTCCCGGGGTCGGCCGGCGGCGCTGGGTGGGTCCCCTCGTGCGTAAAAGGGCCCCGCGGCCGCCGCCGGCGCCCCTCTGTTGGGGCGCCAGGCCCGAGGGGCCCCACAGGGCCCGGCGCGCCGCGGGGGGGGAGGCGCGAGGCTGGTGGCCTTGCGGCCCCCGCCCCTTTCTCTTTGACTCCCAGGTGGTCTTTTTCTTAGCCCGCTGCCTCTTAAAAGTCAGCCCAGACCCCGTGTCCCCTTGGAGGGCCCCCCCGAGGGCTGAGCTCGGGACCCCGCTGTTGGAAACCGGGCTGCCCCCGGCGTCTCGGGGCCTCGCCCTGAGCGCGCACCTTCTCCCCGGACGCGCGGGGCTGGCCGAGGGGGCTTCGCCCACAAAGGCGGACGCCCCCTCCCGCCCGCGCGTCCTCGCTCTCCTCCTCTCCGGAATTGCTGCCCGGGGCCCCGGTTCGTCAGCCCCAGCTCCTCGTTCGCTCCTCCACGGAGCCAGTTCTCCCTCCGCCGCCGGGTCCACACCTGGGACCCCCGGCCTGCCCGGCCCGGGAGACTCCGCCGCTCCCACCTCTGCGCTCCCCTCCCAGGAACTCCCCAGCCCCTTTTGTTTTTAAAAGAATCTCAGCTCCTCCTTCTTTTTCGGCTCTTAAAGGGCCAGTCCACTTCAGTGGGGCACGGATCCCGGGCTGGAAGGATGCTTAGACGCCAGATAGCCACCCAGCGCCTGTGCGGACAAAGAGGCTCAGTGCCAGAGGGCGACACCGCCTACCCGAGGTCACCTAGCAGGTCACAGTGAAGGCAGCATTCGAACCCAGCTCTCTGGCCGAGGCCAGTGCACAAGCTGAAAGGAACCCCCCGGCCCCCAGCAGCGGTGGGAGCCCTCCCTCTCTGATCCTGCCTTTTGTCTCCACTCTGGGATCTCTGCTGCGCTAAAGCCCAGAGCCGGCCCTTCAGCCCGTGTGGCCGGCAGCCCGTTTTCTAGCCAGAAGAGGGCCGGTAGGGGCTGCTCCGGCTGTCTGTCTGGCAAAGAGAACGCCTCTGGTTAGTGGGGCCTCCCGGCTGCCCGCCCTTCTGATTGCTGGGCAGTGGCCGGCGCCCTGCCAGAGCAAAAAATAGATCCTGAGTCTTAATGGGCGCCGGTGGACACTCCCTGCCGCAGTACCGTCAGTGGCCACCCCGGTGGCTCTCCTGCCATCCTGCCTCGGGCAAGTCCAGGTCCCCGGAGGTGTGGACAGCTTTGTTCCCCTGGGGGGTGGGGCTGGGGAAAGGGGCAGTGCTTGGCTCAGCTCTGGAGGGAGACCCTCGGGAAGCTGGCGGCTGCAGCATCCTTGGAAAACGGGAGAGGAGTCTGGGTGGGGCCCTGCTGGCTGGGGCCCCGGGTGGGTGGGTCCCGTGCACACACAGCCCTGGTTGCCCCCTTTGTTCCTCTCGGCTCCGGCTGTAACCGCCCCTGCCTGCTGCTCTCCTGGCTGCCTCCCTACGGCTGCCGTCCAAGCAGGGCACCTCGTGGAGCCGGCTGCCTCCTTGGCCCTCACCTTCGGTTTTTTGAAAAAGTCCAAGCTGGCCCTGGCATCCTTTTGTTCTGGCTCCGCCCTTAAAGGGTCCTCACCCTTTGTGAAGGGCCCTGCTCTCCTGCACCCTTGCCTTGGCGGCTGCCACCCCTTGCCTGCCCCCTGAACGCCCCCCCCCCCCCTTCTCTCAGGCTTCAAAATCAAAGCCCTGGGTTTTCTCCCTGGAAATTGGAGATTGAGAAACTGTCTCCCTTTCCCCTTCTTCAGGGCCAGATCTTCAGCTGGAAGGGGGTGCCTTGGGGTCCTGGGGGAGCGCCCCCCCGCCCTCGTCTAGGGCTAGGGCACCCACATCCTCAGGCAGGAAATACTCAGACCACTGCGAGGCCCGGGCCTCGAGGCCTGGCAAGAGCCGCATCCCCGGCCGCGACCACCGGCGCTACTACCACGACCACTGGCGGCTGGAGTACCTGATGGACTTCAACCCCGCGCGGCATGGCATGGTGTGCATGGTGTGCGGCAGCTCCCTGGCCACCCTCAAGCTCAGCACCATCAAGCGGCACATTCGGCAGAAGCACCCCTACTCCCTGCACTGGAGCCCCCGGGAGAAGGAGGTCATCAGTAACAGCTGGGACGCCCACCTGGGGCTGGGGGCTTGCGGCGAGGCCGAGGGCCTGGGGGCCCCGGGGCCGGAGGAGGAGGAGGAGGAGGAGGAGGAAGAGGAGGAGGAGGGGGCCAGCCTCCAAGCTTGCCCACCCAAGGGCCCAGGTAATGCGCCATAGGGAGAGGCAGGGGCCTGGACAGGGCTCTGGGAGTGGCCTTATTGTAGAGCAGTGTGGGGGGCGGTCAGCAGGGTAGAGGTGAGGGGGGACATGTAGGGAGAAAGGCTGGTGCGGGTATGGGCATGGGAGGGGGGCACGACAGCAAAGTCCAGGCCAGGGGTTAGAACCTGGGTCTGTGTGCAGGACTGGGGACAGGGAAGGGGAGCGGAGGACCCGGCTGTGGGGGAGGGGTTCAGCCAGGCCCGCAGTCTCAGTTCCTTCCCTCCCTCCAACCCTTTCAGGCAAAGCCCCAGCCGGTGGGGGCTGCGGGCGCCAGCGGCGTGGGCGCCTCTCGGCCTCCCGGAGGCCGGGGGGCAGCAGGGGGCTGGGGGCCCGGCGCCTGGAGCGGACGCTGAAGGAGTCCCTGCAGAACTGGTTCCGGGCCGAGTGTCTCATGGACTACGACCCGCGGGGGAACCGGCTGGTGTGCATGGCCTGTGGCCGCGCACTGCCCAGCCTGCACCTACAGGACATCCGGGCCCACGTGCTGGAGGCCCACCCCAGCTCGCTGGGGCTCAGCGGCGCCCAGCGCAGCGCCCTGCTGCAGGCCTGGCGGGGCCGGCCCGAGGCGCTGTCTGAGCTCACCCAGCCCCCAGCAGGTGCGCGGCCGCCCCAGGGCGGAGGAACCCCCCTCCCACTCCTGTTAGAGTCTGTGGCCAAAGCTGGGAGGCAGGCACCGGCCCCTGGGCTCACTCGCACACACATCCTGGCAGGGGCGCTGACTTGGGGCTGGGGTGAGGAACAAGGACAGACCCCCTTCCACTGGGCTAGGAGAACCCGGCCTGCAGGCTGAGCCCCTCTCCCTCACCCCTTCCCCAACAGGCGATGACCTCGCTCCCCGGGACCTGACCAGAAAGAGCCGGCACTCGGCCTCTGCTGCTGCTGCCCCCTCCTCTCAGGACCTCAGCCCCCCCGACGTAAAGGAAGAGGCTGGCTGGGCCCCTGAGAGGCCCGGGCCCGCAGAGGAGGCGGGCGAGGGGGTGGGGGGCCGCCGCCGGCAGGAGCGCTGGCGGCTGGAGTACCTCCTGGAGCTGGACGGCGGCCGGCGCGGCCTCGTGTGCCTGGCGTGCGGGGGCGCGCTGGCCTCGCTCAAGATGAGCACGGTCCAGCGCCACATCCGCCGGCGCCACCCGGGCTCCTCGCGCCTCGGCGGGCCCGCGCAGGCCCTGGTCGCCCAGGAGTGCAGCGAGAAGGCCGCCCGCCTGCTGGCCTCGGGGCTGCGCTGCCCCGAGTCCCCTCGGGGCCCTGCCGCCCCCCGCACAGCCGCAGCCTCCGCGGAGGGGGGAGGGGAAGAGGAGAAGCAGCCAGAGGAGGAGTGGTGGGGTGAGCCGGGGAGCCAGAGCAGGTGGCCGCGCCCGAGGGCCGGGCCTGGCGTGGGAGGCCGCGGGCAGGCTGGGGGGCGGGGGCGGGGGCGGCGGCTGGGCGCGAGCCGCGGCACCCCACCTCCCCCACCCGCTGCAACGCGGCCCTTTGTCCCTCCCCAGGCGACAGCTCGCTCTCCCCGGGGGCTCCGCTGGAGCGGTCTGCCGAGGAAGAGGAGGATGAAGAGGACGGCCAGGAGCCCGGGGGGCTGGCTTTCCCGCCGCTGCCACCCCCGCCGCCTCCCCCGCCGCCGCCGCCGCCGCCCCCGCCCCGCAGCCGGGAGCAGCGGCGGAACTACCAGCCGCGCTGGCGGGGCGAGTACCTGATGGACTACGACGGCAGCCGGCGCGGCCTGGTGTGCATGGTGTGCGGGGGCGCGCTGGCCACGCTCAAGGTGAGCACCATCAAGCGGCACATCCTGCAGGTGCACCCCTTCTCCATGGACTTCACGCCCGAGGAGCGCCAGACCATCCTGGAGGCCTACGAGGAGGCGGCGCTGCGCTGCTACGGCCACGAGGGCTTCGGGCCGCCGGCCCCGGCGCCGCGCGACAGCGGCGCGGACCTCAAGCCGGGCGCCGTCTGCCGGGCGTAGGCCACTGGGGGCCGGCGCCGGGCTGCCAGGCCCTCGGGCCAAGAGACCCTCGCGCCGGAAGCAAGCACTTCCCGCGGCCTGGACCGCCGCCGCGCCCCCCGCTGGCCGGGCCGGGCGCAGGACGGGGCCCGGAGCCCTGGCCCTGCTGGGCGCGGGGCCTCCCACGTTTTCCGAGAAGCCAAAGCGGCCTCGCAGTGTTCGCGTCGAGAGCGCTTCCAGCCCCCAGGCCGCGCCCGGTGGCTCCCGCGGGGCCGGGGTGCGGGCGCCAGCTGTCAGTGTTAGGGCCGGAGGGCGGGCAGGACTCCCCGGCCCCTCGCCCTGGCCGGGGGCCCAGATCCCTGCAGCCTTGCACGCCTGCAGGCGCGGCTCCCAGCCCTAATTGGTATTCTCGGCCTCCCGGAGGCCCCGGCTGCTGCGGACGGGGGCTTCGGGCGGGAGGCGGAGCCGCGGGGGCGGGGAAAGCGCTTCGGACCGCGGGCGGGGCGCGGCGGGCGCGCGGACGCCGTGCCGGAGCGGAGCGGGCCTGGGCCAGCCCCGGGCGGGCGCAGTGCTGACCGCGCGCCCCAGGCTCCACCCACGTCCCCAGGGCCGAGGTCGCGGGAAGGGATTAGCACTTTTTTCCTTTGCTCCTCTCCTGCCCCGAGGGCCCCCAGCTCATCCCTAAGCTCAGAGCCCGGCGCCCCTGATGCGGCTGCCGCCGGCTTCTCCGCCCAGCCCGGTCCCTCCCCGCTCCCCTTTGTCTGCCGTGGACGCGCCATCCGCCCTCAGTCCCCAGGCCTGGGGCCGGGCCTCGGCCTGCGTGGCCCTTCCCCGCGGCAGCGCCAGGCCCTGTGGGGCGGGGAAGGGCCGGCGATCTCCCAGGCAGGTCCGAGAGGGGTGTGTAGATTGATTCTCCCGTGGAGAACAGGTGGCCCCGCCATTAGGCCCTTTTTTTGCTCTTTGTATTTTATTTTGAAACTGTATTTAATGCTTTTATATGAAAGGGGGAGGGGCAGGCGAGCTGACCCGATCACCCTTATGTGCAAATGTCTTATTTATTATGCGTGTATCAGAGATAAGCTGTGAGGTGATGGAGGAAGAACCGAGGCGGGAAGGGACGCAGGAGCCCGGCCCGGCCCTGGCTAAAGCAGCCCCCTCCGCCTGCTGTCCCTGGACCCCAGCCTGCGCCCTTTGCGGAGCAAGGCAAGTGCAGGGACAGTAGATGGGACATGAGGCTGGCTTTGGAGGCCAGGGCGCGGGCCCCTGGCGTGGCGGCTACCTGGGCGGGTGGGAGCGCAGACGGCCAGGAGGAAGCCCCCTGCCTCCCGTACCCTCCCAGGCCAGAGCCCTAGGTTCAAGTGCCTCAGGCCCAGTCCCCTAGACGCTTCCTGATTGGAAGTTGGATTTTATACACGGATTTTATAGCGTTTTTATATAATTCAAGATTGTCAGAGTCGGAAGGGACCCTGGAGAACATTAGTTCCACCCCACCCGCACTCCGGCCGTGCAGAGGCGGGTCGGAGCCCAGAGGGTGACGTGGTCTCACGGCCAGGTAGGATCAGAGCTAGGAGACCGCTCGACTCCCAGCTGGGTGTGGGCCGCACCACGCCATTCTCCTGGTTTAGCTTGCAGAGAGAGTGCCTGCTGCGCACTGTGGGCCTGTCACAGTGCAGCCGGGGCTCCTCGGGGTGGCAGAGCCCCACGCAGGCCTCGCGGGAAAGGTGTGGGCTGCTGCCTGCCCTGCTGGACGCCAGGCGAGGCTGTCCCCGGTAAGGTGAGGCTGTGTTGTGATGAGACCACCAGGGATTCGGGAAGACACCGAGTGGACTTACAGTGGACCGAGCTGCCAGTGAGCGCGGGCCTCTGGGTTTCTGAGACAGTATTAAAGTGTCAGAACAGAGATTACGGCACTACCATTTTTTTCCTTTCCTTCATCGCACGTTGTTTTCAGACTCAGAACAAGTGTTTTACCTTTTCCTGCTCTCTCCGCTCAAAAACAGTAGGCAAACTGGGGCAACTGATTGTACTCACCGAGCCCACTGCCGAAGTTCAGGTAAGCCAGGGCAGAGAACAGGTTAGGGATGGTTCCCCACCAGGGAGGGGCCTTCGGACAGGAGCGCGGCCCAGAGCACGCCAGCGGCTTGCAGAGTGGCCCCCAGGTCCTCAGCAGCATTTTGGGAACTTACTGGAAACACAAACCCCTGCTCCTCACGCCAGGCTTAGAGAACTGGGGTGGGGACCGGCCTCCTCCGGCGAGCCTGCTGCAGCTCAAGTCTTCAACGCCCGTGGCAGGGCAGGTGTCGGGCCAGTTTTCTGCTTGGACTGAAGCTATGGCCTCACGGGCTGGGGGTTAGGTGGTCCTCATCCCTAGGTGTGCCTCCTTCTTGCCTTGGGATTCTGACAGAACAGGTGAAGTTTCTTCATCCTTTTTTTTGTTGTTGTTGCTAATGGTATGCCTGCTATTACGACCCATATGTAAATGTTACTCAATACATATTTATACTCCATGTTACTTAGTGACATTATTCCAGCATTTGTATACGTATTTGTGAAGCTGTTTGCATCAGTCATTTAAAAAAAGATTTCCGCCTGAGTTTTCTAAGAGGTATGTTGCATACATTCTTAAAGCCCAGCCTGAGGGTCACAGAGGCCTTAGTCTGGGGCAGACAAGATGTCTCAGCAAAGACCGGAGTGTTTCGTTCCCATCTGCTGTGGTGATCACACCTTCGACTGCAGTGCTTGGCGACTGATGCAGACGCTGCTCCATGGTGCCCTGGGGGACCCCGGCCCCTCAGTCCCTTCCACTCCTCCTCATCTCTCCTGTGGTCACCTCTTAGAAGGGTTATTTTCTTTCAGAAACCAAATGCACAGCTCTACCGTGGGAATTCTGCAATCTTGGGAATCCTTCTAAGTTGTGTTTTAAAGCCCCCCAAGTGGAGTAAGGATGGAGGGAGTGGAAGCCATGTTTGGTTCTTTCTTTATCCAAACTGTGTATAAAGAATAAAGCTAGCAGAATGACACCATGATCACTGTTTTTTTTTATTAATATCACATCAATTTGCAGTTTTACAGGAACCAAGAGTCAAGCTCCGTAGGTGCTACTGTATTTGTATGTTGCACGCACAGACACGCACAGTTTCATTAGTAATGTTTTCATCTATAAGTTTTTCTTTAAAAAAAAAAAAATCCTGTGTGGCACAAAGATCTCTCCAATTATCTAAAGACAGCAGCAACAGAAGACAAGCTGGGTCTGGAGGCTTCCAGTGCAGAGGTCCTTTGGGGGGAGCCCAAAAGACAACCAGTGCATCAACTTCCTGGGAGGCAGAGGAGGACGGAGTGCATCTCCCACTGCGATGTGAAATCAGTGAGAAAAAATTCACAAGGAGAGGGGACTGAGAAAAGAAAATGGAGTAAGGCAAGGGTACCTCTCACCCATCTAAATTCCTAAGCAAATTTCCCCCAAAAATGTAGACAAGACAGCTTCTTGCCACCATTGCACATGGCAGCCCTTACTTGGAAGTTCTCAGTCCCCCTGCGTGGCCACGACTGAAGGGACTGGCAGGTGACTTTTCTTTCAAGTTCACAGATGTCTCGTGGGGAAGGGGAGGAAGAAACTTAGTTTCAAAGCGGAGCCAAACCTTCCTAGTTGCCCTGCACCTGATGTTCCATCCATGCGCACAGACCCTCAACACGCGCCTACACGCGCTGCCCCCTGCCTGGTCACCTTCACCTAGAACTTCCTGGAGAGCTTGCAGGGATACCCTGGGCCAGGGCAGAGCTGAGGCACTTTGTGCCTGCAAAGGAAAAGAACCCTCAAAACAACACAGACCCATAAAGCCAGCGCAAAGCACTTGCAACTCCCTAAGACCACGAACTGCACTTCCCTACACCGATCTGTGGTCCCTGAGCCACAGACACGTGGCACGGCTTGGCTTTGGTCCTCAGGTGAAACTGATGAACACAGGTTAAAGATGCAGCAGGTGATGAAGCAAGTCACAAGGGAAAAACAAAGAAGCAAGGCCGTTTGTGTTTCTGTAGGTCACCTTGTGAGGCCGTTCCCTCCACGGACTGAGACAGGGCCACAATAACTCGGTAACTGGGGAGCCCACATGCAGAGTATTTTTTCTCTAACAAGTTTACAGCAGTGTACAGCAGTTACAGACATTTATTTCATAATAAGAAAAGTACAACCATATTTATTAAAGAGGGGAGGTGGGCAGGGAAGAGGGGAAGCACACCCAGGAATGAGTTCTCACATTACTGCTCAGAACTGGCGACACGCAGACACCCCCTCCCAGACGGTGGAGCCCTTCCTGCCCCTAGGACAAGGTCT
Source organism: Lepus europaeus (assembly GCF_033115175.1). Classification (NCBI taxonomy): domain Eukaryota; kingdom Metazoa; phylum Chordata; class Mammalia; order Lagomorpha; family Leporidae; genus Lepus; species Lepus europaeus. The sequence goes on from NC_084833.1 coordinate 7,429,643, forward strand.
ACTTTCCACTTCCACTCTGGGAATCAGGAATTCTCACGAGCCCCCGTTAGGTTATCCAGAGTCGGAAGCTGTATCATGAAGTGAAGAAGAGGACTATTAGCAATAGCTGCTCACTCTGGAGGGCGGGAGGATGGGATCGCAGGGCTCTGGGGACCCCAGGGAAGGCATCCCACTCCTGTCCTCAGAGAGCTTCTTCACGCGTTAATCATTGCTTCTTAACAACAAGGGCAGAGCGACAACGGGAAGCTGCAGAGGTCGGCTCCGTCCTTCGCCCCACCTTCACTGCCCACTTTCCCCTGCCGAGCTGCAGGCAAAGCTCCTCCCCCACTAAGGTACTGATTCATCCCACTAATCTCATTCTTTCCTTATTCGTCTAAGATGTCAGTTCTTCTAGTCCAACATTTCTTGTGCTTGATACTAAGGGCAAAGGGAAGGGAAGGGAGAAAACATCAAATTACAAAACAAAGCTTGGAATGCAGGCTCACGCTGACACTGAGCACGCGCCTTCACAAGTCAGGACGTTATAACTAGGAAGTGGGGTTTAGTAACTGTTGCATTTCTGGCTTCCACGTGCTTATTCTGCCTTTTTCTTGGCAATTCCGGGGAGCTTTGCTTGGATCCTATTGAGAAAAGAAAAGTACAATGGAAGTGAAAAATTTGTCCCAAGTTTCAGTTTCATCAGAGGCGCTAGAAGAGGTGCGGGCTCCGTGGGGAAGTCTCCTGTCTTCACAGGGAGCAGGGTGCGAGTGGCGGCCGAGTCTGGCGTGGGGCGAGCCTGGGATGGGAGGGAGGTCTGGAAAGATCCACCCCCAGCCCTGTCCCCTTCACACCAGGGGTCCGCAGAAAAATGTGGGGACCTGAACACAGTGTTCCACATCCACAGGTCACCCTCTGGTGCTGGTGAGGAACCAGAAGTCAGGGTCAAGGAGACAGGTGAGGAGGCCATGGGTCCTGGTTTTGGGTGCTCACAACTGCAGAGTTGCCCCCCGCCCCTGGCAGGGTACCAAAGCTGCCCATTGCTCTGGCGAAGGTGTCACTCCGGTCACCTGCTGCTAAGGTCACAAGTATCATACCCACGGCAGAGGACCCAAGGCAGCTAACCCTGGCGACCAAACCATCAGGTCTAAAGCTGCGCGCCAACCATCTCTTACGAACCAAACAACCAGATGGGGACTGGTGCTGCAGCCAGCCTGGCGTTAGCACCAGTGCAGTCTGGCATCAAGTCAGACTTCTCTGGATACACAGTTTCCTCCTGAAAAACCTGAAAGATGCACAAAAATCTGGGTGTGAAAGTAACTTAGGGCACAACGAGGTTTTAACTCTTTGTGACTCTGTTTCTTAATATCTGAAGAAAACAGAAAAATGTTAGCATTTTAGTTTGAAGTGTTGGGTTCACATTTATTTGTTGTGAATAATTTAAGACAAAAAAGGATACTCCTTGATATAAGCAGTCATGGAGGTGGGGAAACAACCAGGAACATTTAAAAGCTGTTCAAAAAGGCAGCGTGGTCTTGATTCCACTGCTCCTTTGTAATCTGAGATACAGCATGTTTTTTAAAGAAGTGGTGAAAATAATTTCTTACTAAATCAAGCTATTAACCAAGGTTTTCTTCAGGGTGAAGGTAACTTTCTTTGTAAGCAGCATTTTATACAGAGGACTATACATAACTGAAGAACAAAGCACAATGGTGATGACATGTGATCCCTAAATGTACTCACTTGTCAACAATCGACTTGGTCTGGTCCCGGGCGATGCCAACATAGTGATCGATTTGGGTCTGTAAGAAAGAAGAGAGTCAGTTGTGGCAACACAGAGGTGAGCAATTTTCCTGAAGGCATTGTTGTTCTCTCTAGTTTAACCACTCTTTAAATACTATTGAATATTCTGGAAGGTGAGAACGATGCCCAGAAATTTAAAAATTTCTTGTTTCAGGGGCTGAAGTTGTCTGTGTCCCATATCAGAGGGCCTGGGTTTTTTGGGTAAAGCCAACAACTGCGATGCTGGCATGAATCCCAGCTGCTCCGTTTCTGATCCAGCTTAGGAAAGCAGTAGAAGATGGGCCAAGTACTGGAGCTCCTGTACCCACGTGGCTGAGCCAGGCCACTGCAGCCATTTAGAGAGTGAACCAGCGGGTGGAGGGTCTCTTGTCTCTCCCGCTCTCTGTAACTCTTTCAAATAAATGAATGAAGGAATGAATGAATGAACTAATAAATAAATAAGTTTTTAAAACACAGAGTGCCTGGGTTTGATGTCTGGCTCTGGGTCTGGCCTCTGGCGTTCCTGTGAACGCAGTCTGTGAGGCAGTGGTGATGGCTCAGGTGGAGTGGATCCTGCCACCAATGTGGGCTACCTGGATTGAGTTCCCTGCTCCTGGTTTCAGCCCTGGCCCAACCCTGGCCACTGGGGTAATATAGGGGATAGGATGGGTCATCAGATGGAAGCACTTTCTCAAATAAATAAGCAAACAACAAAGAAAAAACCTTTTTGGTTTCAGACTTGAACTTATGCCACATTTTGCTGAAGTAAAAGTCACTTATCTCATGCAGAGGTAAGACGCTGGTGTAGACCATTTTCTAAATACCAGAAACTGTAAATCTAATCTACATTCTGTAATCATACATGTTTTACTACCCCATGGGTAAGGCAAATTCATTTTAACATCAAAAAGCCAAAAATAAGGGCCAAAGTTGTAGTGTGACATAGGTCAGGCTGCTGCTTGTGATGTCTGCACCCCACAGAGCGCCAGGAGCCCCAGCTGCTCTGCTGTTGATCCAGCTTCCTGCTGGAACCCCTGAGAAGGCAGTGGAAGATGACCCAAACCTGCCTGTCGTAGCATCTGGGGAGTGAACCAGCGGAGGGAAGACCTCTCTCTGTGTAGCTCTGCCTTTCAAATAAATAAATCTTTAAATAAGAAAAGCCAAACCCAACCCCATACATCTAGTGTACTCTGTACACATCATCCTACAATTTATACAGCTAGTAACACTGATGGATTCCCTTACATAAGTGAATTTAAGGGTCTTTTTAGACATCCAACTTTTTTTTAGTGAAGCATTTTTTCCAATTTATTTTTTTCGAACAGATAATGTATCCAGGTGATAAAAACGCAGTGCACAGAGAGTCTCCTTCCTGTCCGTACCTCTCCTGCGTCCCAGCTTCTCTCACTGGAGGAAATCACTATTACCAGCCTCCCACAGGCAAAGCCCATCATGCTGCCTCTACTGCAGGCATGTGCGACCACCACCAAGGCTTACCTTGTACTTCTCATAGACGACTGGGACACTGAACACCAGCAGCTCCGCTGTAAGACATGATCATGGGCCACGTAAGTGTCTGAGGTGATCGCAAAGGCTCCAGATGCAAAGCAACACGGTTTTCCTCATGAGATGCAGGAAAAAAAATCTTTCTCCAAATAAGCAATCCTGGCTAGAGCTCCCATTTAGGGCAAGTAGATAAAGAGAGCTAATTTAGGGTGCTACTTAAAAGCCCTCTAGGTTCACAGGTTGCCTTCTTTGTACCATAAATAATAATTTCCAAGTTAAAAAAAGGATACTATAAATAAAATCCTCATATTTAAACCAAAATCTGGATAACTCTCCTTTGCTTTCAGCTGTCTTGATATTTACTTATAATTTAGTAAATCCATGACCACAAACACAGGTTCCTCCAGGATCTGGTTCAGAATCTCTGCATTTTAAAGGCTGGGCTGGGGCTGGTGTTACGGCCTAGTGGGTAAAGCAGCCGCCTGAGACTTCAGCATCCCACTTGGATGGCCTGAGTCCAGCTGCTCCACTTCTGACCCAGCTCCCTGCTAATGGCCTGAGAAAGCAGCAGAGGATGGCCCAGTGCTTGGAGCCTTGCACCCACATGGGAGACCTGAGAGGAGCTCCTGGCTGCAGCCTGGCCCAGCCCTGGCTGTTGCAGTGGCTACCTGGGGAGTGAAGCAGCAGATGGATACACCTTTCTCTGTAAGTTTTCCAAATAAATTAAAAAGAAAAAAAAAAAAAAAAAAAGAGGAAGGAGTGGAGCCAAGGTGGACATCTTTTCATTCCTATTTTTACAAATCACTTTAAAGGGCATGAAGACACTTTCCTTCCATCTTACCTAGAATCAGAAGGGTGATTCCATTAAAAACAGCACCAACATAGGTCATCAGCCACATGAAGACAGCCAGCTGTGAAGGCAAACATCAGAGGGTTACATGGGAATAACCACAAGAAAAATTCAAGTTAACTCATTCCACTCGCCTCTAGTTCATTAAGGTCGCACAGACACAGTGATATATGGCATAGGCAACTCCACAATGAAGCCTTCTCCACTTGTACACATCTGAGTGGGCGAGAGAATTCTGTGGTTTTCTTAGGTCTGAAGACAGATGGCAACTGCCCTGCTGCCCATCATGTTACCACTGTTCGATGCCCACCCTCCAGGAGGGAGTACCTTTATTAATGCTCTTCATTTTTTCCTAAAGATTTATTTACTTATTTGAAAGGCAGAGTTACAGACCGAGGAGAGACACAGAGAGGAGGGAGATCTTCCGTCTGCTGCTTCACTCCCCAGATGGCTGTAACGATGTGGCTGGGCCAGGACAAAGCCAGGAGCCAGGAGCTTTTTCCAGGTTTCCCACACCATCGTCCACTGCCTTCCCAGGTGCATTAGCAGGGAGCTGGTCTGGAGGTGGAGCAGCTGGGACTCCAACTGGTGCCCACGCTGGATGCCAGTGCTGCAGGCCATGGCTTTAACCCACTGTGCCACCGCACCAGCCCTTCCTCTATTCATTTTTTACAGGCTAAGACAGTGTGCATTTGTTTTTGTCTGATAAAGCCGCATGTACTGTTTTCCTTCTGAATTATAACCTCGTCTCTGGTGTTGGGACTAAGAAAATGATATCCCAAAGTGAAAGCCTCAGAAGCAAGTTTCTCTTTGACCTTCACTTTGTTGTCCCCTTTCTCCCTGACAAGGCAAGCCATGGGAACTAGAATTTTTTTCCCAAAGGTGTGGCAGACCCTAGAATCCCTCTTCCCCAATGCCAGCCATAACACTTAAGACAGTTACTCTATTTTGCACCTTTCTCTCTTGGAGCTAGCAGGCCATGAAAGAGTTCTCTGATCGGGATGGGCATTTGGCGCAGTGGTGAAGATGTTGCTGGGCATGACTGCATCCCATGTCGAGAGTGCCTGGGTTTGAGGGGCCAGCGCCATGGCGCAGTGGGTTAATCCTCTGCCTGTGGCACGGGCATCCCAGTGGGCGCTGGTTCTAGTCCTGGCTGCTTCTCTTCCAATCCAGCTCTCTGCTGTGGTCTGGGAAGGCAGTGGAAGATGGCCCAAGTGCTTGGGCCCCTGCACCCACATGGGAGACAGGGAAAAAGCTCCTGGCCCCTGGCTTCAGATCGGCGCAGCTCTGGCTGTTGCGGCCATTTGGGGAGTGAACCAATGGACGGAAGACCTTTCTGTCTTTCCCTCTGTCTGTAACTCTACCTCTCAAATAAATTAAAAAAAAAAAAAAAAAAAAAAAAAAGGAGAGTGCCTGGGTTTGAATCCCAGCTCTCTCTCTCTTTTTTTTTTTTTTTAAGAAGGTTTATTTATTTATTTATAAGGCAGAGTTTACAGAGAGCCCTCCCCGCCCCCACTCCGAGGCAGAGGCAGAGGCAGAGAGATCTTCCATCCACTGGTCCACTCCTCAAATGGCTGCAACAGCTGGAGCTGGGCATATCCAAAGCCAGGAGACAGGCGCTTCTTCCTGGTCTCCCACGTGGGTACAGGGGCCCAAGGGTCTGGATGGGAAGTGGAGCAGCTGGGACTTGAACCAGCTGCTTTACCCACTATGCCACAATGCCAGCCCTAGCTCTGCTTCTGATTCCAACTTCCTGTTAACACACACTCTCGGAGTCAGCAGGTGATAGCTCAAGGACTTCGGGCCCTGCTACACCCAAGGACCAGGACAGGGTTTTCAGCTCCCGAATTTGGCCTGCTTAATCCAGCTCTGGGCATTTGGGGAAATAAACCAGTGGATGGAAGATGGAAGAACTCTTTCTTACTTTCAAATAAATTGGTTATTTTTTAAAAACCTTCTGACCTTTGTCTAATAGGCCTTTTTTGGTCCAATCTCATTACTCAACGTAGCTGTCCCAGCTTCAGTGAACGCAAGCATAAGGATGGAGAAACCATCCTGGGTCTTTGAGTCTTCATTCTGAAGGTTCTCATGTCACGTAAAACTATGACCAAATGCATTTGTCATGCTTCAGTCTTGTTGACCTTTTATTATAGAGGGGTTGGCCATAACCCTGCATGGTGGGCAGGAAATCTACAGAGTTTTCTCAGCAATACCACCAGAACCTACACAGGTGACTGACCTTCAAGGAGTCAACCAGATCTTCCACCAGGAAGAGACGAATGATGAGTTTCAGAGCCCTGTTGATGTGCACCATGGCGGCATTCATGTAATTGTGGAAGGCTTCTGAGGACAGGGTGATGTCCACATCCAGGTAGGCTCTTCCCAAAGAAGAAACAACAGTCACACATTTGACACTGAAAAAGATTTTCTATCAGCACAGCAGCCCTAGGCAGTGCTTTCCAGACCTGAAGGGACATTTCTGGTTGCCGTGGGAAGGAAACACTACTGTCGGTTAGGAAGAAAGGACGGCAGACGTCTGCATGGAACAGGACAGGCACAACAGCAACCAGCTGCCCTGCGTTCTGTGGCACTGCTACCGCCTCAGGGAGGTGAACTGCCTTACAGCTCAGAACCCAGAACACATACAGTCTGTGGCACTGCTACCGCCTCAGGGAGGTGAACTGACTTACAGCTCAGAACCCAGAACACATACAGTCTGTGGCACTGCTACCGCCTCAGGGAGGTGAACTGACTTACAGCTCAGAACCCAGAACACATACAGTCTGTGGCACTGCTACCGCCTCAGGGAGGTGAACTGCCTTACAGCTCAGAACCCAGAACACATACAGTCTGTGGCACTGCTACCGCCTCAGGGAGGTGAACTGCCTTACAGCTCAGAACCCAGAACACATACAGTCATTTTCTCCACATTTACAACACATCCTGGATTTTCTAAAAATATTTCTATGATAAAACTTCATTAAATTTTTTTAAAATAAAGTTTTTACTGTTTTGGAAAATTACATCTTATTGGTGATTATACATGCAGGTACAAGTTTATGACTTATTCATTATATATTTTTGGTATTGTCATGTCCAAGCAATTGAATACTGACTGAAACACATTACAAATGCTTTCTATGTTATCACATCTTTCTGTTATAATAGATCTATTTATTTTAAATGTTTGTAGACAGATTACACTATTTATGAATTTAATTTCTATATTAATTTCATTTCATATAGTTCTATATGATAAGGAGGCAGAATAACATTTGTTGACAAACAAGGAGGGTGGAGATGTGGGATTGATAGGGTTTTGGAAACCACACCAAACTCCAAGACCCCAGTTTTGTTCCAGAGGTCGATGTGCTCCTGACTTGCCCATACACTCGGCATTTACTGGCTGCCTACTGCCTAGCAGAGACTGCTCGGTGCTGGGATGTCAAAAAGGTGAAGACTGTTTTTGCCTTAAGAGGCTCACAGTCTTGTGGGGAAACAGAACAGTGACAGACACACTTCCCTTCCAATCCAGAAAATATTTACTACCAACGAAAGAGTTTTAAAAACTAGAGGTTGTGGCCGGCGCCGTGGCTCAACAGGCTAACCCTCTGCCTTGCAGCGCCGGCACACCGGATTCTAGTCCCGGTTGGGGCGCTGGATTCTATCCCGGTTGCCCCTCTTCCAGGCCAGCTCTCTGCTATGGCCCGGGAAGGCAGTGGAGGATGGCCCAAGTGCTTGGGCCCTGCACCCCATGGGAGACCAGGAGAAGCACCTGGCTCCTGGCTTCGGATCAGTGAGATGCACTGGCCGCAGCGGCCTTTGGAGGGTGAACCAATGGCAAAAAGGAAGACCTTTCTCTCTGTCTCTCTCTCTCCCACTATCCACTCTGCCTGTCAAAAAAAACCAAAAAACAAACTAGAGGTTGTAGTTACTACAACTGAGTACGACAAACGTGGTTAAGCCTCCAGTGTCATGAAAAAGCGGGGGGAACCCATCAAGATACCTGTGCTTGCTGAAAAACACTGTAATTTATTTGCTCATTCATTTGATAACTATTGATTTGTTAAAACTAATTTGCAATACATGTTCTTTCTTTCCTCCCAGAAACCTTTGATTTAAGGTTTCCAAACTTCACACATTTCATAAATACAACTTTAGGAACCCAGTGATTCTTCCCACCGTACCTAACTCCCACCCTTCTCCCTCCTCCCTCTCCTGTTCCTATTCTTATTTTTACTAAGATCCATTTTCAATTAACTTTATACACATAAGATCAACTATACACTAAGTAAAGAGTTCAACAAAGTATATGAAAAAATAAAACCTTGTTCCTGAACAGTCGAGGCAAGGGCTGTTCAAAGTCATCCCATCTTGCAGTGTCAATTTCACTTCTACAGATTACCTTTTAGGTGCTCTAATTTGCAATGTCACATATATGGTTTACGTTTATTTTCACCAAGAGAAAATACAAGGGCCAGAGTAGCAGCCAGAAACCTGTTCGGCTGTAGTCCTCAGAGGCCATAGGAATGGTCCCTTCTCTGTGTAAAAGACTTTTAAAAAACCGTAAACTGGACTGTTGCTTTTGTTGTTGAGTTTTTAAGTTGTTGATGTACGCAGGATATTAATCCTTTGTTGGATAGGTAGTTCACAAATAAATGACCAACAAATATATGAAAAAATGATCAAAATCAGTAGCCATCAGACAAATGCAAATCAAAACCACAATGAGGCATCACCTCACCCAGGTCAGAATGGCTAAAATCCAGAGAGTAACAAATGCTGGCAAGGATGTAGACAAAGGGAAACTTATTGATTCACCGTTGGTGGGAATGTAAATTAGTACAGCCACTGTGGAAAACAGTGTGGAGATTTCTTGAAAAACTAGAAACAGACTTGCCATATGACCCAGGAATCCCACTCTTGTGTATATACCCAGAAGACTTGAACACAATGTATCAAAGATACCTGAACTACAGTGTTTATAGCAGCACTGTTCCCAATAGCTGAGATTTGGAACTAACAAGACATCCACCATCTGATGGATGGATAAGGAAAGTGTGGTTTACATACACAATGGAATATTATTCAGCCATAAAAAGAATGAAATTCTACCATTTGCAGCAAAATGGATGCAACTGGAGAACATTATGTTGAGTGATGTAAGCTGGACCCAGAAAGACAAATACTGCATGTTCTCCCCTATATGTGGGAGCTAAAACTTAAAAACAAAACAACAACAACAACAACAACAAAAAACCAAAACAAACAAAAGAAATGTCTGTGTGATCCAGTATTGCTGCAAATATAGTTTTGTAAAACTCTGTTTTATACCTTTGTCAAACCAATGGTTAAGAATGTTATACTACTATAGTTTTAATGATCTGTGATTACTTTAAAATTTACTGTATATGGGTGACTTGGTCATTTTTCCATTCAATTATTACTTATAGCCATTGTCTATGTTCCCACTAAACTAAGGTCTTTTTGTTTTTTACTTGTTAAATTCTTATTTGGTGAAGAATTAAACCTTTTCACTGTAACGTAAATTTAAAATATGTTATCTCAAAAACTAAAAAGAAAAAGGGTAAGAAGGAGAGAGGAAGGAAATATAATTATGTTCTTAGAGTTGTTATCTACAAATCATATTGTGTGTTAAAAAACAATTAAAAATTAAAATAAAAACGTTAAGAAAAACTCCATCAGCTGCTACTATAATGTAAACATTTTCTGTGGCCCAACATTCTGCAGAGGAAAAGCATGAAGAACACGTAATGTGAAAGTGAGAGCACACCCAGAGAAGCTAGAATCACATCTTAGACGTGCGGGACCTGCCGACTTGCCTGTGGTATCAAGCAAAGTAAAGAGCTAAGAAGAAAATGAAGAGGAAGACCAGGAGTAACCAGCCTGGGTTCTGGTACCACTAAGAGCAAGGCCTCAACAGCAAGATTTCAAAGTTGCTTCAAGACTTACCTATCTGGGGCATCCCCACGTGCCTGGGACGCCATCTGAGTGCTGTCCCTGGCGCTCTGCTTTCCCTACCCTGCCCAGAAATGTAGAGTCCTTTTTGGACTCAACATGTGAGTCTCTAGTTTGTCAAAAAGTTCTTACCTCCTAATTCAGCTGCTTCTAAGAAAGACCTCAAGGTCTCTAACTGGGGGTTCACACCACTGCTCAGCTGTACTGGACCCAGTAATTCTTCATGTGCAGCCAGGTCAAGTTTTGGACCTAATTAGCCTCAGCAAACCCCTCGCTACAACATGCAGTGTCACTCGAGATACTCCAACTCACTTGAACGGATGGCCTTCTTCTGACTTCTGCACAGCTTGGATGACAGACTTGTAGACCCTGAAGCTGATGGTGACAGACAGAAGAGCCAGGATGAGGTAAGAAACCACACTGATAACGCTGAAGGCTGCCAGGGAGAGCAGCATGATCAGCGTGGTGCCAAAGACAAAGCCAGTCTTCTTCACGTCTCGCCAGAAAATCAGATCGTGCACTGCCAAAGGAAAAAGGAAAGGAGGTTATAAGAACAGCTGCCAGCCACCAGGCCAGGACTGCTCCCCAGCTCGGGGAGCACCCCACAAGCACACAGATCCAGGCACACCTCACTTATCAAAGCTAACTTAAAATGCGCAAACTGGGATGTGGGCTACCCAGCTGGAGTTCCCAGCTCCTGGCCTCAGTCTGGCCTAGCCCTGGCTGTTGCAGGCAACTGGGAAGTGAAGGAAAATAGATCAGGCTCTATCAGCATCAGTTACAGCAAAACATGTTTCCGTGTTAGTCTGAGAAGAAGCCAGCAAGGATGATGGGTAGGAAATCATACAATTATCTAAACCATAATGCTTCTGAAAGTGAGAGGGGCGCTATTAATAATTACGTCAGGAAGTTGCATAAACCAGGACCAATCCCAGGTAACGGGGTCTTTCGTACAAACTGGAAAAATCTAAGCTCTTCTACTTAAAGACACCTCAGAACCTGGATGACAGCTGCTGGCACTGCACCAATGACACTACCATTTGCATTTCAGTCCATTAAAAGGACATGTCGACACTAACAGCCCTGCTGCGAGCTCCCTTACTCGGCCAAAGAAGGGCTTTGTAGCTGGAGACACAGGAGTTTGAGTTGTGGTATTTCTAACTACATGACTTTGACCTTCCCAAGCCTCCACATTCTTCTTCTTCTTCTTTTTTTTTTTTTTTTGGACAGGCAGAGTGGACAGTGAGAGAGAGAGAGACAGAGAGAAAGGTCTTCCTTTGCCGTTGGTTCACCCTCCAATGGCCACCGCGGTTGGCGCGCTGCGACCGGCGCACCGCGCTGATCCGATGGCAGGAGCCAGGTGCTTCTCCTGGTCTCCCATGGGGTGCAGGGCCCAAGCACTTGGGCCATCCTCCACAGCACTCCCTGGCCACAGCAGAGAGCTGGCCTGGAAGAGGGGCAACCGGGACAGAATCCAGCGCCCCGACCGGGACTAGAACCTGGTGTGCCGGCGCCGCAAGGTGGAGGATTAGCCTGTTGAGCCACGGTGCCGGCCTAACCACATTCTTATTTTTAACATGAATAAAATCCTCTGGGGCTGGCAGCAGTAGGTTAATCCTCCGCCTGTGGTGCCAGCATTCCATATAGGCGCCGGTTCTAGTCCAGGCTGCTCCTCTTCCAATCCATTTGGGGAGTGAACCAATGGATGGAGAACCTCTCTCTGTCTCTCCCTCTCACTATCTGTAACTCTACCTCTCAAATAAATAAAAATAAAATCTTAAAAAAAGAAAACCCTCTAAGACCATTATCTGAAACCTAGCCTTGGTGGAGCCAAAGGAAGTTAACTTGAGATCAAGAAAACACTAAGAAGACACCAACTGTATCAGAGCAACCAATTCTGGTTGGAGACTCTGGTCAGGGAACATGACTTACTAAGAGAAGGAAGAGGTATTATGGTCCTGAAAGGAAACCGGGACCCAGCTAGTGATGTTGCAAAGGCGAGAGAAAACTGGGAGGCAGGGGAAGGTGCTGTGGTGCAGTGGGCTAAGCTGCTGCTTGGATGCCCAAATCCCATACTGAGTGCCAAGTCTCACCTCTGCTTCTTTTTCTTTTCTTTTTTTTTTTTTTTTTTGACAGGCAGAGTTAGAGAGTGACAGAGAGAAAGGTCTTCCTTTTCCGTTGGTTCACTCCCCAAATGGCTGCTATGGCAGGTGCGCTGTGGCTACCAATCCGAAACCAGGAGCCAGGTGCTTCCTCCTGGTCTCCCACGTGGGTGCAGGGCCCAAGCACTTGGGCCATCCTCCACTGCCTTCCCGGGCCACAGCAGAGAGCTGGCGTGGAAGAGGAGCAACCGGGACAGAATCTGGCACCCCAATTGGGACTAGAACCCGGGGTGCTGGCGCCGCATGCAGAGGATTAGCCAAATGAGCTGCGGCGCCGGCTCCACCTCTGCTTCTGATCCAGCTTCCTGCTAATGTGCACCCTGGGAGGCAGCAGATGATGTCTCAAGTGCTGGGGTCTCTACCACCCATGTGGGAGACCTGGATGAAATTCTTGGCTAATTTTTAAAAAAGATTTATTTGAGAGGTAGAGTTACAGACAGAGAGAGGGAAAGACAGAGAGAAAGCCTTCCAACTGCTAGTTCACTCCCAAATGGCTCCAACAGCCCAGGGCTGGGCCAGGCCAACACTACGAGTCAGGGCCTTCTTCCAGGTCTCCCACATGGGTGCAGGTGCCCAAGCACTTGGGCCATCTTCTGCTTCCAGGCGCATTAGCAGGGAGCTGGATTGCAAGTGGAGCAGCCGGGAATTGAACAGGTGCCCTACATGGAATGTCAGCACTGCAGGCGGCAGCTTTACTCATCTTGCCACAGCTGGCCCCTTAAATATCTGCTTATTTTCACCTACTTGAAAGTGTGAGTGACTGGGGGGTGAGGGCTGGAGCAGAGAGTGATCTTCCGATCATTGGTTCACCCCCCACCAAATGGCCACACCAGCCAGGGCTGAGCCGGGCTGAAACCAGGAGCCTAGAACTCCATCCTGGTCTCCAGTGTGTGGGGCCCAAGCACTTTGGCCATAATCTGCTGCCTCCTAGGATGCATTAGCAGGAAGCTGGATTGAAAGCAGAACAGCTGGGACTTGAACAAGGTACTCTGATATGGGATGCAGGTGACCCAAGCAGCAGCTTAACCCCAAGCACTATAACCCCCGCCCCATGGCTCCTGGTTTCAGAACCAGCAGGTTCACTGTGTGTCTTTGAGTCCCAGTACCATGTCAGAGTTCCCAGGGCTACAAGAACCGTTTCAATATAGATTGCTGAGATCACTGTCATGATACCCTGGGGTATCATGGATACCCTGTGTCTTGGAGTACAAAACAATGAGCACCAGTATCACTTCGACAGTATTTCTACCTGAACCTTAGAACCTGAATCTCACGAGAAAATACCTAAGCAATTCAGCCAGGCAAACAGTCTAAAACACAGCTGACCTGTTCTCTTTGGAAATGTCAATGGTGTAAAACACAAAGGCTGAAGGCCTTTTTTAGATTAAAGAAAGTAAGGAGAAATGGTAACATGTAAATGCAAAGTGTGATCCCAGACTGGATCCTGGATAAAGGGGTTAAAAATACCTAAAAAGACACCCCTGGGACAACTGAGAACATCTGAATGAGGCGGGGGTTGAGGACATGGGTGGTTGTCGTGGGGGTCAAGATGCGATTTGGGACGCCTGCATTCTGTATCTGAGTACTTGAGTTCCAGTCCAGCTCTGCCCCCAATTCTAGCTTTTGTGCACCTGGGAGGGCGGCAGGTGACGGCTCAAAGTAGTTGGGTCCCAGCTAGCCACATAGGAGACATGGACTGCATTCCCAGCTCCTGTCTCCTGGTTATTACTGGTTTTGGGGGAGTGAAAAAGCAGATGGGAGATCTCTGTATCTTTCAAAATAAATAATTAATCTCAAAAAATTTACAGGGGTAGACAGGCTGGATATTTGTAACTAACTGTTAAATGAATCATGAAAAAGCATGTTTCTATACTGCAGGGGAGGGGTGGATATAGCAGATAAGGTCAAAAGTTAACAAGTGGTAAAACAGAACAAGGTTGTATGGCTTTTATTTTTAATACAATGTTTACAATTCTTGTAAGACTTTTGCAATTATTTCAAGACAGAAAAGAAAGAAGAGAAAAGAAAGGAAAGAAAAAAGCTTACAGAACAAGGCTGGAGCCCAGAAACAAAAGGACCTTGATGTCTCAGAGAAGGAAAAAGGAATAAAGACACAGCCTAAATGCAAATTAGAATTTCCTACTTTTGTGCAAATTAGAAAAAGCCACCCTGTCCCATGAACTTTACTGCCACCTGCTGGAAAATTTTTATAAGAAATACTCAGGCCGGCGCCGCAGCTCACTAGGCTAATCCTCCGCCTTGCGGCGCCGGCACACCAGGTTCTAGTCCCGGTCGGGGCACTGATCCTGTCCCGGTTGCCCCTCTTCCAGGCCAGCTCTCTGCTGTGGCCCGGGAGTGCAGTGGAGGATGGCCCAAGTGTTTGGGCCCTGCACCCCATGGGAGACCAGAAGAAGCACCTGGCTCCTGCCATCGGACCAGCGTGGTGCGCCAGCCGCAGCGCGCTACTGCGGCGGCCATTGGAGGGTGAACCAACGGCAAAAGGAAGACCTTTCTCTCTCTCTCTCACTGTCCACTCTGCCTGTCAAAAAAAAAAAAAAAAAAAAAAAAAAGAAATACTCAAACCACTAGGATGACACGTTGAGTAACATCCCTTAGAGGTGTGCAGTGTAACAGTATAGAAGGCTCTGGGCTCAGCGTTTTAAAGTAAATGGTGGAATTATAGTCTAGGTGAGAAGGGGGACTTAGGGAATGAAAGCAAACTGAGGAAGAGCTTGGAAAAGATGGTCCAACAAATCCAACTCCACAGCTTGCTCCTTCACTTTATCCAGTCCTGGTCAGGGGCTATTTGCTCAGAGACTGACTGTCCTATCAAATACCCCTGCATTCTCATAACTGTCTCTTCAGAGCACCTATCAGCTGGGGCTGGCATTGTGGGACAGCGGGTTAAGCCACCACCTGTGACAATGGCATCCCACGTGAGCACTGGTCCAATGCGCCTGGGAAGGCAGTGCAAGATGGCCAAGTAGCTGAGGCCTTGCCACCTATGTGGGAGACCTGGATGGAGTTCCAGGCTCCTAGCTTCAGCAGGGCCCAGCACTGGCTCTTGTGGCCATTTGGGGAGTGAACCAGTGGGTGGAAGATCTCTCTCTCTCTCTGTGTACCTTTCCCTTTCAAATAAAATAATCAAAAAGGAACACCTTTCAGTTTATTTATTTGTTACAGGTTCATGTATCTGTTAGTGAATGCTCAAACATGGGCCACACTAATGACCAAGAGGCAGCATAACCACGGCTTCTGGCTGTCTCCAGGTAATCCCCCTCAACCAATCTATGTACACAACTCTTTTGAGCTTGAAAGGATTCTGAGTTCAGAATGCCAAAGAAGGAAACTGACATGGTCTTTGGAAACTTCCTTTGCGATCCCCTGGGAAAGAGGAGGATAAAAATATGAGGAAGAAGGGAGGCAAGGGGCAGCTGCCAAAGTTTAAAATGAGAAGTCGCCAGACTCAGTTCCGGCTCACTTCACAACCAGGAACCAACAAGAGATGGCAATTGTTCGCTTCCATGGAATTTTCCGTTTTCTACTTCCATTCATCTGTTCTGCTTTTCTTTTTTTCAGAGGTACAGAGAGGGCCAGAGCTGCTATACTGTGGTTCATCCCCCCAATATCCACAATGGAGAATGCAATCCAGGTTTCCCATGTGGACTGCAGGAATCCAGTCAGTCGAGCCATCACGGCTGCTCCCCGGGTCTGGATGAGCAGGACGATGGAGTCAGGAGCAGGTACTGATCTGGGATGCAGATGTCTTCTTTTCTCCTTTTAACTGACATTTATTTTATACTGAATGTATTCCTGAGCCATAAGTTTTTGCTTCTTTAGTTTCTTCTGGGATCTTTTTCTTCTGTGACACCCCCTGTTCTGGTTTAGGATCAATCTGTTCCTCTTCAGTGAGGATCGTCTCAGTGTGGCACGGGGAGCTCACGCATGGGTTAATCCGACCATGGGCTCCGCAGGGTGGTGGCGCATGTTGGGAGCTCTGTTCATTTGGATGTGTTCAATGACCAGAGAATCTACATCCAAACTCTTCAGCTCAGCATTACTTTCTGCATTTTTCAACATGTGCAACAGTGGTGCTGTGGCATAGCGGGTAAAGCCACTGCCTACAGTGCCGGCATCCCATATGGGCACTGGTTCAAGTCCTGGCTGTTCTATTTCTGATTCAGCCCTCTGCTATGGCCTGGGAAAGCAGAAGATGGCCCAAGTGCTTGGGCCCATGCACCCACACGGGAGACCTGGAAAAAGCTTCTGGCTTTTGATTGGCACATCTCTAGCTGTTGTGACCATTTGGGGAGTGAACTAGTGGATGGAAGACTTTTCGCTCTCTGTCTCTCTGCCTTTCTAAACAATAAACAAACATTTAAGAAAATCTGTATATATGAAATACCTGAGGGGCTGGTGCTGTGGCATAGCGGGTAAAGCTGTTGCCTGTAGTGCCAGCATCCCATATGGGTGCCAGTTCAAGTCCCAGCTGCTACACTTCTGATTCAGCTCTCTGCTACGGCCTGGGAGTGCAGTGGAAGATGGCCCAAGTCCTTGGGCCCTTGAACCCGCATAGGAAGACCCGGAGGAAGCTCCTGGCTTCGGATAGGCACAACTCCGGCTGTTGCAGCCAAATGAGGGGTGAATTAGCGGATGGAAGCTCTCTCTCTCTGCCTCTCCTCTCTCTGTGTAACTCTGACTTTCAAATAAATAAATCTTTTTAAAATACTTGAAATTTGTTCACATTAAAAAATAAATAAAAAAACATGCAACAGAAAGTCGGCACTTTCTGTGTGCCACTGACCCTGTGTCCAACCCCACTGCTTGGCCTAGACACACCAACTCCACCACTGTACTGCAGGAATAGCTCAGATTGCTTCTTTAATGTGACATCTTTCAGGTATTTGGTGGCTTTTCAAATATGCCTATCCTTGATGGCCTGGGCAGTTTCTTGGGTATTCTTGAAGTGAATATGAAGATGTGAACCTCTTGATTTGCACGATTTTGTGGGGTTTTCTAGGTCAAGTGAGTAGGAAACCATTTTTGCAGATCACCAAGACACCAAACCTCTGGAGTTGCAAGTCAGCATGGACTACAAGCTGTCTGTGCTGCTGCCTGCATAGGGGCCCTGCCACCCCCATTCCTACCCATCATGTCCGTCTGCAGGCAGCAGAGGCTGGCTGGTTCCGGAGCCCAGAGATCTTCATCACTAGGCCAAATATCTACTCCATGTTCCTTATTTGTTGATGTGTTCTTTTTCCTTCCCCACCCTTCTCTTCTTTAAGATTTGTTCATTTGAAAGGCAAAGTGACACAAAGAGAAGACACACACATACATACACACAGAGATAGATAGACAGACAGACAGACTTTCCATCTGCTGTTTTACTTCCCAGATGGCTGTAACAGACATGTTGGGGCTAGGCTGAAGTCAAGAGCCTGGACTCCATCCTGGTCTCCCATGGGGTGGCAGGGTCCCAAGTACTTGGGCTATCTTCCGCTGCCTTCCCAGGCACAATGCAGGAAGCTGGATAGAAGTGGGGTAACCAAGACTTACACTAACACTCTGATATGGGATACTGGTGTTGCAAGCAGTGGCTTAACCCGTTGTGCCATAATGCTGCCTGTTTTCTTTCATCAAGTTTTACTAAATGCCTGTTACATGTCAGGTTAGTGTTGGGAACTGGAAGTACAACATACACGTGAATAAGGCAAACAAGACCTTTCTATTCCAGTGAGGAAGAAAGGCAATGAATAACAAAATCAACCACTAGTAACAGAGGTCCCCATGATGAGAACGAGGTACGTGGACACACGCACTACTTTACACAGGTGGTCAACAGAAGCCTCTCGGAGGAGCTGGCAGGAAAGAATATTTCAAGGAGCTGGTGGAGGCAGCGCTGTGGTGCAGTGGTTTAATGCCCTGGCCTGAAGTGTCGGCATCCCATATGGGTGCCGGTTTGAGTCCTTGCTGCTCCACTTCTAATCCAGCTTTCTGCTATGGCCTGGGGAAGCAGTAGAAGATGGCCCAAGTATTTGGGCCCCTGCACCCATGTGGAAGACCTGGAAGAAGCTCCTGGCTCCTGGCTTCGGATTGGTGCAGTTCCAGCCGTTGTGGCCAACTGGAGTGCCAGGCACGAGGATGGGCTAAATGGCATGAGACAAGGCTGTGAAGGCCAGCAGGGACTAATTCATAGAGTGGGTCTCCCACATGGGTGCAGGGGCTCAAGTACTCGGGCCATCTTCCACTGCTTTCCCAGGCGCAATAACTAGGAGCCAGATGGGAAGTGGAGCAGCCAGGACTCGAACCGGCACTTACAGGGAAGCCAATGTTGCAGGTGGTAGGTTAATCTGCTATGCTACAATGCCGGCTTCATACATGATCTAAACAGGACACTCAACACTTAACTGCTAAACAGCAAATGGACTGGAAAGAGGCAAGAGTGCAGGCCGGAAGACCCCTAGGAAATCAATATGGAGGCTCAACAAGATAAGGACCAATATAACAAAATCAACTGTATTTCCACATACTAGTATTAACCAAAAATTGAATTAGAATAGCATAAAATATGAAATACCTAGGTATAATCCTGATAAAAGATATAAAGGCTTATATACTAAAATCTGCAAAACATGTCTGAGATAAACTAACAAAGACATAAATTAATAGCACTACAGTTTTCAATGAGCTGGAAGATTCAAAATTGCTAAGATGATAACTGTCCCCAGGCTGGCCGGTAATTCTTTGTAATTCCAATCACAATTCTAGGAGACATTTTTCGTAGAAATGGAAAATCTGATTCTAAAACTATTATGGAAATGCTAAGGACCTGGAAGAGACAAAACAACTTTAGAAAAGAACATTAGAGGACTAATTTCATGATTTCTATAAAGCTGCCATTATCAAGAGGGTGTGAGCAAAAAAAAAAGTTGTGTGTGTGTGTGTGTGTGTTACTCTGTTAGCACTATGATTTGACAGAATGGAGGGTAAAGGTTAAAGTGCAACACAGCTCCAGCCGTTGCGGCCAACTGAGGAGTGAACCATCAGATGGAGGACCTCTCTCCTCTCTGTGTAACTCTGACTTTCAAATAAATAAATCTTAAAAATAAAAAAAGGGGCTGGCGCCACAGCTCACTAGGCTAATCTTCAGCCTGAGGCGCCGGTACCCTGGTTTCTAGTCCCGGTTGGGGTGCTGGATTCTGTCCCAGTTGCTCCTCTTCCAATCCAGCTCTCTGCTATGGCCCGGGGAAGGCAGTGGAGGATGGCCCAAGTGCTTGGGCCCTGCACCCGCACAGGAGACCGGGAGGAAGCACCTGGCTCCTGGCTTCGGATCGGCACAGCGCGCCTGCCGCAGCAGCCATTTGGGAGTGAACCAATGGAAGGAAGACCTTTCTCTGTCTCTGTCTCTCTCTCACTAACTCTGCCTGTCAAAAAAAAAAAAAGAAAGAAAAGAAAAGAAAAGAAAAAAAGAAAACCGTTCTACCATTTACTTGGTAACCTAAGACAGAAATATGGAAACAGGGCTCACTCTTCCTTCTACCTCATCTCTGAAAATCAAAGACTGTGGCCGAGAAAAGTCTACCTTCTTGAATCTATCACAGGAAAATAAGATCTTAATGTTGGTTCATTTTCAATGAAGATTCCTAAACCTTTTTGGGTCCAGAAGGTACTTAATATGAGCAGGTTATTTAGAGAAGACTGTCCAAAGTAGTGGCTCTCAGCTGGATGGGACAGTTCCACACCATGAACAAACTGTTGCTTCCCTCGAGATTCTGATATGCCTCAAGTGCAGAATCGCAGCCCAGAAGAGCTACCGCTTCAGATTGGGAGCACCCTCTGCTGTGGGTGTGCTGGAGCAGAACACCACTGACAGCCAGTGGGCTAACCAACCGCCACACAAGTGAATGATCTCACACTTGTATGAAGGAGTCAAAATGTACCAAAGTAAACTCATTTTTTAATTCTACTTCTGAGATAGGACAAAACCTTGGCTAATTTCTTCCTCAAAGCCTAAAGGGAACTGATCCAAGCTGGTTCAATGCGTTCTGAGAAAATGAAAGCTAAAAGTTCTCAGAAGAGCAAACCCAACACAACCTTACATTCAGACTTTATTACCTAACACTTATTTTCATTTCAAAGATCCATGACAAAATGTTTAAAATTGTGAGATAAATTAGTTTGCCTATTATGCCTTTTTATTACCATTTCAATACCTGATCCAGCTGCCTTTTATGATTTTTAAGTAAAATCAGTAATTTCTGCTACCTTAATTATTGTGGTGGAGGCAGATGAAGTGTTGTATTTTACCAAGAATGTTTATGTTGCTGACAGAATTAAGATCGACTCCTTTTTATTTTCCAAGCCTCTGTAATGAGGCCATATTATTTCTGTTTTAAAAACTAACGCTGGGGCTTGCACCGTGGCTTAGTGGGTAATGCTGCTGCCTGCAGTGCTGGCATCCCATATGGGTGCTGGTTCTAGTCTCGGCTGCTCCATTTCCAATCCAGCTCTCTGCTATGGCCTGGGAAAGCAGTAGAGGATGGCCCAAGTGCTTGGGCTCCTGCACCCACATAGGAGATCCGGAAGAGGCTCCTGGCTCCTGGCTTCAGATCAGCCCAGCCTCAGCTGTTGTGGTCATTTGGCGAGTGAACCAGTGGATAGAAGATTTCTCTCACTCTGAGTTTCTCCTCTCTTTCTCTCTGTAACTCTGCCTTTCAAATAAAGTAAATCTTAAACAAAACAAAACAAAACAAAACCCAAAACCTAAATGCTGTCTCCCACCCATATTACAGTACCTACATTATACCAACAGAGGGCACTCAGACATCCTGTGCCAATTCAAGCAGAACAGCAGTAAATGGTGCTGGTTGCCTACCCTTTTATTATTGACTCTGCGGGAAAATTCTTCATTTGATCAACTTCAGCCACTTCCAAAGGTTAATTGAATTTAATATACCCTTCCAAGTATACATATCAAAGGTAGAAAGGAAAGGCTGTTCAAATGCTAATTCTTAAAAAATAAATGTGAAATTCTTTCACAACTTACTCAGCTTTAACTTCATTAAAAAAAAAAGAAAAAGAAAAAGAAAAAGAAAACTCACCCAAAAGGCAGAGGGAGCACACAGTGTTATCTTTCATCCGCTGGTTCACTCCCCAAATGGCCACAATGGCCAAAGCTGGGCCAGGCTGAAGCCAGGAACCAGGAACTTCAACCAGGTCTCCCACATGAGTGCAGGGGCCAAATCACTTGGGTCATCCTCCATTGCTTTCCCAGGCACATTCACAGGGAGCTGGACAGAAAGTGTAGCAGCCGGGACTTGAACCAGCACCCAGATAGCATGCCAGCACCACAGGTAGCAGCTTTACCCACTATGCCTCAGTACTGGGCCCAAATAAATAAGCCATTAAGAGAAGTCAATATACAAAATTTGAAGAAAATTTTTAAGAGAATCTAAACTTGTCTGTACTAACTACAAGGAAAAAGAACCAACCTTTGTGACTACAAAATGGGAACTGCTCATTAGTAACAGGAAAACAGGCAGGTTTTAAAAATATAAACAACTAATACATGTAAAAGAAAAAGATGAAGAGGTTTTCATACAGACTTTTTTGGGGGGTGTTACTTTTACATTAAAAGTTACAATAATAAATGAAGCCGCTTTTTGAATTGCAAAAGGTATCAGATGATGTGCCTGTAAATTCAAATTTGAAATGGGTTAATAGTCTGCTTACTACAGATTTACCCTTAACCAAAGAAATTCCCCTCAAAATGGCCCACAGAGGTCACTGGCAGAACATGTGCAGTCACTGGGAAACACAGACACACATGCTTTTCGCCACAAATGAGTCTGGCAGCAGGCCAAAGGAATTTGTGGGAACCCCTTTCAAACTAACATTCCTCCCAGACTCTCAGAAAAAATAGTTTCTTGTTCATTAAAATAATCTAACATCTCCTTTGCCCTCAATTTCAGTTTTATAAAGCACAGAAAACAAAATGGCATTGATTACCATTCCCCAAATGAATAGTTGGGTGGCTGTGAAAGTGTGAACTTTTGACCTTAGTTATCTAAAGAATATAATTAAGACAACAAATGCAATGCTGAATCACTCTGAAATGGATAGACACACAACACTCTGGCTTTCATTTTTCTTTTATCCTTTTCTTTCCTACTAGACCCAGCTGGGTTTTTGTATGCTCTGGATCACTACGAACTTTATCAATTAAGGAACAGTGCTTATTTAAGCCTCCAGAAGACATCAGATCCAATCTAAACTTAAACAAAACATTAGTTGCTAATGATAATGGAAGTTCAACTAAATTTAAAAAATAATTTAATACCCTTTGCGCATCCTTATTTCTAATTCAGCATTCTATGCTACAAAGGTAGGATCATAACAGCATATATTGCCACACTGATTATGTTCTTCCAAAAAAGCCAACAGTCTCTAAAATCCTTATCAGTAATTGGCAAGAAAAACATGAAAAGCAAAGAAAGTGTTTGATAATGCACATATCCTTGGTTTTGGAAATCTTAATCTTTTTCCTTAGCAACTCTACAGGGTTTTTCTCATGGACACAATGGGCTTACATATATATGTATAGGAACCACACCTAGATTATAGCATGAAAGCCTTGTTTCTACTTTTTATTGTGGTACAATGTATCCAGTTCAGTGGCATTCGTTACATTCAGATTGTTATGCAGGCTATCATATTATAATATCATATGGATATTAATGATATAATTAATGATAATATCATATGGATATTATCACCACTATCCATGGAACTTTTGATATACAACCGCTTAAGTATGTATCCACTCCTCAATCTATCTTCACGCACTTCAAAGTGCACTGCAGGTATCAGGAAACCTACTTCAGCTTCCAAATCATTACACTAAAGTTCGACTGGTTTAGTGTTTTTCTTTTGATGCAAAATTGGCATGGAGTGAAACACATAATACATTAAGTTTGAACACATGCACACATCTATGCAAGTCTATCAGGCCACAGGGTGTTATTGTTACCCCAAAAAGCTCCCTCATGTTCCTTGCCAGAGGCAACCACAGTTGATTTTTCTCTCTCCATTAAGCAGTCTGCATATTCTACATTTCACATAAATGTAATCATGCAAAATTATTCATTTGGTCCTGCTTCTTTTACGAGGCATCATTTTTGAGATTCACCCGTCCTGATGGGGGTACTAGCAGATAGCGCTCGCATGGGTTATCTAGTCTCTAACTGTTGGACAACAGGATTCTGAGCTTTGTGCTACTAGGGACGAAATGACTATGAATATGAGTATATACAATTCCAGAAACTGAATTCTACCAACAACCAGTGAGCCTGCAAGAGGTCTCACGAGACTGAAACCCTGACTTAGATCTGGTGATTTCTGAATTACACTCTATTTCGATCCAGCAAAACCTGGAACAGAGGAGTCAGCTAATGCATGCTGGAGTCCTGACCCAGGGAAACTGTAAGATAATATACGTGTTGCTTTAGGTTGCCAGGTTTGTGGTAATTTGTTACCTCAGTGTTTTCTATTTTCTTTGATCTATTTGTTGATGCTTCTGCCAGTACCTCTGTCTTTATTACTGAGTTTTACAATCTTTTAACATAAATAGTCCAAGTTCTTTAATTTTGTTCTTTTCCAAGACTGCTTTGGATTTGCTAGGTTCTGGGTATTCCATAGGAATTTCAGAACTGACTCTCAATTTTGGCAAAAAAATTCTTCTGGGGCCATGGTTATTAAACGGTATTGAATTCAAATGGTCCTGGGTAGAACTGACATCTTGACAACACCATCTCTCCTTTTAAGCAATTCTTTAGCTTCCATAGTTTTCAGTATACAGGTCTACATCTAGTATCTTTCCTGTAATCTCGCTAAAATGGCTTATTAGTCCTAGTAAGTGGTTTGTAAATTCCCTGGAATCTTCTATGTGAATAATCATATCTCTAAATTAAGACAGCGTAGCCTCTTCTCTTTTCTTCTTTTCTATTTTTTGCTGTAAATCAGTGGCTGGGCCCTCCAGTATGATCTGGTGTATAAATGGTGCCTTGTCCCCAGTCTCAGGAGGATTCACTATTTCAGCACAAAGCACGCTATCAGCTGCAGATTTCAACTGCTGCCATTTATTAAAGATGCCCTCCTATTTCCAGTTTTTAGAAATAGAAGATGTTGGGACTTTTTCAAATGCTTTTCTTCTATCAGTTGAAACAATGACATAGGCTTCCTTATTATGCTAATGTGACAAATTACACTGATTATCCAATCTTAAAACAACTTTATATGCCTGTAACAAACCTTTAGTCACGATGCATTAATCTTTTAAACTGGTAATTTGATTTAATATCTTATGAAGGATTTTTCATCTATATTCGTGAAGGATAAAGTAATTTCTATACTTTCATGATAAATAACTTGCTACACTTTCATGATGTCTCTGTTGCATTTTCTTATTAATGGATATATATGTGTTGTCATGTGTGTCTAACAAGATATACATGACATGTGTGTTTAACTCTAGTCTGAGTTGAGACATTTGCTCTATCTTCTTCTTCTTAAATTCTTAAATGCTTGAAGGAAACCCCTAATGAAACCTCTGGGCCTAGAGCTTTCTTTGTGGGAAGATTTCTGATAATGAATTTAATTTCCTTAATACAGATTAGCTTTGGTAAATTATAATTTTCAAGGAATTTGTCCATTTCCTTTAAGTTGATGAATTTGTTAGCCTAATGTTTTAGTTTTTATTTATTTGAAAGGCAGAACAAGAGAGAGAAGGGC
Source organism: Lepus europaeus (assembly GCF_033115175.1). Classification (NCBI taxonomy): domain Eukaryota; kingdom Metazoa; phylum Chordata; class Mammalia; order Lagomorpha; family Leporidae; genus Lepus; species Lepus europaeus. The sequence continues at coordinate 7,454,687 of NC_084833.1, forward strand.
AGATAGAGAGAGATCTTCTATCTTCTGGTTCACTTTGCAGATGTCCACAACAATTGGGTCTAGGCCAGGCTAAAGCCAGGAGCTAGGAACTCCATCTAGGTCTCCCATGCAGGTAGCAAGAAACCAAGCACTTGAGCCATCGTATGCTGTCTTCCCAGGTGTATTAGCAGGAAGCTGGATCAGAAGTGAAGCAGCTAGAATTCAAATCAGCACTCTAATATGGGATGTTGGTGTTGGAAATAGCAGCTTAACCTACTATGAAATGCCAGCCCCTGGCCTGTTTTTCACATTATTATTCTTTTAGTAGGATCCAAAGTGACAGTCTCTTTTTTATGCTTGATATTGGTAATTTGTGTTCTGTTTTTCTTGGGTCAGTCAAGAAATAATTTTGTTGATCTTTCCAGGAACCAAATTTTAGCTTTGCTAATCTTCTCTATTTGTTTCTTCATCCCACTGATTTCTGCTTTTATCGTTATTTCTTTCCTTCTACTTAACTCTGGGTTTTTGCTCTCTTTCTAGATTTAAGTTGAAATCTTAGTTTACTGATTTTTAGATTTTCCTATCTAATATAAGCATCTAGAGCTATAAATTTCCCTCAGCACTGTATTCCCCAAGTTTAATGTCTTATGTTCACTGTCATTCAGTTTAAAGCATTTAAAATTTTTCTTTCAATTTCTTCTTGGATCTATAGAGTAGACACATGTCTTGTTTAATTTCTAAATATTTGGGGATTTTCCTAGCTATCTTATTTTCATAGTTTTAACATCTCATTATGACCCAGAACACATTTTATATTATTTAAATCCTTTGAACTTTAGAAAGTTGTTTTATGTCCTAACATATTGTCTATATCAGTGAATACATACCTTATATACCTGGGAAAGAATGTGTTCTGCTGTTGGTGGGTACAGTGTTCCTTCCATAAATTTCATCTAGGTCAAAGTGATTGATCATATTGCTTGCATTTGTGTCTTGTTGGTTATCAATTGCTGAGAAAGAAGCACTAAAACCTCAAAGTATGATTACAGAATTGTTTATCTCTCTATTTAATTCTGTCAACTTTTGCTTCGTGTATTTTTAAGTACATACACATTACTGACCATCAAGGCTATCTAATAACATGCTGTTATTTTGGGTAAAACCTTTTGTTTTAGTGTTTTCTGTATTCATAGCATATGTTTATGAATCTTTAGCATATCTTTTCCCACTTATTTACTTCCAAACTTATCTGTCATATATATATATATATCTTAAATGTTATATATTATAAATATATATTAAAAATGTTAGCTTTGGAAAATATAGTTGTTTGAAAAGCAGAGTGACACAGAAAGATCTCTCATCCAAGGGTTTACTCCCCACAAATCAGCAACATCCAAGACTGGGCTAGGCTGGAATTCCATCCAGGCTCCCATTCACTGCCTCCCAGGTGCATTAGCAGGAAGCTGGATAGGAAGCATAGAGTAGCCAGGAGTCAAACCAGGCACTCTTATATGGGATGTGGGTATCCCAAGCAGGGGCTTAACCCACTGTGTCATTACACTTGTCCCTGTACTTTTTAAAAAAAGATGTATTTATTTATTTGAAAGAGTTATAGAGATAGAGAGGCAGAGGCAGAGACAGAGAGAGAGGTCTTCCATCTGCTGGTTCACTCCCAACATGGCCCCAACAGCCGGAGCTAGGCTGATCTGAAGCCAGGAGCCAGGAGCTTCTTCCAAGTCTCCCATGTGTGTGCAGGGACCCAAGGACTTGGGCCATCTTCTACTGCTTTCCCAGGCCATAGCAGAGAGCTGTATTGGAAATGGAGCAGCCCATATGGGATGCCAGCACCGCAAGCGGTGGCTTTACCTGCTATGCCCCAACCTCAGCCCTATTGTCCTGTATTTTTAAAGTACATCTTTTACAATTAGCAAATGGTTGGGTCTTCATTTTTTTATGCAGTCTGCTAATCTTCATTAAAAGTTCTATTTGTCTATTTATTTGAAAGGCAGAGATAGAGAGATAGAGCAGCGTCTCCTACTGCCTTGCTTACTCCCCAAACATTTACAACAGCCAGGGCTAGGCTGGGCTGAGCCAGGAGTCAGGAACTCTATCCTGGTCTCCCACACGGTGGCAGGAACCCAAGCTTGGACTATCACCTGCCACCACCAGGGTGCACCACAGGTAGGAATCTGGAAATCATGAGCCGAGCCACACTTGGACCTAGGCTCTCTCAGAGACGGAGACAATGTGATTTTTCCTGACTGCTGTAGCAAAAACCTGACCCAACCTTAATCTACTGATTGTTGTGTTTAGTTCATTTATCACATAGCTGCATTAAATCTCCCAGTTTCTTCTTCATTTTTTTTATTTCCCTTTTCTGCTCTTTTGGATTATTTGAATATTTAGATTCATTTATTACTTTTTTTTTTTTTTTTTTTTTTTTTTGGGACAGGCAGAGTGGACAGTGAGAGAGAGACAGAGAGAAAGGTCTTCCTTTGCCGTTGGTTCACCCTCCAATGGCTGCCGCGGCCAGTGCTCTACGGCCGGCGCACCGCGCTGATCTGAAGCCAGGAGCCAGGTGCTTCTTCTGGTCTCCCATGGGGTGCAGGGCCCAAGCACTTGGGCCATCCTCCACTGCACTCCTGGGCCATAGCAGAGAGCTGGCCTGGAAGAAGGGCAACTGGGACATAATCCGGCGCCCCAACCGGGACTAGAACTGGGTGTGCCGGCGCCGCTAGGCGGAGGATTAGCCTGTTGAGCCACGGCGCCAGTGTCATTTATTGCCTTTTTAGGTGTATTATTTTAGTGGTCATTCTATTAACTGCAACACACATCCTTGATTTTGTAGTTTACTTAAAATTTTGTTTTTCTTTTTTTTGACAGGCAGGGTGGACAGTGAGAGAGAGAGAGACAGAGAGAAAGGTCTTCCTTTTTGCCGTTGGTTCACCCTCCAATGGCCGCTGCGGCCGGCGCATCTCACTGATCCGAAGCCAGGAGCCTTTCCCGGTTTCCCATGTGGGTGCAGGGCCCAAGCACTTGGGCCATCCTCCACTGCACTCCCGGGCCACAGCAGAGAGCTGGCCTGGAAGAGGGGCAACCGGGATAGAATCTGGCGCCCCAACCGGGACTAGAACCCGGTGTGCTGGCGCCGCAAGGCGGAGGATTAGCTTGTTAAGCCACAGCACCGGCCTACTTAAAATTAATACTGTATCACTACATAAAAAAAGGTGCCTATGATGGGTTCATACAATCTTGTCTTTTCTGTTAACGCTTATCATCTGAAATAAACATTATAATCTCCACACATATCATGAGAAAAACAAGTCTACTATATTTACTCAGGTATTTACCACTTCCAGTGCTCTCCATTTCTTCCTGAAAGTTCTAGTTTCTATCTAGTATCATTTTCCTTTAACATTTCTTGTAATGGGGGCTTCCAATGACAAATTCAGTTTTATACAAAAATATCCTTATTTTTGGGTGGATGTTGTGGCACAGTGGATTAAGCTGCTGCTTAGGGTGCCCACCCACATCCCATACTGGAGAGCATGGTTCAAGTCCCAGCTACTCTGCTTCCAATCCAGCTTCCTGCTAATGTGCCTGGGAAGCAGTAGGAGATGCCTCAAGTACTTGAGTCCCTGTCACCCATGTGGGAGACCTGGATGGAGTTCCTGGCTCTCGGTTTTAAGCCTTGCCCAACTTTGGCTGTTGTGGCCAACTGGGGAATAAATAAGGGGATGGAAGATCTGTCACTCTTCAAATAAATCAAAATAAATAACATAAATTTTAAAAATACATAAAAATATCTTTATTCTGCTTTTATTCTCAAAGAGAACTTTTGTGAATATAGAAGTCTGGATTGACAGTTTTCCCCTGATTGTCACTGTCTTCTGTCATCTGTGGTTTCTGTTAAGAAATAGGCTCTATGGGGCTAGTGCTGTGGTGCAGTGGGTTAAGTTGTTGCCTCTAACACTGGCGTCCCACATGGGCACTGGTTTGAGTCCTGGCTGCTCTGATTCTGATATAGCTCCTTGCTAATGTGCCTAGGAAAGTAGCAGAAGATGACCCAAGTGATTGGGCCCCTGCTAGTCATGTGGGAGACCTGGATGAAGCTCCTGGCTCCTGGCTCTGACCAGGCCCAGCCCTGGCAGTTGTGGCCATCTGGGGAGTGAATTAGTAGATGGAAGATCTCTTTATCTTTTCTCTCTCTGTAACTCCGCCTTTCAAATAAATATTAAAAAAGAAGTAAGTTCGGCCGGCGCTGCGACTCAATAGGCTAATCCTCCACCTGCGGCGCCAGCACCCCGGGTTCTAGTCCCGGTCGGGGCACTGGATTCTGTCCCCGTTGCTTCTCTTGAGGTCCAGCTCTCTGCTGTGGCCCGGGAGTGCAGTGGAGGATGGCCCAAGTGCTTGGGCCCTGCACCTGCATGGGAGACCAGGAGGAAGCACCTGGCTCCTGGCTTCGGATCAGCCCTGTGTGCCGGCTGCAGCGGCCATTGGAGGGTGAACCAATGGCAAAAAGGAAGACCTTTCTCTCTGTCTCTCTCTCTCTCTCACTGTCCACTCTGCCTATCAAAAAAAAAAAAAGTAAGTTCTACAATTGTCATTCCCCTGGATGGGTCATTTTTTTCTAGTTACTTTGAAGATTTTCTCCTTATTGTCAAGTTTTCAGCGAGCACTGTACTTGTACAGGAAATGTCTCTTTTCAGACTGGTCCTTGGTTGGCTCCTGGCAGATGGGCTCTGAGCTCTTGGAATACTCTGCCTGATAAGTCTTTTTGGTATTCTTGAGGCATTCGGCCATGCTGTACCATTGTGACTCAGTTTATCCTAACAATATCATTTATGGGGAACACCTGTTTTGGCCTGTGGAGCTGGGGTCTGAGCAGTCATGCAGTATTATCACGGTCACGTGGGCACCAAGGATTGGATGAAGCTCCCTGGTTGGCAACACAGCACACACTATCACACATCTCTGCACAAGAATTAAGTACATCCTTGGGCGACTCCAATTGACCTTTGTCAATTCTAACCTGTGTCTTTCGGCTGTAAACTGTGAGTATAATCGTTTTTGAATCCTGAAGTCCTACTGTAAATCACTGAGCTTAATGGTAGTCTTATGGTCCTCTGACACTTGACCCATGGAATTTTTTTGTTTTTTTTTGTAAGTATCCCAGGAGTTTGCCAGTCTTCTTTGATCAGTAAATGTGCTTTTCATAAAGTTTGAAAATTTGGGACATTTTATCTTCAAATATGCTCTCCAGTAATCTTCTGGGATTCAAATTACAGAACTGGATGTTTTTATTTTGCCCCACAGGTTCCTGAAGCTCTGGTGATATTCTTAAGAAATATGTTTTCTGGGGCTGGTGCTGTGGTGTAGCGAGTAAGGCTGCTGCCTGCAGTGCCAGCACTCCAATGAGTGCTGGTTCTAGTCCCGGCTGCGCCACTTCCAATCCAGCTCTCTGCTATGGCCTGGGAAAGCAATAGAAGATGGCCCAAGTCTTTGGGCCCCTGTACCCGTGTGGGAAGACCTGGAGGAAGCTCCTGGCTCCTGGCTTTGGATCGGCACAGCTTCAGCCACTGCAGCCAACTGGGGAGTGAACCAGAGGATGGAAGACCTCTCTTTCTCTCTGCCCCTCCTCTCTCTGCATAACGCTGACTTTCAAATAAATACATAAATCTTTAAAAAAAAAAAGAAATATGTTTTCTGGGATAGGTATTTATTTTATTTTTAAAGATTTACTTATTTTTTTTTTTTTTAATTTTTGACAGGCAGAGTGGACAGTGAGAGAGAGAGACAGAGAGAAAGGTCTTCCTTTGCCGTTGGTTCACCCTCTAATGGCCGCCGCGGTAGCGCGCTGCGGCCGGCGCACCGCGCTGTTCCGATGGCAGGAGCCAGGTGCTTATCCTGGTCTCCCATGGGGTGCAGGGCCCAAACACTTGGGCCATCCTCCACTGCACTCCCTGGCCACAGCAGAGAGCTGGCCTGGAAGAGGGGCAACCGGGACAGGATCGGTGCCCCGACCGGGACTAGAACCCGGTGTGCCGGCGCCACAAGGCGGAGGATTAGCCTGTTGAGCCACGGCGCCGGCCGATTTACTTATTTTTTTATATATTTTTTTATTTGACAGGCAGAGTTAGACAGTGAGAGAGAGAGACAGAGAGAAAGGTCTTCCTTCCGTTGGTTCACTCCCCAAATGGCTGCTACGGCCGGCGCGCTGCCCCCATCCGAAGTCAGGAGCCAGGTGCTTCCTCCTGGTCTCCCATGCGGGTGCAGGGGCCCAAGCACCTGGGCCATCCTCTACTGCCTTCCCGGGCCACAGAAGAGAGTTGGCCTGGAAGAGGAGCAACCAGGACTAGAACCCGGCGCCCATATGGGATGCCGGCGCTGCGGGCGGAGGATTAACCATGTGAACCACAGCGTCGGCCCAAGATTTACTTATCTGAAAGGCAGAGCTACAGAGAGGCAGAGAGAGAGAGAGAGATCTTCCATCCACTGGTACACTCCCCAACTGGCTACAATGGCAGGAGCTGAGTGGATCCTTAGTCAAGACCCAGGAGTTTCTTCCAGGTCTCCCACGTGGGTGCAGGGGCCAAAGAATTTGGGCCATCTTCTCCTGCTTTCCCAGGTCACAGCAAAGAGCTGGATCGGAAGAGGGGCAACTGGGACTCCAGCCAGCACCCATATAGGATGCCAGTGATGCCGGCAGTGACTTTACCTGCTAAGTCACAGCGCCAGTCCCCTGGGGTGGGCATTTAGCTGATTAGTCACAATGCCTGCATCCCACACTGGAATGCCCGAGCTTCCTCCCTGGCTTTGCTTCCTGATAGTGCAGACCATGGGAAGCAGCAGTGATGGTGCACGTAATCGGGTTCCGGTCACAAATGTGGGAACCTGGACTGAGCTCCTGGCTCAGTTTTGGTCCCAGCTGATGTGAGCACCTCTCTGTGTCTAATACATTTTTTTTTTTAATTAAAAATGATTTATCTTTTTCTTTATCTATCATCAAATTCACTAACTTCTTCCTCTGTCATCTCCATTTTGCTGTTATGGTCACCTGGTGATTTTTAATTTTTAACTACTGTATTTTACAGTTCTAGAATTTCCACTAGGCTCTTTATTTCTAGGTCATTTTTCCCTTTTTTTTAAAGTCAATGTACTCATATTTCCTTTTACTTTATTGCATAATTTTTTTAAAAAAAGATTTGTTTATTTATTTGAAGAGCAAAGTCACAGAAAGAGAGAGAGAGACAGAGAGAGAGAGGTCTTCCATCTGTTGGTTCACTTCCCAAATGGCCGCAATGGCTGGAGCTGTGCCTATCTGAAGCCAGGAGCCAGGAGCTTCTTTCAGGTCTCCCACGTGGGTGCAGGGGCCCAAGCACTTGGGCCATCTTCCACTCCTTTCCCAGGCCATTAGCAGGGAGCTGGAATGGAAGTGGAGCAGCAGAGACTTGAACAAGCTGGTGTCGCAGGCAGAGGCTTAGCCCACTATGTTACAGCCCAGCCCCAGACGGGAGGAAGGAAAGGAGGGATCTGTACCAGATCTGTGATGGTGGTTACCTTTGGGGAGGGGGGAAGGGAGTGGATCAGGTGCCAATCTAAAGGTTCTTTAGTCTGTAAATAAATATGACCACCAATACTGTCAGCTGTTATGCTGATTCTGTACATACAAGTAGAAAAAAGTCCCTGTACTTTTCTCTCTAGTTTTTCCATTCTTCACAAAACCCTCTAACTACAAAATTTCATTGCGTAATATTCTATTGTAATGTTATGCCATAACATACTCAATCAATCCCTAACTGTTCTAACACTGAGATATCAGCCACTATCATAAACAGTACCACATGAACATTTTTGTTGTTATTGGTGGATATAAATTTATTTTCATAGGGGCCGGCGCTGTGGTATAGTAAGTTAAGCCTCTGCCTGCACCTCTGGCACTAGCATCCCATATAGGTGCCAGTTCATGTCCCGGCTGTTCCTCTTCTGATCCAGCTCTCTACTAATGGCTTGGGAAAGCAGTGGATAATGGCCCAAATGCTTGGGCCCCTGCACTTGTGTGGGAGAACCTAGAAGAAGCTCCTGGCTCCTGACTTTAGATCAGCCCATTTCTGGCTGTTTTGGCCATTTGGGGAGTGAACCATTAGTGGATGGAAGACCCCTGTCTGTAACTCTACTTCTCAAATAGAAAATCTTTTTAAAAAATTAAATTTCTTTTCTTAAAATAAATTCCTAGAAACAAAATTGGAAGGGAAATTTGAAATCTTTATTATATTTTGCCTAACTAGCTCAGAATTTTTTTTTTTTTAAAGATTTATTTTATTGGGGCTGGCGCTGTGGTGTAGTGGGTTAGGCTATTGCCTGCAGTGCCGGCACCCCATATGGGTACTGGTTTGAATCCTGGCTGCTCTACTTCCCATCTGGCTCTCTGCTGTGGCCTGGGAAGGCAGTGGAGGACGGCCCAAGTCCTGGGGGCCCTGGCCTTGGATCGGTACAGCTCTGTCTGTTGTGGCCATCTGGAGAGTGAGTCAGTAGATGGAAGACCTCTTTCTCTCTCTGCCTCTCCTCTGCGTAACTCTTTCAAATACATAAATAAATAAATCTTTAAAAAATATTTATTTTATTTATTTGAGAGAATTATGGAGAGAGGGGTCTTCTACATGCTGGTTCACTCCCCAGGTGGCCAGGAAGGCTGGAGCTGAGCTGATCCGAAGCTAGGAGCCAGGAGTCTCTTCTGGGTCTCCCAAGTGGGTGCAGGAGCCCAAGGACTTGGGCCATCCTCTGCTGCTTTCCCAGGTGCATTAGCAAGGAGCTGGGTTGGAAGTGAAGCAGCTGGGACTTGAACTGGTGCCCATATGAGATGCCAGCGCTGCAGACCACAGCTTTAACCCACTGTGCCACAGCACCAGCCCCAGAAAAGTTTTAACAATCTGCATACCTGTCACCAAGCTATATTCCTATTTCCTTCTATTCTTGCCCACATAAATACTAAAACTCAAAAACTATATTCACCAAATTAGTGTGAGATGCAATCTTATTTTTCCCCTAAACTATTCGAGAATTTCGTATAATTACTGAGCAACTAATTACCTAATATCACACAGGTTTCACCACAAACTGGTATATAACATAAAACAACAAAAGATAAAATGTCATTTCCCTCCATTGTCTCTCTTTTGCGTATCTCCCACAACTACTTCAGGGAGAACATATTTACAGAACTGCTATTAATTTTAAGAATGGAAGATGACTCAGATATACTTACTTAAAAGTGATCGCTTCTCGGGGCTAAGATCAAATGTATTTAAAATGGACATATTTTACTGAAATGGTTCACATTTTAAGAGATTTATTCATAAAGTAAGAGAATTTTTTAAAGTTTTCAATTTTGGAAAATGCAAAGGAAGGCCTTTCAACTTCATGGTCTAATTATACGAGTCTTCTTTAATTATAATCTAAAAATACCTACTGATCACAGAATTTCGTCAGTGGCAAATATCCTGAACTTCCAGAGCTCTTACTAGATTAAATAACTCAGTTAACAATTACTGTTAATTAGTATTTACTCAGTACTTTGCTTTACTACAACACTGTAAAAGAAGACAAAATAATTATCATCACCATATGAACAAGTAGCTGAACCAGTTAGGCTACTTGTTTAAGGTCACAGTACAGCAGGAATTTGCCATAATTAGACCCTGGAGTTTTTGTAGCTTAATTCCTGTATGCCTCACCACTCAAAAGTAACTACCTGTAAGAATTATGACAACTCAGGAAGAAATCTAGAATGTACTCAAGCCAAAGAAACGTGTTATTGAAGATCATTTACTGCAACATCCTTATTTTACAGATAAGGAAACTGAAGCCACCAGAGATTATGGAATTGTTTAAAGTCATACTTCTAGGCACAGAGAAGCAAGAATTAGAAGTCAGCACTCCTCATTCCAAGTTCAATGAGCTTCGATAGTAGAGTATTAACAGTTATCCTTGGTTGATACTGCAAAACTCTGGGTTCATCAAAAAGCCTTTATGTTTTCACTGACAATTACCAACATATCATGCATTCAACAAATTATTCAGTACTACTATGTGCCAGGCCCTATACTTGATGCTAAATCTGATTGGATATTTACTATGTACTAAGCACTACATCAACTGCATTTTCATACTTAATCATTACAATAATAATATAAGGCTAAGTATAATTATTTCTATTTTGAAGATTAAAATTTAGTCAAATTAGGTAATCTGTGCAGGTTCTTCAGTAAGGATATACAATTATAAAAAGTAAATGGCGGGTTTAAGCTGGTACCGTGGCTCAACAGGCTAATCCTCCACCCTGCGCCGGCACAGCGGATTCTAGTCCCGGTAGGGCACTGGATTCTGTCCCGGTTGCCCCTCTTCCAGGCCAGCTCTTTGCTGTGGCCCGGGAGTGCAGTGGAGGATGGCCCAAGTGCTTGGGCCCTGCACCCCATGGGAGACCAGGAGAAGCACCTGGCTCCTGCCTTCGGATCAGTGCAGCGCGCCGGCCGAGGCAGCCATTGGAGGGTGAACCAACGGCTAAAGGAAGACCTTTCTCTCTGTCTCTCTCTCACTGTCCACTCTGCCTGTCACACACACACACACACAAAAGTAAATGGCGGGGCCGGCGCTGTGGTACAGTGGGTTAAAGTCCTGGCCTGCAGCATCAGCATCCCAAATGGGAGCCAGTTTGAGTCCTGGTTGCTCTATTTCCGATCCAGCTCCCTGTTAATGTGCCTGGGAAAGCAGTGGAGGATGGCCCAAGTGTTAGGGCCCCTGCACCCACATGCAAAACAGAGGAAGCTGCTGGCTTCAGATTGGCTCAGCTCTGGCTTTTGCGGCCTTTTGGGGGGTGAATCAGCAGATGGAAAAATCTGCCTCTGCCTCTCTGTAACTCTGGCTTTCAAATAAAATAAATCTTAAAAATAAAAAAGTAAATGGCATAAATAAACATAAAATCATTTTATCATTATATGTATTACAACTCCATGTATAGTTTTATTTGAAAAAGATCTAAAGTCAAAAAAGTCTGGTGCTGGGACAGAGATTGTGGTACAGTGGGTTAAGTTGCTACTTGGGATACTTGCATCCCATACAGTATGTCTGGTTTAAGTCCCAGCTCTTTGGCTTCCATTTCAGCTTCCTGATTTTAATGCACACCCTGGGAGGCAGTAAAGGATGACTCAAGTACTTGAGTCTCTGCCACTCACATGGGAGACCTGGATTGAGTTCTGGGCTTGTGGCTTTGGCCTGGGCCAGCCCCAGCTGTTGTAGGCATTTGAACCAGTGATGGAAAATCTCTTTTTTGCTCTGTTTTTCAAATCAGAAAAAAAAAAAAAAAAAAAAAAAGGTTTAATCCCCATATAGCACCCAACACTGATCATACAGTAAATACAGAACTTGGCATGAGATTAGATGCTGGATGCCCCTTGTGGAAGGCTTTAAATATCCTATTAAAAATATTTATTTATTTGAAAGGCAGACTGACAAAGAGAAATTAAGAAAGAGAGACACAGAGAGAGAGAGATCGATTTTCCATCTGTTGGTTCATTCCCCAAATGCTCAAAACAGCCAAGGCTGGTCCAGGCCAAAGCTAGGAGCCCAACTACTTGGGCCATCTTCTGATGCTTTCCTGTGCACAATAGCAAGTAGCTGGATTGGAGGCAGACCACCTGGGGCTTGAACAGGCATTCCCATAAGGATGTTGGCATTGTTGTACCACAATGGCAGCCCAAAATATCCTTTTTTTCCCCCTTGTACTTCCCAAGATCCCAGAATGCCCAACATTTAAGTAGTTTGAAAGCCAACTGCCAGGAAATGGTTATTTTAAGTAAATGGTGGACAAGAGAAGGACTTGTCCTATCCAGTGAGTTTTGGCTTGAAGTTTACTAAATAAGGTCCAAAGTAGAAGAATGCATGGGTTCCTTTAAGTATCCTTTCCAAAGCAGTACTGTTATACAGGTTACCCACTTTCAGAGCACTAAAATCTCTGTAGTATACGATCAAATTAATTAAAAGTTTCATTTACCATCTTTCCCAGTAGGAATCCCTTTACCTGTGATTGCGAAGTAGATTTCACAAGACCTTTATCAAAAACCCAAGTGCTAAGAAGCAGTGTGACTATTACAGAGATTATAATGAATTCTGTAAATAAATACAAATATAATGACATTTTTAAAAGTAGCAATCTCTCTAGGGCCAACTTTCAAGGAGAGGGGAACAATGAAACACAGCTGAAAAGTACAAAAATTTTTTTCAGGGGAAGATTAATTTTATGAAGTGGCCTACTGCTTTGGGAAATATTGGTATAGAAAAACCAAATCAAGTAATCATTAAAAAATAAGATTTTGCCTTCCTCTACCTTACAGAGGTTGTACTCTGGCTATAATTCTGTTGATTTAAATAAGAGACTGAAAAAAATAGCACCATGGCTACTAACCAATCACAGATTGAACCACATGCATGATTTCTAATGTAGATTGTTACCTGAGAAGTTTGTCAGAAGTCTTGCTAGGGCATGCGTGTTTACCACTTCAGTCTTGCTAAGGCTGGAAATATTATCTACCCTACTAGCTTCTTTGTTAATAGTAGGCTTTTTAGAAATCCCAAGATCAGATTCAGTTTTGATGTCCGTGTGTGCTGCGATGTCACGGGATCTCTGTGGCCAAGATTCTGGAGCAAAAGCTTGCTTGAGTGTCTCTTCGGAAGGAGATTCTACTCCATTCTGTGCAGAATCTGACTTCTCAACCTGTCTTTCACCTAATTCTTTAAGGGCTCTGATTGTGAGCTGCTCCTGTTCTAAGTCAAGAGATGCCACTGGAATAGTTTGGGTAGGGAAAACATTCAGAAGCTCACTCTCATTTGTTCCTTTGCTTGGCTCACTGTATTTGCTTTCAATGTCTTTAATTTCAGAACTACCACACTCACTTTCATGTAAGGCTTCTGTGGGAAGAGCTGTTTTAAAGTCTATTATCTTCTGTGATGCTGCTTCAAAGGCATTTCTTTCTCCTTTATCTACTGTTCCTTTCTCTCTGGTTTCTGTAAAGGCTGTGATCAGATCCTCTGGGGAGGAATCATCTATGTCTTTAACATCTTTTCCGAATAATGATTCCAAAGAAGCAGGATTTGTCACCTCTGTTTCTTTAAGAATACTTGGAGATGCTGCGGAAGGAAGTTTTGGGTTCTCAGAGGTAACAGGTTTTTTAGGAGCACCTTTGCTGATGCTTTCTGAACGCACCCCACCTTCTGGCAGGGTATTCACATCAGGTACTTGTGAACACACCACCTCACCAACAGGATTTCTGCCAAGAATACCAGGCTGACCTTGATGTGGCTCAGAGTCACTGACCCACTCTTCAAAGTTCTCGGGTATTTTCTTTTCCCTCTTACAACTGGGAACTGCTTTGATTTCTCTTTGACTTGTTTTCACAACAGCACTTGGCATGGAAACAGGATTTTCAGCCTGAATTTTGTTATTTTCCAACGGTGTATCTGCTGTGATATCCTCTATTACCGTGTCATCAGACTCACCAGAGCTGTCTGCCTCTGCGATTTCTCCCAACACAGAGCTCTGCCAGCCCACTTCATCTTTCAGGTGGTCATCAGGCAAAGCCACTTTCATCGTGGCCACTCCAGAACCCAGGGAGACACATTTCTCAAATGGAGATCGAGGCAACTCTGAAGGTGTGCCACCTTGTTTCTGCACACTGCCTTGCACATCTTTCATACTGACTTCCTCTGTGGAACTGAGGTGATCTGGTATAGGTTTTTCAACAATGGTATTTTTTTGTGGGAATGATGCTTCTGCCCAATCACCTATTGGTTTCGTGATGGATGTGTTCCCATTGATAGAACACACGGGAATTTTCTGGTGAACGTTAGTTTTAAGATTTACAACTGGAATTTCTGGATGATATTCGTTCACGTCTGGTCCTGTAGTTTTTGTGATGTTGTCGGAAGATTTATCAGCCTGCTGTCTGACTTGGGTAACCAAATCCCAAGTCAATACTTCATTAGTAAAGTTATGCATATCATTTACACATCGAGAAACCTCTTCCAGTGCTGCAGTTGTATGTGAAAACTGTCTAGTGAGCAATGCAGAGGCCGGGTAACGCCCCGCCTCTTTATTTCTCAGTGGAAATACTTTGTCATTGCTCTCCAAGCTGTCTGCAGATGATTCTCCATCAGTGTGCACCGCCCACCTACCGAACTCCTTCATGCTCTCCTTGTAGGAGTCTTTAAATTTTTTGTCGAATGCTGCTTTGTCAATAATTACTTCAAATGGTGATTCAGGGGAATCCTTTTCTGTATTGCTACCTCCTGAAACCTCAGATGGGGACAAGGAGTACGTACAAATGCCTTCTGCCTTACACTGCTCAGTGGGTGGTTTCTGCGCTGTTAGCAAAGTAAACCTGCCACCAGCACCGGATTCAGTTTGCTTCTTCCCAGTCGGTGCCTCCTTTGCGTCCTCAGACTCTTGATCTCTATTTACTTGCTCTTCCACTTGGCCGGTTTTCTTTGAGAGAGGAGCAGGACGTTCTGGGAAACTGACTGGACTGGAAGGACTGTCACAAGGAGCAGCAGTGGAGTCTGCTCTGTCACTGCTGGTCCCCTGAGGCTTTTCCACCGCTTTCAGATCGAGAAGAGCCAAGTGATCCTTTCCTTCTTGGGCTAAAACAGGATGGCTGCCTAACACTTTGCCTTTTTCTCCATGTAATGCTGTGAGATCAGTGTTACATATTTCAGAAGATGAAATAAATGAGGAATTCATAATTTCTGAAGGTGGCTCATCAGAGCAAAGAGAGCGCAATCCCTCTGGTCAGAATTTGAAAGAAAAACATTTGTTTACCAGGTAGAGTTACACATTAGCTAGTTAGGCCAAGCAGCATGCTTTTGACTTTTACATTATATTATATATATATATATATATATACACACACACACACACAGGATGTATACACACACAAATATGTAACAGAACAGTAATCAACAAGACATGCGTAAAATTGCTATTGGTGAAACAGAAAAGCTGTATCATGCTACCAACTGCAAATGACAAAAATTTTCATGACAAATAATTTTAATCAGTTTGCTTTTTCCACTGCAAATGTAAAGCACAAAGAAGGGCATTGGCATTGGGACACTTGGGGAAGTTCTTAAAATCTTTTTCTTTTGGTTAACAGGAGCAACATAATCCATATAAAACAAACAACCTGATTCTATGAAGCACTGATAAACTGTTATCTGCAAGCTGAACAATGCAGAACATACTGCCTCTATAACCCACTGTTCTATAGTCTCACAATCTGAGGAGGCAAAAAGTAGCCAGAGTTCTCTGTGATCTTCAGGAGCCAGAAAATGAGTCTAGAATTATTCTATCCTATTCACAAGAGATCTGTCCCATGTACAAATGGTCTCAATGTTCTAAACTAAAAGGTAGCAAAAATGTTGGCTCACTCCAAAATCTCTTGTACCAACTTGTCATTTTAATCAAAATTAAATCATGCAAATTATATTTTGGTTAAGACCAAGTCAGTCCCAGAATTCATCTTAAAACAGAAAATAATCCTTCTAAGAGTAATGCATTAATTAGATTTTCTGTTATTAATATCACAATAGCCACTAATTCACCATACTGTTCCCTAGCTTTCCAATCTAGCAAGTTTTTAATGGGAAAAATGTGGTTATTTAATTCTAGAGCTAGAACAAAGCAGGTCTTAAATAAATAGTTCCACATAAATTAATCATAGAGATTTAGCATGATCAGGTGAGATCTAAATAAACTCAGGCTAGCAGCATCTTGAGAATGAATGAATGACTGGGAGGATACGAAAGAGAAATAAATTCCCCTGAGATTACCTTTATTCAGCTTATATCCTCTTCTACTAGTGTCTTTAAAATAGTATAACTGCAGGGCCGGCGCTGTGGCGCAGCAGGTTAATGCCCTGGCCTGAAGTGCCGGCATCCCATATAGGCGCAGGTTCGAGACCTGGCTGCTCTACTTCCGATCCAGCTCTCTGCTACGGCCTGGGAAAGCAGTAGAAGATGGCCCAAGTCCTTGGGCCCCTGTACCCACGTGGGGGACCCAGAAGAAGCTCCTGGCTCCTGGCTTTGGCATGGCACAGCTCTGGCCATCGCAGCCAATTGGGGAGTGAACCACTGGATGGAAGACTTCTCTCTCTCTCTGCCTCTCCTCTCTCTGTGTAGCTCTGACTTTCAAATAAAATAATAAATAAATCTTTTAAAAATAAATAAAATAGTATAATTACAATCTTGGTGTTAGAGGAAAAAAAACTGGGGGGAGACACCTGGCATAGTGATTAAGATGCTGTTTGGGATGTTAGTATCCTACATGGAAATGCCTGGTTTGGAGACCCAGCACTGCTTCCAATTCCAGCTTCCTGCTAATGCAGGCCTTGGGATGTGGCAGGTGACTGCTCAAAGTAGCTGTGTCCCTGTCATCCATGTGGGAGACCTGAACAAAATTTCCAGATGCCAGCTTTGGTTCAGCTCCAGCTATTGTGGGCATCTGGGAAATGAACCACTAGATGGGAGGTCTGCTTCTCTCTCTGCCTTGTAAACAAACAAATAATAATTTTTAAAAAGTACTATTGACTACATTTAAAAAAGAAATAGTCTACAATATGAGCTCTGCATTGTTAATCAACTTACTAGTCACTGTTTCTACCAGACAACATCCAATGGCCTATAAACCGGCATTAAGGACAATCTGTTTGGGCAGAATACCTCCCTTCAAACAGGAATGGAACTCTGAGGTGAACAAAATGGACTCCACCCCATAGGGAAGGCTCAGCTTGTAAATTTTACAGAGTGGGTATTGGCACCACATTTAAGATGCCTCTTGGGATAGCTGCATGCCCTATCAGAATGCCTGGGTTGGAGTCCTGGCTCTGTTTCTGATCCAGCTTCCTGCAAATGCACACTGCAGGAAACAGCAGACGACGGCTCAAGTACTTGACTCCCTGCCATCCACGTGGAAGATGCAGGTGCAGTTCCTGGCTTTTGGCCTTTGCCTGGCCCAGCCCCTACTGTTGTAGGCATTTGAGGAGTGAACCGGTAGGTGGAAGAGCTGTTTGTCTCTCTCTCTCTGCCTTTCAGATAAGTAAAAATAAAACTTTTTTACTAAAGTCAACAAAATGAATTAGTAATAAGTCAACAAATATTTATTGAATATCACAATGTGCCAGAAACTGTGTTTAAAACAGTGAACAGGGGCCAGCGTTGTGGCACAGTGGGTCCTGGTTGCTCCACTTCCTATCCAGCTCCCTGTTGGTGGCTTGGGAGAGCAGTGCAGGATGGCCCGGGCCCTTGGCCCCCTGTACCCATGTGGGAGACCTGGCGGAAGTTCCTGGCTTCTGGTTTCAGATTGGCCTGGCTCCGGCTGTTGCAGCCATTTGGGGAGTGAGCCAGCAGATGAAAGACCTCTTTCTCTCTGTCTCGACCTCTCTCTCTAACTCTGCCTCTCAAGCAAATAAATAAATCTTAAAATAAAACAAAACAAAACAGTGAACAATTGAAAAAGTCTTGCCTTTGGAGAACTTATTGTAGAGCGGGAGACAGACAACACACAAGTGATGAAGATGTGGTGGTGTTCGATGAAATAAAAAAGAAAGCAACCTAAATTGAATGCTAATCAAAGAATGCAAACATTACTGGTTGGGGAAGGAGAAAAGTCATGGTAAAAATGCGCTATGCTTTGACAGGATATAAACCTGTCAATCTATCTTGCTTCCCTCCTAACTTCCTTGAACTCCTAGTACCAAAAGCTTTGAATGAGGTGTAGAATAATCTAAAGTAAAACTAGACTGGGGGGACAGCACTGTGACGTAGCAGATAAAGCCGCTGCCTGCAGTGCCAGCATCCTATATGGGTGCTGGTTCAAGTCCTGGCTGCTCCACTTCCATCCAGCTCTCTGCTATGGCCTGGGAAAGCAGTGAAGATGCCCAAGTGCTTGGGCCCTTGCACCCACGTGGGAGACCTAGAAGAAGCTCCTGGCTTCAGATTGGCACAGCTCTGGCCACTGTGGCCATCTGGGGAGTGAACCAGCAGATGGAAGGACTTGGGCCATCCTTTAGTGCTTTCCTATGCCATAGCAGAGAGCTGGATCGGAAGTGGAGCAGCCGAGACTAGAACTGGTGCCCTCATGGGATGCTGGCACTGCAGGTGGCAGCTTTTACCTGCTATGCCACAGTGTCAGCCCCAAATAAATAAATAAATCTTAAATAAAAAAAAAAAAACAAAACAACTAGGAGTTCTATTATCAGAACAGCAACAGGTCCTCTACTGAGCATCAAGATTCTCTGACAGACTTCAAACATTCTATTAAAGATTCTTTAAAAAAAGATGTAACTATTATATATGCAAAAATAACTGTAATCATGCTCCTGAATTCCACCTTTGTTGAGTTACTGATTGGGGTGGGTCATTTCTGGGGGCAAGCTTGGAGGGTGGACAGCCTGATGCTGCGTGCTTCCTTAGTGACTGCTGAGATGCAAGTAAAAGCTCTCATGACTGTCAGTCAAGCTTTCCCCACATGTATTTGGACAAGGCAGCATCTTCTTCTGTACTTTAATTTTAAATGTTCAGAATTTCAGCATATGAAAAGATGACTAGCTGAAATCTAAACAAACTTAAACAGAGCGAACTTGTGCCAAAACAATGGGAAAAGTTGGGCTGGAAATAAAAAAATCAAAAAGGCATGAAAACATTAAACAGAACAAAGACCAGAATCTAGTAAGCCTTTTAGAATAGTCTCCACAAGCACAGACTCTTCCAGTTGTCAGGATGGCACTTAATGGCCACTTGTCCAAGTCAGTACCTGGAAAATGGCAGAAGCCTCCAGGGAAACTGAGGGTTTAAAGTTAATCTGGATTATTTCGTATCTCGGAAAACATCTACTACCTCTCCTTTTTCAAACGATTCATTTCTCCTTTACCTGTACACCACTTGACTTCCAACATTATTCAAAACAAATTCTCATCAAAAGACCTCATTATGGGTCCAGCTGTTTGGCCTAGCAATTATGACCCTGGTTAGGATGCTCATTTCCCATAGCTGGATGCCTGGCTTCAACCTACAGCTCCACTCCTGACTCACTTCCTGCTAATGGAGCCCTTGGAAGGTAGTAGCAATGGTTCAAGTGATTGGGTTTCTGCCACCAGCAAGGGAGACCAGTCAAGTTTCTAGCTCTCCTGGCTCTGACCCTGGCCCAGCCCCAGCCATTTTGGCATCTGGGGATGAACCGATGGATGAAAGCATGTGTAAGCTCTCTCTCTGTGCTCCTCGAACAAAATGTCTTTTTAAAATTTTTATTTTATTTTTATTTATTTGACAGAATTAGACAGTGAGAGAGAGAAAAAGATCTTCCTTCCGTTGGTTCACCCCCCAAATGGTTGCTACAGCCGGAGCTACGCTGATCCGAAGCCAAGAGCCAGGTGCTTCTTCCTGGTCTCCCACGCGGGTGCAGGCGCCCAAGCACTTGGGCCATCCTCCAATGCCCTCCCAGGCCACAGCAGAAAGCTGGACTGGAAGAGGAGCAACCAGGACTAGAACTGGTGCCTATATGGGATGCCGGCACTGCAGGCGGAGGATTAACCAAGTGAGCCATGGCACTGGCCCCACAAAATGTCTTTTAAAAATCCTCACTCCTGGGGCCAGTGCTGTGGCATAGAGGGTAAAGCTGCTGCCTGTGACACTGGCATCCTACATGGACACTGGTTCATGTCCCAGCTGTTCCACTTCTGATCCAGCTTCCTGTTGATGACCTAGGAAAAGCAGCGGAAGATGGTCCAAGTGTTTGGGCCTATGTCACCCACCTATGCCACCCATTTGAGAGACCCAGATGAACCTCATGGCTTTGGCCTGGCCCAGTGTTGGCCATCATGGCCAACTGGGGAATGAATCAGCAGATGGAAGATCTCTGTCTGCAACTCTTTCAAATAACTCTCACAGAAGACAGCCACTCAGTCATTCTTCACCACAAACGCTCGGGAGCACAACGTGCAGGCAGCAGTGAAGGAACAGGAGTGGTCCTGCTATGTACTTTAAATATTTCTATATTCTAATTTTAAAATACAGCAACTCTAAATTTTGATTGGGACAAGGCAAAAGCTCCATTTGAACAGAAAATCTGATATGGGAATTGAGGAAGAATTTTCTCTCCTCTATACCCAGAGTATTTTATCTTGCAGAGCAAGAAGGGGAGTTAAAAATGAAAAAAATTTTGAAGTAAATTCTAAGCACACATCAAGTATACATTTGAATTGAAAAAAACCCTTCATACACAAGGGGACTTGAAAAAGTTAAAAGAAAATGGAATTAAAAGATGGTTTATTTTGGCAGAAAAAAATATTGAAACCTATAATGTAGGTATTTTCTTTTTTAAAGAATATTTACTTATTTGAAAGGCAGAGTGACAGAAACACAGGGAAGGAAGACAGGAGGGCCGGGGGGACAGACAGATAGATGGACAGAGACTTCCCATCAGCTGGTTCACTTCCCAAATGCCCACAATATCCGGGGCTGGGCCAGGCCAAAGCCAGGAGCCAGAAACTCAATCTACGTCTCCCTTGTGGGTGTCAGGGACTCAACCACTTGAGCCATCACCTGTTGCCTCCCAGTGTGTACATTAGTAGGAACAGGAAACAGAGCTGAAACTGAGACCCAGGCACTTGGATATGGGATAGGGGTGTCAAGTGGCATATTAATTTTAATTAAAATTAAAAAAAAAAAACTTGGTAACAAGGAAAAACTATACACGTCAGTGAAGAAAAGGTGCCAATTTGTAGAAGCCGTTACTCTGCCACATACATACACTATGCATATTCACATGAGGGAAACTTGAAACATTCAGGCATAGGTTCTCCTACACTTGAATTTTCTTAGGTTCACAAAACAAGAAGGAAAGACAAACTACAGTGCAAAACAGTATCAGCAACTTTCAGCCACAGCCTCAAAATAGGAAGTTAGCCAGCAAACACTAGCAGCCAAGCTGGATTCTCAACAAAAAGTCTCTTTTGTACAAAGAAAAATGTTTTGGTTTTGTCTTTTTTAAAAAAAGGCTGTAACTGGCAAATTATTTTCCTCAATGCTTGTCCCAAAGTTCTGTGTTCTAACTTCCTATTCCAGATGCCTAAGCAGCCAATTGAATGCCAGCACTCATTAATGCAATGTGCTTCCAATTCTGCATGGTGGATGGCTTCTCTTTCCAATCTTATTTTCACCTACTTTTCTTAATATGTTTTCTAAAGAAAAAGTCTTCCAGCCTCTACTCTTACCAAAGGTTTCAAAATAGAAACCAAATTTCAGTTTGATTTTGTATTTGATGGAGGGAGCACATCCCCAGATGATACTAATTTCTATCACTAATAGCAATGATAGAGTTAAAACATCTGCTCTCATGTTTTTAACAACTTCAAAAGGACATCTCTAAAAATGTCTCTAAACCCTCACACAGTTAGTTTACTTGATCTTTATTATAAATACAGCAGTTATAAGCAGAATCTGGAGTTTTTAGTCTGTCTTTCACTCAATATATGACACTGAGCGAGTTATTTCACCATTTAAACCTCAGTTTCTTCAACTAGTAAAAGATTAGCACTTTTCCTCCACAGAACTGGCTGAGGTTTTCATGAGATGATCACATAAAGTACTGAGCACAGTAAAAGCTCAATAAAAATTAGCCACATATTACATCTATACCTCTTCTGTACCTTTATGTCTTTATTAAAAAGTATAGGAAAATAGCATTATAATTTATTTCCCTATTTTGAAACTCTCCAAGAGTAGGCTGAAATTTAATTCTGCTTGATGGAAAAAAAAAATCCATAAGCAAAAGACTTCCAGCTCCTACTTAGGAGTACAATTTATTCAAGAAGGAACTGATTATTCCATTGACATTCTAGCTACAAATCAATTCATATCACAAAGATTAACTTTCTACTGTTATATAGCTGTGTTAGAGTAGTACAGTTTAGTACAATTTATTTTTGAAAATATAACTGCCCTTTACTGAGTCTAAATTCATGACATTTTTGGTATCTGCATCTCCCTAAAACTATATATATATATAAAATTAATTTATACATATATAAATTAAAAATACAAGTCATTCTTAAATTTAAAAACATCCTATTTAATTATTAATACATATCAGTTAATATGGTTTGAATATATTTTTAAAAAAGGCATAGTTCCCTCAAAGCTAGACGGCAAAGAGGTATGGAAGCCAGAGAGATCATTTGGGTTCATGCCACTGATAGACTCAAGGGGTATGCTCACGGCAGCGGTCTCTCTTAAAGGCCTGCATGGGACTGAACTCTGTTCCTAGTACCTCAACCCTCTCCCTGGGGTTTTAACACAGTTAACCAAGTACACCACCAACTTCTTCTTCCCCTATTTTTTATTAAGGCAGATTAGAAGCTACAGTCTTGACTACCCTAGAATATACCCAAGCATCTGCCAAGGCATTCTAACAACTCGACAGAATAACTTCTAGATCCGCCACTGAACTACAGCCCCTCTTGGCACCTTTCCATATGTCTTTGGGTAGCAGAAAATGCTACTAACAGAGGCTGCGTTGGAATACTTTCCGGGATATGGCTTTTTGAAACAGCCTCTTAGAGTAACAGTATCCTGAATCTGCACTGGTCAAAATTTTTGCAAGCAAAAAGGAAGAATGGCAAATGTGTGCTTTTTTACAAATGCTAGTAGCCTATTAAAACATTAGTCTTTAATAAGAAAAATCCTTTCTATTCACCTCCACTCTTCTGGTGTGTAATTTTTGCTACTAGGGATTAAAATAATCTTGAAAGCATCCAACATTTCATACATTAGGTATGCTGAGTATGGTTGCTATTTAGGATAGTGACACTCTCTTTTCTGCAGGAAGTAAGTTGAAGCCCAAATGTATTTTTAAAAATCTGAAATATTTACAATAGAGGAAATATAATGATTCGTTATTTAAGTTATGATATTTTTCTTCCAGAGCAGGATAATACCTATTTGCCTATTATTATTAAATTTCTCATGATGAAAAAAGGGGACACTTAAAAATATAAATCTGGTAAGATTCCATATGTCAAGAATAGAAATATTTTATATATTTGAGTGACCCTGTAACATTCAAAAATTTCTTTTAACATAAACACATTGATTTCAAAGGTCATGATTAGAATGCAGGATATCTAAATTCATACAAGGTATATGATGAAGGAGTTGAGGGCTCTAATGTCACTAGTCTAAATTAAAATTATTGAATTGTTACTACATTTATTTTAGGTTTTTATTCTTATAAGGCTTTATGTTAGGTTTTTAATTCTTATAAGGTCGAAGTCTAAGAAACTAGCATCCAAACTTTGTAGCCAGAGAATCCCATCTGAGAACGAAAGCTGTCTGCACAGGAACTCTCTGATCTATAGCTAGTGATTTAAACTACTTTTCTTTTTTTAAATAAGAGTTTTCCACTGACCTATATTTGAGGCTTAGTACAATAGCACAAATTAAGTAGCACTTTATTAGTAGCATAAATCAAGGAAGCATATAGTGCTTTCTTAGATTCTTGGCAGTGCTACCCCGACAAACTCTGATTTCTTTCCCCACTGGTTGACACACAAAGAACATAAAGCCACAACCTAATCTCTAGGACAAGAAGCCTTACTTGTCCAAAAGTCAACTGACTTGTTCAGTGTTCCTAGGCAATGTGGAACTAGCCTGGCTCTTTGGAAATACCTCAGATAAGTTCACATTAAAATGCTTTAGGGTAGGTTAGTATTTTTGCAGTTCAGTGGAAGCACACTTTTTAATTGTTTTTTTCCAAAGTCACACTAAACCAGTTACATAAGTGCAAATCAATAAATGTATTCTGGGTGTGGGGAGTTTTCTGAGTGACAAAATTTATCTGCCCCAAATTCTGTGGGCATTTTAAATTTTAAAGAAATACTTAAAACTATACCTAATGCTTATGCTATCTTAAACAGTCCACTTAGCCTCATTCTATTTCATTACCCTTTACAGGAAATTCATTGGAAACTGCTAAACAGAAACGACTGGCTTGCAACCAGTTTTTATTTTAAGGGACTTGAGGGAGCGGGCAATAGAAGACTTGTGCCTCCTATCCCCAGTTACAGCCTCTTTCTCAACATTTTTCTTTTATTAATGTGCAAAAAAAAAGTTACAGACTTGCCTTGTGAGGTCGAAAATAGAGATACAGGCTGAGAGGAAGAGGAAGAAACAAAGGAATCTGAAAGAAAATATACAGCATGAGAATGTGACAACCTCACAAGAATTCTAAATTTAACTTTCGGGGGGGTGGAGCCAAGTATCATAATTTCATTGGGTTTAGCAAGTGGGAAAACCCAAATCTTTGTTTTCAATTATTTTCACTCACCTTATTTCATTTTCAAAACTTCACTTTTGGGCAGCAAAACCTTATTTCATTTTCAAAATCCATTTCTAAAATTTAAAATCAATTTTTTTAGTCAAATATTCTCACCTTAAAAGTAAAAAAAGAGGAAATTTCAGTCTTTTATAACCACCATAAATCTCAAGAATTGATGGTGCTCCTCTGCTAGTCTGTGTACAAATTGGTATCTGCTGTGCACCATTTCCAACTGTATCCCTGGGGAGTTAGTCACTAACACCAGCATTTAGAAATATCTAATTGGCAAAAATGCAAAGTTGAGCCTGAATTAAAAAAAAAAAAAAAAAAAAGCCCCCTTGTAAGACCACATGAAAATGCTTTCATCTTCTAAAATTACCCTCCTCTAATTTGGCAACATATATTAACATTTGAAATGCAGAAAATCTCCCCCTTTGGCCCTACGCACATGCTCTTTTCCTCAGAAGTTATATTTCTAGGAATTTATCCTACATACAAATTTGCATTCATGTACAAAAATGTGTTTGGGGACCAGTGTTGTGGTGCAGTGGGTAAAGTCACTGCCTACGACAGCAGCATTTCATAAGGTGCTGGTTCAAGTCCCAGCTGTTCCATTTCCAATCTGGCTCCCTGCTAATAAGCCTGAGAAAGCAGCAGAAGATGGCTCAAGTGTTTAGGCCTCAGCACCCACATTGAGAGGTCTGGAAGAAGCTCCTGGCTCAGCCCTGGCCATTGGGGCCATCCAGGGAGAGAATAGGTGGATGGAAGATTTCTCTCTTTCTCTCTGTGACTCTGACTTTCAAATAAATAAATCTTTAAAAGACAGACAGAGAAGGAGAAAGACATGTATAAGAGAATAGTCAAAAGCACACTGGCTGAATGAACTAGGAATCATCTAAATAACCACCAGCAGAAGACTAGTTAAAAAGTTACATCCAAGCAATGATATATGTGTTCTTGCTGCCATGAGAAAAAAAAATGCAGTTCCAATGTGTTGCTGTGCCCCACATGTTAAATTTAAAAAGCAAAGTGCACAAGTGCTTTCAGTGACCCCATTTGTCAAATGGCAACAGAAGGGCTTAGGAGAGGGGACTGTGAGGTCTGGGGTGGGAGGGAGATTTGCTTTTCACTATAAGCTTTGACCTTTAGAAAACAACCTGAATATGAATGGTTTTTTCAATAAAAATGGTAAAAAAATGAGTGAAAATGGGCATGCAAAAAACCTAAATTTCCAAAAATGCCCTTAAATATAACAAACTTTACAGATTAGCTTTTTTGTCTTGCAACAAATGTTTTCATAAATAACAGGAACACCCTTAAAAGTAGAAGAATGGTCTAAAGCGCTGAGCGACACTGTATTTGTGAGCACTAATTCGAGAAAGTTCTGCAGTAACCAATAGCATATTAACACAAAGGCAGGATTTGGTGGGTAGCAGGCACTAACTAACTCAAAACAAGAACTCTAAAAATGTTTTTAAAAATTATTTTAAAACAAAGCATCACATTTACTTCTACAAAATAAAAAAGTTCTTTCCTTCTTAAAAGGAAGCAGGTTTACCTATCTCTTTAAAAGTTTTCAGATGAGTTTATTTCTATATGCATTTACCATCAACATTAAACCTCTGCCAAATGATGAGTTTAAGTCTCAGCTAACCTGAAAAGCCAAATACTTAATTCAACGCCAAAAAAGATCACATGACCTTGCCAGCTGTCTGCTGTTCTACCTCCACCTAACATCCGCTCCCACTGGAAAATTTCAACATGCAATTTGAATAGCATCTGTTCTGATACAGAACACAGATAAAATGCTAATAGTTTGCAACAAAATTGCATGAGGTTTCTAACTTACAAAACCATACTGCAGGGACCTGGTACTGTTGCCAGTGGGTAAAGCTGCTGCCAGCTTCTCATATGGGTGCCAGTTCAAGTTCCTGCTGTTTCACTTCTGATCCAGCTCTCTGCTATGGCCTGGGAAAGCAGTGGAAAGTGACCCAAGTGGTAGGGCCCCTGCACCAGCGTGGGAGACCTGGAAGAAGCTCCCGGCTCCCGGCTTCAGAATGGCTCAGCTCCATCCATTGCGGCCATATGGGGAGTGAACCAGCGGATGGAAGACTTCTCTCTGTCTCTCCCTCTCTCTGTCTATAACTCTACCTCTCAAATAAACAAAATAAAATCTTCGGGGCTAGCGCTGTGATGTAGTGGGTAAAGCCGCCACCTACAGTGCCAGCATCCCATATGGGCGCTGGTTTGAGTCCTGGCTGCTCCACTTCTGATCCAGCTCTCTGCTATGGCCTGGGAAAGCAGTGGAAAATGACCCAAGTCCTTGGGCCCCTGTACCAACACGGGAGACCCAGAAGAAGCTCCTGGCTTCGGACCGGTGCGGCTCCAGCTGTTGCGGCCAATTGGGAAGTGAACCAGCGGATGGAAGACCTCTCTCTCCTTTCTCTACCTCTACCTCTCCTTCTCTTTGTGTAACTCTGACTTTCAAATAAATAAATACAAACCTTTTAAAAAAATAAAATCTTAAAAAAAAAAAAACAAACCCACACCATATTGTATGCACATTCCCTATTTATGCTACAGAGAGTAGAATCCCAGAATGGTGGTCTGAATCCACAAAGGCTACTCATAATGTTCTTTACATAGCTAGGTCACACTGTGTTAGCACTAGAAATTCAGTGTCCACAAGTAGCTGAAAAAGAAATACAAACCAGTAAAACCATGAGTTATGACAGTGTAGCAGAGGCAGCCCCTAGGGTAAACTGAGAATGCCTTGAAAGAGATGGTAAACTCGGTCTTAAAGGATGTTCAGTCAGGTGAACAAGACAGTAGAAGGTGTTCTGGAGTGAAGGAACGACCAGATTCTAAAGGACTTTGAATGTTATCTAATGCCAGCGCTGTGGCACAGCGGGTTAAAGCCCTACCCTACAGCGCCAGCATCCCACATATGCGCTGGATCAAGCCCCAACTGACTCCACTTCCAATCCAGCTCCCTGCTAATGTATCTGGGAAAGCAGCGGAAGATGGCCCAAGTGCTTGAGGCCTTGCACCCATGTGGGACACCCAGAAGAAACCCTGACTCCAGGCCTTGGCCTGGCTTCTGGCCTTGGCTGTTACGGCTATCTTTCAAATATATAATTTTTTTTTTTTAAAAAGTACAGCATAATCTTGCTAAGATGGTTTGAACTAAGGCATTGAAGAAGGGCATCAGGGGATAGTTTTATTTTTTTTATTTACTTATTTATGTAAAAGGCAGAGCTACAGAGAAAAAGAGAGAGAGAGAGAGAGGCAGAAACAGAGAGAGAAATCTTCCACTACTGGTTGACTCCCCAGATGGCCCCCCAATGGCTGAAGCTGGGTTGATCCAAACTCAAGAGCTTCTTCTGGGTCTCTTACATGGGTGCTGGCTCCAGTATTTGGGTCCATCTTCCACTGCCTTCCCAGGCACACTAGCAGGGAGCTAGAGGGGAAGTGGAACAGCTGGAACTTGAACCAGCACCCATACAGGAGGCCAGTGCCGTAGGCAGTGGCTTCACTTGCTACACCACAGGGCCAGCCATTGTCTTTTTTTTTTTTTTTTTTAAAGATCTATTTCATTTATTTGAAAGAGAATTACAGAGAGAGGTCTTCCATCCACTGTTTCACTCCCCAAATGTGAGCAACGCCCAGAGCTGAGCTGATCCAAAGCCAGGGGCCAGAAACTTCCTCCAGGTCTCCCACACAGGCGCAGGGGCCCAAGGACTTGGGTCATCTTCTACTGCTTTCCCAGGCCATAGCAGAGAGCTGGATCAGAAGTGGAGCAGCCGGGACTCAAACCAGCAATCATATGGGATGCCAGCAGACTAGGGCTTTAACCCACTGCACCCCAGTGCTGGCCCCCATGCTCCCCGGCTTGTTTTTTTAATGTGAGAGACAGACAAAGAGACAGAGTTCCCATCCACTGATTCACTCCCCAAATGCTTTTAATGGCTGGGTCTGGCCAAGGCCAAAGGTGGGAGCTGGGAACTCAATCCAAGTCCCCTCGGAGGGCGGCATCACCACTGCCTCCCAGGTGCACGTGACAGGAAGCTGCAGTCAGGTGCAGAGCTGGGACTCAGACCCAGGCACTCTGATACGGGGTGCAGTCCGGCCTGGCAAGGACAGGTTTGACAAGGCAGAATGGACTGGCCTTTGACTCATTTGGCTGGATGGTGGAGACTGGAGAAGTAAAAGGCAAAGATTACTGAGAGGACAGAATGAAATGCCAACTGGGGAACCCAGGAGAAAGAATTCCGTATATTATTAATTTTCAGTGAAAATTTCAATGAAAATGAGTTTTCTAAAGCACAGATAAGTGGAAACAGGCAGTTCAACAATCTGGACAGCCTAGTTAAAAGTAAAGACTATAGATTGTTATATGTGAGAATCAGTAACAATGGAGTAAATGAATTCACCCAGGGAGAACCAATGAAGCTTTACAAGAGTCTTGAGATATAATATTTATAGGGGAGGAAGAAAGAAAAACCAGTGAAGGAGACTGAGAGGAGTTAGGATAAGGAAAAACGGTGCCACTTGGAGAATACTTTAGAGAGTGGTTAACAGAGCCACGCCATTGAATTGTCATGTTAATGCTATGGAAAAGGAATCAGGCTCCACCAGGCAACCTGGCACTGACTGCTCTATGGTAACAGTAAAGCAAGAGACAAACACTGAAGACTGAGTGGGACGCATGGGTGGCAAAGGGAAGGACTGAAAACTGGGTAGGAGATGGAGATGGATGCCAAGCAAAGGACAAGTTCAAAAGCAAAAGTGACTTAAGCATATTTACAAAGAGAAAAGAAGGAGTCACTGGAAGGAAATAGTCAGAGGTGGCAAAACCAACCAATCTTCCCTGGAACAAAGCCCAGGAAGCTGCTCAAAGTTAGGGGATAAAAGCACAAATGGCCCTACTGAAAATCTAGTTCCAATAAAGAGCCAGTCCAAGCCGGTGCTGCGGCCCAGGTTAAGCCTTCACCTGAGGCGACATCATCCCATACGGGTGCTGGTTGCAGTCCTGTTCCACTTCTGATCCAGCTCCCTGCTGATGATCTGGGAAAACAGTGGAAGATGGCCCAAGTTCTTGGGCCTCTACACTCATATTGGAGACCAAGAAGCTCCTGGCTTCTGGCTTTAGATCAGCCCAGCTCCAGTCATTGTGGCCATTTGGGGAGTGAATCAGCAGGAAGACCTTTCTGTCTCTCCCTCTGTCTATAACCATCTCTCAAATAAATAAATCTTAAAAAACAAACAAACAAAAAACAGGAGTCACTGTGTACTTACTTAACTTCTCATGTGGGATCTGTCCTTATTGTGTTGTCCAATGTGAAGTAATGCTGTAACTAGTACTGAAACAGTATTTTACACTTTGTGTTTCTATGTGGGTGCAAACTGATGAAATCTTTACTTAATATATACTAAATCGATCTTCTGTATATAAAGATAATTGAAAATGAATCTTGATGTGAATGGAATGGGAGAGGGAGCGGGAGATGGGGGGGTGCGAGTGGGAGGGAAATTATGGGGGGGGGAGCCACTGTAATCCATAAACTGTACTTTGGAAATTTATATTTACTAAAAAAGCTGAGGGGCTGGTGCTGTGGCATAGAAGGTTAAGCATCTGCCTGGGACACTGGCATCCCATATGGGCTCAGGTTTGAGTCATGGCTGCTCCACTTCCAATCAGCTCCCTGCTGACGGCCTAGGAAAGCAGTAAGGATGGCCCAAGGGCTTGGGTTCCTGCACCCTTGTGGGAAGACCCGGAAGAAGCTGCTGGCTCCTGGCTTTCGATTGGCCCTGGCCGTTGCAGCCATTTGGAGTGAGCCAGTGGATGGAAGACCTCTCTCTCTCTGTCTTAATTCTGCCTCTCAAGTAAATAAATAAATCAAATAAATCTTTAAAAAAAAAAAATAGCTGAAATCAACTTCTTAAAAAAAAAAAACAGTCATCTGAGCAAGAATATGGTTAAAAGATTGCTTATCACAATTTTCTTTAAAAGTGTTGTTTTCTAAAAACGAAACTGGTCTAGGGGCCGGCACCGTGGCTCACTTGGCTAATCCTCCGCCTGCAGCGCCGGCATCCCATATGGCACCAGGTTCTAGTCCCGGTTGCTCCTCTTCCAGTCCAGCTCTCTGCTGTGGCCCGGGAAGGCAGTGAAGGATGGCCCAAGTGCTTGGGCACCTGCACCCGTGTCGGAGACCAGGAAGAAGTACCTGGCTCCTAGCTTTGGATCGGCGCAGCGCTGGCTGTAGCGGTCATTTTGGGGGTGAACCAACGGAGGGATCTTTTCTGTCTCTCACTGTCTAACTCTATCTGTCAAATAAATTAAAAAAAAAAAGAAAAGAAAAGAAACTGGTCTAGTAACTCTAAGTTTTGTTGTATCTATACAGTGGGACACCATTCATTAAAAATTGTGTTGTAGATGACAATGTATTTATACATGTCCATAATACACAGAATAAAAGCATTACAAAAGTGATTTAAATAATGTGATCTCATTTTGGTAAATATATACATTCATGTATACAGAAAAAGGGACAACGATACTCTCTCAGTAGAGGGATTATGAGAATTAAAATTTTTCTTGTTGGGTCAGGCATTGTGGCACAGCAGATTAAGCCACCACCTGGGACACCAGCACCACACAGCAGAGTGCCAGTGTGTCAGTTCAAGTCCCAGATAGCCTGCTTCCAATCCAGCTTTCTACTAACGAATACTCTGGGAGGCAGCAGGTGATGGTTCAAGTACTTAGGTTCCTGTCACCCATGAGGGAAGCCTGGATGGAGTTTCTGGCTCTTAGCTTTGGCCTGGCCCAGCCCTGGCTGTTATGGGCATTTAGGGAGTGAACCAACAGATAGATGATCTCTGTCTCTCCCTCTCTCTCTGTCACGCTACGTTTCAAGTAAATTAGCAAATGTTAAAAAAAAAATTATAACTACATTTATTTCAAAGAATGTCTTACCCTTCTCTAAATATTTCAATATGCATCATGTCAAAATCTAAGATTGTGGGGTGAGTGTGTGGTCTAGTGGTTAAGATACAGGCATCCTTTATCAGACTGCATGGGTTTGATGCTGGTTCCTGACTCCAGATTCCCGCTAATGCAGACCTGGGAGGCAGCAGTGATAGCTCCAACAACTGCCACCCACATAAAAAACCCGAGTTGACTTCCTGGATCCTAATTTTAGCCTCATAACTGCAAGCATTCAAGAAAGGGAGACTTATAAACTGCCTTTTGTTTTTCTTTATGCAATTTAGATAGGGAGGCCAAAGTCCTAAAGGGGATGAGGGGGCAAATTACGTGGCTATATGTATATGGTATCTTGGTACATTCCAGCTGCTGTAACAAGATACCATAAACTGAGTTGTTTATATACAACAGAAATTTATTTCTCATGGTCCTAGAGTCTGGAAAGCCAAAGATCAAGGAACTGCTCAAAAAGATTTAGGGCCTGGCGAGGGCACTCTTCCTGGTTCACAGGTAGTGCCTTCTAGCTATGCTCTCCCATGGTAGGAGATACACTAATCCCAACCATGAGGGCTCCATCCTCATAACCCACTTGCCTCTCACCAGCCCCATCTCCTAATACCAGTTCCTTGGGAGTTAGGTTTCAAGAGATTCTGGAAGCACATAAACAAGCAGTCGATGGCAATGAAGAGCACTCTAGGCAGAGCGAACAGCAAACGTAACTCGGAGGTGGGGAGTGTTTCTGGTGTGACAAACAAGAAGGCCAGTGTGGCTAAAGCTGGGTGAGTAAGGGGGAGGTTGGGGCCAGATATTACAGGGTTTAATAAGCATTTTCTGGATTTCAGCACTTATTTCGAGTGTGATAGGAAGCCACAGGAGCATTTTGTCCATGAGCTGCAATCCACCTTCTATGTACAGGCCTACCCCAGCTACTGTGTGGAAACCAAGGAGAGGGAAGAGAGAAGGCACGAGTGTTCTGACTGTAGCCTGGACCAAGGTGGTAGCAATGGAGGTTGAGAGACTTGGCCAGACTGGATATATCCTTAAGGCAGATTCAACAGCATTTGCTGATGGCTGTATGAGATAGAAAGGAGTCAAGGATGATTCCATGCTTTAAAAAAAAAAAAAAATTATTTATTTATTTGAAAGGCAGAGTTACAGAGAAGCAGCAGAGAAAGAGAGAGTCTTCTATCCACTGGTTCATTCCCTAAATGGCCGCAATGGCCGGAGCTGGGTCGATCTAGTCTGGAGCTTCTTCTGGGTCTCCCACGCAGGTGCTGGGGCCCAAGCACTTGGGCCACCTTCCATTGCTTTCCCAGACCATAGCAGAGAGCTGGACTGGAAGTGGAGCAGCCAGGACTCGAACCAACACCCATATTGGATGCTGGCGCATATGGGATGCCATACATGCAGGCAGCGGCTTTACCCACTACACCACAGTGCCAGCCCCAATGCCATGCTTCTTTGATTTGGGCTAAAGGACAGATGGTCATTTACTGAGATGTAGAAGGCTGTGACAACTGATTTAAAAAGATCAGGGGTTGGTGTTGTGGCATAGCTTCTGCCTGCAGTGCTGGCATCTCATATGGGTGCTGTTTTGAGTCCCGACTGCACCACTTCTGATCCAGCTCCCCGCTAATGCGCCTGGGAAAACAGCAGAAGATGGCCCAAGTGCTTGGACCCCTGTACCCACATGGGAGACCCGGAAGAAGCTCCTGGCTCCTGGCTTCAGATCGGCCCAGCTCTGACTGTTGTGGCCATTTGGGGAGTGAACTAGTGAGCGGAAGATGTGTTGTCTCTCCCTCTCTCTAACTCTTTCAAATAAAACTTAAAAAAAAAAAAAGAGAGAGAGAGAGAGAGAGAGATATGGTCAATTCATTTTACATGATTTATATCACAATTACCAAACAAAAAACTAACAGAGGAGGAGCATCCAATGAGAGGATGCAGAACAAACGCAGAGGTATTTCAAAGGGGGCGATTATGCCCACAGCTGTTGACAGGGCAGGCGTACAAGAGGAGGACTGAAAAGTGACCCTGGATTTAAAAATGTGGAAAATAACTTGTGAACTTGACCAGAGGAGTTTCTGTGGTGCAAAAAGACCTCTGGCTTAGGAACCACTGAACCTGGAATCACGGTTTTTACATTAAACTGATCACTAAAATCAAGAGGGTGACTGAAGCACTTTTACCACATGTTGTTTTAAATTTTAAAGAGAGGTGGTATACACATTTGAAAGAGAAATGACTTTTACCTTCATTCCCTTGGTTCAATTCCCACCCTCAAATTGACAGCCACAAACCTTTGGGAGCATCTTGCAATCTCTCTGAGCCTGGGTAACCATCAGTAAAATGTCTTTATTGCTACTTGACTGCCTCAGAGACAAACATAATACAAATCTTTTTCCTACCGGATACTCGTACAGCTGCAAGAAGGATGATCTATGTTTTATTTACCTACCTTCCACAGTACCTAGCAATGAGCTTGAACATCTGCTTGAACAGTTGTTAAATTACATCAACATATGGCAAACAACTTAAACCATAAAGGAATACACAAATGTTAAGGTATCATAAATGTCAAATATTTTTATCTCATATGTAAATGAATTCAATGCTCACTGTTGAAATGCTTTCAAGTAATAGGACAAAAGGAGCTCTATATTAATTTTATGGGAAAAAAGTTGCTCAGAACACCCTTCCACATATCCTGACGGACAAGCTGACAATCAGGAAGATGTCAAAAAGCTCACATGTCCTCTCCTGGTTAGGTTACCATGATATGCTTAAAGGAAGTAACCAATCAGCTGATTGCAGAAAACAGTTCTTTGAAATTAAAAAAAAAAAAAAAAAAAAAAGCATCACAAGAACAGGCCATCTATTGATAACTAATCCTCCTATGGTGTAAAATGGAAATGCAAACCATATACAGTATTCAAAAAGATTCTCTCTTAAGTTGCACTATCACAGAGTAACACGCCTTAGAAAAGTCACATTTGGGAGTAAAGGACTAAAATGATGCAATCACAAGCAATCCAGATTGTAACTAAATGTATTTAGCATACACATTTCTTTTAAAACATATATAATATACCCTATGATACAAATAACTCTAGAATTAACAGCTGCTAGAAATGTACATAATAAAAAGAAAGTCCGGTTTTCTTTTTTTGCAACTTCTGAGTGAATTACATGGGCAAAATATCAAGTTGATAATTTTCATCTAAAAAGTTTTCCAATGAAATTGGTATTTTTTCCCTCAAGTCTGTATATCTTAGGAGGCTAAATTAATCACTAACAATATAGCTGAATACAAACTATAAGCTAAGAATACACAATAAATATGCACAAGCACTTATATTACAAAAGCTATTACTTAGAGCTTTGGCAATCATGCTCGGAATTAAGAAAACAGTAAACTCTAGATTACAGCTAAAGTGAAGTGACTTTCTACAGAACAAACTGTTGGCTCAAACAAACCTAGCAAGCTTAACCTTTCTTTTTCCCTTTAAAGACACGTCACCAGTTCCTTCATCACAAAACTGCTTGCAACATGCACAGGATTATATAGGTGACTCCTATTCAGACTAATATAATTTCCTCAGGGAAGAATTCAATAAACACAGTAATACCAGTGTTATTCTGTTTTCAGAACATCTCTAATACTGAAAACACTGATGCTCTTCCAGCAACTTCATAAACAACTCCCTAAAGATGTCAATTCAGGGTTAAGGTGCACTTATTAAATACATGTAGCCTGGCTGTTTAATCTGACCAGAGTGGTTAAATTACTTGCGCATTTGTCTCCAAAAGAAAACAGTATTGAAAAATACTTCCTACTTCTCTTCTGGGGACTAGAAACAATCCAAATCAGCAGGTACTCACAGGCCATACTGACATGATCAATCCTGTTTCCATGTTGACAAAACATTTCACAATGTATCCTAACTCCATTTGTAAAAAAGATTTATCTACTTGAAAGGCACAGTGACTGGGGGTGGGGGAGAGAGCAATCAAAAGAGATCTTTCAATTGCTGTTTCACTTTCCAAGCTGCAACAGCCAGGACTGGACCAGGGAAAAGCTAAAAGCCTGGAACTCAACCTGGGAAACTCCATACTTGGGACCATGCAAGCTAGTTTCCACGAGCAGATATATGAACTGTAGCTTTATCTTGGCATTATGATTCTCATAACAAACAATAATAAAGAACAGACTCTAGCAATTTATAGCATTTCAATGCCATTTAAACAGTAAATTGAAGCACTTTTAAAATTCAGACAATAGTGGCTGGCGTTTTGGCACAGTGGGTTAAAGCCCTGGCCTGCAGTGCCAGCATCCCACGAGGGCACCAGTTCAAGTCCTAGATGCTCTGCTTCTGATTCAGCTCTCTGTTATGGCCTGGGAAAGCAGTAGAAGATGGCCCAAGTCCTTGGGCCCCTGCATCCATGCAGGAGACTTGGAAGAAGCTCCTGGCACCTGGCTTCAGATCAGCTCAGCTCCAGCTGTTGCAGCCATTTGGGGAATGAACCAGCAGATGAAGACCTCTTTGTCTCTCTCTTTCAAATAAATAAATAAATAAATAAATATATATATATATATATATATATATTTTTTACAGGCAGAGTGGACAGTGAGAGAGAGACAGAGAAAGGTCTTCCTTTTGCCGTTGGTTCACCCTCCAATGGCCGCCGCGGTAGGCGCGCTGTGGCCGGTGCACTGCGCTGATCCGATGGCAGGAGCCAGGTGCTTATCCTGGTCTCCCATGGGGTGCAGAGCCCAAGGACTTGGGCCATCCTCCACTGCACTCCCGGGCCACAGCAGAGAGCTGGCCTGCAAGAGGGGCAACCGGGACGGGATCGGTGCCCCGACCGGGACTAGAACCCGGTGTGCCGGCGCCGCAAGGTGGAGGATTAGCCTAGTGAGCCGCGGCGCCGGCCTCAAATAAATAAAAATTTAAAAATTTTTTTAAAATTAAGAATTCAGACAATACCCATAGACAAGTCCCTATACTTGATGTCTAGTCCAGGCAATCCTTGTTCTGAAAAGAACACTAAATATATCGGTCTCTTTTACCTCAACCCTTTAAAGGTTAAAAAAGTCTTTGGTTTTCTTCAAAGGCACAGATCTGAGAAGCCACCGTGGGCCCTGACCACCTTCTCCCAGCACACTACACCGCTGGCAGCACTGGTACCTAAGGCACTGGCCCACCATGTGTCACCCCTCCTGACTGCCTGTCTTTAGGAACTAGTACCCGGGAAGGCCGGTCAGGATACAACTGCTGTCCACGGGACACCTAGTGATCAGTCACTCTAACCAAAGCCAGGAGGGGAAAAAAAAGCTTGGTGAAAGAACACAAAGCTGCAAGCTGATGGCAACACTCGTGGATTTTCAAAAATGATCACAGTAGCTTTTTCTAGCATCTGTTTAAGATTGAGATAAATTTTGGAATAAACTTCACCTTGTTTGCATGGTGCAGAAACTTGAGACACTTCCTTTGTGAGACAGAGAAACCATTCTGTCAGAAGGAAAGGCTTCTGCAATGAAATGTCTTATAGTAAACATTGCCTTAAGGTGAACTTGTTCAGTCAAGTAGTGACCTTACAACGAAGGCTTGCACTGGGCCCACCAAACTGTATGCATGCTTTCTAGACAATATTAATACATATTTGCAGTGGACAGTTTAAGACAGAATATTTAAGTGTCCAGGTATTTCTTTCTAGCTCATAAATTTGATGCTTCATTCAACAAGAACTTATCAAGTATCACTATATATCAACGCTGTTCTAAGAGCAAATAGTGACAGTGTCCACAGCTGATCTAAGAAATAAAAATTCTAGGGCTTAGGGCCGGCGCTGTGGCGCAGCGGGTTAACGCCCTGGCCTGAAGTGGCAGCATCCCATGTGGGCGCTGGTTCGAGACCCGGCTGCTCCACTTCCAATCTAGCTCTCTGCTGTGGCCTGGGGAAGCAGTAGAAGATGGCCCAAGTGCTTTGGGCCCCTGCACCTGTGAGGGAGACCAGGAAGAAGCTCCTGGCTCCTGGCTTTGGATCAGCACAGCTCGGGCTGTTGCAGCCAACTGGGGAGTGAACCAGCAGATGGATACCTCTGTGTGTGTGTGTATGTGTGTGTGTAACTCTGACTTTCAAATAAATAAATAAATCTTTAAAAATAAATAAATAAGTCTTTAAAACAAAATCTAGGGGCCGGTGCTGTGGCATAGCAGGTAAAGCTGCTGACTGCAGCACCGGCATCCCATATGGGCACTGGTTCTAGTCCTGGCTGCTCCACTTCTAATCCAGCTCTCTGTTATGGCCTGGGAAAGCAGTAGAAGATGGCCCAAGTCCTTAGGTTCCTGCACCCATGTGGGAGACCCAGAAGAATCTCCTGGCTCCTGGCTTCGGATCAGCCCAGTTCTGGCAGCTGTGGCCATTTGGGGAGTGAACCAGTGGATGGAAGACTTCTCTCTCTGCCTTTGCCTATAACTCTGCCTTTCAAATAAATAAGTAAATCTTTTTTTTTTTTTTAATTTTTTTTTTTTTTTGACAGGCAGAGTGGACAGTGAGAGAGAGACAGAGAGAAAGGTCTTCCTTTTGCCGTTGGTTCACCCTCCAATGGCCGCCGCGGTAGCGCGCTGCGGCCGGCGCACCGCGCTGTTCCGATGGCAGGAGCCAGGTGCTTATCCTGGTCTCCCCTGGGGTGCAGAGCCCAAACACTTGGGCCATCCTCCACTGCACTCCCTGGCCACAGCAGAGAGCTGGCCTGGAAAAGGGGCAACCGGGACAGGATCGGTGCCCCGACCGGGACTAGAACCCGGTGTGCCGGCGCCGTAAGGCGGAGGATTAGCCTGTTGAGCCACGGCGCCGGCCCAGTAAATCTTAAAAAAAAAAATTCTGACAAAAATTTTGCTAAGAAATAATGAATAGATGAATACTGAGGAATTTAACAGTATTAGGAAAACCTAATGCCAACCCATGTACTTGGAACACTACATCAGAATACAAATTCCAGTACTTTTGGCAAAACATTCAATTTCAGCATCTTTTCCACTATCATAAAGAATATAAAAAATAGGCCGACGCCGTGGCTCAACAGGCTAATCCTCCGCCTGTGGCGCCGGCACACCAGGTTCTAGTCCCATTCGGGGCGCCGGATTCTGTCCCAGTTGCCCCTCTTCCAGGCCAGCTCTCTGCTATGGCCCTGGAGTGCAGTGGAGGATGGCCCAAGTGTTTGGGTCCTGCACCCCATGGGAGACCAGGATAAGCACCTGGCTCTAGGCTTCGGATCAACGCGGTGCGCTGGCCGCAGCGCGTTGGCCGCGGCAGCCATTGGAGGGTGAACCAACGGCAAAAAGGAAGACCTTTCTCTCTGTCTCTCTCTCACTGTCCACTCTGTCAAAAATAAAAGTAAAAAAAAATTTAAAAAAAGAATATAAAAAATAAATAAGGGAGGGAGGCAGTTTTTTAAGGGAACTATGCCTTCCCACTTTCACTTGTCATAAGTAAATAAAGCATTCCTCTGAGAAAAACAGAAACAAAGGCAAAGTCAATAAGAAATAAAAATTGCAACAAGAGTAAATAATAACAGAATACGTGCAAACAGAAGTACATGTTATATCATCAAATTTGTGTTGCCAGTTTAGGGTCTGCTTGGTGTTGGTGGTATGTTAGGCATAGCTATGACCAGAATAGTCTGATTTCATTGGCCTACCCAGGGAGCCAATTCTTTCGTAAGAGCACATTAAAGGAATAGAAAGGCTGCTTCTCAAATCATGCTACCATTTGGCTATAAACGTTAGAATGAAATTTTACTGCCTGCCACCTAGAATCACTAGCCAACACTTGAGCACAAATGGCCAATTCCTAAAACTTAGATCTGAATCAATAGCTGAAGAACAAAAAAAAAGCAAAGGTATACATAAAAAGGACAAGCAAACAGTAAGCAGCGACAAGTGATTAAAGCTAAAAGAACGAGTTCTAAGTTATAAGGACACCGTTCCTCTGGACCTTAGCCCAGAACACAAAAATTTGGAGGCGAAACGCTGGTGGTTTCAAGGCAACAAGGGTTCCAAATTTGCTGCCTCATTCCTTTATCTTCAGAAGCTTCCTCTGACAGGGTCTCTGTCGAAATGACCACTATCACGCTGGCAAACCCAGCAGGGCACAGAAGCTCTCAGACAGATGGAAATACACTAGAAAAACACGCAGACAACGGATGTAACGCTAAGATCAGAAATATAGCTTTTAGAATGATCAATCTAAGAATCTACGGAGGGAGATGATGAAGCATGTTAAAACCTCTCGAAACCCTGTAACGTAACTAAATAAGACAGCAAAATTATCCGTGCTCCCCAAGCCTACGGCCCTTCCTTGGACGACACACATCCCCTCCTCCTCCCACCCTCACCCCACCCCCGCCCCCGGCCGGCTCCGTTCCTTTAAGAACCAGCACCTCTCCACGGTGCACACTGTTCCTCAGGAAGGCATCTGCAGTGCGGATCCCTGCACGGGGGGAGCTGGCCAGGCAGGCGCGCGTACAATGGGAACCGAGCCGCCGGCAGCCTCCCTGCCGGTGTTTCACAGGGACGGGAGAAGGGGCTTCACCCAGCCCCTGCTTTGTCTGCAGGTCCTCCCCCTCCCCGTTTCTGTAGTAAGCCCCCCTTTGTTATACGGCCATCAACAATAGCCCACAGAAAACACCAAACCAAAACGCGTCCAAGGCTTGGCACGACTCTATTATCCTCTGGAATATCAGCGACCGCCCGCGCGTCCCCACCCCCACGCCGCGCCAGCGACGGGCGGGCGGCGATGCAGAGGCGGCCCCGCATCCATCTTGGACCCTCGGCGGCTCGCTCCCGGCTCCATTCTCCTCAGCCCGCAGCCCCGGACAACGCCGCGCAGGCCCGGCCTCGCCGAGGACCGCCGGGGCGCGGGCTCCAAGGCTCCCGTTCCACTTCCCCATCCTCCCCACGGGCAAACGAAAATATCTGTATGTGGAGGACCCTCCTGCGTGCCCGCTTCTGTCAACACCTGTCTGCGGGCGTGCCGTGCGAACCGTCTTGCCTCCGCGCCCGCAAAAAACCCCAACCGACCCCTGCTCCCCGCGCCCCGCTCCTCTCGACCCCGCTAACCGTCCGCCCCGCAGGCACCCCGGGGCCGCGGGGGGCTCTCGGCCTCCCCGAACGCCGTCCGCCCCCGCGCCGCGCACCCCCACCTGCCGGGCCGCGGCGTGAACGCCCACTCGCTCCCCGCCCCCAACCTGTTTTCCTCACACCCCGTTATTTCCTCACCGCCCGCACGACCTTGCGCTCCCCTCCCCCTGCGCCCGTTTTCCCAACGCTCGTCCCCGGGGGGCGGGCGGCAGCCTCCCCCGGCCCCGGCCCCGCTCGCCCGCCCTCCCTGCGGCGGGGCCCCCCGCGCGCCTCACCCGCACAGGAGGAGCCGCAGCTCTTCGCCCCCAGGGCGGGGCAGGCTCCCGGGCTCCCGCCACCGCCGGGCGCGGACGGCTCGGCCCCGGAGGACGACGAGGAGACGGACGGGGACTGAGTGGCCGCCGACGACTCTGCCATGGCTGCGAGAGCAAGGGCCGGAGAGGGGCGACGAGAGACGCGGGGCGGGAGACAGGGAGGGGAAACCGGAGAATCGGGCGCTCGGCTCTGCGAAGTCTCTGCCACACGCCTGCTCCGACGACGGACTCCGACAGACTGACTGACTCAACCGAGCGCAGCCAGAGGGCGGGAGCGCGAGCGCGCCTGCGCACACAGGCCCCGCCGGCGGGTGGCGGGGGCGGGCGGCGGCCGAGCGGAGGCGCGCAGCGGCGCAGCGCGCAGGCGCGAGAGCTGTCCCTCCGCGCTCCCGCGGCCAAGGAGGGGGCGCAACCTGTCTCGCGCCGCGGCGGGCGCGCGCGCGAGGTGGGGAGCAGCCCCTTGGGACTAGACGCAGAGGGCGTGGCCGGGCACCAAGCCCCGCCCCCCGCTGCCTCCGGAGCCGGCGGGTTGCTGCCGGGTGATCGCTCGCGGCGCCATCGGTGACTTGTTTTTTAGGGCTGGCGTATGCGATGTTTGGGCGATGGGGGGGTCTCTTGGTGCCTGTGTTAGCTGGAACCATTTTCCCCCGTGCATTCCAGAGCGGGGTCTTTTGTCTGACGCTGCAGCTGCGGGGTGGACACCGCGGGGCGGCGGGCGGCGTGGGCGCGTTCTGCAAGGTGCACCCCCTAGCACGACGCGGGCACGGCCCGGGCTCGCCGTCTGATGAGGCGGAGGGATGCTCTGCAGCGTGGACCACCATTACTCATTCCGGTCACACCGCAGTGCAGCGGCGGAACCTGCTTCGTATTCTTACCTCGTTACTGTCCTGAGCAGGGGTCCACGCCGGGTCTGAGGCGGCCTTTTCCTCCGAAAAGATGCATTTTAGAGAGGGGACAAGAAAAGCTGAGCTGATGGAGAAAGGACAGCCGGCAGACAGCATACTGCCCGCGACTACTGGGGTGGGGGTGCGTGTGAGATTAATGGGGGCATTTAGAAATATATAACTGAATTCTACTCAGCCTAAAAGGGCTCCTCAGCAGATAGTGTATTTGAAACCAGACATTTAGTTTATCGATATTTCATTTTGTTATTGTTTGTTTCTCCTGGGCTGGATTGCCAAATTCAAAGCCTTCTCCTTACATCTGGTCAAAATATTTGAAAGGATCATAATCCCTTTAAGGGGGTGGGGGAGTGTGTCCTGGAAAGAAGCAAAATCAAGGCTGCAGGCTTTTTGTTGCTGAAGCAGCAGTGGATGGCCCAGCGTAATCGCGGGGTCGGCGAATCCTGCAAAGATGCGACCTCAAGAAGGGGGAGGCGGTCAGCCTGGCGGCCATGGAGGGGAAAAGCAGGCTGACCAGAGAACACCGAGAACTGCCCTTGACAGTCCTTAAGGTCAGGGGTGTTGGGGGGGGGGAGGGTGAAACAACCTCTTGGCTGGATCTTCCCCCAAATAACCTCATGATAGATATCTTACCCTGGCACTGCATCTGTCGATAATGCAGCCAAGTGTCCTGTGGATGACAAAGGGAAATCTGAGCCAATCTGATAACCGAGCCAGTTAGCCACCCGTTCTGACACAGGCCTACCTTTAACAACATATTTAAGTGCTAGATGAGGAAAGATGCTAAAACTCATGTGGTCTTGGTGGTCTCTTAAGACCCTAATTTACATTAACTTTCTTTAAAAAAAAAAAAGATTTATTTATGTATTTGAAAGAGTTACACAGAGAGAGGAGAGGCAGAGAGAGAGAGAGAGAGGTCTTCCATCTGCTGGTTCACTCCCCAGTTGGCCACAATGGCTGGAGCAGCGCCGATCCGAAGCCAGGAGCCAGGAGCTTCTTCCGGGTCTCCCATGCGGGTGCAGGGCCCAAGGACTTGGGCCATCTTCCACTGCTTTCCCAGCCCATAGCAGAGAGCTAGATTGGAAGTGGAGCAGCCAGGTCTCAAACCAGTGCCCATATGGGATGCCGGCGCTTCAAGGCCAGGGTGTTAACCCGCTGTGCCAGTGCCGGCCCCTACATTAACTTTCATGCTAGGTCTTGAAATGGCCTTTCCTTCCTGCTTTCTCTTGCTT
Organism: Lepus europaeus; assembly: GCF_033115175.1. Classification (NCBI taxonomy): domain Eukaryota; kingdom Metazoa; phylum Chordata; class Mammalia; order Lagomorpha; family Leporidae; genus Lepus; species Lepus europaeus. Next base: position 7,497,665 of record NC_084833.1, read on the forward strand.
GCTATATCTTGGTTCTTCCGTAGAATGTTCCATTTTTGTATCATTTGTTCTATGAATATCTACTGACCACCTGCTGTAGATATGCTGTTATCTAGAGAATTTAGGAAGGACCCCCAGAAACACTTTGTTCGTCCTGTCTTCAATGAGCTTTCAAACCAGTTGAAGCATGGGGAGTACTCACATAAAGTTAAATAATACAAATTAAACAGCAATCAAAAACAATCTCATACAGCACAAAATCAGGAACTTTTGCTTACGTGGCCAGTGACCCGTCTGGATTTGAGATGGGAAGGAAACTGTGTGGAAGGAATTGTCGTGGCTTGGGAAGCTTTTATGCAGAAGCTCCAAGTTTGGTAGGGGTTTGGACTTGTAAGGAGGTCGTTAGAGGCTGGGAAGGGCACAGAGAAGCAAGCGCTGGGGGTTGTTTTGTGCATGTTGGCAAAAGGGCACCCTCCTGAGCCGAGGAATCACGGACAGCCCCGTTTTCCTCCCAGGACGCAGCTCCAGGCTGACTGCCTAGCAGAACCTGTCCTAGGTTTGATCGCCTCTTGTCCCTCCCCTCCGCGGGCTGCCTTGGGGCGACACAGACTGTGCAGCCATAGGTGGTGGCTGGAGGCTCTGAAGTGTGATCATGCGTGTGGTGTTCTGGGTGTTGTTGGTTAGATCAGGTTGACTGGAATTCAAAGGCTCGAACTGGGACAAGAGAGAAGATATGGGGACAAGGTATAAAATGGGTTAAGTGCGTCGGGACTGAAGCAATGAGGAGGTGTGCATTGGTGCCAAGGTTAATGACTGCATCGCATGTCAGAGTGCCTGGAAAAGTCCCTGCTTCGCTTCTCATTCCAGATTTCTACTAATGCCCACACTGGGAAGCAGCGAGTAGATGGCTCAAGCAGTTGGGTCCTTGCCACCCATGTGGGGAGACCTGGGTTGCGATCTGGACTCCTGGCTTCAGCTGAAGACTAGCCCTGGCTGTTGTGGGCATAGGGGTGAGTGAACCAGCAGATGCAAGATTTTTCTCTGTCTGCTTTTCAAATAAAATAAATAAAACATTTAAAAATAATTGGGGTCTTACCTTCAGGCTAATGGAAACTCAGTGAAAGTTTTAGGGCAGGGACCGGCTCAGATGGTGTTTTTTAAAGCACTCACTGGAGCACAGCCATTTCTCAAGAGTTCCATTGAGCAACCTTTCCTGTCGGCACTGTGCCTTTGGGAGACTGGTCTTTTCAGGCAATCTCCCACCTCAGCTTCTAAGCCATCTCAGGACTCTGCTTTTCCTTGATCTTCAGGGGAAAAAAAATGGTATACTGAAAAAAAACTAGAATACATTCACATTTTATGCACACATAGGTTTGCAAAATGTTCATGGAAGTGCATATTATGCAAAAACCATACAAGGGTTTCAAGATTTTTTGCACCAAAATAAACTAATCTTTTAATTCAATTTGAAGTACCCTTGTAATATGTGTATATATGAGGATGCATGGATTTCAAAACTTTTTGCACCAAAACAAATGTATGTTTTTAAAACATTTTACTGAAATGCAGTAGGCATACCAAAAATGCACATAAATGTGGGGCTGGCACTGTGGCTCACTTGGTTAATCCTCCGCCTGCAGCGCCAGCATCCCATATGGGTGCCGGGTTCTAGTCCCAGTTCTAGTCCCAGTTGTTCCTCTTCCAGTCCAGCTCTCTGCTGTGGCCCAGAGGGCAGTGGAGGATGGCCCAAGTGTTTGGGCCCTGCACCCGCATGGGAGACCAAGAGGAAGCACCTGGCTCCTGGCTTCGGATCAGCGCAGCGCACTGGCTGTGGCGGCCATTTGGGGAGTGAACCAACAGAAGGAAGACTTTTCTCTCTGTCTCTCTGTCTCTCTCTCACTGTCTGACTCTCCCTGTCAAAAAAAAAAAAAAAAAAAGAAAAGAAAAAAAGAAAAAATAATACTAATATCCCAACAGTCCTCACTATTCCCCCTCCATTACTTTTTTTTTTTTAAAAGATTTATTTATTTACTTGAAAGTCAGAGTTATGCAGAAAGAGAGAAGGAGAGGTGGAGAGAGAGGTCTTCCATCCACTGGTTCACTTCCCAACTGGCAGCAACGGCTGGAGCTGCGCTGATTTGAAACCAGGAGCCAGGAGCTTCTTCCCAGTCTCCCACGTGGGTGGGGCTTGGGCTATCTTCTACTGCCTTCCCAGGCCATAGCAGAGAGCTGGATCAGAAGTGGAGCATCCAGGATTTGAACTGGTGCCCTCATGGGATGCCAGCACTGCAGACCAGGGCTTTAATCCACTGTACCACAATGCCAGCCACAGCGCTGGCCCCCTTCCATTACTTTTTAGTGTGGGGGAAAAAAATGAGTATATTGTCAGGGCTAGCACAGTGGCATAGTGGGTAAAGCCGCCGCCTGCAGTGCCGGCATCCCATATGGGCGCCAGTTCGAGTCCCAGCTGCTCCACTTCTAATCCAGCTCTCTGCTATGGCCTGGGAAAGCAGAAGATGGCTCAAGTCTTGGGCCCCTGCACCCGTGTGGAAGATCTTGAAGAGGCTTCTGGCTCTTGTTTCAGATTGGCGCAGCTCTGGCCATTTCTGCCATCTAAGGAGTGAACCAGCAGATGGAAGACTCTCTCTCCCTCTGCCTCTAATACTATTTAAGTCAATCTTAAGAGAGTATATTGTCATTTACATGGTCTGATTCAGTTAAACAATATTTATAACTGTAATTATATATATTAACTAACACAAATAAGAGAAAACATGATATTTGTCTTTTTGGGTCTGGTTTATTACATAAGGATCTCTAATTGCATCCATGTTGTTGCAAATGTCAGTTTCATTCTTCTTTATGGTTGAGTATTATGCCATTGTGTAAACTTACGTTTTAATTACATTTCCCATGAGCTTTTTTTAAAGGCCTATTTATTTATTTGAAAGGCAGAGTTACAGAGAGAGAGAGAGAAAGAGATCTTCTATCTGCTGGTTCACTCCCCAAATTGCTGCAATGGCCAGAGCTGGGCCAGGCTGAAGCCAGGAGCCAGAAGCTTCCTCCGTGGGTGCAGGGGCCCAAGCACATGGACCATCTTCCACTGCTTCTCCAGGAGCATTAGTGGGAAGCTGGATTGGAAATGGAGCAGCCAGGACTTGAACTGGCACCCATAGGGGATGCCATCATTGAAACTGGTAGCTTTTACCCGCTATGCCACAGCGCTGGGTAAAACCCTTGTATGTTTGCAAAAGAATATATACTGTCATGTGCCACTTCACAGTGGGGATGTGTTCTGAGAAATGCATCCTTAGGTGATTCTGTCACCATGTGAACTTCACAGCATGTACTTAGGAAAACTTAGCTAGTGTAGGTCAGCCACCCCATGTGGCCTTTTGATGCCATCAAGAGACACAGCAGGGGCCCACAGTGGGTTAAGTAGCTGCCTGCAACTCTAGTGTCCCATATGAGCACTGGTTTGAATCCCGGCTGCTCCATTTCCCAGCCAGCCCCTGCTAACGCACCTGGGAAAGCAGTGAATGATAGTCCAAGTGCTTGGGTCCCTGCCACCCACATAGGAGACCTGGATAGAGTTAAGACTCCTGGATTTGGTGTGGCCCAGTACCAGCTCTTGTGGCCATTGGGGAGTTAAAGAGTAGATGAAGATCTCTCTCTCTGTCTCTGTAACTCTTTCAAATAAATAAATAAAATAATAATAATTTTAAAAAGTGAGATGTTTGAGGCTACTGCTAACATAACTTGGCATATTATTTTACAGTAAACATTTTTTATAAGCAGAAGCAGTCAAGTTACAATAAACAGTAGACACAAAACCCAGTAAGGTAGCCGTTAATTATCTAGCGCTCCGTACTGTCCATACCTTCGTGCACTTGGCAGTGCTGTAGGCTTGCTCTCACCAGCATCACCACCAACATGCAAATACTGCATCACCCTTCCATGTCTCTTGACAACAGGCGTTTTTCAGCCCCTCTATAATCTAATGGGACCACCTTCTCAGACGTGGTCTGTTGTCTGCTGTGTCGTTATGCACCACATGGCTATACGATGAAGTTCTCTTTTGTTACCAGCCTCCTCCACCCCTACACACACACACACACGCACACACACACACATCAGGACCTTTTGGTGGCAAATGCAACCCAAGGTGAAGGTAGCAAATCTATATTCCCTTCCATCCTTTTTAACACAATGCATGCTACATGCATTGTTGTGCACGCAGCTTCTGTTCCTTTTACTGATCTTTTCTATTGTATTGTTGAAGCCTTTAATGGCTGTGCTGTTGGCTGGAATACTAATAATGAAGCAGCTGACCAGGTCTTCCATCTTGAACTGACTACATCCCCACATCACACTTCCAATTTGCTAACACCTATGAAGTGCTGTTAATTTTTTTTATAAACCAGGATACCAAATATTTTTTAAAAAGTATTTGAAAAAAATGTATTTGAAAGGCATGGGCACACACACACACACATCTCCCCTCCACTGGGTCACTCCCTGAGGACCCACAATGGGAACTCCACCCAGTTCTCCCAAGCATCTGAGCCGTCACCTGCTGCCTCTCAGGGTGCGCACCAGCAGGAAGCTGATCGAAGTGCAGTCAGGACCCATACTCAAGCACTTTGATGTGGGACGAGGGAGTCCCACGTGGCATCTGAGCAGCTGTACTGGGCCGGTGCTGTGGTGTAGTGGGTAAAGCTGCTGCCTGCAGTGCAGGCATCCCATACGGGTGCCAGTTTGAGTCCTGGCTGCCTCTCTTCCAATCCAGCTCTCTGCTGTGGCCTGGGAAAGCAGTAGAAGATGGCCCAAGTGCTTGGGCCCCTGCACCCACATTGAGAGGAGACCTGAAGAAGCTCCTGGCTCCTGGCTTCGGATCGGCGCTGCTCCAGCCATTGCGGCCATTTGGGGAGTAAACCAGAGAATGGAAGACCTCTCTTTCTCTCCCTCTCTTTTTGCCTCTGCCTCTCCATAACTCTGCCTTTCAAATAAAAATAAATCTTTAAAAAAAAACCCACAGCTGTACCAAAGGCCCACCCCCTCATTACCCTGTTTCACACGCAAGTGAAATAAGATACAGATAACTAAGTGGTGCCTAAGATGCAGTGTTTCAGCCTGTCCCCTTTCCATTGCCTAAACATGGATCCTGCACGCAGAAGGCAGAAGGCTGAGCGGTGTTCCGGTACTGTCACAGGGAGGGCTATTTACTTGGCTGTTCACCCCACTAGGCTGTGAGTCTCTGAAGGACAGGAATGTGTTGTTTTCTGCAGCATTGTTGCCTTGCAGAGTGTCTGGCCTATTTTTGGAAAGCTCTGGGACCTGAGTCACAGTGGATGTCACTGCGGGAAACAATCTTGCAATTTTGGTGCCTCATAAAATACCTGAGTCTCTGGAATATTTATGACTTTGTCTTTTCTGGAATGAAAACAATAATTACCAATTTTTGAGCACTAACTATGTACCAGTCATCAAGGCTGAACACTTACCTCTCATTTAGACTACAAACACTGTGGGTGTTGCAATTTATTTTGCAGATGAAATGGGTTCAGAGGGATCAAACAAGTCCCCCAAAGTTGCACAGCCAGTGAGCCTCAGGGCCAAGATTCAAAGCCAGGCCAGGTCAGTTGGACATCAAAGCCAGGGGTCTCAACTCCTCACATATGCCTACGTGTCACCCACTTCTGAAGAGCCAAAGGCTGGCTCGACCTCTGACTCAATTCAGAATAAGACGGCTGAGGGCAGGCTGGAACAATGATCAATATTTAGCATTTTGAATGTTTTGATGGCCCTGGCTATCCAGGAAGGAAGGAACAACAAAAGATTTCTCATTCACATGGTGACACTGTGACTAACCCTAAAATCCACCTATAATTTGCACTGTGTTGTTTACAATGCCAAACATCAACAAGGTATGGGGAGGGCTGATATGCCAACATCGACCTTGACACTACTGTATGGAGACTGATGAAGTGTAAGTACCTGCTCTTCTATTCCTGAGAGGATGGATTTCAGTGGTTACTTACTGGGAACACTTAAAATAGAACAGGGTATGCTGTTCTGCAGCAAAAGTTTGACACTCAATATTAACCAGAAAGTAGGGGCAGGTGTTCTGGGCAGTGGCCCAGTGCCACTTGGGATGCCAGTGTGCCCTACGATTCTTCTGATTCCAGCTTCCTGTTAAAGCAATCCTTGGGAAGAAGGTGGTGATGGCTCAAGTGGCTGGGACCCTGCCACCCATGGGGGAGACCTGGATTGAGTTCCTGGGTCCTGATTTTGGTCTAGCCCAACCCTGGATGTTTGGGCGTTTGGGGAGTAAACCAGTTTGATGGGAGGTCTTGGTCTCTCTTGAAAACAAAAACACAAAACAAAAACTAGAAGATGAGTGAGCAGTGTTGAGTGTAACAGATACCTTCTTCACTCATCAATTCAATACCTATTTGCGTCCCTACTGTCTGCCAGCAGGGTTTGAGGCACTGGGGACATAGCAGTGAACAAAGCTGACAAAAATTCTCACCTGTTAGGAACTTACATGCTCGCAGGAAGACACAAACAAGACACAGGAGCTAAGAAGCCTTCTGGAGAACAGCGATGCAGGCAAGGGAGGGAGGGAAGGCTGGGATGAGTGTGCAGTTTTACATTCTGCACGTCGTGCTGTCATTGTGACAAGCCCTTGGCCTTCGGTTCCTCCTGTCTCCCTGTGAGTATGCCACAGCGTGCCCTGGACTCGCCTCACATCCTGCAGGTCCTGCCTTCTGCACACTCAGTGTGCAACCCCAGGGGCTGCTTGCCCTCATCCTCACTTCTAGTTTCTCTCTGGCCCAGGTTGGTTTAGCTCTAGACTTAACTTTAAAGCCTGCAAGAGAGTATTCAATCTTGAGAGTTGAAGGAGAATCCTAAGGGTCAGGGGAGGAGAAATCGCACAAGATCTCTTGAGCTAGGATCACACGGGATTTTCCTTACCTCTGCCCTTCTAAGTCTTGCCAGCTGGGAAGTGAAAACCGGCCCAAGGGCTTGGCAAGGCCTAGAAGTAGCTGGATGGGGGTTCTGGGTAGGTTAGCATGGCCAAGGCAGAGCAGAAGGAAGAAAGTGGAAGAACTGTTGAGTGGATAATGCAATGATGCCAAGAGGCAGTGGTGGGCGCAGACTGGGTGCCCGGCCTTCCCGTGGGCTGCAGGAGCCACTCACCCACAGGACAGCCATTCTCAGCCCAACAAATCCAAAACGCAGTATTCTTCCGTTGTGGGAAATGACATTTTCCCCAAATGGGCAGTGAGAATTAAGAACGTTTCCCTTGTCCCGTACCGATCCGCCGTACAGTTTAAGTAAAAGTGTGCTTGAAAAAGCAGCTTCAGGCCGGCGCTGTGGCTTAACAGGCTAATCCTCTGCCTTGTGGCGCCGCCACACCAGGTTCTAGTCCCGGTCGGGGCGCCGGATTCTATCCCAGTTGCCCCTCTTCCGGTCCAGCTCTCTGCTGTGGCCCGGGAAGGCAGTGGAGGATGGCTCAAGTGCTTGGGCCCTGCACCCCATGGGAGACCAGGAGAAGCACCTGGCTCCTGCCATCGGATCAGTGCGGTGCGCCGGCCGCTGCGCGCCGGCCGCTGCGGCCATTGAAGAGTGAACCAACGGCAAAAAGGAAGACCTTTCTCTCTGTCCACTCTGCCTGTCAAAAAAAAAAAAAAAAAAAAAGCAGCTTCAAACAAGCTCCTCCAAGCACGAGGTGTGCAGAAGACGGCCCTGGCTCAGACGGGACAAAGCCCGCGGAAGGGGTCTCTCCGGAGGTTCTCCGTTTGCTCTCGGAGACCGTGGCTAGGGACAGGACTGTGGCGTGGTGATGATGCTCATGGTGGCAACGAAGTCACCTTTGTTTGTGATGTCAAAACCATCAAAAACCCAGTAACCTGCAACGTCACCCGGGGCCGAGGCCTCCCTTCTGCCGCCCACCGGCGGCCTCTGCCGGCGTTAAACACCGAATCCATCTCAGACCCGGCCAGCGAGAGCCCGAGGCCAGGGACCCCCAAGGCCTCCGCCCGGGGCCTGGTCTCTGCGCTAGGCGCCGGGCGGGGCCTTCCCTCCTCGCATGGCCTGCTGGGAGTTGTAGTCCAGTCGTCGGAGCGCTCCAAACCCCGCCCCTCTGCTCCTCCTCTTCCTCGCCCGAGAAGCATGAGCCCAAAGGGGACCGCAGGTCGGGACCCCGAGAACGGGGGACTACAATTCCCAACAGGCCGCAGAACCCTGTACGCAGCCACAGGTAACCGGCGGCGCGCGCTCGCGCACGCGCACACGCGCTGGGCGGCAACAGGGCTCGGCCGCGTGCGCTTTCCCGCCCGGGCCAGCCCAGCGCTCGCCACGCCTCGGGCCGCCGTCGGGCCTCGCTGGCTCGCCCTGTGCTCGTCTCGCGCGTCCCTCCCTCGCCTTAGCTGCGTGTGGAGCCCAGGCCCCGCCCGTTTCCCGCCTCCAGGGCTCGGCTCGTTCCCGCCCCAGCCCGCCCCTCTCGTCTGCGCCCCTGCTGCCTGTGCTGAAAGCGGTGGCTCCATGTTGTCCCCTCAGCGAGCGGTAGCGGCTGCCTCGAGAGGAGCAGGTGAGGCGTCCAAGCGCCCCGGGACTCGCTCGCTGGCCGCCCCCGCCGCCGGGCTCGCCGTGGCTCCGAGGGCACCGCGCGCCCCTCGCCAGGAGTTGGGGGCCGGGGGCCTCCGGCGGGGCTCGGCCCGGCGGGCGCGGGGAGGAGCGGTCGCCCTCGGGGCGCGGGCCGGGGGTCCCGGGCGTGGAGGCCGCAGCGGTCGGCGCCGCGGGTCCCCGCCGGGCGCCGGGCGAACCCTGGGGCCGCGGCGCCGGCGGCGGTAACGGGCCGGGCCGGAGCGGGGAGGTGGACGCGGTCTGCAAGGCCGCGACGCAGGGCCTCCCTAGAGCCGCCGGTGTGTGGTCTTCACCCCCTGCGCGTGACCTTGGAGCGTTGACAGGTAGCAGGGAAGCTGGTGTGGAGCCCACGCTTAGCGCCCTGAAGGAGATGGAAGGATCGGCCCAAGTTGGCTTTGAGTCAAGTTGGGTCAGCGCTTCCTGGTCCCGCGCGCTGCTGTCTGCGTTCCTGAAGTCGGAGAGCAACCCTGGTGAAGGCATTAACGAGGACCCCGGCGGGGAGACGGCACGAGTGCGCGTAGACAGTTGCGCCTGTCATGCGGCCGGGCTTCGTTCTGTGCAGCGTGTGCGCTGTCGGAATTAACCAGAAGTTTCGGTTGCAGAATCTAAAGGCAGAAAGCAAGGGAGCAGTGTTTGAAGAATCTGTTAGCAGAGGAGTCCTCACATTTGAGCCGGAAGTAGTGGAATGTTTTGTGAAAGGTGGAAAAAACAACTACCAGCAAAAGCCTAACCGCCCGAAACCGCGGGATCAGACGTTTGGGTTTACTTTTGGGGAAGCAGATTTAAGAAGCAAGACCCGCGGAGTTCTCTTCTGTTTTAGGTTTAAACATTGCAGGCTGTGTACCCATTCGTGCTTTTTTCCTCAGGTCCCACAGAAATGGGTTTGTGCTCTAGAACTTCCTCTTGCTACGTTGACACCTGTAGAGGAAACACTGGAGCGAAAGGACTGCCCGCCTGAGCGGTGTCTGGTGCCACATGCTGTCTGACTAGCCACGGTTTACTGTCTCATTGTAGCACCAGGAATTTAAGGACAACAGCCACAGGGGCTGTGGGCTGGCGTCGCTTTCTTAGTTTTGACCAAGTATTTAGGACTTACTTAGGATAGGCTTTTGAGAAATTGGCTTTCTGCTGGGCAGTGCATGCACACTGGTTTTTTGTTTTTTTTTTTTTGCTAACAATCATAGAAGGTTATACACAAGACTCACTATTTAGAATGAAGTGACAGAACTGAATGAGCAAAATGTGTAAAGGTCTCTACCTCCCCAGTTCCCGGAGATAGTCAACGGATCATACTCTTTTTAAGGTTCCTGTGAAGCATCGGCGGGAACCCTAGATGTGTGTGAACTTGAGAACGGCTTTAGAATTTACTGATAATAACTGGGGCGTGTCAGAAGTTCTCTGGCCTCGCATTTCCTATTAAGAGCGTTGAAGTAACACAACTGCATTTTAACACTTGCCTGAATTTTAAAATATCTTACTGAGTTATCTTCGAGACTATAGCAGCATGTTACCTAAAGAATACCAAGGGGGAAAAGTGGGAGAAAAGATTTTATTAAAAAAGAAAAGCAATTTTATCTCATTGCCTTATAGCTGCTGGTTTACTTCCCGTGTGTCCGAAACAGCCAAGGCTGGGCCAGGTCAAAGCCAGGAGCCTGGAACTCAATCTGAACTTCTCAGCAAACACGTGGCCCCAGCCTGCCTGTGGTTGAGTCCCACTCACTGATTCATTCAAAGACCAGGCAGCAATTAAAGAAATTTCCCAGTAATTGTATTTTGCATACTTAGATATAATCAGATATGTAATACATTATGTACTCAACTATGATCAGCACTTGGGCCATCATTTGCTGCTTTCCCAAGTGCAACAGCAGGGAGCTGGATTGGAGGTGGAACAGCCAGGACTCAAATCAGCACTCTGTTACGGAATGTGGGTGTTGCCAGAAACAGCTCGACTCACTGTGCCACAACCATGGCCGACCATGGCTGCAGCTGTGAATATTTCTGCTGAGAAATTGATACCCTTATGTGTAAATTTTTCTTTTTTTTAAAAAGATTTATTTATTTGAAAGAATTACAGAGAGAAAGGGAGATCTTTCATCTGCTGGTTCACTCCCCAGATGGCCGCAACAACTGGGGCTGAGCCAGGCTGAAAGCAGGAGCCAGGACCTTCTTCTGGGTCTCCCACGTGGGTGGCAGGGATCCAAGCACTTGGGCCATCCTCCACTGCTTTCCCAGGCCATCAGCAGGGGGCTGGATCAGCAGGGAAGCAGACAGGACCTGTCTTGGCACCCATATGGGATGCCAGCGTCACAGGTGGTGACTTAATCCACTGTGCCACAACGCCGGTCCCCTTCTGTGTGAAAAAAAAAAAAAAAACAACAACAACAACAACAAAAACCAACCCTTTTATTTGCATGCATTTTGAATGTTACAAAATGTCAAATATAATTCACAGCTAAAGTATATTTAAAAGTTAGGGGCTTGGCTTTACTAATACAGCAGATGTACAGGAAAGGAGTGGAGTAAGTGTATTTAAGCCCTGAAATGATAAAGCAGGAAAATACTAAATAGGAAAGCCTTATTTAACTGGAATGCAGCAAATTAAAACCAGGTAATCAGATTGATTTCGGTGGTCTCACATTTAGGAAAGAGGCAAATCAAGTCACTATTGAACTCTTTTTTTTTTTAAATTTTTATTATTATTTTTTCTTTATTTTTGACAGGCAGAGTGGACAGTGAGAGAGACAGAGCGAAAGGTCTTCCTTTGCCATTGGTTCACCCTCCAATGGCTGCCGCGACCAGTGCGCTGTGGCCGGCGCACCGTGCTGATCAGAAGCCAGGAGCCAGGTGCTTCTCCTGGTCTCCCATGCGGGTGCAGGGACCAAGCACTTGGGCCATCCTCCACTGCACTCCCGGGCCACAGCAGAGAGCTGGCCTGGAAGAGGGGCAACCGGGACAGAATCCGGCGCCCCAACCGGGACTAGAACCCGGTGTGCCGGCGCCCACTATTGAACTCTTAAAGTGATTTTTTTTCTCTACCTGTTGGTGTAGTCAGGTATCATCTTTAGATTCAGCTTTGTCGCTTCATTTTCTGAATCTTAAAGGCTGTTTTGTCATAGTTGATCCTCATGAAGCACTACACAAGTCTGAGTCAACAAAGAAAATGTGATTGTTGTTGAGCGTTCTGAGTTCAGGTGTAAAGATTTTCTGCAACAGATGACTTGGAAAACAAAACTTCCTCCTAAACCCTTTTATGGAATAGGATAGAATTTCTTCCCAGTATTTTAATTAGTTGGGTTTAAAAGTATTTTTAATTTTTTTAAGCGTTCATTTTAGAGTGGTATATATAGAGAGCAAGCATTTTTTTTTTTTTTAAGATTTATTTATTTATTTGAAAAACAGAGTTACAGAGAGGGAGGGAAAGATAGGTCTTCCTTTAGCTGGTTCATGCCCCAAATGGCCTTAGTGGCTGGAGCTGGTCTAATCCAAAGACAGGAGCCAGGAGCTTCTTCCAGGTCTCTCATGTGAATGCAGGGGCCCAAGGACTTGGGCCATCCTCTGCTGCTTTCCCAGGTGCATTACCAGGGCGCTGGATCAGAAGTGGAGAAGCTAGGACTCAAACTGGTGATCATATGGGATGCTGGTGCAGCAGGTGGTGGCTTTACCTGCTACGCCACAGCGCCAGCCCCACCGACACAACCTTAAACACATATGTGTATCTGCCCCTGTGAGAACCAGAAGAGTCTAAAAAAAGCACCACACCCTCTCCAGCGGTAGCCACAGCGGGCACTTGCAGCGCTGGGAGGCTCAGTGTGCTCCCCCTGCCAGTGGTGATGTTTTCTTTGGCTGTGTGAATCAGGAACGCTGAGGACTGCCAGCAGGAGGGAGGCATGGGAGTGGTCTGCCTCTGTTTTTGGGTGTGTTGCTCTTGCCCGTTAGAGAACGGGTGTTTCTGAGGCGGCTGGCTGGAAAACTCAGGTCATAGCTCTGCCCTGAGTCACGCTGTCTGCTCGGCCGAGTGTTTCTGTAACTTGGCGAAGAACTCCGCTCCATAAGGAAGGGCATCGAGGCTGGCTGGACCCCAGCGGTCCTGAACCCACGGTGATTTTTTGCCCCTGTTGGACATTTAGCAATGGCTGCAGGCATTTTTGGGTGTCACTGCCTGGGGCACACGCTACTGTTACCTAGTGGGTAGAGGCCTGGGCTGCTGATAAATATCCTATAAGAAGGGCAGGGGCTGGTGCCGTGCTGTAGCGGGTAAAGCCGACGCCTGCAGTGCCGGAATACCATATGGGCACTGGTTCGAGTCCCGGCTGCTCCACTTCCGATCCAGCTCTCTGCTATGGCCTGGGAAAGCAGTGGAGGATGGCCCAAGTTCTTGGGCCCTTGCACCCGTGTGAGAGACCTGGAAGAAGCTCCTGGCTCCTGGCTTTGGATCGATGCAGCTCTGGCCGTTGTGGCCAATTGGAGAGTGGATGGAAGACTCTTCTCTCTCCGCCTCTCCTCTCCCTGTGTAACTGTGATGTTCAAATAAATGAATAAATAAATCTTAAAAAAAAAAAAAAAAAAAAAAGAAGCAGGGTAGCCCCTCCCAGCAGTTACCTGGCTTCAGCTGTCCAGGGTGCTGAGTGAGCGATCTACACTGTCAAACTGAGCCACTGAATTCTCTCTGAGTTTACTGAAAGTGATTGTCACTGCTCCCAGTTAACTAGTTTCATTGAATTTATCACTGTTCAGGTGATTGTCTCAAATATTTGAGGAACATTTATTTAAACTTTTTCCTTTATTGATTTTTTAATAACAAAGGCAGAGTGACAGAGAGAGAGAGAGATCAGTCTTTCATTTACTGATTTACTCCCCAAATGGCCACAATGGTTGGGGCTGGGCCAGGCCAAAGCCCTGGGACTCCATCAGGGTCTCCCACATGGGTGTGGAAGGGGCCCAAGCACTTAGGCTGTCTTCTGCCACTCTCTCAGGTGCATTGGCAAGGGGGCTGGATTGGAAGTGGAGCAGCTGGGACTTGAACTGGAGCTCTGATATGGGTTTCCAGCATCCCAGGCAGCAGTTTAATTCACTGAGGCCACAAAGCTGGCCCTCAATATCTTTTTCTTAAAAAAACAACAAAAAAAAATTGAGAGGCAGAGAGAGAAGGCACGAGAGTGAGAGCAAGTGAGCTTGAGCCAAAGCAGGTTCACTCCCCAAATGCCCGTCAGGCTGGGGCTGAAGCTGGGAATTGGGGACTCAATCCAGGTCTCACTTGGGTGGCAGGAACTCAGTTCCTTGAGCTATCAAGTAATAGCCTCCTAGGTCTGCAGTAGCAGGAAGTTGGGCTCAGGAGCCAGAGCCAGATTGGAACTCAGGCACGGATTGTGGTCATTTTACGTCCTAGGCCAAGTGCCTGTCCCTCCTTCTGGAATGTTTTTTTTTTGAACAGGCAGAGTGGACAGTGAGAGAGAGAGAAAGAGAGAGACAGAGAGAAAGGTCTTCCTTTTCCGTTGGCTCTCCTCCCAGTGGCCGCTGCGGCTGGCACGCTGTGGCTGGCGCACTGCGCAGATCGAAAGCCAGGAGCCAGGAGCTTCTCCTGGTCTCCCATGCGGGTGCAGGGCCCAAGGACTTGGGCCATCCTCCACTGCCTTCACGGGCCACAGCAGAGAGCTGGACAGGAAGAGGAGCGACCGGGACAGAATCCGGTGCCCCGACCGGGACTAGAACCCGGTGTGCCAGTGCCGCAGGCGGAGGATTAGCCTATTGAGCCACGGCGCTGGCCTGGACTGTTTTTATGGTAGAGCTTATTTCTTAGAGTTTTGTGCTCTGTAGGACTGAGAAGGCCGACTATGATTTAGTTGTCTCTCATCCACTTTTATTGAGCCAGTGCGGCTCCTTTCTGTTCTTTTCAAAGACCTTCAAACGTGCAGCACTGAGAGTTCTAGGAAGAGTGTGTGTTGTAATACATGGCGATCTGTACAGATCCTTCCCTGTAATAGCTGTTTTACCTGTTAACCCTTCGACTTCATTCTTCAACTTGAGTCATCTTGCCATTTTAATGCAGAGCTTGTCTGTAGAATGTGATTTCCACATAGTTTATTTGAGCAGGCATATTAAGTCTGTTGGTTAGGTGAGTCTGGATTAAGGTGTGTTGTGTCTTTCTACATAGTTGAAATAATGTATATTTATGGGCTATCGACAGCAATGATTAGAATTGGCAGTATGATACAGTATTTCTGGTACCTTTTTAGATGTAGATTTTAAGTTCACTTGTGGATGACAGATGTGAATAGTCAGGCCATTTTTTTAAGATTCTTTTTTTTTTGACAGGCAGAGTGGACAGTGAGAGAGAGAAAGACAGAGAGAAAGGTCTTCCTTTGCTGTTGGTTCACCCTCCAAAGGCCATTTTTTAAAAAATGTGTGCAAAAATGTCACATCTGTCATTTGTGTATAAGTGAATTTGCTATGGCATTAATTGTGTTCTCCACATGCAACTCCAAAGGGAGAAGGCATGTCAGGGAGAAGGCATGCCAGGTTGCCACTAAAAGGTGTTTCTACTGCCATCCGTGGAGCCCACATCTTTGGAGTTTGAGATTCCTGAGACTTGGTAGTGATTTCATTGCAGTCCGTGGGAGAGCCCTCCACCAAAGCAGAACCTACAACCCCAGGACCTTTTTGCAGGTCCTTATGGAACCAGTTACTTTAAAGGTTTTGTGATCATAAACTTTAAAAAAAAATTTTTTTTTCTTAAATTTTTGACAGGCAGAGTGGACAGTGAGAGAGAGAGAGAGAGAGACAGAGAGAAAGGTCTTCCTTTACTGTTGGTTCACCCTCCAATGGCCGCTGCAGCTGGCGCACCGCGCAGCTGTGATCATAAACTTTGAGTTGCTCTTCAGCCCGTCCTCTGTGGCTAAGGGGAAGACTAGGCTACCCAGCAAGCTGTGCCGATTTGGATACCTAGGGAATTGGCAGTTGTTTGAGAGTCACTGAAATTTTAAAAAATTTTTAAAACAATTTTATTTATTTGAAAGGGTTAGAGAGAGAGGTAGAGCCAGAGAGAGGTCTTCCATCTGCAGGTTCACTCCGCAAATGACCACAGTGGCTGGAACTGTGCTGATCCAAACCCAGGAGCCTGGAGCTTCTTCTGTGTCTCTCACGCGGGTGTAGGGGCCCAAGAATTTGAACCATTTTCCACTTCTTTCCCAGGCCATAGCAGAGAGCTGGATCAGAAGTAGAGCTGCTGGGTCTCAAACCGGTGCCCATATGGGATGCCGGCACCGCAGGCCAGGGCTTTAACCCACTGCGCCACAGCGCTGGCCCTATCACTGAATTTTCGAGCTAAGAAATAGCTTCTGGCTGGTTTTGTAGAGGAGACAGACGTAGAGGTAAAATCTGGCTCGTGCTGTTACAGGTAGCACGGTCCTGGGGTCTCTCCTGATTGTTAGGGACGGCCTGCCTCTCGTGCCTCAGCAGAAAAGTAACCTTAGCACCAAACAAGAGCCTACGTCATGGAGGGGAGATGATGGGAGCTGGTGATCCACTGCATATAGGAGGGCAGATTAGGGCAAGTGGGGAGGCCTGAGAGCAGTGGAGACACTGAGAGGACTGCACGTAGCCTTACCTACAAAGCGTTAGCCCTGCAAAGGCTGCTGGAAGTCTGACTCATTTCACTGAGCAGGCTGAACGAAGACCAGACTTGCCCGGGATCCCACAGGCGTTCAGTGGCAGAACTGGAACAGGAACAGGTCCGTGTTTCTGCACACAGTACTCCTGGGGTGAGGTGATCTGGAACATCCAGGTGAATCTGTCCCTTAGGCGGTGGCACGTTTGCATTAAACTCAGATTAGAGAGTCATGAAGTTGTGACATCAAAATAGAGGCCATAGTTGACGTTACAAGAATAAAGAGCTCATTGAGGGAGTGTGCAGTAGAGCTTTGGCTTGAACTTCCAGAGGCTGATGGGAGACGGTAAAGAGGCTGAAAACCTGGGGCAGGCACTGCACGGAGTCCCCAGGTTTTACGTTTGAAAGTGGGTGACAGTTGTGCTTTGTCACAGGGAGGCAGAGTTGAATGAGAGTCAGGAATAGGGCTGTTGGATTTGGTGGGAGAGTGTCAACAGGGAGGCAAGAGGAAGGCAGACTGCAGCTGGTAAGAGGGAGTGAGTACACAGTGGAGGAAACACCCTTTCAGCTGGCCTCGCGCCGTGGCAGGTTAAGCCACCGCCTGTGCTGCCCTTGCTGGCATCCCATAATGGAGTGCTGGTTCAGGTCCTGGCTTGCTTCTCTTTCGATCCAGCTTCCTTGGGTACATGGGCTCCTGCCACCCTTGTAGGACACCCAAATGGCATTCCAGACTCCTGAGTTTGGCCTGACCCAGCCCTGGCCTTTGTAGCCATTTGGGGATTTAACCAGCAAATGAAAGATCTCTCTCTCTCTCTCTCTTTTTTTTTTTTAATTTAAGATTATTTATTTATTTATTTGACAGGTAGAGTTACAGACAGTGAGAGAGACAGAGAGAAAGGTCTTCCTTCCGTTGGTTCACTCTCCAATTGGCTGCAATGGCTGGAACCTCGCCGATCCAAAGCCAGGAGCCAGGTGCCTCCTCCTGGTCTCCTATGCGGATGCAGGGGCCCAAGCACTTGGGCCATCCTCCACTGCTTTCCCAGGCCATAGCAGGGAGCTGGACTGGAAGAGGAGCAACTGGGAATAGAACCGGTGCCTAGGGGCCAGCGCTGTGGCTCACTTGGCTAATCCTCTGCCTGTAGTGCTAGCATCCCATATGAGCACCGGGTTCTATTCCTGGCTGCTCCTCTTCCGGTCCAGCTCTCTGCTGTGGCCCGGGAAGGCAGTGGAGGATGGCCCAAGTGCTTGGGCGCCTGCACCCGCATGGGAGACCAGGAGGAAGCACCTGGCTCCTGGCTTCAGATCAGCATAGCTCTGGCTGTAGCGGCCATTTGAGAGGTGAACCAACAGAAGGAAGACCTTTCTCTCTGTCTCTCTCTCACTGGCTAACTCTATCTGTCAAAAAAAAAAAAAAAAAAAAAAAAAAAAAAACAGGCATCCACATGGGATGCCGGTGCCGCAGGCAGAGGATTAACCCAGTGCGCCATGGTGCTGTCCCCCCCCCCCTTTTTTTTAAGATTTATTTATTTGAGAGAGTTACAGAGAAAGAAGTCTTCCACCTGCTTGTTCACTCCTCAAATGGTTGCAATGGCAGGAGTTGGGCCAATCCAAAGTCGGGAGCCAGGAGCTTCCTCTGGGTCTCCCATGTGGGTGCAGGGGCCCAAGCACTTGGGCTGTCTTCCACTGCTTTCCCAGGCCAGAAGCAGAGAGTTGGATTGGAAGCAGAGCAGCCAGGACTCGAACCGTCACCTATGTGGGATGCCGGTGTTGTGGCTGAGGTACTTAACCTACTATGTCACAGCACCAGCTCTGGAAGAGCTCTTTCTCTGTCTCTCCCTCTCTGTCAGTCTGCCTTTCAATAAAATATAATAAATATTTTTTGTAAGATTTTTTTTTCTTTTTGACAGAGTGGATAGTGAGAGAGAGAGAGAGAGAGAAAGGTCTTCCTTTTTGCCGTTGGTTCACCCTCCAATGGCCACTGCGGCTGACGCATCTCGCTGATCAGGAGCCAGGTGCTTCTCCTGGTCTGCCATGCAGGTGCAGGGCCCAAGGACTTGGGCCATCCTCCACTGCCTTCCCGGGCCACAGCAGAGAGCTGGCCTGGAAGAGGGGCAACCGGGATAGAATCCGGTACCCCAACCGGGACTAGAACCCGGTGTGCTGGCGCCGCAAGGCGGAGGATTAGCCTGTTAAGCCATGGCGCTGGCTTTTGTAGGATTTTTTTAAAAAGTTTATTTATTTTTTTACTTGAGAGTCAAAGCTACACAGAGAGAGGAGAGGTAGAGAGGGAGAGAGAGACAGAGAGAGAGGTCTTCCATCTGATGGCTTACTCCCCAATTGGCCGCAATGGCTGGAACTGCGCCGTTCCAAAGCCAGGAGCCAGGAGCTTCTTCCAGGTCTCCCATGTGGGTGCAGGGGCCCAAGCACTTGGGCCATCTTCTAGTGCTATCCCAGGCCATAGCAGAGAGCTGGATCGGAAGTGGAGCAGCCGGGACTCGAACTGGCGTCCATATGGGATGCCGGCGCTTCAGGCCAGGGCGTTAACCTGCTGCGCCACCGTGCTGGCCCCATAAATCTTTTTTTTAAAAGATTTATTTATTTTTATTTGAAAGTCAGAGTTACACAGAGAGAAGAAGAGGCAGAGAGAGAGAGAGAGATGGTTCACTCCCCAATTGGCCACAGTGGCCGGAGCTGCGCCGATCTGAGGCCAGGAGCCAGGAGCTTCTTTCAGGTCTCCCACACGGGTGCAGGGGCCCAAAGACTTGGGCCATCTTTTTTTTTTTTTCTTTTTTTTTTTCTCTTTTTTAAGAGAAGTAAGCCTTTATTTCCTTGTTTCGAAAAATATGGAACGCTTCATGAATTTGCGTGTCATCCTTGCGCAGGGGCCATGCTAATCTTCTCTGTATCGTTCCAATTTTTAGTATGTGTGCTGCCGAAGCGAGCACGACTTGGGCCGTCTTGTACTGCTTTTCCAGGCCATAGCAGAGAGCTGGATTGGAAGTGGAGAACCGGGTCTTGAAGCAGCGCCCATAAGGGATGCTGGCACTTCAGGCCAGGATGTTAAGCTGCTGCGCCACAGCACCGGCCCCAAAATATAATAAATCTTAAAAAAAAACCCTTTCATTTAAGGAGTTTGACAAAGGAAGAAGGAATGGGAGGGGAAGCAAAGAAACCAGTTTTATTGATGTGCTTGTATTATATATATGTATTACTGGGTTTAGTGTTCACAATACTAAGAAATTATTCTTCCTATGTTACATACTGGAGCTGAACGTGATACTTTCTCCTTAGGAACTCCCATTTTGGGTGATAAATTGTTATACAATATAATGTTGTAATAAGTAGAGTAATGTGTACAGAGTTCCGATAGAAACAGGAATGTGGGAAGGAGAAACTTTGAACCCTAGAGTATGTTAGACACTGCTTTGAGATGGATGTTAGATTTATAAATGGAGACAAAAGTGGTTAGAAATATGGATGTTTAGCACAGAGGTTAAGACAGCACTGGGTATACCTGCGTCCCAGGTCAGAGTCCCTGGGTTCAAGTCCCAGCTCTGCTTCCAATCCAGCTTTGCACTAAAGTGCACCCTGGGAGACAGCAGGTACTGGCTCAAATATCTGGTTCCCTGCTGCTCTTGTGGGAGACCTGCATTGAGTTCCTGGCTCCCAGCTCAGGGGAGGCTGGATCTTTGCCTGCAATTGGGGAGTGAACAAGCAGATAGACGATATCCCTCTTTCTTTCAAATAAGTGTTAAAAAAAATAGACATTTTTTTCATAGTCACACTGTGACTAAGCAGTTGACTTAGTTTATTTCACAATTAATTGCCTGCTGTGTGTGAACAATGTGCTGGTAACATGGGGGATATAGCATTGGACAAAGAGGCAGAAGCTCCTGTCCTCAGAGAAAGAGTTCAGGCCTTGCCTGGTTTTGATGCCAGAGTTTTTTGTTTTTTTTCTTTTTAGTGTCTCATGTGAATTGTAGGCCCTGAGAGGACCTGGAAGGGCAGCCGGCACAAAGGGAGGGCTTCATCCGAGGGAGAGTGTTGGAGGGTGGGTGAGTGAGTGGGCGCCTGCAGTCCAGGGCAAGGGGCATTTTGGATAGAGGGCAGGAATGGCTGGATAGTTTGTATGTTAACATTTCGGAATCAGGACTGTACAGGACCTGAACCCAGCTTTTCTCCCAGTAGAAAGGCCAATGAGAATAATTTTCCTGGGAGGATGAGGAGAGTGAGGAGTTAGGGGAAACAGACAGTGGGAGAATGGTGAATGAAAGGCTTTGATCTAAGAGAATGGAAATTTTATCTTTGTGCCAGCTACAAAGAATCCATCACATGTCTTTGGAAGCCTTTCCCATAGTTGCCGACATGATGTATTTATGGACCGTAAGGGAGCAGAAGAGTTCAGGGATGAGGTGACAGTAGTAACATGTGGGAATGGTGACGTGGCTGTCAGCATCCAAGTGGACGACCTTGGGCAAGGCTGCTACCAGCAAGGGAGAGGGCTCTAAGCTGTGTTAATTTTTTTAATGTTTATTTATGTGCATTTACTTGAAAGGCAGACAGAGAAATCTTCCATCTGCTGGTTTATTCCCCAAGTGCCTGCAGCAGCCAGGGCTGAGCCAAGCTGAAGCCAGAAGCCTGGAACTCCACCCACGTCTGCCATGGCCGGGGCAGGGGCCAAGCACTTAAGCCATCATCTGCTGCCACCCAGGATACAGTAGAAGGAAACTGAATGGGGCGAACCAAATGGTGGCTTAATATGCTGGCCCTGGCTCTAAGGTTTTTTTTTGACGATTTATTTATTTGATAGGTAGATACCCACATTCACACACACGTGTCTGGTGCAGAGAGGGGAGAGAGAGAGAGAGAGAGAGAGAGAGAGAGATTTTCTATTTATTGAAATTCTCTCCCAATGGCTGTAACAGACAGGTCTGGACAGGCTGGCACCAGGAATTCCCTCCTGGTCTCTTACATGGGTGTCAGGGGCCCAAGCACTGAGCCATCTTCCACTGTGCATTAGCAGGCAGGTGGATTGGAAGCGGAGTGGTGGAGACTTGATCTGGCACTCTGATATAGATTCCAGCATTGCAGGTGGTGGCTTAACCCACCATGCCACGATACTGGCCTCTGGCTCTAACGTTTTAATGAGGGGATCTAAGAGACTGGGGAGTCCGAAATGTGTGGATAAATTAGCAAGAGACCTTTAAGTGGTATCTGGAAAATGTGTGGAAAGGAACTTTTTACTTGGAAAATCAGTGAAAGAGTTCTGTGGTCTTTAGGAAGCAGAAGATATACATGGGGTGATGGAAAGTGAGCAGCTCTGTGTTTGGATCAAATTATTGGAAATGCACACAGTTTAGAAAAATTTTTTTTCCGTACATAGGCTCAAACCCAAAGGTCACTGTTCGTGAACAAGACTTTTTAAAAATCCTGTGGACACTGATAACTGTGCTCATATTACTGGTGTGAAGAGACATTCAGGATCATTCAGCCCATGCAGTTTCCTCCTGGATTCCTGAGTACCGAGCTTCAGGCAGAAAGGGAAGAAGAGATAAGTTATGACCTCATCTTGTTTCTTTTCAGCTGTCTTTGGTGGCTTTCAGCTGCTCTTGGAGTGGAATTCATTGTGCACAACCCTGTAGCTTTTTGTCATTGGATTATTCCGTCTGCCCTGTAGCCCTTGTATCTTTCTCTTCCATGCTCGTGGGCCTGATCATGCACCTGCTTCCTTGGGGTCGGAGCCCCCAGCTAGAATACAGCAGAGATCATTCATTTTGCAGCGTCTTACCATGGGCCTGGTGTTCATCATTGCATTCACACTGCTCGGTGGGCTTCAGTTGTGAAATACGTAGAGACAGAATGCAAGAATCTGGCATGTGAACTTAATGGTGGAGACCTGGGAGACTGCTGCTGTGTTGGTTGCTAGGTTTGGCTGTAAATGAAAGAGGCATCAAATGAGTAATTTAAACAAAGTAGACATTTTTCTTTCTTGTAAAAATGAATTAGTGGCAATTCTGCTGCACAGAGTCCTAGCCCCTGCCTCTCTTGTTGCTCCAGGGTTCTAGGGCTGGCCCAGGGTGACTCACTCCCACTTCTACAGCCAGCCAGCAGGAAGAAGAAAAGTAGGGGACCTGGAAGTAGCCTGTGTCATTTCTTTCACTTCCCATTGGTCAAAACTTAGTCACATGGTCAAACCCGAGCCATATGATTGGGTTGGACGTGTGTTCTACAGCAGAAGGGAAAGAGTAGAGCAACTGGCACTCGAATTGGCTGTCATGGGATGCTAGGGTTGTCCCCATTAATGTACTTATTACATTTAGCCTCTTTTTAAAGTAATAATCCATTACAACATTGGCATGGTGTTTTCTAGAATGCAATATAATACACATAATTAAAATTTAAAAAGTGTTGGGGCCATTGTGGCGTTGCTTAAGCTGATTGAAATGCTGGCATCTCATATGAGTGCTGGTTTGAGTCCTGGCCCTCCACTTAGAATCCAGCTCCCTATTAACGCACCTGGGAAAGCAGTGGAAGATGGCCCAAGCGCTTGGGCCCCTGCACCCACATGGGAGACCCAGATGGAATTCCAGGCTCCTGGCTTCCCTTAGAACCATCCCTGCATGTTGTGGCCGTTTGGGGAGTGAACTAACGAATGGATGATCTCTGTACCTGCCTCTTCCTCTCATCTAACTCTACTTTTCAAATAAAATAAATCTTTAAAAAAAAAAGAAATTAAAAAAAATGTCCTTTTAACCATCTACCTGAAAACATCCTGCTGATCCCAGTGGCATACACGTTTCAGACATGGTGGGTGCTTTGCCTTATTCCCTAACCCATGGGAATTTTTTTGGTAAACTTTTCACAAATCCACAGCTACTACGTGGCCCTAAATTTGAAGAATTAATATTTTTGTGCCTTTAATTCTGGTATGGAAGTACTAGTTACCTTTGAGCTCTAGAATTAATTGTTCCTAAAGTGCTGATTGAATTACTAAGAGTAATCTGCAACGGAGTCCATGATGTGGTGCAGGGCGTTAAGCCTGCAACAGCCAGGATGGGCCAGGCTGAAGCCAGGCGTCACCAACTCCATCTGGGTCTCCCACAGGAGTGGCAGTGACCCAAGTACTTGGGTGATCAGTTGCTACTTTGCCAGGCACATTAGCAGGATGTTGGATTGGAAGAGGAGTACCTGGGACTTGATCCAGCCCTGTGATATGGGACGTTGCAGGTGGTGGCTTAACCCACTGTGCCTCAATGCTGGCCCTGTTTTCCTTACCTTTTTTTTTTTTTTTTAAATTTTTTTTTTAATTTTTTTTTTTTTTTTTATTTTTGACAGGCAGAGTGGACAGTGAGAGAGAGACAGAGAGAAAGGTCTTCCTTTTGCCGTTGGTTCACCCTCCAATGGCCGCCGCGGTAGCACGCTGCGGCCGGCGCACCGCGCTGTTCCGATGGCAGGAGCCAGGTGCTTCTCCTGGTCTCCCATGGGGTGCAGGGCCCAAGCACTTGGGCCATCCTCCACTGCACTCCCGGGCCACAGCAGAGAGCTGGCCTGGAAGCGGGGCAACCGGGACAGGATCGGTGCCCCGACCGGGACTAGAACCCGGTGTGCCGGCGCCGCTAGGCGGAGGATTAGCCTGTTGAGCCACGGCGCCGGCCACCTTTTTTTTTTTTTAAGATTTATTTACTTATTTGAAAGGCAGAGTTACAGAGATAGAGTGAGCTCTTCCATCTGCCTGTTTGTTACCCAAGTGGCCATAATAGCCAGGGCTGGACCAGGCTGAAGCCAGGAGCCAGGAAGCTTCATCTGGGTCTCCCACATGGGTGGAAGGGGCCCAAGCACTTGGGCTCTCTTCCATTGCTTTCCCCAGGCCTTTTGCAGGGAGCTGGATGGGACACAGAGCAGCCAGGACACAGACTGGCGCCCGTATGGTATGCTGGCATCGCAGGTAGCAGCTTCACTGGCTACAGCACACTATTTACTGCCTAGGGCTGCTCTGAGGGTTCAAGAACATGCCCACGTGGAAGGCTTAGCGGGTACCCTTTCTCCGGGTGAAAGAATCTACTTTAGGGCTGTTTTGAATAAAGCTGATGTGAACATTGTTGTGAGTATGTCTTTTGGTGCACTTCTGCACTCAGTTCTCTTAGGTACATACCCAGGAGTGGGATTGCGGGTCACAGGTATGTTCATCACCCAAGTTTTCCAGATGGCTGCCATGTTGTGTGCTCCTATCAGAATGTTTGAGATTCTTGTGTCTGCACATCTTCCCCCAGTGTCACTCTTATATTTTAGACATTCTGATGGGCAGGTACTGGTGTCTCATTGTGGTTTTCACTTACATTTCCCTGATAAATGACACAGAAACGCTTTTTTTATATGATTATTGACCGTTTGTTGGGCTGTTTTTGTGAAGTGTCTATTCATAGTTCTTTTGTGTATTAAACATTAGAGTGCTCATCTTTTTCTTAATGGATATCCAAATTGATTCTGGCTATGAGTTCTTTGGAAATATATACTGTCAATCTTTTCTCCTAATCTGTGGCTTGCATTTTTACTGTGGTATCTTTTTTTTTGGACAGGCAGAGTGAACAGTGAGAGAGAGAGAGAGAAAGATCTTCCTTTTCCGTTGGTTCACCCCCCAGTGGCCGCTGCGGCTGGCGCGCTACAGCCGGCGCACCGCGCTGATCTGAAGCCAGGAGCCAGGTGCTTCTCCCGGTCTCCCGTGCGGGTGCAGGGCCCAAGCACCTGGGCCATCCTCCACTGCCTTCCCAGGCCACAGCAGAGAGCTGGACTGGAAGAGGAGCAACTGGGACAGAATCCGGCGCCCCAACCGGGACTAGAACCCGGTGTGCCGGCGCCGCAGGTGGAGGATTAGCCTACTGAGCTACGGCGGCGCCGGCTACTGTGGTATCTTTTAATGAATAGATTTTTAAATTTTAATAAAGTCTTATTTGTCATTTTCACTCCCTTTTATAGTTAGTGCTTTTTTGCTCTCTTGAGGAAGTTTTTGCTCTCCCCACATGCACACGGCATTCTGATGCAGTGGGTTAAGCTGCAGCTTGCGACATGTGTGCCCCTTTTTAGAGGGCTGTTTTGAGTTGCAGCTACCCTGTTTCCAATCCAGCTCCCTGCTAATGTGCTTGGGAAGGCAGTGGAAGGTGGCCCAGGTACTTGGGCCTCTGCCACCTATGTGGGAGATGAGGATGGAGTTCCTGGTTCCTGGCTTCAGCCTGTCCTAGACCTGGCTGTTGGGACCATTTAGGGAGTCAACCAGCAGGTGGAAAGATCTCTCTGCCTCTCTGTCACTCTGCCTTTCAAATAAGTGAATAAATAAATATTTAATTTTTTTCTCTCTACGTTAACATAGGTGATGCCATGGAGAGTGGAAAGCCTGGACCAGTGCAGGTTGTTTCGGTTCACAAAGAGCAACATTCCTTTGAGCTAGAAGAGAAAGCCTTGGCTAGCATCCTCTTGCAGGACCACATCCGAGATCTCGATGTGGTGGTGGTGTCTGTGGCTGGCGCCTTCCGAAAGGGCAAGTCCTTTATTCTGGACTTCATGCTACGATACTTATATTCTCAGGTAAGGTAGAATTAATTTCATTGCAAATCAGAAACTTTATATCCCACACACACACACACACACAAAAAAAAAGCAAAATAAGCTTATGGATTATCCTGGGTGTCCTCAGTTACTTAAGTTCAATAGGAGTTTCTCATTTCTCTTGCAGAAAGAAGGTGGCCATTCAAATTGGTTGGGTGACCCAGAAGAACCACTGACAGGCTTTTCATGGCGAGGGGGCTCTGACCCCGAAACCACGGGGATTCAGATCTGGAGTGAAGTTTTCACTGTGGAAAAGCCAGGTGGAAAGAAGGTAAGAATTTTCAGATGAACAACAGAATTGGACCTTAAATGTGTATTAGGTTAACCTAATTAAAATTTTTAAAAAAGATTTATTTATTTATATATTTATATAAAGGCAGTGTTACAGAGAGAAAGGGAGAGACAGAGAGAAGGAGATCTTCTATCCCCTGTTCACACCCCAAATGACCACAATGGCTGTAGCTGGGCCTGGCTGAAGCCAGGAACTTAGAACTCCATCTGGGTCTCTTATGTGGGTATGGGGGCCCAAGGACTTGAGCCATCTTCTGCTTTCTCAGGTGCATTAGCAGGGATCTGGATCAGAAGTGGAGAAGCTGGGACTTAAACCGGCCCCCATCTGGGGTGTCAGCATTGCAGGCTGTGGCTAGAACCCTGTGCCACTGTGCCAGCTCCCCAAATTTTCTATTTGTTTAAAAGTCAGAATTACAGAGAGAGGGGGAGAGACAGAGAGATCTTCCATTCACTGGTTTATAGCTCAAATGGCCACAATGGCCAGGGCTGGACCAGGCCAAAGCCAGCAGCCAGGAACTTCATCTGGGACTCCCACATGGGTGCAGGGATCCAAACACTTGGGCCATCCTCTGTTGCTTTCCTGGGCACATTAGCAGGGAGCTGGCTTGGAAGTGGATCAGCTGAGAATTCTTTGCACATCTGGGATTCTAGCACTACAGACAGTGGGTTAACTTGCTGTGCCACAGCTCTAGGCTCACAGATTTTTTTTTTTTTAATTAAACTGTTTCAAGTGCAGGGTTTAAAAATAATGCATGGATATAGTTTAAAAGTCCTGTGGCCCTGGAAGTCCTCTAATGGAGAGTGGCTGTCATGCATGCTATTCTTCCCTACTTCCTCTGATGTGGGTTCAGGGGCCCAAGCACTTGGGCCATCTTCTGCTGCTTTCCCAGGTGCAGTAGCAGGCAGCTGGGTTGGAAGTGGAGCAGCCAGGTCTCGAACCAGTGCACATATGGCATGCAAGTGTGGCAGGCGGTGGCTTTACCCCCTAAGCCACAACGCCCACCCTTGTTAAACATGTTTTTTTTTTTTTTTAAATTTAGATTTATTTATTATTTATTTGTAAGGATACAGAGAGAGAGTGGTCTTCCATCTGCTGGTTCACTTCCCAGATGGCAGCAGAGGCTGAGCTGAGCCAATCTGAAGCCAGGAGCCAGGAGCTTCTTCCGGGTCTCCTTTGTGGGTGCAGGTGCCCAAGGACTTGGGCCATCTTCTACTGCTTTCCCAGGCCATAGCAGAGAGCTGGATAGGAAGTGGAGCAGCTGGGACTTGAACCAGCGCCCATATGGGATGCCGGTACTGTAGGTGGCAGCTTTACCTGCTACGCCACAGCATTGGCCCCTTAAACGTGCTGTAACTCCATTTTTCCACAGACTTTTTGAAGTACCCTCACAGTATGTATTTCATACTGTGGGTTCCGGTTGAGGTCACTGGAAAACCACTTAGAAGCGGAGTTGCTGGGTGTGTGAGCGCCCATTTCCTCTTTTCTGAGGATGCCTGTTGCCAGCCTTTCTTGATAGTGGCTGTGGCGGTTTGCTGTTCAACTCTGTCACCAAGAATACCGTTTCCCCCACGGTCCAGCACTCTGTCTAAGCATGCACATGACTCCTCTCCTGTAGGACTTTGCTTAGTATTTCCTTTGGTTTCATCTACTTAGCCTCATTTTCCTACCTAGCAATTACATGCCATGATTAGCTTTAAAAAATTGAGGTACAATTAACATATTGCAGAATTTAGAAATTTACAATCCAGTGACTTGAGCGTACTCCTAACATTGTGCAAGTATCACCACCATCCGATTGTGGGCACTCCTGTTGCTCCCTTCTCCCAGCGTCCTATGACTGGTAACCTGTTTTCTTTTGCCACTCATCAGGGTGCCTAGTCTGGACATTGCCTATAGGGAAGTCATGTAGTACATGATCTTTTTTTTTTTTTTTTTGACAGGCAGAGTGGACAGTGAGAGAGAGAGACAGAGAGAAAGGTCTTCCTTTTGCCGTTGGTTCACCCTCCAATGGCCTCCGCGGCCAGCGCGCTGCAGCTGGCGCACTGCGCTGATCCGAAGGCAGGAGCCAGGTGCTTATCCTGGTCTCCCATGGGGTGCAGGGCCCAAGTACTTGGGCCATCTTCCACTGCACTCCCTGGCCACAGCAGAGAGCTGGCCTGGAAGAGGGGCAACCGGGATAGAATCCGGCGCCCCGACCGGGACTAGAACCCAGTGTGCCGGCACCACTAGGTGGAGGATTAGCCTATTGAGCCGCGGCGCCGGCTAGTACATGATCTTTTGTGTCTCCTCTCCCACTCAGCCAGGGTCCTGTGGCCCATCTATGCCACAGCCTGAATCAACACTTCCCTCTCTATTATGGGTGAATAATGTTCCACTGTGTAAGTTCACCTCGCTATCCGTCAGTTGGTAAATGTTTGGATTGTTTTCAGTTTTTGGAAATTCTGAATAAGATTCTGTACATATCCATGAGCAATTTTTGTGTAAGTGTATGTTCTCAGTTCTCTTGGCTATGTACTCCACCCAGAGTGGAGTTTCTGGGTCAATGCAACTTCATGGCCAACCTTTCAAAAACTGCCAGATCAGGACGGCACTGTGGAGTAGCAGGTGAAGCTGCCACCTGCAGTGCTGGCATCTCATATGGGCACCCATTCGAGTCCCTGCTGCTCCACATCCGATCTAGCTCTCTGCTATGGCCTAGGAAAGCAGTAGAAGATGGTCCAAGTCCTTGGACCCCTGCACCTTTGTGGGAGACCCGGAAGAAGCTTCTGGCTCCTGGCTTCAGATCAGCCCAGCCATGGCCATTGTGGACATTTGGGGAATGAATCAGCAGATAGAAGACCTCTCTCCCTCTCCTTCTCTGTCAATCTGCCTTTCAGATAAAAACATCCCAAATGGCTGCAATGGCTGGAGCTGGGCTGATCTGAAGCCAGGAGCTTCTTCCAGGTTTCCCATCTTCTGCTGCTTTCCCAGGCTCACTAGCAGGGAGCTGGACCGGAGCAGCCAGGACTCTAACTAGCACCCATATGGGATGCTGGTGCTACAGGCAGAGGCTTTACCTGCTACACTAAAGTGTTGGCCCAAATAAATAAATCTTTTTTACAAAACCTGTCAGATACCTTCTCAAAATCAGCTATACCAATCTGCGTTTTCACCATCACTGTACAAGGCTCCTGTCTCCACATCCTTGCCAATGCCTGATATTGTTTGTCTTTGATCACAGCCAGCCTTGTAGGGATGAAATGGTGTTTCATTGTGGTTTTGATTTGCATTTGATAATAAGTTCCCTGATGATTAATGGTATTGAGCATTTTTTCATTTATCTGTCTTCTCAGGAGAAATGATTCAAATTAAATCTATTTATATATAAAGATTTATTTATTTTAAAGGCAGAGTTAGAAATCGAGAGACAGAGACAGAGAGAGAAATCTTCTATCCACTGGTTCACTCCCCAAATGGCTGCAATGCCCAGAACTGGGCCAGGCTGAAGTCAGGAGTGTCATCTGGGTCTCCTATGTGGGTGTCAGGGGCCCAAATACTTGGGCCACTTTCTGCAGCTTTTTCCAGGCTCCTTAGAAGGGAGCTGGATTGGAAATGGACTTGAACCTGAGCTCGTATGGGATGCTGGTGTTGCAGGTGGTGGCTTAACCTGCTGCACCACAATGCCAGCCCCATTTAAATCTATTTTTTAGTTGGGTTATTTGTCCTTATTTTTGAGTTGTAAAAGTTCTTTTTACATTCTGGATACTAGATTTGCAGAAAATAATATTTTCTCCCATTTTGTGAGTTGCCTTTTGCTTTCTTGGTAGTGTCCTTTCAACTATGGAAGCTTTAAATTTTGGTGAAATGCAGTTTGTCTATTTTTCTTTGGTTTGTTTTTCTTTTGGTTTTAGGTGTCATATCTAAGATGACCTTTGCCTAAAATCCAAAATGACAAAGATACGCATGTATGTTTTCTTTTAAAAATATTTATTTTATGTATTTGAAAGAGTTACAGAGAGAAGGAGAGAGAGAGAGAGAGAGAGAGAGAGAGAGAGAGAGAATATGAGAATATGAGAATATGAGAATATCAGTCTTCCATCTGCTGGTTCACTCCCCAAACAGCCGCAGTGGCTGGGGCTGGGCCAGACCAAAGCTAGGAGCCTGGACCTCCATCTGGGTCTCCGATATGGGTGGCCGGAGCCCAAGCAAGTAAGCCATATTTTGCTGCTTTCCCAGGTGAATTAGCATGGAATTGGTTTGGAAGTGAAGCGGCCTGGACTTGACCCAGTGCCCATTTTGGATGCTGGCATTGCAGGTAGTGTCTGCTGCTCTAGTCTGCTGGCCCCTACACCTGTTTTCTTTTAGGAGTCTTATGGGGCCCAGTGCTGTGGCATAGAAGGTTAAGCCTCTGTGGTGCTGGCATCTTATATGGGTGTGGGTTTGTGTCCCGGCTGCTCCTCTTCTGATCCAGCTCTCTACTTCTGGCTTGGAAAGCAATGGAAGATGGCCAAGTGCTTGGGCACCTGTACGCCCGTGGGAGACCTGGTGAAGCTCCTGGCTCCTGGCTTTGGATCAGCCCAGCTCCAGCCATTGCAGTCATTTGGAGAGTGAACCATTGGATGGAAGACCTCTCTGTCTCTTCCTCTCTCTCTTTCTCTCTGTAACTCTACCTTTCAAATAAATAAAAAGTAAACCTTAAAAAAAGAAAAAAAAGATAAGTTACTCAGATGTAAAATTTTTTTTCAACATACAGCTAGTCTTTAATAGTTCACAGAATGGGTGCTGGAGTTGCAGCCCAGTGATTTAAGCCACCACTTCTAATCTTGGCTTTGGCCTGGCCCAGCCACTGCTATGTGACCATCTGGGGAGTGCATCAGATGAAATATCTCTTGTCTCTTTTTCTCTGTAACTCTGACTCTCAACTAAATCTAAAAAGAAAAAAAAAGTTTTCTGTCTTTAGCTCTTGCATTTAGGCCTTTGATCTAGTTTGAGTTAATTTTTGCATATGATATGATGTAGGGATCCAGCATCATTCTTTTGCATGTGGAAATCCATTTGTTCCATCTTTGATTAGTCTTTTTTTTTTTTTTTAAGATTTTATTTATTTATTTATTTATTTTACAGACAGAGAGAGGGAGACAGAGAAAGGTCCTCCTTCCATTGGTTCACTCCCCAAATGGCCACAACAGCACCGATCCAAAGCCAGGAGCCAGGTGCTTTTTTCCCAGGCTCCCATGTGGGTGCAGGGGCCCAAGCACTTGGGCCATGTTCTCCTGCTTTCCCAGGCCACAGCAGAGAGCTGGATTGGAGGAGGAACATCTGGGACTTGAACCAGTGCCCATATGGGATGCTAATGCTGCAGGTGGAGGATTAACCTACTGTGCCACGGCGCCGGCCCCTGTGATTAGTCTTGATTACTCATTTTTATTAGTGTCCTTACCACAGTAGATAAAATATAGACAGGATAAAGTTTTCTGTGTCTGTCATTAGTTTTCAATGTATTAAGGCTGGAAACTTTATTTGGTTTCAAAGTGGTTTCTTTTCTGCATAAGACTTGTCTTTTGCTTGAATTTTTATCGTATTTCTTCTACTACAATATTGGGTTAGGATATGAAAATAAAGAGGGGCTGGTGCTGTGGCATAGCAGGTAAAGCTGCCACCTGCAGTGTCGGCATTCCATATGGGCGCCGGTTAAAGTCCTGGCTGCTCCTCTTCTGATCCAGCTCTGCTATGGCCTGGAAAAGCAGTAGAAGATGGCCCAAGTCCTTTGGCCCCTGCACCCACATGGGAGATCTGGAAGAAGTTCCCTGGCTCCTGGCTTCGGATCGGTCTGGCTCTGGCCATTGAGGCCATTTGGGGAGTGAACCAGTGGATGGAAGACCTCTCTCTCTCTCTCTGCTTCTCCTCTCTGTGTAATTCTTTCAAATAAATAAATAAATCCTACAAAAAAAAAAAAGATAAATAATGTGATGAATGAGACCTGAATATAAACCATAAAGTTATGTTACCGTTTCTAAGAATAAAAATACCTTGTAATATTTTCATTTATATTTGTTACCATAACAAAATGCTTTGACTATAAAGTGCTTTGACTCTGGCTTACAGAATTTCATAGAAAGCTTCCTTGCTGGCTTTTGAAGTAATACAGGTGAGAGTAAAGAATCAGGCACTCACTGATGAATTTACTTCTCTTTGTGAAATATTAAACCCTGTCTTGTCTTGGAACTGGTTACTTTATACACAAATTTGAAACTTATTTTTTAAATTATATGACTAAAGGTCATAGCAAGTTGTATAAGGATAGTAAAACTGTGTGCACCTTATTTAACATTCTGCGTACATTGCTTTAGAGTGGGAATGGATAGAGTCATCAGCTGTCTGGGCACCCTGAAGTTTGACAAAGCCCTGCTATGCTCGGTGTAGGGCAGTGACAGCCTGGAGTCTCCTTGCTTTCATTTGGCATCTTTGTTGTGTCCTGCTATATCTTTTGTAGAGGTTAAATAATTTTATTTTATCAAGCAAGCAGAAAACACCAGAAATCGGAGAAGTGAATGCAGCCTTATGTTAATTGTCCCCTCCCCCAAATCCTAGCCTATACAGGTAAACTAAGTCAAATTAGTACTCAGAACTTACTTTTTTTTTTTTTTTTTTTTTTTGACAGGCAGAGTGGATAGTGAGAGAAAGAGAGAGAGAGAGAGAGAGAGAGAGAGAAAGGTCTTCCTTTGCCGTTGGTTCACCCTCCAATGGCCGCTGCACTGCGCTGATCCAAAGGCAGGAGCCAGGTACTTCTCCTGGTCTCCCATGCAGGTGCAGGGCTCAAGCACTTGGGCCATCCTCCACTGCCCTCCTGGGCCATAGCAGAGAGCTGGCCTGGAAGAGGGGCAACTGGGACAGAATCCGGCACCCTGACTGGGACTAGAACCCGGTGTGCCGGCGCCACAGGTGGAGGATTAGCCTATTGAGCCACGGCGCCGGCCAGAACTTGCTTTTGAATGACGAAAGGCATGTAGGTGACTGGCTGGGTAGTGAGCTCACCGTTGGCAGCATGTGGCTGTCTGGATTGCTGGGACGGTTTCCCACTCCCACAGTGCTCCGTGGGCCTCCGCACATCTCACCAGGTCCGAGCAGGCGTCGCCTGGAGGGTGCTCTGCTCACAGCCTTTTCTGTAGAACCCACAAGCAGAAGCTTAAGGACGTCACCTGTACGTGTGGATTTCTCCTTCACATTTCCCCCTCTCACACTAATGTCCTCTGCTTGTATTTTCCTGTGTTTCAGGTTGCCGTTGTTCTGATGGATACCCAGGGGGCATTTGACAGCCAGTCGACTGTGAAAGACTGTGCTACCATCTTTGCGCTGAGTACCATGACTAGTTCCGTCCAGGTAAATCACGTGTCTTGGAAAAGCGTTTGCGGAGGGAATAAGCCAAAGCCAGGATGCCGAGTTTCAGTTACTGTTCTGTTCACGAGCCCCGGAATCACCTGGGATAGAATGTGAATGCTCTTTCTAGACTTCAGGAGTAAGTCACGCTCTTAGAAGCTCCAGAAGGAGCTGAACTGTCTTTCCACTTTGTTTGTAATTATATATAAATGCTCCAAGAAATGTGTGGAAAGTAAAAATAGAAATAAATCACATGGAAGTGTAGATTTGGAAAACTACTTAGAAAACTTAGGAATGTGGTATTTTCTTTATTTTGTTTTTTAAGATTTATTTATTTATTTGAAAGGCAGGATTACAGAGAGAAAGGGAGAGATGGGCAAAGAGAGAGAGAGAGAGAGCAAGCGTGTGCTTCTATCTGCTGGTTTACTCCCCACATGGCTGCAGTGGCTGGGGCTGGGCCCTGCTGAAGCCAGGAGCCTGAAACTCCATCCTGTCACCCATGTGAGTGGCAGGGGTCCAAGTACTTGGGCCATCTTCCAGTGCCTTCAGTAGGAAGCTGGATCTGAAATGGAGCAGCCTGCACTCTGGTGCTGTGCTACATTGCCGGCAGCCGTTTAACCCACCGGGCTGCTGTGTCAGCCCCAGAAAACCATATTTTAAACTGTTAAGGAAGAATTTTGCAATTTCAACCTTTTGTGCATAGTTTTCCAAGATACAGATAATGTTGCTGTTATGTTTTCAAATTAATGTTTCTAATATGTTCTCATGTGCACGTCTTTAATTGTACAGAGCTTCTATTCAGTGCCCTAGGCTTAATTCAGGTGTCAGAAATCAGCCAGTCGTATCAATGTGGAATTTTGCTTTCTAGATCTACAATTTGTCCCAGAACATTCAGGAAGATGACCTTCAGCAGCTGCAGGTGTGTATGTCTCATCAGAATTGTAACACCATAATATATAATTTTGAAGTTTTAAAGTTAAGAAAAAATTTAGAACCGAGTAGTTTTTATCAGGAGATTGAAATGTGGATGTAGGTTTCCGGTTCGTGGTAATCCCACGCTCGTTTTGCTGGTGTGGAGCTGGGGTCATCAGAGAAGCCCTGACTGATTTGGGCAGACAGCAGAGACAGTGCAGGAGTAAGTTCTCTGGATCTGTTGTTGGGGGCGCGGAGCAGCAGGTAGAAAGACTCTGAGTTGGAATGGCCTTCCCTTCAGGACCAAGGAACGGTGAAGTGGCCAGTGGGAGTGACGGAAGGGGCCAAGCGATGCAGTCAGAGAGGCGAGGAGGTCAGGACAGCACGGGGCTTGGAGCCGGGGAGGGTTGATGTTACCCCACATTCTGGCTGCTGTGTTTGGATTTTGGGGTGGTGGGCGGTAAGGGTGTGCTCGGGGAGACTGGTTGTGGAGCTGTGGTGGTAAACTGGGGAGGTGAGGTAAGCGACGAAGTGGGGATTGGTTAGAGGCCCGGAGAGCAGAATGTGCGTGGTACCTGAGGGCCCTTGTTATTGCTGTTACGTGACTTCCGTTCTCTGTAGCCCTGGTTCTCACCTGTTTGTCCTTCAAAACCCCCCAGAGGGAGCCCAGGGCTGCGTGCAGTCCTGCAGTGCTCCTGAGATCGCCTCCCCTGTGCACCCCCAGGAAACACATCGGAACCAAGTGACTGGCTGTCCTCACTGAGGGGTTTCCTCGGATTAGTGTATTTTGTATTCCTTTATTTTATTTTTAAAAATTTATCTATTTATTTGAAAGGCAGAATTTCAGAGAGAGAGAGAGAGAGAGAGAGAGAAAGGGACAGAGAATTCTTCCATCTGCCGGTTCACTCCCTAGATGGCCTCAATGGCCAGAGCTGGGCAGGTCTGAAGTCATGAGTCAGGAGCTTCTTCTGGGTCTCCCACGTGGGTACAGGGGCCCAAAGACTTGCACCATTTTCTACTGTTTTCCCAGGCCATTATCAGGGAGCTGGATCGGAAGTGGAGCAGCTGGGACTAGAACCAGCACCCATGTGGGATGCTGGCACTACAGGTGGCAGTTTGACCTGTGACACCAGAGCACCAGTCCTTGAGTTCCTTTAAAAAAACAAAGAAGGTGATTTTTAAGCTTTGGCCTCAGTGCTGCTCTAAGCGCAGTAGCTTGTGCTTCACCATCAGTGGTTCAGTGTCGGCTTCCTGGCATGGTGGTTGGGAGTGGTTGCCCCATGAAGCATTCCAGCAAAGCTTGAGTCTGTCAGCGAGCCACAGAAATGTACTTTCTAAGCTCCTTCCTTTCACACACTGTTTGCGTGCCTACCCAGTGTGAGGAAGAGATCCCAGGTTAGAGTTGCCTGGAGTAGACACGGCTCTCACATTCTCACCTCTCACCTGAGAGGTGCTGAATGGATAAGGGCCTGAAAACAACAGAAGTGGTTGGTCTCCTGGGTGGGAGGCCAGAAGCTGGACATAAAGGGGTCGAAAGACTGTGCTGTCTGCAGCCTGGGGGGTAGAATCTCTTCTTGCCATGGCCTGGCTTCTGGTGGCTGCTGGCACCCTTGGCCATCCTCAGCTTGCAGTTGCAGCCCTTGGGGCTCTGCTTCTGTCTTCATAGGGCCGCTGGCTTCCCTCCGTGTTGTTCTGTGTGTTTTCTTTCTTTCTTTTTTTTTTTCTTTGACAGGCAGATTGGATAGTGAGAGAGAGACAGACAGAGAGAAAGGTCTTCCTTTTTGCTGTTGGTTCACCCTCCAATGGCTGCTGCGGCCAGCGCATCGCGCTGATCCGTAGCCAGGAGCCAAGTGCTTCCTTCTGGTCTCCCATGCGGGTGCAGGGCCCAAGCACTTGGGCCATCCTCCACTGCCTTCCCGGGCCACAGCAGAGAGCTGGCCTGGAAGAGGGGCAACCGGGATAGAATCCGGCGCCCCAACCGGGACTAGAACCCGGTGTGCCGGCGCCGCAAAGCAGAGGATTAGCCTGTTAAGCCACGGCGCCGGCCTGTGTGTTTGTTTTCTTGTGAGGATGCCAGTCATGCTAGAGGAGGGCCCACCCCAGCGACCTTGTCTTCAACTGATGACGAGCATGTTTCCTTCCAAATAAGGTCTTGTTCGTGAGTGCTGGGTGTGAGG
Organism: Lepus europaeus; assembly: GCF_033115175.1. Taxonomy (NCBI): domain Eukaryota; kingdom Metazoa; phylum Chordata; class Mammalia; order Lagomorpha; family Leporidae; genus Lepus; species Lepus europaeus. The sequence goes on from NC_084833.1 coordinate 7,534,239, forward strand.
ATGTCACCATATTTTTTTGCAGGAGACATTTCGCCCTAAACAAGTGGTAAGGAAATGATGGTGCAGTTACAGGATTTTCCTCTGATACTGTTCTCAAGAGCTCCACCCTCTGATTGCTCATGTCTAAGCGTATCTTTCCCGTACTTGTTTCAGCACCAACCTTTCCTGATTCTTTTTGTCCTCCATAGTCTCGTATTTCTTGGAAGGATTCCCTTGTATGTGATCTTAGAATAGCTTTCCCACTGACCTTAGTGTTTCTGGTCTCTCCTCTCTAAGAACCATGTTTCACATTGTGGAGTCATCTCTCTCTCTCTCTTTTAAAGATTTATTTATTTGAAAGGCAGAGTGACATGGGCGGGGGAGAGAAAGAGAGAGAGAGAGAGAGAGAGAGAGAGAGAGTGAGTCCGTAAGCTGGTTCACTCCCCAAATGCTGCAATGACCAGGGCTGCACCAGGCTGAAGCCAGGAGCCAGGAGCTTCATCTGGGTCTCCCGGATGGGCTCAGGGGCCCAAGCTCTTGGGCCATCCTCCACTGTTTTCCCAGGTACATTATCAGGGAGCTAGATCAGAAATGGAGCAGGCGGAGCAGCTGGGACTCAAACCCACATCCACATGGGATGCTGGCATTGCAGACAGCAGCTTAACCTGCTGCACCACAACACTAGCCCCTAGTTTAATAGTTTTTTAAAAAGAGGTTTTAGAGTAAAATGCTTGAATTTGTGACTTCGGAGGTGGAACTGTTATGGGTGACAGAGTCCATGATGTGGAGATTGCCGGAGGTGACTTGGCGAGGAGTTGCCAGGCAGGGATTGAGTGGTGGTGCCTTGGACAGAGGAGAAGCCTGGGGCTTGGTGGGTGAGAAGGAACGATGGTTGGCAGGAAGACGGCAGGAAGAAGTGCGGGAAGGAGGTCATACAGAACAGCACAGACCCTACAGAGTAGGGCTTTTTACACCACAGTGGGGAAGAGTGGTGTAGAAGTGACAAAGGGAAGGACAAAGTCACAGCTGCACTTTGTGGTCATGAGATACAAATGGTCTGGGAGAGACTAACAGTCACTGCTTAAGATGTTAGCAAGGAAAATTGCTCCCTCAAGTTTTGGTCAAAGAGGTAGAAGCAGCGTTCAGAGAAGCGGCTGGGAATGTGGCAGAGTTTCTTCACCCTCGGCCTGAAGTTGCAGATGATATAGTGGGAGTATCTGGGGGCGGGGACGGAAGCTGGAACACCACGTGAGTGACAGTGCCATGGACTGCAGGGTTGGGGCGAGGGGGTGTGGCTACCAGTAGGGCATTCACTGGTGGAAATAGGGGTGATAGATGTGGTGGATTTGCAAACTGAAGGTTTACTCACGTTAAATAACTGGACTTCATGGCCAAAGGGCTTGTCTCAGTCGGCAGGGCTGATGGCCGACCCAGCAACCGCATACATACAAATGCTACAAAGGAGAATATGCTGTCTGTGTGTCTGGAAATCCACAAGAATCTTAAAAATTAACTTAGTTAGGTACCCATCACAAATTACATATGTGAAAAGCAGGTTTTCTTTTGAAATTTACTTAAATTTATTATTTATTTGAAAGGAAGAGAGGGAGGGAGGAAGGAAGGGGGAGAGCGAGCGAGCAAGTGAGCGAGCTATCTTCCATCCACTGCTTCACTCCTCAAATGCGTGCAGCAATCAGTGCTGGGCCAGGCTGAAGCCGGGAGCTTGGAACTCAGTCCAGGTCTCCCACAGGGGTGGCAGGCACTCAGCTACTTTGACTGTCCTTGCTGCTTCCTGGGGTATGCATTACTGGGAAGCTGGAGTCAGGAGTGGAGCCAAGTACGAAACCCAGCATCCTGATCTGGGATGTGAGCGTCCCGGCTGGTGTCTTAGCTGCCAGGCCAGTGTCCGCCCCAGACTCGGCTCTCTGGTTCTCCACTCTTCACTCACAGTTTCCTTCCCCTCATTCTTCCAATCATTGTATCACAAGTTTTGATTAAAAAAATCATGCTAACCATATAGTACAGGTGTGTGTGTGTGCGTGCGTGTGTGCATGTTCCTCACAGCTGAGGCTCGGTGTGAGCTACGATTGCATTTCTTGAAATTACCTTTATTCCTTTTTCATTTCAGTTTAGGTTCCTGTATGCTGGTCACTAGAGCATCTACAGACTGATACCTCCTGACACTTGTCAGCGTGCTCTCTACCTCCTGACACTTGTCAGTGTGCTCTCTACCTTGGGGTGCCGCCGTGCTCTTCCGTTGCCGCCGGAGCCTCTTCTAGGCTGGTGTGCAGCTGTCATCTCTGCCACACTCTTTTTTTTTTTTTTTTTTTTGCCAGATGTAGGTCCCTTTCTTTATTTTTTTAAACAACAAAAGAAACTATTTTTTTATGCAGTTGTTTTTCTTTTTTTCCCCCCAAAGAAACCTTTTATATAAGGAATACAAACTTCATGCATTTCACAAATACAACTTTAGGAATACAGTGATTCTTCCCACCATACCCACCCTCCCTCCCACCCTCTCTCCCACCCCTTTTCCTCCCTCTCCCATTCCCAGTCCCATTCTCTACTAAAATCAATTTTTGATTAACTTTATACACAGAAGACCAGCACTATATTAAGTAAAGAGTTCCACAGTTTGTACACACACACACTGTTCCTCAACAGTCAGGACAAGGGCTGTTCAGAGTCATTGCATCTTGAAGTTAATTTCACTTTTTTTTTTTTTTTAGAAACTTAATTAACTTTAAAGAAGTAAATGTAGTGGAATGAGAAGGCCATGCCAAGGTGGCCACTGGCAAGCGAGCGTCAGTTAGTCAGGAATGGCTTTGAAACTGCCTAGCAACAGGCTGTGATTGGATGGCTCTGGAAACTGCCTGGTGACAGGCTGTGATTGGATGGATTTGAAACTGCCTGGCGACAGGCTGTGATTGGATGGCTCTGGAAACTGCCTGGCAACAGGCTGTGATTGGTTGGGGTATGGACCGCCCCTTGACCAGATTGGCTGGTCTTGGCTATATAAGCTGTTGTACCAACTGTAATAAACGAGTCTGCAGGCTGCTCGCCTCAAGCTTGCTCTCACCGGACTCCCGGGGTCTGTGTGTTGACTCCGCGCCTCTTGCCCCCACCACGCTGCTCTTCTCAGAAACGAACCCACTGCAACATTGTGGAGAAATCAACGACAACATCTGGCGCCCAATGTGGGGCTCGAACCCACGACCCTGAGATTAAGAGTCTCATGCTCTACCGACTGAGCTAGCCGGGCGAACCGAAAGTAAAAGGAGGAGCCGAGAAGCGACGTATGCTTCAGGGCGGTGTGTGCTAACCTGGGGTCACTTAGACCGAGGACAAGGACAAGGAAAGGGGCGTAGGAGGGGGTTCTGTGCTCACCCTCACAGAACCGAACAGCACACAAAACACCGAGGGGCCTACTTGCCGAAATCCAGGGGGGACTTCGCCGAGTCCGACACGCTGTTTCTTTCTCAGTCACGTTGGGGGACACAGTTTCAAATCCATCCAATCACAGCCTGTCACCAGGCAGTTTCCAGAGCCATCCAATCACAGCCTGTCGCCAGGCAGTTTCAAAGCCATTCCTGACTAACTGACGCTCGCTTGCCAGTGGCCACCTTGGCATGGCCTTCTCATTCCACTACATTTCCCCCTTTTCGTTTATTTTTGAGCAACGGGAGGCATGATTCTTGGCCATACCATTGTTGACCCCGTTTCCATGTGGTCTCCGTACGCAGCTGTGCCTGTCTTAGGTTGTCCCCCAGGGGATCTTACCCGTCATTGACTAACCAGCGCTCAAATCGAGAGACCACAGGATTGCTTGCTCAGATAGGGGTAGGAATGAGGAATAATGGTTATCAGGAGTGGCATGACCACACACAGGCTGTGGGCCATTTGAGTGGCTGACCAGAGCTAGTGGGGTATACAACAGTTACAGATATGGCTTTGGGCAGTTTCTCAGGGTAGGATGATAGGGCAGGTACATCTGCTAACAAGGCGGAGTCTCGGTCTTGTTCAGCTGGTTCTGGTTGGCTGTCAGTTGCAGGCTTGATGTTTCTGGCTGGTACCCAAATGGGCTGTTCTGCATTCTCTGGAAAGACACAAGCAAGTACCCAGGAATTATACATCTTTTGCTAGCACTTAGATGTAATTATAATATAATTCTTTGAGGACAGAGGTCCTGCATTGGAAGTTAGTGCGCAGTGACTCTTGTTGTTAATTTGACAGTTAACACTCTTATATATGACATCAGTGATCCCCTGAGGCTCTTGACATGAGAAGCCTTTTGAATCCACAAACTCTATCAGTATTTAGACAAGGCCATAAACAAAGTGGAAGTTTTCTCCTCCCTTCAGAGAAAAGTGCCTCCTTCTTTGATGACCACTTCTTTCCACTGGGGTCTTACCCACCGAGGTCCTTCCATGTAGGACATTTTTTCACAGTGTCCTGGCTTTCCATGCCTGAAATGCTCTCTGGGTTTTTCAGCCAGACCAGAATGCCTTAAGGGCTGATTCTGAGGTCAGGGTGTTATATAAAGCAGTTGTCATTCTATGAGTCTGCTGTCTGCCACGCTCTTGGCAGTAGCTTTCACTTCATGCCTCAGTGGGATCCCACTTGATCTTTTGTTTTTTCATGCCTTGTTCATTCTCGTTCTCCAGTAGTTTCCTGAAAAAGGATGAATGGGAGGTAACTCTTGCAGATCTGAGAATCTTTTTTTTTTAAGGTTTATTTATTTGAAAGGCAGAGTTAGAGAGAAAGGGAGAGAGAGAGAGAGAGATCTTGCATCCTTCCCAAATGGCTACAATGGCCAGTGCTGTGCCAGGCTGAAGCCAGGAACCTGGAACTCCTTCTGGGTCTCCCACCTGGGTTCGGGGACCCAAGGACTTGGGATATCTTCTTCTGTTTTCCCAGACACATTAGGAAGTAGCTGGATTGGAAGTGGAGCAAAGACAGGAACCAGCACCCATATGCGATACTGGCATCACAGGCAGCAGCTTAACCCACTGTGCCACAATGCTGCCTTCCCTGAGAATATCTTAATATTACATAAGAATTATTGAATGGAGGTAATTTTCTTTTAGAGTCATGAAGGCACTGGGGCTGATGTTGTGTCATAGCCTGCGACACCATCATTCCATGTGGGCGCCTGTTCTAGTCCCTACTGTTCCATATCTGATCCAGTTCTTGGCTAATGTGCCTGGGAAGGCAGTGGAGGATGGCTCAAGTGCTTGGGCCCTTGCACCCATGTGGGAGACCTGGAAGAAGCTCCTGGCTCCTGGCTTTGGCCTGGCCCAGCCCAGGATGCTGGCCATTTGGGGACTGAATCAGCAGATGGAAGATCTCCCTTGCTCTCAGTTTCTCCTCTCTCTCTAACTCTGCCTTTCAAATAAACAAAATAAATATTAAAAAAAAAATTGTGAAGGCGTTGCCTCACTGTCTTTCAGCCTCCAAGTATTGCTGCCAGAGTCCTGGATTATTGGATTCCTGAACCTTTTTACCCAACCTTTTTGTTCCTCTGAAGCCTATAAATTCTTGGTGTGAATTTTCATGGAAATGCATTTATACGTGGAGTTTTTCTCTATCCTTTGTACATGCAGATCTGAAAGATGAGGTATTGTGAATTGCTTAAACCGAGACATGGTAACCGGATTATGTTAAAAAGCAACATATGGAGACTAAAATAGAGTTCCTGGAAATTATAACAGCAAACATGGCAAATTCAGTGGAGGAAGAGTTAGAATATACATTGGAGGAACTGGCATTGTGGTGCAGAGGGTAAAGCCAGCATCGCATGTCAGAGTGCTGGTGTGCATCTCAGCTGCTCTGCTTTCAATCCAGCTCCTGGAGAATGTGCCTGGGAAAGCAGCAGAAGATGCCCCAAGTACCTGGACTCCTGCCACCCCCATGGGAGACTTGGGTGGAGTTCCTGGCTCCTGGCTTAGGCCTGGCCCAGCCCTGGAGTGGCCATTTGTGGCCATTTGGGGGCATGAACCAGTGGATGGAAGATATCTAGACCTCCCTCCCCCCTCTTCACTCTGCCTTTCAAATAAATAAAACAAATCTTATAAAATATATATATATATACACATTGGAGAAAATTTCCCTAGTAGGTTGAATGAAGATACAAAGAGTAGAAACTGGGAAGGAGGAAGGCAGTGAAGGAGAGAAAGAAGAAAAGAAAGAAAAGATGGGAGGAGGAAGAAGTGGAGGAGTGGGAGAGGCCACTTACACAAAAGGGAACACAAGGTTTAACGGTTGATACATAGTAGTGTACAAGGGACCATAGACAGTGCAGGGAAAGAAAATATGACAGCGGTGGTACAAGATGAAGCTCTAGGTGCTGGTGTTACAGCGTAGAAGGTTCAGCCTCTGCCTGCAGTGCCTGCATCCCACATGGGCAACAGTTTGAATCCTGGCTGCTCCACTTCTTGTCCATCTCCCTGCTAATGCACCTGGGGAAAGCAGTGGAGGAAGGCCCAAGTGCTTGGGCCCCTGCACCCATGTGGGAGACCTGGAAGAAGCTCCTGGCTCCTGGCTTTGGCCTATCTCAACCCTAGCCATTTTGGTGATTTGAGGAGTGAATCAGTGGATGGAAGATTCTTTTCTCTCTGTCTTTCCCTCTTCTTGTCTCTCTGTATCTCTTCCTTTCAATTAAATAAATCCTTAAAAAAAAATAACTGAAGGGCATCTGTTTGTTTTTTCTGCCTGAGGCTTCCTCAAAGGCTTGTGGTCCTTGGCTGTCTGCACATAGAGTGGGCCGCTAAGCAGTTGAGCTTTGGTAGAGGAGTGGGCCTTGGGTCCTGGTCTGGATCTCTGTGTAGCAATGGGGCACGAGTCCGAGGCTCGTCTGTTGCGTTCATAGACCTGGACTCTTGGGCTATCAGTTGAAGAGACTGGTTCAGTCTCTGTACGTTGACTTAAGAACTTGCTTCCAGGAAGGTAGGGGACGTACTACTGACCTCAGCTGAGTTTGGTATCTGGGGCTAGATTTTTTATGGTTTATCCTCCAGGTGTTGGGTAGGAAAGTAGACGTTAGTCTGTGTGTGTGAGAGGGGCCGGAGGAACAAACATGGAAGTTTGTGCTGTTGGACGAGTGAAGGAATGAAGACGTGTGCCTTGGCAGCAGCTGGACAGTTACACATTGCAGGTCCTGCTGTGTGTTTGTTTAGTCTTTGGGGGTTCCAGGGAATCCTCCCAGCCTGGCACCAGAGGGGCTGTGTGGTCTGGTAACACTGCTCTCACGAAGGCCCTGGAGGAGCTTCCCCAATCTCAGGCCCAGAACACCCTCCTCCACCTGGCAACACCTCATACGTGAAGTAGGGAGGAAAGAATGGCAGGGACAGGTGTGCCCATACCCATAAATAACCCAGATGGATGCAGACTGTGTGCTCAGTTCTTTGCCGAGCTGCCTCTCAGGTGTGTTCTCTTCCTTAAACATCACTGGCTTGCTTCCTGTGCTTGCTTTCTCACTTCTGAAATTCCTTTTTCTTAAGATTTATTTATTTCAAAGAGTTACGCAGAAAGGGAGGGATGGAGGAGAGGGGAGAGAGAAGAGAGCGAGAGAGAGAATATTCCATTGCTGGTTCACTCCTCAAGTGGCTGCCCGTGGCTGGGGCTAAGCCAGGCCAAAGCCAGGAACCAAGAGCTTCTTCTGGGTCTCCCACGTGGGTTCAGGGGCCCAGACACTTGAGGCATCTTTCACTGCTTTTCTCAGTCCATTAGCAGGGAACTGGATTGAAGTGGAGCAGCTGGGACTTGAACTTGGCTCCCATATGGGATGCTGGCATTGCATGCAGTGGCTTAACCTGTTATGCCATGACTCAGGCCCCTGAAACTCTTACGGGAAGACAGGAACCTTGGCTCGCAGCGTCCCTGGTAACACGGGCGGTCCACATTTTGTCTGGGAGCAGGAAGCGGGTGGGGTGAGGGTGAGGGTGGGGATCTGGCAGTGCTGGTGTGTTCTATAAAGACTTCCAGATACTTCCTTCGTTCCAGCCCCACTGCCGTGCCCCTCCTGCAAGGTAGCTGTGTGCTTGTATTTTCTGAGCCTACCAGGGACTCTGCTGGGAGAATCTGTTAGTTTCCTGTTGGCCCCTGCTTCTCCCAGATTTCTTAGCAGGGTAGCAAAAGCCAAACCCCTGGGCAGTTTTCATTTGTTTGCTTTCCATTCAGGATGTCTTTAATTACTCTTGTGTGCTCTCACTGTGTTTGCCATCCTCTCTGTCGTGTGAGTTTATAACTTCCAAGCTTTGCTTCGTTATCGTCAGAGAGGCTCCATGAAGAAACAGAGTGAACGTCCGTGTGAACCCTGGTCTTCCAGAGGCCACTCAGTTGCATCAGTGCCTAACCCCTGGTTTAGTGATCCTCTTTTTAGGCAGATGTCTTCACTGAGGAGGAACCATTTGAGTAAAGACTAAGAGGTGACGCAGCTGGTCAGTAGGACATTAGGAGCCAGACGGAGGCCCTGAGGCAGCAGTGCCCAGTGTTTGAGGATCTTCAAGAAGGGCCAGTATGGCTGGATCACACTGTAGGACTGGCTTTTTAATCTGTTTTTTAATTTTGTTATTTATTTCATTTAAAAGGCAGAGACAGACAGAGAAAGATCTTCCCACCTGCCGGTTCACTCCCCAAATGCTCACAACAACCAGGGCTGGCCAGGCCAAAGCCAAGATACTGGAACTCATCTGGGTCTCCCACATGGATGGCTGACACGCCTTGAACCATCACCTGCTGTTTCCCATGGTGCACAGTAGCAGGAAGCTGGGATTGGGAACAGAGCAGGGACTCAAACCCAGGCAATGGAATATGAGATGCACAGGTCCCAAGCAGCAGATGAATCCCTGTGCCAGACGCCTGTCCCGGGACTGGCCTTTGGTCTGGATGAGATTGCAAGGTTTCGAGTAGAAGCAGTGTGGGGCCTAACCATGCTGCTGTATTGAGAGTCGGCAGGGAGGGCCCTTAGGAGGCTACTACAGTATGGCAGGCCTTGTGGAAGGAACGTGCAATTGGATTCTGGATTCGCTGGCCAACTGGGATATGGGCTATGCGAGGGCAGTAGCCAAGCAGATGTCAGGGTTCATGGTGCCTGTGGTGTTTAGAAGCTGAACTTTTGTCTCACAGAAGCAGTGTCCAGTCTGTTAACTGAATACTTGGCTAAAGAATAGCCACAGTATGTAAGTAGTTTTGCGTTACAAACCATTATTATTTTTTTTTTTTATAGCTCTTCACAGAGTACGGCCGCCTGGCAATGGACGAAATTTTCCAAAAGCCTTTCCAGGTAAAATATTAACTCCGGGATTTAGTTCCCAGGCCAGATCTGGCCTGCTGCCTGTTTTCATATGAGCTATGGGTGAAGCACGGTTTTAATATTTTTAAATGGTTGAAAAAGCAGAAAAAAGAGAATAATGCTTTATTGGATGTGTCGGTGATCCGAAACTGAGACGTCAGTGTCCGTCGCTGAGTTCTCATGGGGCTGAGCTGTGCCCGTTGCGTGTGTGGGTGTCCCGCCCGGGCTGTTTCTGCTCACCACGGCAGAGCTGAGCGGTGCTTGTCACACAGCCCCTTACAGCAAGTGTGTGCTGACCCCAAAGATGAGGGTGCTTTGAGGATGTGTTACTCCCTTTTTAAAATTTATTTAAAACATTTTTATTTATTTATCTGTGAGGTAGAAGTTACAGAGAGAGGGAGAGGCAGAGGAAGTCTTCCATCTGCTGGTTCGTGCCCTAAAAGGCCACCAGGGCTGGAGCTCGGCCGCTCTGAAGCCAGGAGCTTCCTCCGCTTCTCGTATGCATGTTCAGGGACCCAAGCCCTTGGCCACCTTCCACTGCTTTCCCAGGCCATCTGCAGGGAGCTGGATCGGAAGTGGAGCAAATGGACTCGAACCGACACCCATATAGGATGCTGGTGCTGCAGGCAGCGGCCCAGCCCACCTCAGCAAGGCATCAGCCCCATCCATTTCCTCTTTGACATTAACTTCGGGTCTGATGTTGTAGCCCAGTGTGTGGGCGGCGCTGTCTTCTCTTTTGTCCTCTGCTTTCTGCACTCTCACTGTCAGGGAAGAACCCCAAGCAGCATCTTCTCATCAGTGCCTTCCTTCTGTTCCTGTTAGCCTGTGCGAACAAAAAGAACAGACTGCAATGCTGGCCTCACATTGGCTTGCACTTGGCCTTCCAGTGTTTGAAGTTTCTAAGATATTACAAAGTAGGTAAATCCCGGGGCCGGCATTGTGGCAGAGTGGTTACCTACTACCTACAACACTGGCATCCCAAGTAGGCATCACTTCAGATCCTGGCTGCTCCACTTCCCATCCAGCTCCCTGCTGATGTGTCTGGGGAAGCAGCAGAGGAGGGCCTAAGTGCTTGGGCCCCTGCCACCCAGGTGGGAGACACAGATGAAGCTCCTGGTCTTCAGTGTGGCCCAGCCCTGGCTGTTGGCAGCCACCTGGGGAGAGAACTAGCAGATGGAATATTCTCTTTCTGCCTCTCTCTCTCCCTCCTCATCTCCCCCCACATCCATGGAACTCTGCCTTCCAAACAATAATTTTTTTTAGATGTATGTTATTTATTTGAAAGGCAGAGTTTGGGGCCAGTGTTTTGGTGTAGCTGGTAAATCTGCCACCTGTGGTGCCATATGGGCACCATTTGAATTCTTGCTGCTCCACTTGCAATCCAGCTCCCTCCTGGTGTGCATGGGAAAGCAGCCCAGGATGGCCCAAGTGCTTGGGCCCCTGCCTGCATGTGGGAGTCCTGATAGATGCTCCTAACCCCTGGCTTTGGACTAGGATATTTCTGTCTGTGTAACTCTTTCAAATAGATAAATCTCTAAAAAAAAAAAGGGGGGGGGGTGGGACGTGGAGAGAGAGATCTTCCATCTGCTGGTTTACTCTCCAAATGGCTGCAACGATCAGGGCTGGGCCAGGAGCTTTCTCCGGGTCTCCCATGTGGGTGCAAGGACCCAGGTACTTGGGCCATCCTCTGCTGCTTTCCCAGGATATTGGCAGGGAGCTGGATCAGAAGTGAAGCAGTGGGGACTCAAACTCATGCCCATATAGGATGCCACAGACGATGGCTTTACTCGCAATACCACAACGCTGGCTCTCCAAGATAAATCTTTTTTTTTTTTTGACAGGCAGAGTGGACAGTGAGAGAGAGAGAGACAGAGACAGAGGTCTTCCTTTACCGTTGGTTCACCCTCCAATGGCCACCGTGGTTGGTGTGCTGCGGCCAGCGCACCGCGCTGATTAGAAGCCAGGAGCCAGGTGCTTCTCCTGGTCTCCCATGGGGTGCAGGGCTCAAGGACTTGGGGCCATCCTCCACTGCACTCCCGGGCCATAGCATAGAGCTGGCCTGGAAGAGGGGCAACCTGGACAGAATCCGGCGCCCCGACCGGGACTAGAACTCGGTGTGCTGACACCGCAGGTGGAGGATTAGCCTATTGAGCCGCAGAGCCGGCCTCTCCAAGATAAATCTTAAAAAAAAAAAAAAAAAAAGTAGGGCAATCCTTTAGCACATTTCCTTGTCCCCTTGGAAGAAGCTGGCATCCTGCAGAGAAGTAATGCAGCTGTCCTGAAAATGCAGTCACACACCATTGTACTGTGCTCTGTTCTCTCCCTAAATAGACACTGATGTTTTTGGTTCGGGACTGGAGCTTCCCATATGAATACGGCTATGGGCTGCAAGGGGGCATGGCATTCCTGGAGAAGCGTTTGCAGGTGAGTGGGAGCACAGCCTCCTGAGGAGTTAGCTGAGAGGCGGGCAGCTTTCTCATTTGCCTCTGGCTGTTGCCTTTAAAACAAGTGATTGGAAATGATCTTCGGTGTTTTAAATATGTATGAGTCTTAGCACAAACCAGTATTATTTATTTATGGTATGTAATGCACAGGGAGTGTAGAGGAGAACTGTGGGCAGGAGCCCCCGAACGTTGAATATAACTTCTATTTCACATCGTAAACCAGGTCCTGTGTGTGCCTTTACAGTGTCATATTCAAATTCTTAGTTCTGTTGTTTTTATTCAAATTTCTTATTTGGTTTGGTGTGGACATAAACGGGTCCAGCCTGTTTCCCCCAAAATCAAAACACAGGACTCCTTTGTCAGTCACCTCCAGCCGGTTAGATCGCCCTTGCTGCGCACAAGCCTGCCCTTGTTCTCGGTGTTTGTGCAATATTCTGTGTTAAGAAACTCTTCGCTCCCTGTGTTTTGCTTGCTGTAGGAGCCAAGCCATGGTCAGTCCCATGTGGACATTTCGTGCGTCTTAGGGCTTTGCATTTTCTCTTTGGCCACCGTGGTGTCAGAGTTGGGACGTCTTCCTTCCTTTGTTCTACTTCTAGTGGCCCCAGTGGAGGAAGCCAAATGGTCCTTGGTAAATGGTTGGTCTCCGTTGCAGGTGAAGGAACACCAACATGAAGAAATTCAGAACGTCCGAAACCACATCCACTCGTGCTTCTCTGATGTCACCTGTTTCCTCTTACCACATCCGGGGCTCCAGGTGGCCACGAGCCCTGACTTTGATGGGAAATTGAAAGGTGTGTTAACACGTGCTAAGCATGTGACCTGTTCTTTGGAATTAAATAACGACAGTGAGTGTCAATTACAAATCAAGCAGCGCTTCACAGACGCAGAGTGGTCTCTTAGAACAGTATTTCACATCTGGCTCATATTTTGTTCCTGACTTACTGTGACTATCAGAGTTAGTTTACCTCAGTTTCTGTGTCTTGGAAATAGCCATTGTATCTTTCTGAGATACATGCTATAGTTACTGGTTTATAAGCGATACAGGTGCTCAATAAAGGAAGACCAAACATAAGGCAGCTTGCATTGACTCAGTAAGATTAACTTCCTGAGGAAAGGCACCCAATGCGCGTGATTGCAGATCGCCAGGGGCTGGGTCCCGTGCTGATGCCAGGAAGTGCTGATCTAGATGGTAGTCACAGCTGGGACTCAGGGGGCCCATTACCTCATTTTTGGTCCTTACTCACTGAGGCCCGAGTCACCGAATAGCTGGCCCTCAGTTGACACACATGTTAAACTGGGCACTTTGTTTACAAGCTCATCTGAGCTTCTCGGGCTCCCCATAAAGTGGTGATAATCACAGTTGCCATTTTTAGAGCCCCTCAGGTCCTCACCCTGTGCTGTGCACCCAGGAGTTCCATGAAGTCAATGTCATTTCCTTTATTCTAGAATTCACAAATGAGAAAAGTTAAATAACTCAGAGTGCTTAACTGAAAGTGGTGGGGCAGAGCCTCATCCAGATGCCTCTGCCCCCAGAGCCATGGCATGCCAGAATTCAAGTTCTTCTGTTACTTGAGGTGCTCACCTGGAGGCTGTTTGGGTACCAGGGGAACTTGCCTTTCAAACTGGAAGGTTCTCATAACCTATTTTTTTTAAAAGATGTATTTATTTATTTGAAAGAATTAGAGAGAGAGAGAGAGAGACAGAAAGAGAGAGGTCTTCCATCTGCTGGTTCATTCTCCAGATGGCTGCAAAAGCAGGGTCTGGGCCAGGCCAAAGCCAGGAGCTTCTTCCGGGTCTCCCATATGGGTGTAGGGGCCCAAGCACTTGGACCATCTTCTGCTGCTCTTCCCAGGCCATTAGCAGGGAGCTGGATGGGAAGTAGAGCAGCCTGGACACAAAGTGGCTCCCATATGGGACACCGGCATTGCAGGCAGTGACTTTACCTGCTATGCCACAATGCCAGCCCCCATAGTCTCATCTTAAATGTAAAATGCATCCTTTTCAATTTATTTGATCAAAGGAAATTAATGTCCTTGTTCAACTTTAGATTGGCATCCCAGCTGGTCTTAGCATTGCCAGAGCAGAATCGAGAGCCGTGCCCTTTACCTTCTGCGGGTTGCTCATGTGACCCTCTGAACTGGTTGGCAGCTGTCCTGAGGAGGAGACTTCCCGAGCCTGTTACACAGCAACTGAGATCTACGATCAGACCCAGCCTTGGCTGAAAAAGCTGCTTCGGCAGCACTGGAGCCAGGACCTTTTACCTAAAAGGCAGCTGGGAGGGAATTTTCAGAGTTGAATAGGGAAAGAAGGCTTAGTGTGCATTTGTATGTATGTGTATAGATCTTATTTATTTATTTTACTTATTTTTTTGGCAGGCAGAGTTAGACAGAGAGAGAGAGACAGAGAGAAAGGTCTTCCTTCCATTGGTTCACCCCCCAAATGGCCGCTACTCCTGGCGCTGCGCTGATCTGAAGCCAGGAGCCAGGTGCTTCTCCTGGTCTCCCATGTGGGTGCAGGGCCCAAGGACTTGGGCCATCTTCCACTGCCTTCCTGGGCCACAGCAGAGAGCTGGACTGGAAGAGGAGCAACCGGGACAGAATCCGGCGCCCCTACCGGAACTAGAACCCGGGGTGCCGGCACCACAGGCGGAGGATTAGCCTAGTGAGCCGCAGTGCTGGCCAGGTCTTATATTATTTTAGAGTTATAATGCCACATTATTAGTTGTACTTTTACAAAACCTAAACTCGTATTTGGTCATCACTGGAAGAAAAGTATCCAATGGAATTTTATTTTTTTAAATTTTAAAATATTTATTTTTATTTGAAAGAATGAGAGCAAGAGAGAGAGAGAGAGGGAGACATAGATCTTCCATTCACTGGTTCACTCCCCAAATAACTGCAACAGCTGGAGCTAGGCCAGGCCAAATCCAGGAGCTGGGAGCTCCATCTGGGTCTCCTATGAGAGTGGCAGGGACCCAAGTGCTTGAGCCTGCTGCTTCCCAGGGTGTGCATTAGCAGGAAGCTGGATTGGAAACCGAGCATTGGCACTTGAACTCTGGCATTCTGACAGGGGATGTGAGTGCCTTAACCAGTGAGTCAAGTACCTGCCCCTCTAAATGTTTCATAAACTCTATCCACATGGCCTGAAGGCGAAGGTGATTTTTTTTTTTAAGATTGATTTATATGGGCATTGGTTCAAGTCCCAGTTGCTCCACTTCTGGTACAGCTCCCTGCTAATATGCCTGAGAAAACAGTGGAAGATGGCCCAATAACTTGGGCCTCTGAACCCACTTGGAAGACCTGGAAGAAGCTCCTGGCTCCTCGCTTTGGCCTGGCCCAACTCTGGCTGTTGGCGGTTATTCAGGGAGTGAACCAGTGGATGGAAGATCACTCTCTCTCTCTTTCTGTATCTCTGCCTTTCACATAAATAAATAAATAAATCTCATCAGAGCTAGAAAGGGAGAGACAGAGAGATCAATTTTCTATCCACTGGTTCACTCCCCAGATGGCTGCAACGGCCAGCGCTGGGCCAGGCTGAAGCCAGGAACCAGGGACCCAAGCACTTGGGCTATCTTCCACTGCTTTTCCCAGACTATTAGCAGGGAGATGGATTGGCAAGGGAGCAGCTGGAACATGAACTGGTGCTCATATGGGATGCTGGCAACTCAGGCAGTAGCTTTACCCTCTACCACATTGCCAGCTCCTCAATTTCATTTTTATCATGTTGTTCAAGAACTAAGCAGACCTTTTTTTTTTTTTTAAACTTACTTACTTGAGAGGCAGACTTACAGAGGAAAAGATAGAGAGAAAGGACATCTGTCTGCTGGTTCACTTCCCAAATGGCTGCAACGGCCAAAACTGGGCTGATCCAAAGCCAGGAGCTTCTTCAGGGTCTCCTATGTGGGTGCAGGGGCCCAAGGACCTAGGCCATCTGCTGCTGCTTTCCCAGGCCACAGCAGAAAGCTGGATTGGAAGAGGAGCAGCCAGGACATGAACTGGTGCCCATATAGGATGCCAGCGCCACAGGTGGAGGCTTAACCTACTATGCCATAGAGCTGGCCTCTAAGCAGACCTTTTAAGTTTGTAACCTTAACTTTTGAAATTTTGTATCACTTTTTTTTATTTGACAGGTAGAGTTATAGACAGTGAGAGAGAGAGAGACAGAGAAAGGTCTTCCTTCTGTTGGTTCACCCCCCAAATGGCCGCCATGGCCGGCGCTGTGCTGATCCAAAGCCAGGAGCCAGGTGTTTCTTCCTGGTCTCCCACACAGGTGTAGGGCCCAAGCACTTGGGCCATCCTCCACTGCCCTCCCGGGCCACAGCAGAGAGCTGGACTGGAAGAGGAGCAACCGGGACTAGAACCCGGTGCCCATATGGGATGCTGGTGCTGCAGGTGGAGGATTAAGCAAGTGAGCCACGGCGCCGGCCCCTGAATCACTTTTTGAGATGCATATTATATTAACTTCCTATGGCTGCCTTTAACAAATGGGCACAGATCGGATGGCTCCAGATAGAAATGTGCCCCTCATGGTTCGGGAGGTCTGGGACTGGCAGCTCCTGCTGCGGCTCTGAGGGAGAAGCTCTGCCCACCTCTCCCAGCTGCTGGTGTGTGCTGGTGGCTGCATCCCTCCAGTCTCTGCCTCCATTGTTCACACTCACATCATCAGCGCACCCTAGTGTAGACGCAGATAAACAGGTCTACCCTCATATGACCTCATCTTAAATAAGCACATTTTGGAAGATTGTATTCCAAATATGGTGATATTCTGAGGTGTCAGGTGCACATGAGTTGGGGGGGATAGTTTAATAATGAAGTGTTAAGTGTGTCAAGTTTCATATTTAATACATTTATAAAATAGGTAGCATATTCTGTATAAGCAGTCTTTTATCTCATACTCATCTAAGGAATATAAGTATGTTTATGGATTCTAAATCTTCCTTATATGAAAAATTTCTAAAAGAATACAAATGAGGAGTATATATTAATGAGAACGTGAAGAATGATGGTAAGAAAGCACACGTGTTTTTATTTATTTGAAAGGCAGAGTGGCAGAGAGGGATTACATATATGTGTGTGTGTGTGTGTGTGTATATGTATGTATGTATATATATATATATATATATATATATATATATATAGAGAGAGAGAGAGAGAGAGAGAGAGAGAGAAACAGACAGAGATATCTTCTGTCTCCTGGTTTACTCCCCAAATGGCCACAGTAGTTGGGTCTGGGCCAGACTGAACCCAGCAGCATGGAACTCTGGGTGGCAGGGTTCCGTGTACTTGAACCATCACCTGCTGCCTTCCCAGGGACAGGAAGCTGGATTGGAAGTTGAGGAGCTGGGGCTTGAATGGGCACTCTGATACGGGATGCTGGCATTGGGCTGTGGCTTAACCTGCTGTGCCACAACATCGGCCTCAAATTATGGTCCTGTGGATAGTGATGTAGCAGTATCAAAACTGAAAAATGAGTTAGTATTCTACTTTTAGGGGTTTTCCCCAAAAAGCTACCAAAAAAAGTGGCTAAAAATTTATGTTCAAGGTTTTTTAGTGGGAGCTAATTGGAAACAACCCAAATGTGTGTTTACAAGGAATTAAATTCTAACAGATCTGCGTAACGGAATGAAACATGGTCACTAACAGTGTTAAGGTGGGTAGGTGGATGTATGTTCACATAGAAGGACGTCTGTGATATATATATATATTTTTTTTGGACAGGCAGAGTGAGTGGACAGTGAGAGAGACAGACAGAGAGAAAGGTCTTCCTTTTGCCGTTGGTTCACCCTCCAATGGCCGCCGCGGCCGGAGTGCTGCGGCCGGCGCACCACGCTGATCCGATGGCAGGAGCCAGGTGTTTCTCCTGGTCTCCCATGGGGTGCAGGGCCCAAGCACTTGGGCCATCCTCCACTGCACTCCCGGCCACAGCAGAGAGCTGGCCTGGAAGAGGGGCAACCGGGACAGAATCCGGCGCCCCGACCAGGACTAGAACCCAGTGTGCCGGCACCACAAGGCGGAGGATTAGCCTATTGAGCCGCGGGGCCGGCCTGTGATATATTGTTAAATGTGAAAAGACTGAAGAGTAGTTTATTTACTTGAAAAAATTTGTATCAGTACTTTTTCAAATGGAAAGATTTGAAAAATAAATTTCTCTGACTTTAAAAATTGTTAATCATCTGCCCCAGGTGTCCACTTAAGGAGCTACAGTTACAGTGAGGGGTTGCTCAGGAATTCTGACTGGCTCTGTGAAGGTTATTTGCTTTTTAATTTTTAAAAAATTTATTTGTTTGAAAGTGAGATGGGCCAGGAACTCCATCCTGGTCCCCCCTGTGGGTGGCGGGGACCCAAGCACTTGGGACGTCATCTGTTGCCTCTCAGGTGCATTAGCAGGGAGCTGGATTGGAAGCAGAGCAAGTCTGGCGTTCTGATACTAGATGCCGACATCCCAAGTGGTAGCTTAACTTGTGCCACAATTCTGGCCCTGGTTTTAGATTTGGAGATAGATTTTTGTGTGTGTGTGTGTGTGTCATTTTGGGGAAGATTGTAACCAAGATATGGAAGGGTTTTGAAATGAGGAATAAATTGGAGGCTGGCCTGCAAACAGCAGGTGGCTTGTGAGTATTTGGCAAGTGTTGACTTGAGAACCACAGGCGCCTTGTTGTGGGAGACCTGTAAGTAGAGTTGCATTTCTGTTCCATATACTTGGAAAAAGATGCCATTAGCCTGAGAATGTTCAAGGCTAATTCGTGAAAGGGCCTCCGTGTTGTCTCACAGAACACTTTGATTCGGTAAGAACTTTGTCCTGAGGGCATTTCTGCCGAAGTGCCCCACACGCTTTCCAGGAATAGCCTGTGTGGTTCTGCTTTGCTTTAAGGGTTGACAGCTGAGAGAGGAACACGGGGCTCACAGTCCCTCTCCCGGCACACGCGAGGCAACACTGCTGCCGCTTGCCGCAGGCAGCGAGGACGTGAGCTGCTTTTTGAGCCGCAGCAGATTCGTCAGACACAGGGCGCCCGCCTCCGGCATGCAGCAGCTGACTTCTTCCTGGCTTCCTTGTGGAGGTCAGACTGGGGTCGCCTTTGACACCGTCACAGCTTCACCCCGTCCCTGTCGTGATACGGCTCTTGTCTCCCCCGACTGAGAAGCTGTTCTTTCCCTCCGGCCCTCTTAGACGTGTCTAGTGTAGGGTCGGTCAGTCTTGGTAAAATGGCGCTCAACAGCGCCTGGACCTACCTGCTGGCTCCTTGTGTGAATGTTTCTGAAACGGCCTTTCAGCGTGATGGAAGTGGAAGCCGAAAAAAGCTCTGTGTTTTTTCTTAAATAGACAGTACGTTTCCGCATTTAAAATACCCCAAAGAATTAAAAGGTGTTCACTGAAATGTCTCTTCCATTTCCGTAGGCTTCCAGAGTTTCTTAGACTATGTGAACAAATATGAATTTATACAGAACCACCTACTGTATACACTATTTTATACTTTGCACAACAAAGTTGTTAAGAATTGGTCCTGCTTTGTTGTTTTTAGTTTTACAGTTCTATTTTCATGGCATAATTAAATTTATGGAGTGCTGAAGGATTCTCACCTTGCTTTGGGCTCCCACCCACTTCTTTGCAATTGTTGGTTGGGGGCCCAGGGAGACCTTAGAAGATTCCATAAAGCAGATTCCTCATGCTGTAATCCTCCTGTGTCTTTGTAGTGGGGCCCGCTGATTCTGCCTTTGAGGAAAGAGCTCTGTTGTGATGGCTCCTAGGCCCTCGGTGGGAACCTGGTGCAACCTGCAGACAATCCGCCGGTGTCCCTGAGATAGGGCCCTTTTCATCTTGGGGCAGGCAGCGGGCCTCTGAGGCAGTGATGGGAAATGCATATCGTGAGATACAGGTGATGTTACTTCTGGAAGAGATAAAGCAACCAGATGAACAGTAGTGATTCCAAACAGATTTGTTGGTAGGGTGTGAGGTATGCGTAGCAAAGGCCTGAGACAACTGGAAGGGTTGACAATTATTGTTCTTATTCAACAAATTATCGATTGATTGAGAGTCAGTGAGAGAGGGTGAGTGTATGTGCTTCTGTTCGTTAGTTCAGCCCCAAACGCCTGCAATGCTGGGTCTGGAGCCGGAAGCTGGGGACGTAATCCAGGAGCCCATCCACTGCAGCCACCTGGTGTTAGTGTCAGCAGGAGACAGGAGTCAGGACCCAGAGCTGGGCTGTCCTGTTTGCGACGTGGGTGCCCCAGCCAGTGTCTGAACTGATAGGCTAAATGTTTACCTCTGATACTCAGAGTGTGAAGACCTCATCAGTCAAGTTCTTTAAAAATGAAATTTCTTCAAATACTAGGGTGTCGACCAAACATCCCCAGAATGGAAACCAAGTATATTAGCATTTATTATTATAACAAAACCCCTGAGGCGGCTCACTCACATTGAGCTCGGTTTTTGAGCTTCAGAGGCCAATTGGCACGGGGCAGGCTTTCTGGCCAGGGACCCCTGGCAGATGGCAGGGCACAGAGAGAGGAAGGCTCACCAGGGCTCCATGGCAGCCCTCTTACACGACTCAGGAGGTCACATGAGAGCTATCTTCCTTTCCAGGGCAGTGCCCCCAGCGACCTGAGAACCTCCCGGTGGGCCCCGCCTCCTAACGCTTCCATCGCCTCCCAGTAGTGCCACCCTCAGGACCAGTGTGCTAACACATGGGCCTTCGGGGGACGTTGAACAGCCAGACCATAGCACCCAGTGTGGATGTGCCCTGTGTTCTGCTCTGAGCCAGAGGGGACCTTATGCTTCAGGAGGGGAGGAGACAAAGATGCATGGGGGCAAGCTGTGCCAGCAGTCTGGTCACAACCAGAACGTGTCAGACACGTACAGTCTGGGACCCCACTGCCCTCACTTGGAGCTAAGGAATGGGGAAACAGCGGGGTGGGCACTGTGGTGCAGAGGGCTAGGCTGCTGTGCGGACTCCTGCATTCCATGTTGCAGCGCTGGTTCAAGTCCCAGCCACTCTGCTTCTGATGAGCTCCCTGTTGGTGTACCTGGGAAGGGTCGCTGCCACCCACATAGGAAACCAGGGTGGTATTCCAGGCTCCTGGCTTCAGCGTGGCCCAGCCCTGGCTGTTGTGGCCTTTGGGGGATTGAGTCAATCTCTCTGTCTCTCTGCCTTTCAAACACATTTTTTTAAAAAATAATTTTTTATTAACGTAAGGTAAACAAATGTCATATCAAATGAATAGATCTTAAAAAATAACTAAATAGACTGTGAAGATTGTGTTGTATGCTCACCTCGGTAGACTAAGGCCGTCTGCCATGTTTCCTTCTTTATGGTCCTGTGAACAGATATTGCTGGTGAATTCAAAGAGCAGTTACAGACGCTGATACCGTATGTATTAAACCCCTCCAAGTTAATGGAAAAGGAGATCAACGGCTCAAAAGTTACCTGTCGCGGACTATTGGAGTATTTTAAGGTAACTACGGGTTTTAATTATTAAAATGTTGGATTTTTGGTAAAGCTGGTTTAGCTTGTAACCCATCTTGAATTTTAATATTTTCCTGGGTTGGGGGGCGATGGTGAGGCCTGATGAGAGACCCCAGTGTCCTTCCAGGCGTGGGCCACTGGGTGGCAGTACCGGTCTAAGAACCAAATGGATGTCTTTGCGCTCTCTCAGAGTAATTACTGTGGCTAAAGGAAGATTGTTCCTCAAGGAAGACGCAGTGCCAAGGAGGTGGTTAGGAAGTTGCTGTGAGTAGGAGCGGCACCTAGCCGTGACCCGACTGCCTCAAAGCCCACAAGGTAGTGGTGAGGCCAGCGTGACGGGCCTCTGGTGGAATCCCAGCCTTCGTGGGCTTGTGCTGCTTGAGGACATTTTCAGTGAACTAAAAATGCTAACATGCACTTCCAAGGTGTGTCGTGTTTCCGCTAATTCCTGACTGTTGGCCTAGGTGTTCAGGGAAATGCAGTTGTCTGGTCACTGTTTTCAAGACGGGAATAAAGTTGAACAGAACCATAGTTCTCATAATCTTTTCAATGTTTGTATTCTAAGGCATATATCAAAATTTACCAAGGGGAAGATCTGCCTCACCCCAAGTCCATGCTGCAGGTAAGAGGCTCTCTGACATCCGGAATGACACCTGTCAGTTGTATGCAGTAAGCGGGCGCTGCTGGCCTTGTCTCTGGACGTGGGATGGCACCAGTTAAAAACAGAACGGCCTCTGCTCGCTGGGCCTGGTGTTCCCACCAGATGCACTCTGGAGCACAGCCATGTTTTTCCAGGCAGGACGTACCCAGTGTGGCAGACACGCTGTGGCCTGCGTCTGTTGTCTCCTGACGTGCCTGGTTCTTTAACGTGTTTGACTAGACACTGTCAGTTGGTTAAAGCAGATGATCTCTGACTTTGTCATGACGAGCACAAGCTCACTCACTGCCAAATGTCAGCTCCTTTAGTAGCAAAGCATCTTCACACAGGAGGCGAGCGCCTGGGACTCACATTTCAAAGATGAAAATGTTCCCTTTTTTTTTTTGACTCACAGCTATTTCTTACATTTAAAACCAGAGACAAGGAAATGATATTTCCCTTGATTTTTGGAGGTTTATCCTGTTAACAATTCTTACATATTAACAGATTTTTTTTTTTGGTTGAAAATCTGGCAGAAAATATATATTTTGTTTCATAAGTTGAGCTATGTGAAAATCTAAAAAGTAGCAGAAGGTTAATGAGAAAGGAAGAATGTAAGTAGGGTGAGAGATTTGTACTTGGGTATTTGTGGAAAATGTCAGAGAGGAAGGATTTATAGTTCACACTTTCCTTTCTTAACAGGCCACTGCCGAAGCCAACAATTTAGCAGCGGCAGCCGCTGCCAAGGACGTGTATTACAACAACATGGAAGAGGTATGTGGGCAGGTGTCTGATCCTGAAGTATCGCGATACCTGCGTGTGGGGCTGTCTTCCAAGGCCCAAACTTGGTCTGAGTTGACACTGAGGGGGGCTGGTATTGTGGCACAGCACGTTAAGCCATCACTCATGATGCCTGTTCGAGTCCCAGCTGCTTGGCTTCCAATCCAGCTGCTTGGTAATGCACCCAGGAAAGCAGTAGAAGATGCACCAAGTACTTGGGTGCCTGCACCCACATGGGAGACCTGGATGGAGTTCTGGGCTCCTGGCTTTGACCTTGCCCCAGCCCTGGCTCTTGCATTTATCTGGGGAGTGAACCAGCAGATGGAAGAGCGCGCGCTCTCCCTCTCTCTCTCTCTCTCTCTCTCTATCTCTCTCTCTGCCTTCTCTCTAACTCTATCTGTCAAATATATATATATATATTAATATTTATTTTTTAATATTTATTAATAAATAAATAAATAAATATTTATTTATTTGACAAGTAGAGTTATAGACAGAGGGAGAGACAGAGAGAAAGGTCTTCCTTCCATTGGTTCACTCCCAAATGGCCACCATGGCCGGCGCTGCGCTGATCTGAAGCTAGGAGCCAGGAGCTTCTTCCTGGTCTCTCATGCTGGTGCAGGGGCCCAAGTACTTGGGCCATCCTCCACTGCCCTCCCGGGCCATAACAGAGAGCTGGACTGGAAGAGGAGCAACCGGGACTAGAACCCAGTGCCCATATGGGATGCCGGCGCCACAGGTGGAGGATTAACCAAGTGAGCCACGGTGCTGGCCCCTAAAAAAATGTTTTTTTAAAAATTTAATGAGGCAGCAAAGCTGTATTCAGGCCATTGTGATAACCAGGTCCTTCTGATCACCATTTTTTTTCTTTTTCTTTTTTTTTTTAAATATCTGTGTTTTACTTATTATTTTTAAAAAAAAATTTATTTAAGGTATACAAGTTACATGCACTTGATGTATACCAGTTTAGGAATGTGGTGATGTTTCCTAGGCTCCCCTCCCCCCTGCCCAGGCTCCCACCCTTCCTCCTCCTTCCTCTCCTAATCCCCCTCTTTAACTTTTACAGTGATCTACTTTCAGTTTATTTTATATTCATAAGATTAACCCTACACTAAGTAAAGAGTTTAACAAATAATGATATTAATAAGAATAATTAAAGACCACTGTTCAGGGCCGTAAGCAGTCATCGAAGCTCAAAACGTCGATTTCACTCCTCTGATGGTCATTTCTGACGGAGCTTTCTTTCCGTCTCCGGGCCACGCTGAGCTCCTCGCTCTGCTTATCCAAGTGCGCTCTGCAGAGCAATGAGCCCAGACGTCGCTGGTCTCCGTCATCTTCTGAAAGTTAACTTCTAGGGGCTGACCTCGCCACAGCAGTTCACTTGTGAGTGTGTCACCCATCTTTCATATCAGAGTGCTGGCTGGAGTCCTGGCTTCTCTGCTTCCGATCCAGCTTCCTGCTGCTGTGCCCCTGTGAGGCAGCAGGTGGATGGCTCGAGTGCTTGGGTCCCTACCACCCACACGGGAGACCTGGTTGGAGTTCTGGACTCCTGGCTTCAGCCTGGCCCAGCCCTGGTTGTCATGAGCATTTGGGGAGTGAACCAGAGAAGAAAGATCTCTCTTTGTCTTTCAAACAAAATGAAAATAAACAGCGAAAAAGTTTTTTTTTTTTTTTTAAAGATGTATTCATTTATTTGAAAGAGTTACAGAGAGGCAGAGGCAGAGAGAGGAGCTGGGCCGATTCGAAGCCAAGAACCAGGAGCCTCTTCTAGGTCTCCCACGCGGATGCAGGGCCCAAGTACGTGGACCATCTTCTACTGCTTTCCCAGGGCATAGCAGAGAGCTGGATTGGAAGTGGAGCAGCTGGGACTTGACCCAGTGCCTAATGGGATGCCAGCACTGCAGGCGGCTGCTTTACCTGCTACACCACAGTTCCAGCCCCAAAGTAAAAACATTGATAAGAGATTAACGTCTAATACCTTAAAGCCTTGTAACCTTTGAGAGTCTTCACTTGTTTTTGAAGGGATCTTCGCCATACCGTGTCTCTGTTGCCTGCAGGTTTGTGGGGGCGAGAAGCCTTACCTGTCCCCTGACATTCTAGAGGAGAAGCACGGTGAGTTCAGACAGCTCGCTCTGGACCATTTCAAGAAGACCAAGAAGATGGGCGGGAAGGACTTCAGCCTGCGCTACCAGCAGGAGCTGGAGGAGGAGATCGGGGAGCTGTACGGCAACTTCTGCAGGCACAACAGCAGCAAGAACGTCTTCAGCACCTTCCGCACGCCCGCCGTGCTCTTCACGGGCATCGTGGCCCTGTACATCGCCTCGGGCCTCACCGGCTTCGTGGGCCTCGAGGTCGTGGCCCAGCTGTTCAACTGCATGGTCGGGCTGCTGCTGATAGCGCTGCTCACCTGGGGCTACATCCGGTACTCTGGCCAGTATCGTGAGCTGGGCGGAGCTATCGATGTCGGTGCTGCCTATGTGTTGGAGCAGGTGAGTGGTGTGATCGTGGGCGGCCGGGTCAGCTTGTGTCGTCAAATGTCTGAGTTTGGTAGTGAAAGAGGGCATGAAAAACTTCCCTTGGCCGTTTTTAAACTTCCTGGTAGGCTTTAGTCTGTAATCCTCTCTAAGACAGGAATAGTTATTTCTGATGTTTTGTTTCCATGACTTAAAGTGGGCCTTTAGTATATAAAAAGTTTCAAATTAGAGTAGAGTGTCCCTCACAGGAAACCTGTGGGTGCTTTTTTTTTTTTTTTAAAGATTTATTTATTTATTTGAAAGTCACAGTTACACAGAGAGAAAAGGACAGGCAGAGAGAGAGAGAGAGAGAGAGAGAGAGGGGCCTTCCATCCGCTGGTTCACTCCTCAGATGGCCGCTATGGCCAGAGCTGGGCCAATCTGAAGCCAGGAGCTTCTTCCGGGTCTCCCACATGGGTCAGGGGCCCAAGCACTTGGGCCATCTTCCACTGCTTTCCCAGGCCACAGCAGAGAGCTGGATCGGAAGTGGAGCAGCCAGGACTTGAACCGGCACCCAGATGGGATGCTGGCACTGCAGGTTGCGGCTTTACCCGCCACGCCACAGTGCTGACCCTGTGTGTGCTCTTTGGACACAATTCCTGTGTGATTCGGCTTTCTCCTCTCCATTATTTTGCTGAAAATCAAGAGTCCTGAAAAAAATAGGAACTCAACAAGAGATGACATCTCCTTCATTTAAAATCTTCCAAGAAGTCTGCGGCTCTCTGCAGATGTTCAGCTGTACAGATCTTTGAGACTAGCTCGTGTCTTCTGAGTGACAGGGACAGACCGGTTAGGCCAGTAGCATGGCGAGCCAAAGGAGCTGGCCGCCCATCACAGGGCAGAGGCTCGTCTGGTTCCGGGTGGGCAGCTCCCGCAGCCTCCCCTCCCCAGCCATCGCTGGAGGCGGCGGAGCTGTGTGTCTGCAAGGACGACTCGTGGTGCTGAGTTGTGTTCCATTAACTGAGGTGTGAATGTGTGGACTCTTGCAGGCTTCTTCTCACATTGGTAATTCCACTCAGGCTGCCATGAGGGAGGCCGTGGTCGGGCGGCCTTCCACGGAGAAGAAAGCGCAATAGCATCGGAACGGGAGGACCCTGCGAGAGCCGCCAGCCCCTGCCAGCCCCTGCCAAGTCCACGGGGCCTGGCCAAGGAGCCGAGCCTGTGAGACCCCCGGGGAGAGCGGACGCGCGGCGCTGTAATAAATGACTGGCCTCCCCTGTGGGTCCAGATCTTAGACGCTTCCATTTCTCCGGCAGCCGTTCCTTTCCTGCTGTCACGGATCCAAGCCCGTGTCTGTTTTCTTAGTGTTCTCTGCTTTGTGCACTTTATGGGGGAAGAAGCTAAAGGAAACGATGGAAACGCAGCCTCTCAGTGCTCTGGGGGCCGCTTCCGTGCCTGTGGGATTGAGCCTGCGCTGCCGCAGACACTTGGGGGGAGGGGCACCTCGCGGAGGGTGCTGTGTTGGGTGCAGCTTAAACTTCTTTTATACCTTACTCTTTTGTAAAAGTTTACAAAACTGAGAAGAGCTTCAGAACTGCAGAGTAACCAATCCTGATGCCATTGCGCTGTTTATGATCTTAGAGAACCCTGTCTGTCAGTGTGGGGCGAATGCGGTCATGTAAATGCCCTCAGCTCTCCGGGCAGCCTGACCGTGTAGCTGCAGAGCGCTCTGGTTTCTTGTTCCTAGAGCTTCTTTCTAGAAAAGAGGCGAATGTGCCTTGAAAAGCCAGGCTGGCTCGTCCTAAATGGACCGAGCCGGATCCCCTAAGAATAAAAAGCTGCGTTTAGGTGAACAGTGTGACCCGTGGTCTGCCGCTTGGCTTTGTGCCTTGGTCAGACTCCCGGTGCGGCCCACAGCTCTCACACACAGTGGCCATTTGAGAGGTTTTCTGTTTGAGTTCTGTGCAAGAATAGAGCTTTTTTAAGGATTCGAGGAAAGACTTTACCAAACATTCGTGCCTTTCACTGATGTCGCAGTCCCTGTGGCTGAGCGGTGATGAGAGACTCGACGGCCTGGTTTACAATCCTGACCCAAGGTGTGTATTTGCACCGTCCTTGCACGCGTGGCCTTCCTGGTAATGAAGCCGAAGCCCTCACTTTGATGTGGTACCTCGGCCTTTATTTACTTCGGAATCGTCTCATGGCCTTAAACCGCTTTGCTTAATGAGGACCAAAGTCACCCACGTGAGGCTCTGTCTCCCCGCATCCACTGATTCTTTTTATTTACCCTGATTGTATGATGAGGCTTTGTCTGTCGGTGCCGTTTTCCTTTGATTTCTAATGATGAATTTTTGTGGATTTCCAGCTTCTTCACACCCACCTGTAAGTGTTTGTATTACCATTCAGGTGCGTGAGCCTTAATTTTTGAGATAATTTTTGTTGTGGGTGGGAGATAGGGCTTAGGCAAAGCCGGAGTGTCACTTTTACAGAGAAGAGGTGTGAATGGGAGCCCCGCAGCAGGACTCTCAGAGGGTGTCTTCTGATGGACGTTTTACCACTGCAGGATTTTTATGTCTCCAATTTAATTCCAAGCATATTATGTATTTTTTAAAAATTTTTACATGCCATTTTCCCTGGAGGTTGTTATTATTTTGCTCACTTGCTAATAAAATTTTAGAAAACTTCCAGCTTGGTCTAAGCACTGTTCTAAGCCGCTGCATCTCAGTGGCGAGAGCTTTGACTGTTAGGTTGAGAGCTGTTCAAGTTCTGGCCTGGGTTCAGGTGGCCTCCCATCCCTGGAGGCTGTGCTCACCAGGAGGCCTCGCACTTAGACTCCCGATGCCTTCTCTAAGTAAATGTATTGACTGTGGAATAACTGTCAGAAGTCAGAACTTTAATAGTGAGACAGGATAATGTGTCTGAATTCATTCTAAGATGAAATTTAATATGCACGTGTTAGGGGCTTGCTTTTCACAGTGATAACTGCGTGATTTAATGAAAGCTTGGGATTTAGTTCCTGTGTGGAGCCACCATTTCTGTTTTGGATTTTAAAGGAATAACCTTGGCTGGTTATCCAGCGAAGTCTTCCCTCCATTCAGTTCACTGTTCTGCCTCTAGAAAGCGTTTGCAGGGTTTCCTCTGGGAACGCTCTTAGCAGTCCGCTTTGGCCTTTTTTCTGTGACAGTGATGAGGTCATTTGCATTCTCACGGCCACTGCTGGCTGTACACAGCCTTGGTGTCCGGGTTGAGGTCTGCTGCCTGCTGCGCTCTGAGCTGTTAGTTTGCACAGGAGCTCTGGCTGTGAGTGCGGCTTGCGCTGCCCCTCCCAGCAGGCCCTCCCTTGCTGGTAATGTGCGCGTGTTCTCCAGTGTGGATACGGAGCACCTTCCTCTGAACATAATAATCAGGAGTTCCTCACAGTTTCTTTTATTAAAATATCTCAGGACAAGTTCGTTGTTGCTAATTTTAAAAAGGACTTCCAAATTAGCTCCTTATCATAAAAATAATAGAACCAAACCTTTGGAGCTTGCGCTGAGGAATCTCTCTAGACTAATTCAAGGACAAGGCCAGGAGGAACCGCCATGAACAAGGATAAGCCATGTTCCTCATTCTAACTCCGACCACGCTGGGTAGATGTACCTGCGAATGTTGCTTCTGTTTTCCCCATTCTTTCTCTCTTCTCTCACTCACTTTGGACACAACGTGCATGTACACACACACACACACACTCTGCCTTGTGTTTGCAGTGTTCTTCCTGGCTTATACACACGGTGCCTTGAACAGGGTGAGTTTGGGTGAGTCTGTGTATGTGTGAGTTACAGAGAAACTGAGTAGGTTGATTCAAGTCCAGCGAAAGCAATAAAACATAAATAGCTTTACTTTTTTCCTAGCATTTATTTTTAAAACTATGTAACTTGCATCAGATTCCTTGTGGAGCTATTGCCATGGAATTGAGGATGGTTTGGTGTTCACATCTAAGGCGGCCAACATGGGCTGTGTCCTTCTGGCTTGGGTTCGAATCCAGCAGAGTCTCAGGGGTCAGGGTGTACAGCGACCAGCGTCAGTCACGGAAGCACAGAGCCTCATTGTTAAAGTGGCATCAAGAAGCCCCTTGTGAAAGACCACGGAACTGTGGTTGAATATCTCCTTACCTTCAGTCCACTGTGCTGTGTTTGGAGAATTGGCTCTGGTCGACCCTGGCGTTCATGAGACCTACCTAGGGAGCTTGTTAACCAAACAGAAGGTGGAATTCCCAGCTTTGTTCCCACAGGTTGTCTGATGGGGCTGTGCTATCAGGAGGTTCAGGGATTGGAGAGTCTGTTCATGGGATGGGAACTCCCACCGAGAGATGCCGCTCAGTGCTGCCTGGACGGGGCTGCTGCCCAGTGCGGGAAGCGTCAGTGAGAGGTTCCCCTCAGGGCGTAAGGATGTCTGGATCCAGAGGGCTGTGTGGGCTTCCTCTAAACCATCCTAGTGCCTTCCCTGGAAAACGAATGGACGGTTACCCTGTTTACTAACAGGTGTAATTGGGATTCCTAAAGTTTTGATAGCTGTATTTTTATTTTTCATTTAAAAAGCAAAATGTAGCACTGTGACTTGAACCCCTAAATCTTCCACACACAGGAAACCAAAAACTATAAATAAAAATAATGAACAGTAAAGAGGGGCAGGCTCATGACTTTGATAATTAGCGACCTCAGGACCCCAGGTCCAGAATTTTCAAGCTGGACCTAGGGGTGGAGCGGTTTTGCAGGAAACTTGTCTGGGAAGGACTTTCACGGGCCAGAAATTCGGGTGTGTCATGGAGGGAAGGTTGCATTGATGCCCGGTGCGTTCTAACTTAGATCAGTAAGTGCTGTCCTGGATGTTTGCCTTAAAAGGAGTTCATATTAATCTGGAACATTCAAAAATTTTCCTGGGGTTTCTCTTGTGTTGTTTTTCTTTAAAAATGATTTATTAAAAATACCTTATGCTAAACCTTTGCCTTTGAATGGCTTTAAATTGTATAAACCGTGCAATGAGACGAGATGATGCCGCTAATGTACTTGAAGCATGTTTCTGTTTCACTTCTGGCTGCAAGGTCATTTAACGGAATAAAGACCACAACACCATGCTGTCTGTGCTGTTTTCTTCCTCTGGTCTGTAGTGCAGGAGGGTCTGTGACACGGAACTGGGCTTGGCAGTGAATAGGATCTGAAAGGGGGTGGGCCACGCAGGGTCACAGGTAGTAGTAGTGGCAATGGGGCGCTCTCGGTCCCACATAACGACACTGCACCAGGGCGGGAGCAGCATACCACCGGAGAAGGCTGTGCTGTTGTCAGGGTCGAGGAAAAGTGGGCACAGATCCTGACAGCACCAGACACCCCCGAGGACTTTGGCATCTGCAGTGCCTTCGTCTGCCCCTTGTGGAGCCAGCTGGCTCTGAAGGGGAGCGGGAGGTAGAGCTCTCCTGGTGACTGGGGGCAGCGGGGAGGCTGTGTTGGATTTCTCCGACGCTAGCAGCCAGGCGTGCCTCAGCCAGCCCTGCAGGATGAAGATTTCCTCCCCAGTCTGAAGCACACAGAGTGGAGTCTGCAGCCTTCGTCCGTCCCACCACCAGCCCCTGACCGTGCTCGGGTCGGGCCCTGTGCTCTGCTAGGTACTGCTCTTGAGTTCCTCGCCATTCCTCGCGGGGAGGGGCAGCCACGGTGGTCCACACGGAAGGAGTATGGTGAAGACAAAGATGCACAACTTGGGAACTAGCGGTGTTGATGTCTCCATCAGCGTCAGTTGGAAAGCAAGGGCCAGGGTGAGGGGTGTGGCCATGTACAGTGGGAAAATGTCAAGTGAACTACGAGCCACGGCTTGTCTTTGAATTATTGTGTTGGAAATGTCTGGTCTAGCTTTAGCTTAATCAAAAAGAGCGGAAAAAGGAATTGTAGTTGGGAAAAAGATTCCCGTGACTGGATGTCCAGGGGCAAAGCTGACCTTGTGCATGTGAGGAACTCGGCTCTCACAGGGCTCTTATCTCAAAGAGCAGGGCCCAAATTATCTGTTGTTGCAGATGGGTGTTGTCCATGCCCCGGGGAGGACAGGCACAGACAGTCCTGGACTTACAGCATTCCACTCTAACTCCCTGGAGGAAGGAGCTTCCCCCCTTACTGCCTATTAAAAATGTGTGTGTCTACCCATCCATCCATCCATCCATCCAGGTAAGCCTTCTGTTTGGTCTGGCTTGAGTCATGCTCCTTCCAAGGTCAACCCTGTAGTCCCAGGGCTTGGGCACCTTAACCAGCCAGACCTAGGTCACGGGTGTGGGCCAGGGTGATTGGCAGCCCCACTGGAGCTGCACAGAGTCACCAAATGAGACTGCTGGGCACACCAAAACCATTGCCATCACCAGTTCCTCAGGTTGGCCTCTTGTAATTATTTGAAAGGCAGAGAGACCTCTCATCCATTGGTTTGCTCCCTAAATACCTATAACAGCTGGGGCTGGGTCAGGCTGAAGCTGGGAGCCAGGAACCTCACACATGAGTAGCAGGAACCCAAGACCTTGAGCCATTGCTACCTCCCAGGGTGCACATCAGCAGGAAGATGGAGTTGGCAACGCAGCTGGGCCTCAAACCCAGTCACTCCGATATGGGATGCGGGTGTCCCAAGCAGCGCCTTAACCACTGCCCATACTGGCCATTTCACATTGGGACTGAGAGCCTGGGACGTTTCCCAGATTGCAGGTTCTGGTATGTTCCTTGAAGGGGTGGTGTGATTAGCTTGCCCATTTATGCACCAGAAATGTCACATTGCAGATCGGTTCTGCCTTTCCAGTGGGATTTGAGGGATTTCAGAGAGGGGGCTTCGGAAGGAAGTTACACTTTACCCTTTCCACCCTTTCTCTGATACAAGGGTGCTTTTTTCTGGTCAGAGCAAACTGTCAAAATTGGCATCCTCACAGATGTGAGCAGCCGGCTGGTGGGTGCTTTCCCCGTGAGCAGTGCTCCATTCTCAGAACTGCTTGCTGTTAGGCAACCCAGATGCAGTTCGCCTGCTCTTCCCTCCTCCTTCCTCCCCCTCCTGGGGGCGAGGGTGTCTCCTGTGTGCACAGCAATTTAGCCTTGCTCAGTCACTCCATCCTCAGAGATCCTGGGAGGATCCATTTTCCTCCGAAGGCAGAGATTGGAGATTGCAAACTTGTTGAAATCCTTGCTTAGTATATACTAAGTTGATCTTCAGTATATGAAGGAAATTGAAAATTAAACTCGATAAAGGGCAGGATGGGAGAGGGAGAGGGAGAGGGGAGGGCCACGGGAGGGAGGGAGGTTGGGGGGGGGAAGCCACAACAATACAAAAGTTGCACTTTGTAAATTCACATTTATTAAATAAAAAAAAAGTGAAACAAAACATCATTGTCCCTTGGAGCCCTGCACGCTGCCCACCTGTCCACCCACCTTGAAGTGGGGGTGCCATCCAGGCTTTGAATGTGTCCTCCAAATTCTCTGTGTTGGCTAGTTAATCCCCAAAGTCCTAAATTAATGGCATCTGAGAGGCGGGACCTGTGGCAGCTGACTGGGTCCCGAGTGCTCTGTCTATGAATAGATTACTCCATTGCTGGATCCACTGATGGACTGGTGCTCGGGGGAATGACCTGGTTATAAAAGTGACCTCTGCGGTGCAGCAGGTTAAGCCGCCTCCTGTGATACCCAAATGAGTCTCACAGTTGCCTCATTTATGATCCAGGTCCCTGATAATGCGCTTGGGAAAGCAGTGGAAGATGACCCAAGTGCTTGGGTCCCTGCCACCCTTACGGGAGACCTGGATGGCGTTCCTGGCTCCTGACTTCAGCCTGGCCTAGCCCCAGACATTGCAGTCATTTGGGGAATGAACAGATGGACTATCTCCACCCCCATCTCTCTCTCTATAACTGTGCCTTTCAAATAAATAAATAAAAAAAGACAGCGGTGACCTCTGGCACGCCGGCCCTGTCTGGCCCCGTGGGGCCGCCCACGGTGTGACAATGCAGCAAGCAGTTCCTCACCAGATGCTGTGCAGGTGCTGGCGCCAGCCTCCAGAACCGTGAGCCAGACCAACCTCTCCTCTATAGATCCCCACGGGTCAGGCGCCTGTCAGAGCAGGGCTGAGGGTGCTCTCGCTGGGGAGGGTGCCGGCGTCGGCTCCTCTTTCTAAGAGGTATATGAAAATAGACAGCCTGCTCCTTTTGTTTCGCTTTCTCTCTCTCTCTCCCTCTTTCTCTCACGGTGAGGAAGATGACATCCGCTGGGGAGCAGAGGGGAGGAGAGGAGGAAGTCAGTGCTCAAGGCTGAGCCTTTCCATCCTGGGTCTGGGTGACCCTGCAGATTGTCCCGAGCTCGGTGTGCTCCACGGGAGCCTGGGTGAGTGAGAACACAAAGCTCTGGTGTTTATTTGTTCTGCCTCTGACTCCTCTTTAGAGAATACCATGTGACAAGCACGTGTGCCTCTCTCCATGTTCACAACAGCCAACACAGCCAACATGTCACAGATATTCAGCACTTTTAAAAGGGTTTTATTTGTTTGAGAGGTAGAGTTACAGAGAGAGAAGTCTTCCATCACTCCCCAAATAGTTGCAATGGCTGGAGCTGAAGCCAGGAGCCTCCTCTGGGTCTCCCACTCGAGTGCAGGGGCCCAAGCACGTGGGCCATCCTCCACTGCCTTCCCAGGCTATCAGCAGAGAGCTGGATCAGAAGTGGTGCAGCCAGGACTTGAACTGGTGCCCATATGGGATGCCAGCACAGCAGGCAGAAGCTTAGTCTACTATGCCTACTATGCACTTCTCAGCATCCTTTCATCTGTGGCTCTCCCTTGGGGGAATGTGTTCTTAGGCAGAACATAGTATCACCACCACCCCATTTTACAGATGAACAAATTGAGGCTCAGGGAGGGAACAACTAGCCAGTGGCAGGGCCAGGGTTTGGCACAAGCATCCCGACCCCAAGGCTCAGAGCCGGTATGGGAGCGGCAGGAGTACAGGCTGGTGAGCAGTATCCATCTACTCATTGACAGAAGGTTTGGGGCTACCCGGTGGCTTCAGACCCAGTAGTTATAAGTACTTCCTGGGGCTGGTGACATGGCCAGCAGGTTAAGCCACCACCTGTGTGACGTGGGCTTCCCAAATCAGCACCGACGTGAGTCCCAGCTGTTCTACTTGTGATCCAGCTCCCTGCTAATGAGCCTGGGAAAGCAGCAGAGGATGGCCCAAGTAATGGGGCCCCTGCACCCACAGTGAGAGAGCCAGATGGAAAAAATGGAAGAAAATAAATAAAAGTACTTCCTCTCTGCTAGAATCCTCCTTTGCCCCTGAATGGTTTCATGTTTAATACAGTTTTGTAGGGGTGCTGTGGTCTGCATATGAGTTTGGGTGTCCCCCAATGCCCACGTGGTAAAGGTTTGGTTTGCCAAGTGGTACTGAGAAGGTAGAAGCTGGATCCGCCCCGATGTTTAGAGGGGGCCTTTGGGAGGTGACCACCCTTCCCAGCCCCTGCTCCCGCCCCGTCACAGGCAACTCTGGCACAGTCCTGCCACGTACCCCTCTGATGATCCAAATTCACCCGTGAATGTGTGTTCACTCTCATGTAAGTACACCCTGCCCTCACCAGGGCACCGTATGTACGTCTCTGCTTTGAATTCTTAGCTGGGGGGGCGGAGGAGGGGGGAGGGCAGGCTCCAGGAATAAGAAAAGCAGCCAGGCCTATCACCCTGAGAACCCAGCCCAGGTCTCCCCCGTGGGTGGCGGGACCGGGTGACTTGAGCCATTATCTGCTGCCTCCCAGGGGGCGCATGGACTGGAAGCTGGGACTCAAACCCAGGCGCTCCCAGATGGAATCCAGACATGGGGGGCGGGTCTCAACCCTTACACCAACGCCCGACCCCACTCACTTCTGTAACACAAATTGCCCTCGGCTCGGGAGCGCCCAGCAGGTCATGAAAGACCCCAAGACGCAGGAGTGACTTCCATACTGAACTGGACCAAGATAGCAGAGAGAGAAGCAGCCATTAAATTCTGCGGGAGAGGCTTGGGAGACAAGAGTTATTTTCACGGTTTCTTCTGGCCCAGCTCCGGGAGAACAGGGTGTGTTCAGGAGTAACTTGTTGCACCTGCTGTTTCTCGAGCCCCTGGGACTCTGCAGCCATCACGGCGGGCTGCTGTGTCTGGCTCCTTCCAGAGCGCCCTGGGGATGCCCCTGCCGTGTGGCCCCGGCTCCCGGCCGGAGAGGGGAGGGGAGGGGCGCTGCGGGCAGGGCAGGGCGGGGCGAGCCGCGGGCGGCCCGCGGTCCCCAGCGGCCTCCGGGGTAGGGGCCGGGCCAGCTCGCGCCGGCCGGGGCTCCGCGGCCACTCAGCCGGTGCCCGTCGCCGCGGCGGCCGCTCTACCTCCCTCCGGAGTCCGGCAGGTGGGTGGGGCGGCTCCTTTCGGGGACCCCAGGGAAAGGGGAGCCGCGGCGAGAGCCGCGCCCGGTGCCGGAGCGCTGTCCGGCGGGGCTAGGCAAACCAGCCGGGCGGGCGGCCTGCAAGCGGCGGCCGCGCTGGCGCGCACGGAGCCGGCGCCCTGCTCGCCCGCCCACCCGCCAGGGGTGGGCCGCCCGGGGCCAAACGCAGGGCGGGCGCGGGGCCAGCGAGGAACCTGCGGGGAGAGGGAGGTGGTGGCTTCTGCGGGGCGCGGGGACGAAGCTCGCGCGGGCTCCCCTCCTTGAGCCACTGGTGTTGGGGTGGAGGGCGGGGGACCCGGGTCGCTGCTCCCCCGTAGTGACATCATGAACCTCCGCTCCCCCGTGGCTCAGGTGTTTCTGCAGCGAGTGAAGCCAAGTCCACGCTGACCTGAGGGTCCACGTCAGGACAGAAGATGCGCGCACCCATCGTAAGTGCGGGTGCAGGTGGGGCGGGGGGCGCGCGTGGGTAGTGACCGGCAGTCCTGGAGCCCCGCTGTACCCTACAGAGAGCATCCTCGGGGCTGGGGGCACCGCCCACCCCTCCAGCACCTGCAGGACCTCAGGTGTCGGCTGTGGGTGGGAGGCCACGTGTTGGAACTGTTGCTGGGTCCTTGCAGAGGGCGAGGCCCCTCTGCTAAGGTCAAACCAGGACAGCAGACATTGTCGGAGACTGGCTGTGCTGCCCCCGGGCCTGGCTGCAGGGCCCCCCGTGGTGTCAACGGACACCTCCGGACCAGCCCCAGAGGGCCCTCTTTCTGACCTGCTGTGCGGCTCGGGAATCCTGAGGAGGCTTGGCACAGGGCCGGGCTGGAGCGTGGTGGGACCCCAGCAGCTGAGCCATTCAGAGCACAGGTTTTGGATTTTGATCCAACACAAGCGCAGAAGTGCTGGGAACAGCGTGGCGCGTCTGTCCACCCTGCAGAGAGCTTCCAGCAGTGTCTGGGGACAGTGGCATGGTTGACCTGCTCTGGTCTCGTTTACGTGGCTAACTGGTTCTCAGGAACAATCATGAAATGAAAGGTAATAATAAATGTGCAGGAAAGGAAAAGTGCCAGGAACCCAAGGACGTGGGCCCTCACTGCTACATCCCCGGGTGGGCTGCGGGGGTCTGAGCTGACAGGTTAAATGCCTGTTCCACACGAGAGTATTTTTGAGAAAAGGGAAGAAATGTATTCCTACCTATAGGCTGGTCACAGTCATGAGTCATTAGAATGCTACCATTTCTGTTTTGGACACTTGCAAAAACTTGTCCGGGGCTTTGTCAAGATTGATCTTCTTTGCATATTCGTATGCAACACGGAGTAGAGTTAATTTGTCAGCCCACAGTTGGTTGAAGAATATTACTTATTAATTATAATTTTGAAAGCTGCGTTCACTTGAAGCAATAAAATTAAACAAAGCCTTAAGTGTTGGGATTGGTCTGGCAGGGATTTATAAAGATCCTGGTTCATAATAAATTTCAGACATTGCAACACTATCCATGTTTTTTTTTTTAAAATCAGTTCTAGCAGCTATTAAATATTTCCACACTCACAACATTTTCACTAAGACGTCTTCACCAGAAAATTCACCCTGAGTTTTTATTTTACTTGGCAAAATTCCCCAAGTTTTTCTGCTTCTGCAAAAATCCGGGGAGAATGGCTGAATGACTGAACAGCACGGACAGTTCGTTAATCCAGGGCTTTGGAGGAGAGGCAGCTCGCGGGGAACACGAGCCAGCCTCTCCGGTGTTGCTCTGGTTCCTGCTGGCGCTGGGAGACCGGGCTGTTCTGTCTTCTGTTTAAACACAGGGGAATGTAGGACTGGGCTTGGGCACATAGACTGTATAGGGTGAGCTGGAACCATTCTGAGCTGGAACTGACTGGAAGCAGACGTGAGTGATTGAGGCTGAGTGGAAGTGGCCGACTGGATAATGGGTGTTGTTCTCTTTATCCATGGAAGACGCCATTTTTAAAAGAAAAAGAAATAGACAGGAGTGTTTAACACTAAGTGGAGACACGCTGGGAACGCCCACTTCCTGTGTCAGCCTGCCTGGTTCCAGCCTCCTGCTAGTGCAGACCCTGGGAGGCAGCAGCACCGGCTTAAGTCCTTGGGTCCCGGCCATCCACGTGGGTTGAAAGCGGCTGGCAGGTGGTATTAACCGCGGCCAGGCTTTGGGTGGGTTCTGTTGTTGCTTTTGTGTTTTCCACAGACAGCTCGCCCCTATTTGTCTGCTCTGGGGAGTGAGGCTCCCCTGGGGTTCTTTGAGCTCTGCCAACCTTAGCTATCACTCAGGTGCCTCCCGGAGGGGAGGGGGCAGCTGGTGTGGGAGAGGCTGCTAGGCACAGCTCCGGTCCAGCCGGCCAGCCTGTGGCGCCGCCTGGCCTGGCCCCTCCCTGCCCCAGGACTCCAATGTGCTGGAATGAGTGGGCCTGGAGTTCGCCTTCCCTCCTCCCCCTACTTCCCCCTTGACCCTGGGGTGTGCAGAGCACCTGCTGCAAAGAAACTGAAACTGAAACTGAAGCTGCAGCCCAGGGAGATGGGCCGGGAGTCCAGGCTCCTTCCTGTGCCCACTGCTTTCCCGGCTCCTGAGCTGGCTGGGCCTCTGGGACATCTCTGGACCCTTCCCAAGTAGCAGTGGGGGGTGGGGGCGGTCACCTCCGAGAGGCCGCAGCGGGGGAGGGGCTGGAGCAGGAAGCAGCGCTGGCCTGGAGTGCTGAGGTCGAGGGCTTGCTGAGGCTCACTGGTCCTTGGGCTCAGCGCAGCCACCACCGAGGTCCCAGAGCAGGGCTGTGTCGGGGGAGGCAGCAGGGCTGGAGGTGTTGAGGAGGAGGGTGGCCTGGGCCCTGCTTCTGCGCTCTCAGGACTGACGCCTATTCTTCCTGGGTTTCTTCTTTTCCTAAAACCTTGGCTGGGAGATGTTGGCTTCCTGCTGGGGAAGTCACACACCGCGGGATTTCCTCCAGAGGCTCAGAGGTGAAAGGGCCGAGCCGCGGGATTTCACAGGCGGCACGAAAGCGCTCCCTGTTTCTCTCTGGTTGGGGAGGCCCAGAGGACGGCCTGTCTCCATCTGGATTTCGAAACGCCTGCCACGTCTCCAGCTGGGCCCAGAGCTCCGAGCCACCTCTCCAAATCCGCAGCGGTGGCAGCCGCCCCAGAAACAGGGGCTGTAAGCACTGGCATGTACCAAAAGCCGAGGGCTCTTTAGGGACACTGTCGAGGGCTTTTTAGGGACACTGGCTCCTTGTTTGCTCCTCGGGATGAGTTGGGGCTGTGATGACAGCGGAGGGCACGAGGCCGGGAGAAGCTGGGTGACGTGCCCGGGGCAGTGCAGTTAGGACATCACGGTGCTGCTCCTGCAGACCGCGTCCGTCCTGACGGGCAGAGGTGCTCCTTGTCCTACTTGCTGTATTTTTTATGCTCCTGGGGTAATTCATAAAAACAAACAAAATCCCTAAGCCCCGAAGGGACAGATGGGGTGGGAGTGGATTTGGAATCTTCCTGAGTGGCCTTGAATGAAAAGAAAATGCTTGTTTAAAAATTATTTTATGTATTTGAAAGGCAGAGTGTGGGGGGAGAGAGAGAGAGAGAGAGAGAGAGAGAGAGAGAGAGAGAGAGAGAGAATCTTCCCTCTGCTGGTTCACTGCCCAACAGGCAGGTCTGGACCCAGCTGGAGCTGGAGCCAGGGACTCCATCTGGGTCTCCCACGTGGGTGCAGGGGCCCAAACACTTGAGCCTTCTTGCATTAGCAGGGGGCTGGATTGGAATTGGAGCAGCTGGAACTTGAACCAGCGCTCGGATGTGGGATGCCAGTGCTGCAGGCAGTGGCTTAACCTATTGTGAAGCCACAACCCCGGCTACTTTTTGTTGTTTGTTTCAACCTCAAGGAGAAAATGGTTCTAAAAATGCGGTCATGTCCCCTGGTCCTGTGCAGCGTGGTGGGCCGGGGTCTCGCCCTAGATTGAAACTGCAGGAATGACTGTGGATCTTCATGCAGTTGGAGACAGGGGTGGGGGTGGGGTGGCGGGTGCTGGGGTGAGATCCGCTGGGGAGGGGGCTGGGCTGGCTCCTCCCTCTGTGCAGCCATTTACATTTCAAGTTTGCTGCTTGCAGGCTGGCCCTAGACAAGTGACCGCCCTGGCCTCAGTCCTCCCTGCCCCTCGCCGTGACAAGTGACCTCCCTGGCCTCAGTCCTCCCTGCCCCTCGCCCGTCCTGGCCTCAGTCCTCCCTGCCCCTTGCCCGTCCTGGCCTCAGTCCTCCCTGCCCCTCGCCGTGACAAGTGACCGCCCTGGCCTCAGTCCTCCCCGCCCCTCGCCGTGACAAGTGACCGCCCTGGCCTCAGTCCTCCCTGCCCCTTGCCCGTCCTGGCCTCAGTCCTCCCTGCCCCTTGCCGTGACAAGTGACCGCCCTGGCCTCAGTCCTCCCTGCCCCTTGCCCGTCCTGGCCTCAGTCCTCCCTGCCCCTCGCCGTGACAAGTGACCGCCCTGGCCTCAGTCCTCCCTGCCCCTTGCCGTGACAAGTGACCTCCCTGGCCTCAGTCCTCCCTGCCCCTCGCCCGTCCTGGCCTCAGTCCTCCCCGCCCCTCGCCGTGACAAGTGACCGCCCTGGCCTCAGTCCTCCCCGCCCCTCGCCGTGACAAGTGACCGCCCTGGCCTCAGTCCTCCCCGCCCCTCGCCGTGACAAGTGACCGCCCTGGCCTCAGTCCTCCCTGCCCCTTGCCCGTCCTGGCCTCAGTCCTCCCTGCCCCTCGCCGTGACAAGTGACCGCCCTGGCCTCAGTCCTCCCTGCCCCTTGCCGTGACAAGTGACCTCCCTGGCCTCAGTCCTCCCTGCCCCTCGCCCGTCCTGGCCTCAGTCCTCCCCGCCCCTCGCCGTGACAAGTGACCGCCCTGGCCTCAGTCCTCCCCGCCCCTCGCCGTGACAAGTGACCGCCCTGGCCTCAGTCCTCCCCGCCCCTCGCCGTGACAAGTGACCGCCCTGGCCTCAGTCCTCCCTGCCCCTTGCCCGTCCTGGCCTCAGTCCTCCCTGCCCCTCGCCGTGACAAGTGACCGTCCTGGCCTCAGTCCTCCCTGCCCCTCGCCGTGACAAGTGACCTCCCTGGCCTCAGTCCTCCCCGCCCCTCGCCGTGACAAGTGACCGCCCTGGCCTCAGTCCTCCCCGCCCCTCGCCGTGACAAGTGACCTCCCTGGCCTCAGTCCTCCCTGCCCCTCGCCCGTCCTGGCCTCAGTCCTCCCCGCCCCTTGCCGTGACAAGTGACCGCCCTGGCCTCAGTCCTCCCCGCCCCTCGCCGTGACAAGTGACCGCCCTGGCCTCAGTCCTCCCCGCCCCTCGCCGTGACAAGTGACCGCCCTGGTCTCAGTCCTCCCCGCCCTTCGCCGTCCCCTCGCCGTCTACCTGTTCAGTCTTACTCCTCTCTTCCCTTCACCCTGCTGCTCTGGGGCTCCCACTCTGGCTGCTCAGTAGAATCACCTGGGAACTTAAAAAAAAAATACCAGGTCTGGGCTCTGCCCCAGGAGTGCCCTGAGGTTTTGGATCCCTGCCTGCCAGTCTCTGTGCTCCCTGGAGGTTGACCCCTTCCCCGCCCCGTCTCCCGCTTTGAGCGCAGAATGTGGGGTTTGGAGATCCTTGGGTCTGAGGTGGGACACAGACTCCGGCACTGCCTCTTCCGTGTCGTCATCACTTCCTCTCCTCCCATTCTCTTGAACCCATTTCAGCCAGGCTTGTGTCTTGCGGGACACCCATATTCCCCTTCCCCGGGCCGCTCTCCTGGGCTCCAGGCTCCTCACGCGGCTGCTTCTCCATTCGGCTCCCTAAGGGACAGTCTCAGGCCAGCGTGCCCGGGCGTGGGTGCTCTGTCTGCAGCTGCCAGCCCTTCCCAGCCCCCTGGCTGTCCTGGCCCCAAACCTTGGGAGCATCTGACTGCTGTTTGCCGCATGCCCCCCTCATTCCGTCAGCACAGGGGTCGGCTGCCCCCTCGAAGTCCATCTGGAACCGTCCTTCTCATCAGCTCTGCTCCCAGCTGTCTGAGCCTCATCCCCTCTCTCCCCTCACCTCTTAACAGGTGTCTGACATCTCTTTGCGCCCTCATCCGATCTCTGAACAGCAGGCAGCAGGACCCTTCAAGCACCCAACTTAGATCAAGTCTCTCTCCCATGCTCCAGACCCGGCGGTGGCCCTGTCAATCAAAGCCAAAGGCCGTCAGGTGCCGCTGCTGCTGCTCTTTGGGGAGTGAACCAGCAGATGGAAGATCTCTCTCTCTCTCTCTCCCCCCCTCTGTAACTCTGCCTTTGTTTGAAAATCCAAACTGTGTGTTTGAGAACATCATAAGACTATGTCAGGAAGCCCCATTTAGAAGCGGAAGAGGTGGAAAATACGGGCAAACAGAAGGAAGCGAAATGATCCCAAAGGCCCCGCTGGCGCCAGCACCAAGGGGCGGCCATGGGGCGTGGCCCCGTGTCTTTCGCAGTCTTTCTGCTTCGTTTGCTTTGTTTTCATTTTTAAAATATTATACAGAGAGAAGGAGGGAGCGAGCGAGAGAAAGAGAGGGAGAGAGGGATCTTTCATCTGTTGGTTCACTACTCAGATGTCCACAACAGCTGGCCTGGGCCGGGCTGAAGCCAGGAGCTTATTCTGGGTCTCCCATGCCGGTGCAGGGGCCCAAGCACTTGGACCATCCTCCGCTGCTTTCCCAGGAGCTGGATTGGAAGTGGAGCAGCCGGGACATGAACTGATGCCCATAAGGGATGCCACTGTTGCACTCGGCACCTTAACCCGCTATGCCACAACGCTGGCCCCGTGTGCTGTATTTTTTTTAACACGATATGTGATATACATTGCATGGATTGTGCACACTAATTGAACACAGTAATCTTGGTCAGGTCTTAGTTTTTTTTTTTTTTTCCTCTTCAAAATGAATACAGGTTTATTTAAAGATTTTAGGAAACTAGAACACAGTTACAAGTAGAATGAACACCCCACTGGGATTCAGTTTAATGGAATTTTGGTAACAGATAATGCTCGCATTTCCAATGAAAGGAACTGCTAGTTTATCAACATGGGAGTCTTTTCCTTTTAATGATCACAATAACTCAATTGGTGAAGCATTCAAACAATAAAATAGTGTCACATAAAATATAAAATCTGAATCCCAGCCACCCGCAGTGTGTGTCAGACAGCGGTTTTGTATATTTTCCTTAGGTCCACAGTAGGAGGAGACTCCCAGAGTTTTGTGGAAAGTAGAATTAAAAGACAGGTTTGCTTTGGTACACATTTTTTTAAAAAAGATTATTTATTTGAAAGTCAGAGTTAACACACACACACACACACACAGAGAGAGAGAAAGAGAGAGAGAGGTCTTCCATCTGCTGGTTCACTCCCCAACTGGCCGCAATGGCCAGAGCTGTGCTGATCCGAAGCCAGGAGCTTCTTCGGGGTCTCCCACATGGGTGCGGGGGCCCAAGGACCTGGGCCATTTTCCACTGCTTTCCCAGGCCAGAGTAGAGAACTGGATTGGAAGTGGAGCAGCCAGGATTCGAGCCGGCGCCCGTATGGGGTGCTGGCACTGTAGGCAGTGGCTTTACCTGCTGCGCCACAGCACCAGCCCCACTACAAAATATTTTTAAAAATAGTGCATATGAGAAAACTTCTTACCAAAAACTGTACAGTTGAAATCCCTGCATGGTTTTTTCATAAAACACATTTTCTGTGAACTTTTTCCTTCCTTTTTTATTTTTCAAAAAATGTACTTATATGTTGATTTGGAAGGGGGAGAGAGAGAGAGAGAGAGAGAGAGAGAGAGAGAGAGAGAGACACTCTACCTCCACTGTGTCATTTTCCAAATGGCTGTAATAGCTGGGGCTGGTCTAGACCAAAGCCAGGAGCCTGGAACTCTCTCTTGATCTCCCACATAGGTGGCAGGGAGCCAAGTACTTGGGCCACTTCTGCCGCTTTCCCAGGGGCATTAGCAGGGAGCTGGATTGGAAGCAAATCGGCCAGGACTGGAACTGGTGCCCACAGGTGTCGCAAGTGGTGGCTTAAGTCACTGGGCTGCGGCGCCAGCACCCGTTCTGTGAACTTTTAAAGATGACTCATATTTTCAGAAAGAGTTTGCATCTGAGTAACTTATCTTCAGTTTTTTTAAAAGATTGATTTTTATTTATTTGCAAGGCAGAGTTAGAGAGAGTGGAAGATGCAGGGAGAGGTCTTCCCTCCACTGGTTCACTCCCCAAATGGCCGCAGTGGGTCACAGCTAGGCCAGGAGCCAGGAGCCTCCTCTGGGTCTCCCATGCAGGTGCAGGGCACAAACACCTGGGCCATCTTCTGCTGCTTTCCCAGGCCATAG
This sequence comes from Lepus europaeus, assembly GCF_033115175.1. NCBI lineage: Eukaryota > Metazoa > Chordata > Mammalia > Lagomorpha > Leporidae > Lepus > Lepus europaeus. Next base: position 7,578,040 of record NC_084833.1, read on the forward strand.
GCAGGGAGCCGGATCAGAAGTGGAGCTGCTGGGACTTGAACCGGCACCCATAAGGGATGCTGGCGCTGCAGGTGGAGGTTTTACCCGCTGTGCCACAGCACCGGCCCCAACTCCTACTTTCGTTTTCCATGAGCTTTTTGAAGTACCCTTATGCGATCCATTTTACTTACATGTATAAAAATGCATTTTCAGCACAGATGCAGTGACAGTGTGTCTTGACTTGCTTTTCCTGTCGCTTCCACGTCTGCTCTGTAAATTTGCCTTCTCCTGACTGCTGTGTCTGCGGCTGTGGGGTTGTCTGTTTCACTGGTCCTTACTGACGCCTGTGGGTTCTTTTTTTTCAGTATGAATGTTGCAGGCCAGAAATAGCTCCTCCATGTGCTTGCTAAGGAAAATGGCTGCTGTACAGCTCTTTGTCACTCTGCTTTTGTGGGGGAGATAAAGACTTTTTGTTCTGGAATCCCGTGGGCGCAGAGTCTCAGCTCTGCTACTGTCATTGCACGTGGCGCTGCGTGGGAGCAGCGGGGGGCCTGTGTTGGCTGGGCCGGGGTGGGGGCAGGGAGGCAGGCGGAGCCCCTTCCTGCAGGAGGCGGCTCTGGAAGGCCCCTCTGCTGACCCAAGCCTTGTTGCCAGTATGGGTTGGGTCCACAACGCTGCTGTACAAACTCCTTCTGTTATATGGGCTGCATGGCAAACACTGTAGGTTTTTTTTTTTTTTTCAATATTTATTTATTTATTTGAGACAGAGAGAGAGAGAGAGAGAGAGAGGTCTTCCATACACTGGTCCACTCCCCAAGTTGGCGCAACGGCTTAAGCTGGGCTGATCTGAAGCTAGGAGGCAGGAGCCAGGAGCTTCTTCTGGGTCTCCCACGTGGGTGCAGGGGCCCAAGCACTTGGGCCATATTCCGCTGCTTTCCCAGGCTATTAGCAGGGAGTTGGATTGAAAGAGGAGCAGCTGGGACCTGAACTGGCGCCCATATAGGATGCTGGCGCCGCAGGTGGAGGTTCAGCCTACGGTGCCACAGCGCCGGCCCCAACACTGTAGGTTTTGCAGCCTGGATGGTCTTGGCCACCAGCTGCAGACAAAATGAAAATGTCAGAGCACTGCCGCTTTCCAGTGCAACCTCATGGACGCTGACATCGGCATTTCAACCAATTTCCATGGGACACAAAGCGTTCTCCTGCTTTGACTTTAGCCTTAACTATTAAAAAAATGTAGAAACCATTCTGAGTTTGCAGAGGAAAACAAGCAATTTGGGCCTGGGCTGCCGTGTTTCTGCTCCTGTGCTGAGAACGTGGGTTGGGCTGAGTGGACGTACCTGTGCCATCAGGTAGCCATTTTTCTTGCTGGATCTTAGGGGAGAGGCTCCCCACAGGCCCTCCTTTTGTGTGGGTTCATTTGTTTCCTTGCATCACTTTGTTTCTTGTTGTTGCTTTTTAAGAATGATTTCCCCCACGCCCGCCCGGCATGCTTTTTGGTGAGATGTGGGGTTGTGTCACCATTTGTAACACATAGCCTCTGTGTTTATTTATTTATTCGAGAGGCAGAGTTAGAGAGAGAGAGAGGGAGAGACAGAGAGAGAGCTTCCATTTACTGGGGAACGGCCAGAGCTGAGCCGATCTGAAGCCAAGAGCCAGAAGCTTTTTCCGGGTCTCCCGTGTGGGTGCAGGTATCCAAGGATGTGCACCATCTTCTGCTGCTTTTCTAGCCATATAACAGGGAGCTGGATTGGAAGAGGAGCAGCCTGGACAAGAACTGGCGCCCATATGGGATGCCAGCACCGCAGGTGGAGGCTTAGCCTACCGCACCACAGCATCAGCCCCTAGCCCTGTATTTTAAAGATCACCCTTGCTTCTCACGAGAGTTAGGGCTCCATAAGTGAACCCCCAACCTTTTTCGTCATTTTAAAAATATTTTCAGGGCCAGTGCTGTGGCATAGCGGTAAAGCCTCCCCCTGCAGAGCTGGCATCCTATGTGGGTGCCAGTTTGAGTCCCTGCTGCTCCACCCCCAATCCAACTCTCTGCTGTGGCCTGGGAAAGCAGCAGCAGATGGCCCAAGTGCTTGAGCCCTTGCACCCATGTGGGAGACCTGGAAGAAGCTCCTGGCTCCTGGCTTGGGAACGGCCCAGCTCCAGCCATTGTGGCCATTGGGGAGTGAACCAGCAGATGGAAGATCTCTGTCTTTCCCTCTCTCTGTAACTCTGCCTTTCAAAATTAGTTTCTTTACAAAAATTCAGGTGCAACTACCATTTTTATTGTAATCGACTGTTTTTCGTGGTCAGTTGTTTGAGTTTTGATAAACACGCACCACTGTAGAAGCTGCCCCTGAATCAAGACGTGGAACCCTGTAGAATGTCATAGCCCGGAAGTCCCTCCTCCCGCCTGCCGGTCAGCACTGGTCGGTTTCCTGTACAGTAGCTGCACCTGTTCCAGAGTGACTTTAATAAAGTAGAGGGCCGGCGCTGTGGCTTAACAGGCTAATCCTCTGCCTTGCGGCGCCGGCACACCGAGTTCTAGTCCCGGTTGGGGCGCTGGATTCTATCCCGGTTGCCCCTCTTCCAGGCCAGCTCTCTGCTATGGCCCGGGAAGGCAGTGGAGGATGGCCCAAGTGCTTGGGCCCTGCACCCGCATGGGAGACCAGGAGGAGCACGTGGCTCCTGGCTTCGGATCAGTGAGATACACCGGCCGCGGTGGCCATTGGAGGGTGAACCAACGGCAAAAAGGAAGACCTTTCTCTCTGTCTCTCTCACTGTCCACTCTGCCTGTCAAAAAAAAAAAAAAAAAAAAAAAGTAGATGTACAGAAGGTAGTTTTTTGGGAATGAATTTTTTTCACTGTTTTTTTTTTTCCCCCTCTCCGAACCGTTACAATCTCTTAAGTTGTCTGCGATCATTGTGATACTTTCTTTTCTTTTCCTTTGTTATGCTGGCATGTCTCATGTGTCCTCCGTGCTACCCTGAGCCCTGGCTCCCGTGTGCTGGGGCTGCCGCTGCTCCTGACCTGACATCCTGTCCCTGTGGTTCTTGTCTCGTCCTGCAATCCAGCCTCCCTAAGACCCCCTAACTCTGACCGGACGATTTGTCTTTTATTCTGGAAAACAAAAGGGATTCATAAATCGTGTTCATTGTCCCGTGTTTTGAAATGGGTTCTCAGTAGGAAGTGGGTGCCCTCTTTGTGGAAGAAGAATGTTGCTTGTGTAATAAGAGAATGTGATTTGTCTATAAACCTCCCACGGAAAAATTGTTTTCCCTGCCACATCTGGTGCTTGATTGTTGTTTTAATGTTGCTAAGAAGCAACTACCGACCTGCCCATCATCTGGGCTTCCTAGGCATTGCAGCGCTTTGATTGCCTCCTCCCACTGCCCATCACTGGTCCCTCAGGGGAGGCCGGCAAGGGTGAGTTGTGCAGGCCCCTGGCATCCTTTCTCCTGGATGAAGGCAGTGCCTGTGAGTGCGGCAGACCACAGCCCCCACCCCACGCCTTTGCGGCTGTGAAGTGGAGCCTGGGCAAGGGAGAGAGGGGCTCTGCCTGAGGGTGTTCTGAGGGTGGGCTTCCTGGCTCATTAAAGGAGACTTGAGGTGGGCCTGGGCCAAGGACGTGGCCACCTCGGATTCTGCTCGTGGCCGAGGTGTCCCCCCACCCAGCACCTCGCATGGGCTGTGATAGTCCACGTGGGTGATGTTGGATGGAAACCATCTGGGGCTCTCGGAACCCTCTAATGGGGCGGGGCTCTGGGAGGCATCACAGTGCACACCTGCACATCTGCTCCTGCACCCCCATGCCTGCACACACATAGGCCCACACCTGCACACGCACCCCCACGCGTACTCACGTGTAGGCCCACACCTACACACACATAAGTCCACACCTGCACACGTACCCCCACGCGTACTCACGTGCAGGCCCACACCTGCACATGCACCCCCACGCGTACTCACATGTAGGCCCACACCTGCACACACACAGGCCCACACCTGCACATGCACCCCCACGCGTACTCACATGTAGGCCCACACCTGCACACACACAGGCCCACACCTGCACATGCACCCCCACGCGTACTCACGTGTAGGCCCACACCTGCACACACACAGGCCCACACCTGCACATGCACCCCCACACATACTCACGTGTAGGCCCACACCTGTACATGTGTAGGCCCACACCTGCACACGCACCCCCACGCGTACTCACGTGTAGGCCCACACCTGCACACACACAGGCCCACACCTGCACACGCACCCCCACGCGTACTCACGTGTAGGCCCACACCTGCACACACATAAGTCCACACCTGCACACGTACCCCCACGCGTACTCACGTGTAGGCCCACACCTGCACACGCACCCCCACGCATACTCACGTGTAGGCCCACACCTGTACATGTGTAGGCCCACACCTGCACACGCACCCCCACGCGTACTCACGTGTAGGCCCACACCTACACACACATAGGTCCACACCTGCACACGTACCCCCACGCGTACTCACGTGTAGGCCCACACCTGCACACGCACCCCCACGCATACTCACGTGTAGGCCCACACCTGTACATGTGTAGGCCCACACCTGCACACGCACCCCCACGCATACTCACGTGTAGGCCCACACCTACACACACATAGGTCCACACCTGCACACGTACCCCCACGCGTACTCACGTGTAGGCCCACACCTGCACACGCACCCCCACGCATACTCACGTGTAGGCCCACACCTGTACATGTGTAGGCCCACACCTGCACACGCACCCCCACGCATACTCACGTGTAGGCCCACACCTACACACACATAGGTCCACACCTGCACACGTACCCCCACGCGTACTCACGTGTAGGCCCACACCTGCACATGCACCCCCACGCGTACTCACATGTAGGCCCACACCTGCACACACACAGGCCCACACCTGCACATGCACCCCCACGCGTACTCACGTGTAGGCCCACACCTGTACATGTGCAGGCCCACACCTGCACACGCACCCCCACGCTTACTCACGTGTAGGCCCACACCTGCACACGCACCCCCACACTTGCTCACGTGTAGGCCCACACCTGCACACACACAGGCCCATACCTGCACATGCACCCCCACACTTGCTCACGTGTAGGCCCACACCTGCACACGCAGGCCCGGGCTCACTGTCACAGGCGTGGATGCACACCTACACAAGTGCTCCCGCACCCCCACATGTGCTCTCACACTTGTCATGCACCCACACATTCAGGCCCCCACCTAGACTCTCACCTGTGCACTCACACCACCTTCTCCTTAGGCCGGGCAGCTAGGAGGATGTGACTGCTAAGGCCGGTACCAGGTCTCTGTAGGCCCGAGGCCAGGTAGGGGAGTGTCCCTGGGGCACCCTCCGGGTCGGCAGCCTCCAGCGGTGTTGTCCAGGAGCCTGGGAATTGGCCAGCCTGGTGTTGAGTCCCAGCCCTGTCACTCATGAGCTGTGTGGGTGTGTGCAGGTTCTTTCCCATCTCGGGGCCTTGATGTTCCCATCCATAAGAGGGGCTTCCTAACAGAGCCCCCATCACAGGATGCTCCGTGGGTTTGTTGAGCTCTGCCTGTGACATCCCTAGCAGAGCGCTTGGCTCGGAGTAAGAGCTCGGCAAGTGTTCCCAGGAACAGCAGCAGTGAGGCAGAGCCTCCGGCCCACGAAGAACCCGTAGACCTGCACTTTGCAAATGGCAAGGCCTGCAGGGGCCCCAGGCCTGGCGTGGGCCCGCAGGGGTGGAGCAGCACGGCACTGGCAGACACAGGCCCTGCCGAGCTGCCCTGCCCGCCGGAGCCCTACCCTGCTTCCCGGCTGTCACACAGCCTCTGACAGCCCTGTTCTTGCCTTTGCAGCCAGAGCCCAAGCCCGGAGACCTGATCGAGATCTTCCGCCCGTTCTACAGACACTGGGCCATCTACGTTGGGGATGGATATGTGGTCCACTTGGCACCACCAAGTAAGAGAGCCCGGGGCCTCCCCTGGGCTGGGCCCAGTGGGTGGGTGGGGAGGGGGCTGCTGAGTCATGGGTGACAGTGACCCCGGCATTCTCCTTGCTCCCGAGTAGGGGTTTGCTCCTTGGGTTATGAGAAGCCTGTCTGGAGTGGGGCAGTGGCACCCACACTTTGCCCCTTGGCACCCAGGGGGTTCTTGTAGGGGCCGAGAGGGGGTGTTCACGGGTTTGTACAGCCCACATTCGACTCCTTGCACAAAACTCCCAGAGGGAACACACGTGTCTGGGCAAACAGACTTGGTTTCTTATTTTTTAACATTTTTATTCATAGAAAGACAACAGATTTCATGCATTGCATAGGTACAGTTCTAAGATGATAATCATACTTCCCTCCCTCAACCCTTCTCCTTCCTTCTTTTCTTTTTTTTTCTTTAATTTTTGCAAAGACCAACTTCCAGTCCACTCTATAATCCCAGGCTTACTGCATCACCAACCGTAATATTCAACAAATAAAAGGTAGAAAGACCACAGTTCCAGAGGAGTATGGACAAGGGCTGAAAAACAACAATCAAATCACAAGATGTCCGCGTCATTGCCATACAGTTTTTGGTATTCTATATCAGCTGCCATGTAGGCAGGCTATACACAGGCTTCATTTTTTTTTTTTAAGATTTATTCATTTATTTATTTGAAAGGCACAGTTACAGAGAGGCAGAGGCAGAAAGAGAGGTCCTTCATCCGCTGGTCCACTCCCCAAATGGCCACAACGGCTGGAGCTGGGCTGATCTGAAGCCAGGAGCCAGGAGCTTCCTCCGAGTCTCCCACACAGGTGCAGGGGCCCAAAGACTTAGGGCAGTAGTGCTTTCCCAAGCCATAGCAGAGAGCTGGATAGGAAGTGGAGCAGCGGGGACTTGAACCGGTGGCCATATGGGATGCCAGCACTGTAGGTGGAGGCTTTACCTGTTACGCCACAGTGCTGGTCCCCAGACTTGGTTTTGAACCCAATGTTTACTCAACACACTTAGCCTTTCTCTATTCTCTTTTAAGTATTTATTTATTTAGTTGAAAAGCAGAGGTATATAGAGAGATAGAGACAAGGACAGACAGAGACATAGAGAAAACTTTGATCCCCTGGTTCACTCCCCAAATGGCCACAATGGCTGAAACTGGGCCAGGCTGAAGCTAGGAGCCAGGAGCTTCATCCAGGCCTCCCTCATGGATACAGGGGCCACCCTCTGCTGCATTCCCAGGCTCATTAGCAGGGAGCTGGATCAGAAGTGGAGCAGCCAGTCTCGAACCAGCAGTCTGTTAGGGGATGCCGGGGTTGCAGGCGGCGGCGTGGCCCACTCTGCCACAACGCCGGCCCCAGCCTTGGTTTCTTTATTTGTAAACTGAGCTGAGAATACTCAACACAGAGAATTCCTTGCCCTTTTCCTGAAACTTTTTACTAAACTGGGGTCTAACACAAATGTAAAGAATTTATCAATAAAGCAAAGGTATGGTCAGTGAGTTTCTCACATCCATGTGACAACGACCCAAAGCAAGATCTAGAACGTTCTTCCAGCCTAAAAGCCTCCCATGACCTCTCCCGAAGCCCCCGTGCCAGCGTCTCTGGCTGCACATGTGTTCTGCCTCTTCTAGAACTCCGTGGAAGAGGAGCCACACAGTCTGTGCTTTTGCTTCCGGCTTCTTCCACGCCACGTGGCACCCACGAGAGCCGGCCGAGCTGCTGGGAGCAGTGGCCGCGAGTTACTTTCTGTTTTATAAATGTGCCTCAGATTTTTTGTTTTTGTTTTTTTTCATTCTGAAATCAGGTTGGTTCCGGTTCTGGCTGCTATGCTCGGAGCTGCGAGTCATAGCGTTCCTGGGCTGCTGGCCCAAGGCCTCCCGCTCCCCCAGTCCCGTCCTTACAGAGAAATCAGAGGAGCCAAGTAGATGTCATCTTCCCCACCCCCAGGAACCCAACCACCCAGCTCTGCAGCCCCGTCCCGGGGCCGGCTCAGGCCTCTCACTCCGCTGTCGAGGCCGGCGGAGCTTCCCCGGCAGGAAGCTCGAGTCAGAAGGGAGCCGGGTTTCGAACCCAGGCACTCTGACGTGGGACGTGGACATCTCAGCCACCAGGCAGAACACCCACCCTGGCCGCCAACCCTGACCCTCACAGCTCTCTGTGTGGGAGGGGCTGTCCAGGGTCGCGTGCTGTTGGTGGTACCCAAACCCTAGGAGTTTGACCATTGATTCTGTGCTTCTCTGCCCAGCCGGACATTTCCCGAGATCCATCCGTTGTTTGCCACACCCACGTCTTTCCTCTGACTGTGTACTTAACGTTGTCTTTAACTTTAAAACATGAAGTAACGGTGTTCAAGGGAACTTCAAATTCCTATGTCGACAGGTGTTTGTGCATCAACTTCAGTGGCTCCGCGGAGTTAAGGGACATGGGCAGACCCCTTAGTTGGTCAGGGCCCAGGCCTGAGCCTCTGGCAGCCTGTGCGTGTTGCAGCCCCCATGGGGTGGCCCCGGGAGCACAGAGTGGAAGGAAGCCCTCGCTCCCAGGAGTTGACTTTGCACCTGCCCGGCCCTGGAGTTGGTGTCACCTTGACACTCCTGGTGACTGCGTGGTTTGCCTGAGCCCTGGCCCCGTCAGCCGCTGCACAGGCCCTCCCACCCCCACTCCGTCCCACCTCCTACTCCCTCTCCCATCCCATTCAGCAAGCCCCTTCTTACAATACTTCCTGGACTCCTGGGTCCCCTGTTGCTCACATACCCACATTTGCAGTCACCATATCCAACACATGCGCCCACCCCGCACCGTGCAGGCTGGCTGGGTTGGGGGGATGCCTGCTCTCCATGTTGGCACAGCTTCCCTCACTGCCATCCTGGTCCTCCTGGTGGACCCAGATTCCTGTTCTTCAAGGTCACTTCATTTCTGGACGTCGGCCAGGGCTGCCACTGTGCCCCGGGGCATCCTTAGGATCCTACCCTGGGGGCGGGGCCAGTGGTGGGGTTTCAGTCCCTTTGCTCCAGCCGCCCTCTCTGCGGCTCTCAGCTTTGTGCAGTCCAGGAGCTGTGGCCCTGATGGCATCACGACCTCCCAGGATGACGAGCGCGTGCACGACTCGCATCTGCGCCATCCAGAGGGCCACGTAGGTGTCAGGGGGTGCAGGAGCCCAGCTCCTGTAGGTGAAGCAAGTCAGACTGAATCATGGACCTTCCCTACCAGGTATGGAAACCAGGGCCCTAAGCCACGCAGCCGTGTTTCCGACCCTTGGCTCTCACGTCTTGTACATCCCCTTGGCATGTTGTCAAGGGCGGATGCCCGGCTGGGAGCCGGCTCTGAGCCCCTGTGGCCCTGCCCAGGACCTATCTCTCTGTTTCCCCTTGGTGGCTCTGCAGGTGAGGTCGCGGGAGCAGGTGCGGCCAGCATCATGTCTGCTCTGACCGACAAGGCCGTGGTGAAGAAGGAGCTGCTGTATGACGTGGCCGGGAGAGACAAGTACCAGGTCAATAACAAGCACGACGACAAGTACACCCCGCTGCCTGCCAGCAAAATCATCCAGCGGGCAGAGGAGCTGGTGGGCCAGGAGGTGCTGTACAAGCTGACCAGCGAGAACTGCGAGCACTTCGTGAACGAGCTGCGCTACGGAGTTCCCCGCAGCGACCAGGTGCGTGCCCAGCCCGTGTGCCCTTGTCCAGGACCAGACCATCTCAAATCAGGGTAGCAGAGGTGGGATTCCTCCTGCCCTGGGGGATGAGACAGCAGGGTGGGGACAAAGGTGTGGAGACGGGCAAGTCAGCAACGCGGATCAGTGAGGTCAGGACGGAGGACAAAGTGGAAGTGCAGCCAGGACAGGCAGGCCTGTCCCTGAGTCTTCCCTGGCCACGGGGCTCTGAGATGCCTCCTTCCCACAGCCCTGTGGCCAGGTTTTAGTATGCCCACTTTACAGATGGGGAACCCAAGGCTCACAGAGCTCCTCAAGTGACTTGTCTGTGGCCGCTCACGTCGTCAAACAGATCTCTGTGGCGTCTCTCTCCCGCTCGGGTCACCTGCGGCTGGGCTGAGGGCACAGGTGGGATTTGAAGCCAGGTGTGTTTGACAGTCTCATCATGCCCACATCCAGGAGTGAATCCCAGAGACCCAGGGATGTGGCGTTGCTCATGTGCTTGGTCTGATTTGGCCACGCCCCCTCTCTTCTTGGAGTCTCTTTTTCTCCTACCCATTCTCTGCCACTTCTTCCTCTCCCTTCCTCTTCCTCTTCTCCTCCTTCCCCTTCCTTTTCTTCTTCTTCTCCCTCCTCTTTCTCTTCTTCAACATTGGAAAAATTATTTTGTGTCTGTTGTTGATGCAAAAGAATATGATTCCTGTCCCCCACCCAAGAATGATGAGCTTCAGATCGTCAGGTTGTCTATTACTGAGTTTTTAACGTTTTTGGAGATTGCTTTCTTCTCCCTTGATCAGTGTTGTCAAGAGCGTGGGCTCCTAGGGTCAGGCAGACCTGGGCTGGGTCTTGGCTCCGCCTTTTGCCAGCTGTGACAGTCAGCTTTTGCTTACTACAATGAAATACCTAAGCAAGCTGCTTAGGAAGGAATGAGGTGGATTTTGACTCAATGCTTTGGGTGCCATTGGTTTGGCTATCTGGTGAGGTCACAGGACTGCCGCCGTGGGGCCTGAGTGGAGGAGAGAGTGTGGCCAGGCCCCGCTGGGCTTTTATATAACCAACGCATCTGTGAGAGCACCTCCCGTGACCTCCCATCAGCTCCACCGCCCAGACACCAGAACTGGATCAAGTTTCCACCCTCTCAGCCTTCTCCACCGATGTCCTTGGGATTGAGGTGGGAGTCACAGGCTATTCAGAAATGACCTTGGGAGATCTAGCTATGTTCCTTAAACTTTGACCAAGTACAGATGATAATATCAGTCTTGGAGGGTTGCCATGGGGATTGAGGGAGAGCTTACTACACGGACTCTCATGTCTGCTGTTCAGTTCCTCTTTCCTGCTGTGATGAGATGTTGGCTATCTTCCAATGAGCAGCCTCTTTTTTTTTTTCTTCAACCAATTAGGTTGTCATCATTCAACAGCCATTTATAGATATTAATGTTAAATGTGACAATTTGCTTATTTATTTATTTGAAAGCATTTAGTAGCAAGTGCCTACCTAAGTAGCCAAGGAGAGAGCAGTTTGCCAGTGTTTGCTGAAGCTCCCGGAGTCTCTGGGTCCCTCTCCAGCTCTGGTTTCCCTGGGAGTTTGTAAGAGTCCCCATCTGGGGAAGTGGGTGGGCAGTTCCTGGAGAGGGACTTCATCAGCGTCTGTGTCAAATCAGGCGGCAAGGGGAGGAAGAACTTGGGATGATGGCACAGGCACACCTGTCGGGGACAATGGCCTTCGGAACACTTGTCTCTTGAGTGACACCCGATGGAGCATGGCTGCCACCTGGTGTCCCCCTTCTCTGGCATCCTAGAGATTCCTTCCGGGTCGTGCCCCTGACCCTGTGTGTATCCTCTGGAGCTCCCAGCCTTTCCTCTTGGTTTGCAGCCTTGCTTGGGTGGACGACTTCCCTTGCTGGTCTGCTAAGGAATGCTTGCATGTCTTTATCTTACCCTTGCATTTGATTGATGGTTTCCTGGAATATGGAATTCTAGGTTGGGAAGAATTCTATTTTTCAGATTTTTGAAGGCATTGCTTCACTGTTGTCTGACTTTGGTATTGTGGCAGGAAAATCCGAGGTTGTTCTGATTTCTGACCTCTTGTATGTGACACCTTTTCTTTCTAGAAGCTTCTAGAATCCTCCCTTTATCCTCAGTGTTCTAAAATTTCACTGTGCTATACACTAGGTAGGTTTCTTTTCTAAGAAAATGTTGCTTATTTATTTAATTTATTTGAAAGGCAGAAAGTGGTAGATAAAGAGATAGCAAAAGAGACAGAGATAATCTCGCAACTACTGGTTCATTCCCTAAATGCCTGCGATAGGTGGGCCTGGGCTAGGTCAGAGCAAGGCACATGGAGCTCAGTCGGGGTCCCCGTGTGGTTGGCAGGGCCCTCATCACCTGAGCCACCGTTGCTGCCTCCCAGGGTGTGCGTTCGCAGAGAGCTGGAACCGAGTAGACCTCGGCCTTGAACCCAGCCACTCTGCCCAGGCTGCGGGTGTCCCAGGCAGTGTCTTTTTTTTTCTTTTTAAAGATTTATTTATTTATTTGCAAGACAGAGTTACACAGAGAGAGGAGAGGTAGAGATAGAGAGAGGTCTTCCATCGCTGGTTCACTCCCTAATTGGCCGCAATGGCCAGAACTGTGCCTATCCAAAACCAGGAGCCAGGAGCTTCTTCCTGGTTTCCCATGTGGGTGCAGGGGCTCAAGGATTTGGGCCATCTTCTACTGCTTTCCCAGGCCATAGCAGAGAGCTGGATTGGAAGTGGAGCAGCCGGGTCTCGAACCGGCACCCCTATGGGATGCCAGCGCTTCAGGCCAGGGCATTAACCCGCTGTGCCACAGCGCCGGCCTCCCAGGCAGTGTCTTAACACCAAGGCTACATGCTCCCTCCAGTGTGTGTCTGCTTTCAGTTCTGGGGGATTTTCCAGTTTCTCTTCTCCCTCTCTGACTGCTAGTATTAGGAGCTTGTCTGAGACTGCTCTTCTGCTTCTCTTGTTTTCTCTCTCCTGTTTCCCATTTAGGTATCTTTTTACATAAGAAAACTTGCATTTATTATAAGATGTACCAGCAGTTTTCCTTTAAGGATGAGCAGTGACAGGATCAGCATAAACAAAAGCATCTTCAGCCTTCATCCTTGGTACCACTGTCTCACAGCCAAGGTCCCGACGCACTCCCGGTGTCTGCTTCAGGCACGTGAACGCCACATACAGATTCTAATCCAGCCGTAGGAAGCAGTGAGACCTGCTGTGAAACTCAGGGTGCTACACCAGGACTGTCTGGTAGGTGCACAGAATAGGAGGGAACTTCCAAGATTCGTGGAACAATTAAAGATAAGTTTATTTTGGTATAAGACATTTTTGAAATCCGTGCATAGTTTTCCGTAGAATGCATTTCTCATGAGCACTTTGAAGCCCCCTCAGATGCATGGGTTGCAAATTTTTTTGCATGCAAGACACTTTGATTCTATTTTCCACAAATTTTCTAAATTGCTCTTGTATTTCATAGTTATCTTATTTTTAGTTATTGTTTTCTTTTTAAAGACGTTTTATTTATGCATTTGAAAGTGTTACAGAGAGAGAGTGAGGGACAGAGAGAGAGGAGAAAGATCTTCCATCTGCTGGTTCACTCCCCAAACGGCTACAATGGCCAGCATTGGACCAGGCTGGAGCCAGCAGCCAGGAGCTTCTTCTGGGTCCCCCACATAGGTGCAGGGGCCAAAGCACTTGGACCATCCTCCATTGCTTTCCCAGGAGCATTAGCAGGGAGCTGGATTGGAAGTGGAGCAGCAGGGACTTGAACTGGTGCCCATATGGGATGCCAGTGGCGCAGGCAGCATATTTACCCACTACGCCACAATCCCGGCCCCATAGATATAGTTATATTTTAATAAGCATTTTGTAAAGAAGCCTTCATACCGAATCATACCGGGGAAAAAGCAACCAGAAAGTATACTCACAGTGAAGTCTAGTCGCTGTCAGATAAAATAGTAAGATAACCAGAACTTGAGGATGTGGCCAGTGGCAAGACACAAATGACACAAATCTGGATAACCGTGGGGCATTATTTTTAGGTTACTCTAAATGAAGCCCAGTTCCTATATAAATATTTTGTAAGCTTGCTCGGTCCAAATTCAGGTGCTTTCGGGAGAAGACTGCTCCTCCCTCGGTCTGTAATCCCCCCGGGACACTGCTGGAGGGTAAGCCCGGTCTCTCCCCCAGAAACAGCTCAGACTTCAGTCAGTGGAGAAGCAGCCGTGGAGGACCCACAGCCGGCGTCTGCACCCTGGTAGACTCCAGTTCGCCTGCTTTGGAAACGTCAGGTTTCGTAGCGTTTCTAATGACGGACAGTTTGTCGTGTGCAGGACACACAGCGTGTACCTGTTGTCAGGACTGGAAGTGCCGTCCCATCGCACGGTGGCTGGGCTGGTCTCTGCAGGTGTAGCCCTGACTCCAGGATAGGCCGTTTTCCCATGCATTGCACTGCTGGGGTAACCAGAGCCCACTGTCTTGTATTGAACACGCTCTTTGTGCACAAAGCATGACCACAAACAGCGGGGCTATTTGTGTCTTCCTTGACAAAGCATCTTTTGTAATGGACCCGTTGAATCAGCATTTGCCCTCTGCCTCCCTGACAGAGAGCTTAGCGAGGCCACCACTCCACACCAGCCGCGTTCTGCAGGTTCCCCAGCCAGTTAACCCCCCACAATCATGGTTGCCGAGCCTTAGATCTGCTTATTCATTCATCCATTTATTATTTGAGAAGGCCAGAGGAAGAGGGAGAGAGAGTGAGAGCAAGAGCGAGGGAGCGCTCCCTCTGTTGTCCACTCCCCAGATGCCTGCAGCAGCTGCGCCAGGCCAAAGCCAGGGGCTGGAAATCCAGGACAGGTCTCCCCGTGGGCGGCAGGGACCCTGCTGCCTCCCAGGATGTGCACTGGCAGGAAGCTGGAAGTTCGAGCCAGGGCCTGGTACTCTGATGTGCGGGGCGAGTGTGGTAACTGCTGGGCCGGATGCCACCTTCCGGGAGGTGACCAGCAGACCTCAGGCCAGAGGTCCCGCCCAGATTTCTGTCATCGTGAGTTTCGTTCTGGTAGTTAAGAACAACAGTGCTGGCCATCTGTGCTGTTAGGTATCCTGACACGTTTATGACCCAGATAAGTCGGAGCAACGCCAAGATGTGTATAGTAATCTATCTATCTATCTATCTATCTATCTAAATAAATAAATAAATAAATAAATATTGACCATTGAAGACAGGCCTCTGCATTCTCTCCACATTGGTCAACTGAGAGTTTCAGCAGCTTTCTTCTTAGAGTAGTTCATTTATTAGAGAGATAGAGATAGAGAGAGAGAGAGAGAGAGAGAGAGAGAGAGAGAGACTCCCCTAAATGCCTGCAATGGCTAGGGCTGGGACGGGCTGAAACGGGGAGCTGGAATCTCAAGTCAGGTCTCCTGTACAGGTGGCCAGAACACAATTACTTGAACCCTCACTGCTGTCTTCCAGGGTCTACACCAGCAGGGAGCTGGAGTGAGGAGCCAGGCAGTGCGGTGTGGGCTGTGGGCATCTTAACTGAGGACTTAGCCACAGGCTCTGTGCCTGATTCTGGGACGGGATTTCTTGATTCGTGTTCGTGACTCTCTTTCATGCCTTCAGTGGGAGGCAGTGCAGTTTTGCTGATTTGGGGCCTCTGGCTTTCACTGGGAAAGTTGCTATAAAGCGAGGAGGGGTTTCTCCCTCCCTCTGCATTGTCACGGGAGTGGATGGCCCCCAGATTGAGCCCTGGATGATTCTAGAAATAGGAAGAAGTCGAGCTGTCCCGCCACTGTTGCTGACCCACGTCACTCCTATTCAGTTTTGTTTCAGGGTTGCTGCTGTGCCTGATACAACGTGCAGGGCTGAGACGGTGGATGGCAGGCCTGCTGGTGACGAGACTGGGAAGGAAGGTGGGGGAAGGGGCCATGGAGCACGGTGCTGGGCCGCGGGCTGAACCGCGGCCGGGATACTGGAGAGGGGCTTCGCAGGAGGGAAGAGGTTTACTCTGGCTTACAGTTTGGAGGTGCACAGTCCACAGTCAGGGGACCCCACTGGCTCAGGCATCTGGTGAAGCTGGAGAAGATGGCAGAGGGAAGTGAGGAGGGAGAGAGAGAGAGAGAGAGAGAGAGCGAGCGAGCAAGTGGAGAGAAAGGAAGCACTCTTGGCTTATATAACCAACATTCTGGTAAGAACCACCTTCATGGGGCCAGCCCTATAGCACTGCAGGTTAAGCTGCTGTCTGCAGTGCCAGCATCCCATGCAGACACCGGTTCAATTCCCGGCTGCTCCACTTCTGATCCAGCTCCCCGTTAATGTGCCTAGAAAAACAATGAAGGTAGGCCGGCGCCGTGGCTCAACAGGCTAATCCTCCGCCTTGCGGTGCCAGCACACCGGGTTCTAGTCCTGGTCAGGGAGCCGGATTCTGTCCCGGTTGCCCCTCTTCCAGGCCAGCTCTCTGCTGTGGCCCGGGAGTGCAGTGAAGGATGGCCCAACTGCTTGGGCCCTGCACCCGCATGGGAGACCAGGAGAAGCACCTGGCTCCTGCCATCGGATCAGCAAGATGCGCCGGCCACAGCGGCCACTGGAGGGTGAACCAACGGCAAAAGGAAGACCTTTCTCTCTGTTTCTCTCTCTCTCACTATCCACTCTGCCTGTCAAAAATTAAAAAAAAAAAAAAAAAGAAAAACAATGAAGGATGACCCAAGTTCTTGGGCCCCTGCACTCACATGGGAGCTCTGGATGGAGTTCTTGGTGGCTAGCATCACCTTGGACCAGACCTGCCTGTTGTAGTCATTTGGGGAGTGAACCAGTAGAAGGAAGGTCTCTCTTTCTGTCTCTCCCTCTCTCTATGTGAAGCTGCATTTCAAATAAAATAAATAAATCTTTAAAAAAAAAAAAAAAGAACCACCTACAGGAACCTAAAGACCTCTCTGATGCCATGATTAGATCAAGGGTCCACCCTAATCATTAATATTATTAATCCATTAACTGTTAACACAAGACTTGGCGGTTTAAATGTCTGCCCCAGTCTGGGGAGGTGAATCCTGTTATGGGGTGGACTCTGCGTGCTGTGAGTTAAGGTACCACTTGGGACACTTGAGTCCCGGCTGCTCCACTTCCAATCCAGCTTCCTGCTAATGGCCTGGGAGGCAGCAGGTGATGGCCCAAGTCCTGGAGCCCCTGCCACCATGTGGGAGACTTGGATGGAGTCTCTGGCTTATGGCTTTGGCCTGGCCCACTGGCTGTTATAGGCATTTGGATGGAAGATCTGTCTCTCTCTGTGTCTCCTTCTCCCTCTGTCCACTCTGCCTTTCAGCTAAATAAATAGAAAAGAAAGAAAAGAAAATTCTGTTTAAACCATAACAGGTGCAGTGGCCTTTAAAAGCCCAAGTGCAGACTAGGGGAACTGAGCTCTGTGTTGGGAATGGTTTCCAGGCTTTGGTGCATGCCCGGCACACACTCATGCCAGCTCCTACCACAATGGATCTGAAACTTCATGGTGTTGGGCTTAGGTCCATGGCTGCTCTGTTCAGTGAGGTTGCAGACTGCCAGAGAGACCCTCCAGTTGGACATTAAAGTCGTCTTGTGTCTCGCCTCTGAAAGAACCATTATGCCAGGAGTGGTTACTGAAAGCGTGGTAAAAGCAGCAGGCACATCCCTGGAACCTGAGACACCGACGGCCACGCTGGCCGCGTGTTCGGCACTTGAGATAAACCCAGCTTGAAGCTCAGAGACCAAAGGGAAGGATGAATCTGAGCCCTCTCTGCGTGACCCTCGTTTCTTTCCCCTGCTTTATTGGAATGGCAGAGAGACAGAAAGAGAGAGGGACAGGAATCTTTCACCTACTGGCTCTCTCTCCAACAACGAGGGTTGGCCTGGCCCAAAGCCAGGGGCCAGGAACTCCACTCAGCTCTCCCGTGTGGGTGGCAGGGGCCCAGGACTTGAGCCATCACTGCTGCCTCCCAGGGTGTGCATTAGCAGCTAGCTGGGCTGGAAGCGGAGAGCTGGGACTCAAACCAGGCTCTCAGATGTGGGATGTGCGTCCCATGCACTGGGTTAATAGTTGTGCCAATGCCTGTCCCTGACCCTCTTAGCTGTGACCTGACCACCGCTGGACAAAGCCAAAACAGCAGGGCAGTTCCGGTGGTTGCCTGGGTACCTGTGCCAGCGTGGTAGCCGGCGCTGTGCGGTAGCAGTGTTTCCTGTGCTGTTTGCTGGGCTGCGTGGCTGCTTGTCTTTCTGAGCTCTGGAATGGCTCTGTCGCCATTGTCTTGCCTTTTAAGTTTTTTATTTTTTTTATTTTTTAGACAGGCAGAGTGGATAGTGAGATAGAGAGACAGAGAGAAAGGTCTTCCTTTTTGCCGTTGGTTCACCCTCCAATGGCCACTGCGGCCGGCGCGCTGAGGCTGGTGCACCGCGCTGATCCGAAGCCAGGAGCCAGGTGCTTCTCCTGGTCTCCCATGCGGGTGCAGAGCCCAAGCACTTGGGCCATCCTCCACTGCCTTCCCGGGCCACAGCAGAGAGCTGGCCTGGAAGGGGGGCAACCGGGACAGAATCCGGCGCCCCGACCGGGACTAGAACCCGGTGTGCCGGCGCCGCAGGTGGAGGATTAGCCTGTTAAGCCATGGCGCCGGCTGCCTGTTAAGTTTTCTAAGCAGTGTTGATGTTTGCAGTTAGTGAGTAGGGTAGGATTTTGTATCAGGTTCCTGGGGTTACCAACCAAGCCTTACTGTTTCTTTGTCTTTTTTGTTCTCTCTCTTGAAAACTCTTTAAAACTCGGTGTTTTAGTTTCTTAAAGTAATACTACACAATTTGAAAAGATAACCAGGACTCAAGCTCCTAACGGAATGCAGGGTTCCCTTCTCTGCCACTCTGTTCTTCTCAGAACTCACTCCACTAGATGGCTATTTTAGTCACTTATTGTTGTATGCAGCTATTTCCAAGTTTCTAAATAATAAAATTTCTAAAAATAATAGCAATAATAAAATTTCTAAAAAATACTATTCCTTATTAATACATTTTAGATATGCTTTTTTGTCTTTTTGTTATGGTGAATGAAAGTTACACTTAAAAATTATTTTCATTTTACTAGAAATGCAGAGAGAGAGAGAGAGAGAGAGAGAGATCTCCTATCTACTGATTCCCTGCCCAGATGCCCACCACAGCTGAGGCTGGGCCAGGCCAGGGGGGCTGGAACTCCATCTGGGTTTCCTGTGTGGCTGGGTAGGACTCAGATTCCGGAGCCATCATCTGCGGCTTCCTGGTGAGTGCTGGATCAGAAGCAGAGGAGCTAGGACTCGAACCCGGGCCCTGGTGTATGGGATGCAAGTGCCCCAAGCTGGGTGTTAACTGCTGGTCCAGACACCTGCCCCTGAGGGTTACACTCAGTACTACCCTCTTCCCCGTATCTCAGCACAACTTTATAGGATACTTTTTATTAAATTAGTCTTTGGTGTTTGCGTTACGTCTACAAGTTTTACTCACAGCTGGGTGCCTTGATGTATTAGGATAGTTGCCTTTCTAGGGGTTCTTTTTTCTTGATGATAATTAGCTCTTTTCCTTGCTTAATTGTCTTTGTACCTATTGCCACATCTTCCCACACTGTCTCAGCTCTTGGCCCCCCCATCTTTCAAAGCCAGCAATGACCAGTTGCATCTTTCTCACGTTGCATCACGGTGACAGGTCTGTTCTGCCTGGTGCCTTCTGTCTTTTAAAGAACTTTGCGATCGCCGTGGGCCCACTCGAGTAGCTCAGGATCACGTCCCTATTTCAAGGGTGACGTAATTCGTGCCCTGGAGAGTATCTGTGTCCTCAGCTCCCCCTCGCCATGTGGCCCTGTGATCTGTGTATAGGCTTCTGGACGTCTGTGGGCGTGGGGGAGCTATCATTTAGCCCAGCAGTTACTGTCTACGGTGCCCTAGGGCCCAGTGGTCTTTCTGAGCCTGACTTTCACCATTCCTGGGGGGAGAGTGCGTTCTATTTCTGTCTTATTACGGAACGCCCATCCTCGGTAGCCCATGTCTTTCCTGTTTCGGTGACTTAAAAATGGTGCATGTGAAGTACATTTTTGGAGACCTTGTGTTTCTGCGTTGTCTTAGAATTTCCTGTCTCACCTGATTTGATAGTTGAGGATAGAATGTTGGGTGGAGACAGTTGTACTCCATGAGTTTGGGGGCGTCGCTCCATTGTCCTCTCGCTTTCTGTGTTGCTTCTGAGTCTGTGGTTTCTCACCTTTTCATAGTTTCCTGTTTTTCTCCCTTGCTCGAAATGTTGTAATATCTTTTCTTTGTTCTAAAATGTCATGGTAATGTGCTTTGGTGTAAGTCTACGTGGGCCTCAGAACACCATTTCAATCTGAAAGCATACATTCTTGGGTTCTAGTAAGTTTCATGCAATCTTTTTCTCTTGATTCTTCTCGTTTCCCTTCCTGGAATGTCTGTTATGCCAGTGTTGGACTGTTTGGATTATTCCATACTTTGAAATTTCCATTTTATTTTGAAAGGCAGAGAGCCAAATACAGAGAGTTCTACCATCTGCTGCTTTACTCCCAAGATGCCTGCCACAGCCAGGGCTGGGCCAAGCTGAAGCTGGAGTCTAGAACTCAACCCGATCTCTCCCATGAGTGCAGGGGCCCAGCTCCTTGAGCCGTTGTCTCCTGCCTCTCAGGATATGTGTTATAAGGAAGCTGGGTCTAGTCCCTGCTTTTTGATCTTTGTTTTTCTATATCTTTACCTTTTTACTACTCCTTCTGAGAGATACCCTAAACTTGATCTTTCTTTTCTTTTTTAAAAAGATTTATTTATTTATTTGAAAGAGTTACAAAGAGAGAGAGAGGGAGAGACAGAGAGAGGTCTTCCATGTGCTGGTTCACTCCCCAAATAGCTGCAATGGCTGGAGCTGGGCTGATCTGAAGCCAGGAGCTTCTTTAGAGCCTCCCATGTGGATGCAGGGGCCCAAGCACTTAGGCCCCCTCTGCGGCTTTCCCAAGCCATAAGCAGGGAGCTGGATTGGAAGTGGAGCAGCCAGGATTCAAACTGGTACCCATATGGGATGCCAGCGTCATAGGTTGCGGCTTTACCTTCTACACCATAGTGCTGGCCCCTCAACTTCATCTTTCAGCCTTTCTATTGAGTTTGTCATTTCCATCATAACTTTTTTTTTTTTTTTACTATGGGCTGTTTTTGTTTTCCCAATATTCGATTTTTTATAGTACCATTTTCATATTCATTGGATGCAACATGTTCTGTTTTTCTCTCCTGATAGTTTTTCAAAAGTTGCTTCCGTCTCTAGGCCCGGTTTCTGTTTGTCTAGATAGCTTTTTCCTGTGCCCTACTGTTTGCCTTCACTTTTGGAAGCCTTCCTTGGCAGTCTCAGGTCTTGGCTGTATGCTCACCATGATCAAGGGTGAGCGGCTTGCTGCTGAGTGAAGCCCTTGAGAGGGTAGGGGCCAGGGCAGTGTCTTAACCTCGGGTCACTGCGAAGTGCTCTGTGTGGGCTCTTTTTTTTTTGACAGGCAGAGTGGATAGTGAGAGAGAGAGACAGAGAGAAAGGTCTTCCTTTTTTGCCATTGGTTCACCCTCCAATGGCCGCTGCGGCCAGTGCAACATGCTGATCTGAAGCCAGGAGCCAGGTGCTTTTCCTGGTATCCCATGCGGGTGCAGGGCCCAAGCACTTGGGCCATCCTCCACTGCACTCCCGGGCCATAGCAGAGAGCTGGCCTGGAAGAGGGGCAACCGGGATAGAATCCGGTGTCCCAACCGGGGACTAGAACCCGGTGTGCCGGCGCCGCAAGGCGGAGGATTAGCCTGTTAAGCCACAGCGCTGGCCGGGCTCTTTTTTTTAAAAAAATATTTATTTATTTATTTATTTGAAAGACAGAATTAGAGAGAGGCAGAGGCAGAGAGAGAGAGAGAGAGAGATAGAGAGAGGTCTTCCATCCACTGGTTCACTTCCCCAATTGGCTGCAATGGCCAGAGCTGTGCTGATCCTTAGCTAGGAGCCAGGAGCTTCTTCCAGGTCTCCCACATGAGTGCAGGGGCCCAAGGACTTGGGCCATCTTCTACTGCTTTTGCAGGCCATAGCAGAGAGCTGGATTGGAAGTGGAGCAGTCGGGACTTGAACCGGTGTCCATATGGGATACCGGCGCTGCAGGCGGTGGCTTTACCTGCTATGCCACAGCACTGGCCCCTGTGTGGGCTCTTTAAGCACTCCTGTCACTGGCCTCTTTTGTGCTTTCTAGTTGGGCTGGTCAGATTACCCAGAGGAGTCTTCCAGGCCCTGTGTGGAGAGTGGATTGCTGGGAACGCAGAGGGGTCGGAGGTCTGGGAGTCTCCCAGGTTTGTGCTGCAGACTTGAGGATCTGGCCGCTTGGACATCCACCCTCGAGAGGCGAGAGCTGATGCAAGGACATCAGGTTATTCCAGAGGCCGGCAGCGTGGGGAGATGGCGGACCTCTGTCGCAAAGACTCTCGGATTCTCAAGTTCACAGGAGAACGTTCCGTAGGCGAGAGAAGCCTCGAAGGGCTCTAAGGAAGATACTGAACTCTGCTGGGGGCCGCGGGTGGGGGGGCGGATTCCCACGGTCAGCGCTGATGACCATCCTGGAACCGGCCAGGTGGGATCGGTTTGCCCTTGGCTTGGCCATTTGCAGAAGGAGGAAGTCCTATAATTGTAGCCAACTTCCCTGAGGTCACTTCATGGAATTCTTAAGCAAGCATGATTTAGCTGTGAGGTTAAACAAGTCTGATCAGTTGCAAATCGCTGTGAGCTGTTAAGTAAAACTGAGTCACTGCGGTTTTGGTTCCATTTACAGTCCCTTGATTCCTTGTTTGCAATAGGATACTCAGGTCTGCACACTTCCTTCTTGAAATCTAGGCTTCTCAATGTACTCTTTTTTTTTTTTAAAAAAGATTAATTTATTTATTTGAAAGGCAGAGTTACAGAGACAGAGACAGAGAGAGGTCTTCCATCCGCTGGTTCACTCCCCAGATGGCCACAACAGCTGGAGCTGCGCTGATCCGAATCTGGGAGCCAGGAGCTTCTTCTGGGTCCCCTATGTGGGTGCAGGGGCTCAAGGACTTGGCCCACCTTCTACTCTTGCCATAGCAGAGAGCTGGATCGGAAGTGGAGCAGCCAGGACTCAAACTGGCGCCCATATGGGATGCTAGCAGTGCAGGAAGCAGCTTTACCTGCTACGTCACAGCGCCAGCCCTCAATGTACTCTTTTACCCTCTCCAGAGAATACATTTCCATTTATCCGGTGAGGTCAGGAGGAGGTCCAAGGACCTAGCGAAAGCTCTTTCTCCTGTCCCGTTTCTGCGTGTACCTGGGGTTGTATAATTAGTGTCCATCAAAGCATTGTACTCTGGTGTCCTAGGGTTTAGGGCTGTCTGCGTCCTTGTGGAATTAGCCTACAACAAATGCCTTCTTTTACTTTTAGTTGGTTTATTTATTTATTTATTATTTTTATTTTTTGACAGGCAGAGTGGACAGTGAGAGAGAGAGAGAGAGAGAGAGAGAGAGAGAAAGGTCTTCATTGTGCCGTTGGTTCACCCTCCAATGGCTGCTGTGGCTGGCGCACTGCGACTGGCGCACCACACTGATCCGAAAGCAGGAGCCAGGTGCTTCTCCTGGTCTCCCATGGGGTGCAGGGCCGAAGCACTTGAGCCATCCTCCACTGCACTCCCGGGCCATAGCAGAGAGCTGGACTGGAAGAGGGGCAACGGGGACAGAATCCGGCGCCCCGACTGGGACTAGAACCTGGTGTGCCAGCGCCGCAAGGTGGAGGATTAGCCTATTGAGCCGTGGTGCCAGCCCTTAGTTGGGTTTTAGTTGCTTCTTAAAGTTGAGGGGAACTTACTTTTTATTTTTTCTTTTGATATTATTTGAGAGGCTGAGTGGTGGGTGAGGAGACAGAGAAAGAGGAAAGAGAGGAGCGAGAAAAGGGGGGGGAGAGAGAAAGAAAGGAAGAAAGAAAGGAGAAAGGAGAAAGAAGAAAGAAAGAAGAGAAAGAGGAAGGAAGGAAGGGAGGGAGGGAGGAAGGATGGATGGAAGGATAAATCTTCCAACTGCTGGTTCACTCCCCAGATGGCTGCAAGAGCCAGATCTGGGCCAGACTGAAGCCAGGAGGTAGGAGTTTCATCTGGGTCTCCTGAGCAGGTGGCAGGGGTCCAAGCACCAAGCACTTGAGCCATTTCCTGCTTCCTTCCCAGGTGCACTAGCAGGAAGCTGGATCAGAGACAGAGTAGCCAGGACTTGAACTGACGCTCTGAGACGGGATGGCGGCATCCCAAGTGGAGGCTTAACTTGTGCCAGGAGGGAGCAACAGTTGATGTGTTCAATTTTTATCATGAAATTCACTGTTACTTTTGCAACACCCTTTAAAAAAAAACCCAAGCTGAAAGCAAAATAATTCAAAGTCTAACATCACTATTATTCGTCATTGAGTCATTTTAGGAACCCATAAAGGGCACCTCCTTGCCTGGACTGATGCCCAAGATAGGGAAAGAGCTTGCTCCCATGGGGCCCACCGTTTACTGAGTCCTTGGTAACAATTCCTCCCTGATGTCACCCTTGCTTCAAGCTCCCTGGTGGCCTGCCAGGCCCTCCATCACCTGGCATCATCTCTCTGTCCTTTCACGACCACCCACCCACACTCCTGGCCGGATGGCTCCCTTTTCTGATTCTTTTCCCACGCTGCCCTCCAGTCGCCTCTTCCCTGCTGCCCTGCCCTTCTCCCGGCTGACCTCTGAGTTTGGTCAGGTAGGCAGAGGGGCGGGCCAGGCTCCCTGTGTGCAGTGTCCTCCCGGAGAGTGTGTAGCCTGTTCTCAGATTCCTCCCCGAGTCTCATTGGCCCTCTTCTCTGTTGCAGGTCAGAGACGTGGTCATGGCCGCAGGCGTGGCAGGAGTGGGCTTGGCAGCCATGGGCCTGATCGGGGTCATGTTCTCAAGAAACAAGCGACAAAAGCAATAAGCTGACGGGCCGGTCGTATCGGCAGTGACTTTATACACGGGAGGAGGGGTGTTGAGGTTGGTTCTTGTTTTGACAGTTCGGAGCTTGGTTTGTGCATCGCATTCTACTATACAATAAGGCTTATTTTCCCAGAATAAAATAAAGCACACAAAGGGGAGAGGTTTATTGGAGGTCACGCAGCAAGAGCTGCCTGGGTGAAGTCTGTGGGGTGGGGATGGGGTGGGGGGACCGCTGGGCTGCACCCCGGGGCCGCCCCTCCTGTCTCTCGCTTTCTCTTTGAGGGGCGGGCCATCTGCGGTGGCACTCAGAGCCCAAGGGAAGGGCCCTGCTCCAGGGCAGGACGCTTGCAGGCAGCAGGCGAGGCGAGGGGCCTGACCCGAAGCCCCTGAAGCGATCAGCCTGCCAGGGCTCCTGGCCAGGATGAACAAGCGCCCGACCATGCCCCAGGGCGGCAGCCAGCACACAGGAGCAGGTGACAAAGAATCCTCGGCCCAGAGGGATCCAGCTTCAGCTGAGCTTGCTAAACCGCCCTTCTCTTCCTCCGCTCTGCCCTGTGCCTTCCGCCGCCTCGGGACTCCCGCTCCCTGCCATGGCGCGTTCCACCTGCTGTCGTCTTCCGGTGGCTCAGCGCCATCTTCCGGCGGCTCCCAGTGGCTCCTAGCGCCAAGTTCCCGAGAGACAATCTGATTGGCTGAGCTCACATAGCTCCACCTACCCACTGGCGGCCATTGATCAGGTGACCTCCCCTAAGCCAATCAGAACCTGGCTGTTGGCCCGCGGTCACATGGTACAAAGAGCGCACCGGACCTTAGTGGGCGGCAGGTGCGGCTGACCCTCTGATGTCCGCTGAGCCCTCATGGGGGCGGTCGGGACAAGGCACCAGCTTCCGTGGCTGCTCCCTTGAGATTTGCTGCTCCCACTCCCGGGGCCAGGATCTAAGTGACCGTATTTTTTTGATGGGGACCTCCATGAGTTCCTTAGAAATTCTCCTTCGGTGCCGGTGCTGCCTCTGGCCGATGTCCTACCTGGCTGTTGATGGGTCCTCGGTCCGTCCTCGCTGCCTGGGGCCCCTCCTGCCCGCTGGAGCCCTGCATGGGGTGTACGAAGGGCGCCACGCCAGCGCCTGCCGGCCTGGCCCTCAGCCAGTGCAGAGGAGACCCGTGCCTAGCCGTGGCCCAGGGTTAGAGCAGCTTCCTCCAGGGCGGTCCCCTGTGCTGCAGCTCCGTGGGTGTGGCTCCCACGCCGGCCTCAGCACCCAGACCCAAGGGACACGGGCCAGGCTCAAGGGGAGGTGGGGTCCTTATGCACTGTCAGGTGGCTTAGGGCAGGGGACACAAATAATGGCAACTTCCAGAGTAATTCCGGAGAAAGAAGGAATGAGGGAAACCAACCTGGGAAAGCGACACAGAACACTTGGTCCAATTAAACACAAACAGCACCGGAGGAAAATCACATGTACACGACAGGACGTGTCGTGTATAGAAATAACATGGAGGAATTCATTCCAAATACATTGGCAATCACAGTAAGAATAAATGGACCCCGTAACAAAGTGAAAGACAGATACGACACTGGCTTAAGAAACTTGCCGAGAACGTGGGTCGCAGCCCACATACCTGCAGTGCAAGGACACAAAGACGGAAGTGGGAATCCTGGGCTGTCCGTGGTGCAGGTTCAATCCCAGTGTCAGGTGGCTCCATTGGTTGGGCTGTCTGGTGGTGACAGAGAGTGACAGCGTGGAGCATGAGCGGGGGAGGGAACACCCGGGGAGACAGGAAGTCCAGAGAGGCTGGGCCGAAACTCAGGTTTTTCCCAACAGCCTTGAAGGAGGATTGCCCTACCCCCGCCCCACTCTGCTGGGAGCACACCATCAATGACTCGAGGACCTCCCAGTAGGCGTCACCTTTAAAAGGTTCCACCACCTCCCAAGAGCGCCACCCTGGGGACCAAGCCTTTAACACATGGGGATTTGGGGACTTCAACATCCAAACCGAAACACTTATCGACAAATGGATTTCATGGACATATATAATATAATAGCGGGACACAAATTTTCTTTTCTTTTTTTATTATTTATTTGACAAATAGAGTTAGTGAGAGAGAGAGAGACAGAGAGAAAGGTCTTCCTTCTGTTGGTTCACCCCCCAAATGGCCTGCGCCTATCCGAAGCCAGGAGCCAGGTCTCCTGGTCTCCCATGCGGGTGCAGGGCCCAAGCACTTGGGCCATCCTCCACTGCCCTCCTGGGCCACAGCAGAGAGCTGGACTGGAAGAGGAGCAGCTGGGACTAGAACCCAGTGCCCATACGGGATGCCAGTGCTGCAGGTGGAGGATTAACCAAGTGAGCCACGGCACCAGCCCCAAAGATTCTTTTCAACCATCCACATTCGTGCATTTATGAAGAGGGACTACATCCTGGGCCTTCACTCAAGTCTCAACAGATTTCAGGGCATCAGAAACAAAAAAGGTCATCTTCTCTAACCCCAGCGCAGTTATGTTAGGAATCCTATAACAGGCAGCTAGAAAACCTCGATCCTTTCAGAAATGTTAGATGGTGCTGCTAGACAACTCGTCTAGCAAGAAGACAAGGAAGAAAGCATAATGAAAATTCCATAGTATTTAGAACTGAATGATGACTAAAAAAGCAGATTAAATATTTGGACCGAGCAGCTAAAGGGATGCTCAGAAAAAAATTTGTAACATAAACCCTTAAATTAAGAAAAAAAAAAGTCCAAATTAGTGAGTTAATCATCCAATTAAAAAAAAAGATTATTTATTTGAAAGACAAGGTTACAGAGAGAGAGAAGGAGACACACACACACACACAGGGGTCTTCCATCCACTGGTTCACTCCTTAAATGGCTACAAAATGGCCAGAGCTGGGCTGGCCTGAAGCCAGGAGCCAAGAACCTCCTCTGGGCCTCCCACATGGGTGAAGGGGCCCAAGCACTTGGGCCATCTTCCACTGCTCTCCCTGCACATTAGCAGGGAGCTGGATCTGAAGTGGAGCAGCTGGGACACAAACTGGAGCCCATATGGGATGCCAGTGTTTCAGGTGGTGGCTCCACCTGCTACACCACAATGCTCGCTCCCAAGCATCCAATTTAAGAAGCTACGTCCCATCCAGCTTCCCAAGAGTGTGCCTGAAAGGCAGCAGGAGATGGGTCAGAGGACTTGGGTCCCTGCCATTGATGGGCGAGACCTAGATGGAGTTCTGGGTTCCTGGCTTCAACCTGGCCCAGCCCTGGCTGCTGCAGGCATTTGAGACGCGAACCAGCAGATGGAAGATCTCTCTCTCTCTCTCTCTGCCTTACAAATAAATAAAAAGAAATATTAAGGCCGGTGCCGTGGCTTAACAGGCTAATCCTCCGTCTTGCGGCGCCGGCACACCGGGTTCTAGTCCCAGTCGGGGCACCAGATTCTGTCCCGGTTGCCCCTCTTCCAGGTCAGCTCTCTGCTGTGGCCCGGGAAGGCAGTGGAGGATGGCCCAAGTCCTTGGGCCCTGCACCCGCATGGGAGACCAGGAGAAGTACCTGGCTCCTGGCTTCAGATCAGCGCGATGCGCTGGCCACAGCGGCCATTGGAGGGTGAACCAATGGCAAAAAGGAAGACCTTTTTCTCTGTCTTTCTCTCTCACTATTCACTCTGCCTGTAAAAAAAAAAAAAAGAAATATTAAAAGAAAAATAGAAGGAAAAAAATAAAAAGATATGAGCAAAACAGATGAAGCAAAATGGGTATATAAGAGAGGACGCCCAAGAAAACCCTCTAGGAGTAAAGAAAGGAGGCAGAACTACAGATGCTAAGGAGAGGAAGCAAGCAATGAGAAAGATTAATAAAAACTTTGACAAAAAATTGACACTTTATGAAAAATATTTGCAATATTGAACCCAAAGTAAATAAAAAAAATCTAAGCAGGCCTATAACTTCTAGGAATTATATTGGAAGTTAAAAAATTTACCTACAAAGAAGTAGCATGGCCAGGTGGTTTTTAAATTTAATTTAATTTTTTAAAAAATATTTTATTTATTTATTTGAGAGGTAGAGTTATAGACAATGAGAGGGAGAGACAGAGGGAAAGGTCTTCCTTCCATTGGTTCACTCCCCAGATGGCTGCAACAGCTGGAGCCAGGAGCCAGGTGCTTCTTCCTGGTCTCCCATGTGGGTGCAGGGGCCCAAGCACTTGGGCCATACCCCACTGCTTTCCCAGGCCACAGCAGAGAGCTGGATTGGAGGAGGGGCAGCCGGGACTAGAACTGGCACCCATATGGGATACTGGTGCTGTAGGGCGGAGGATTAACCTACTGCGCCATGGCGCTGGCTTCTTTTTTTTTTTTTCAATCTTTTAATTAATTTATTTATTTTTCTTAACTTATTTAATCAATAAAATTTCCAAAGTACAACTTTTTTTTTTTTTTTTTTGACGGGCAGAGTTAGTGCGAGAGAGAGAGAGAGACAGAAAGAAAGATCTTCCTTCTGCTGGTTCACTCCCCAAATGGCTGCTACGGCTGGCGCGCTGCGCCAATCCAAAGCCAGGAGCCAGGTGCTTCCTCCTGGTCTCCCATGCGGGTGCAGGGCCCAAGCACTTGGGCCATCCTCCACTGCCTTCCCAGGCCATAGTGGAGAGCTGGACTGGAAGAGGAGCAACCAGGACTAGAACCCAGTGCTCATATGGGATGCTGGCGCTGCAGGCGGAGGATTAACGAAGTGAGCCATGGCACTGGCCCCCAAAGTACAACTTTTGAATTATAGCAGCTTTCCCCCTCATAACCTCCCTCCTACCGCAACCATCCCATCTCCCACTCCTTCTCTCAACCCATTCTTCATCACGATTTTTTTCAATTATCTTTATATACAGAAGATCAACTTAGTATATATTAAGTAAAGATTTCAACAGACTGCACCCACAAAGACACACAAAGTATAGAGTACTGTTTGGGTAGTAGTAGTTTTACCATTAATTCGCATAGTACAAATCCTACACGGGGAGCAGGTGCACAGTGACTCGTGTTGTTGATTTAACAATTGACACTCTTATTTATTTATTTATTTTTTAAAGATTTATTTTTATTTATTTGAAAGACAGTTACAGAGAGATGTAGACACACAGAGAGAGGTCTTCCATCCGATAGTTTACTCCCCAGATGGCCGCAACGGCCTGAGCTGTGATGATACGAAGCCAGGAGCCAGGAGCTTCCTCCATGTCTCCCACGTGGGGGCAGGGGCCCAAGGACTTGGGCCATCTTCTACTGCTTTTGCAGGCCATAGCAGAGAGCTGGATGGGAAGTGGAGCCGCCAGGACTCGAACCGGCGCCCATATGGGCTGCCAGCACTTCAGGCCAGGGCGTTAACCTGCTGAGCCAGAGCGCTGGCCCTGACACTCTTATTTATGACATCAGTAATCACCTGAGGCTCTTGTCATGAGCTGCCAAGCCTATGGAAGCCTCTTGAGTTCACCAACTCCGATTTTGTTTAGACAAGGCCATATTCAAATTGGAAGTTCTCTCTTCCCTTCAGAGAAAGGTAGCTCCTTCTTTGGTGGCCTGTTCTTTCCACTGGGATCTCACTCACAGAGATCTTTCATTTAGGTCATTTTATTTTTATTTTTTTATTTTATTTTTTTTCCATAGTGTCTTGGCTTTCCATGCCTGAGAAACTCTCATGGGATTTTTAGCCGGATCTGAATGCCTTCAGGGCTGATTCTGAGGCCAGAGTGCTGTTTAGGGCATTTGCCATCCTATGAGTCTGCTGTGTATCCTGCTTCCCATGTAAGACCATTCTCTCCTTTTTAATTCTATAAATTATTATTTGCAGACACTGGTCTTACTTTTGTAATCCCTTTGACACTTAATCCTGTCTTTTTGATCAATTATGAACTTAAACTGATCACTTTAACAAGTAAGATGGCCTTGGTACATGCCACCTTGATGGGATTGAATTGGAATCCCCTGGCACATTTCTAGCTCTACCATTAGGCCAGGTGGTTTTCTAGGTGAGCTTATAAGTAAGTTTCAAGCTACAGAGGAGTGAGGCCATTCCATAGAAGCTATTGGGGGACATTGAAGAACCTCATAGATGGAGAGATACATGTTACTCAAGGATAAAAAACCTCAATAGCATAAATATGTCAGATTCTTTCTAAGCTCATGCAGAGATTCAATGAGATTGCAGACCAAATCCCAGCAGGATCGTTCCCGGAATTGGCAACCAGATTATTCTAAAATGAGCATGGAGAAGTCCAGACAGGGTCAGCTATGTCACGAAGAGAGAAGGGACACTGAGCAAGCAGCCTTGTCCACCAAATAGTGAAGCTGATTGCAAATTGCTGTTGTGATCAAGGTGGGGTATTTTCAAAATAACTTCTTTTTGTTTTATTTGAACAGCAGAGCGAGAGAGTCTTTCATCTTCTGGTTCACTCCCTAAATGCCTACAGCAGCCAGGGCTGGCTGAAGCTGAAGCCAGGGACAGGAATTCCATCTGGGTGGCAGAGACCCAAGCACTTGGGCCATCTTCCACTGCCTTCCCAGGGTCTGCATTAGCAGGAATCCGGATCAGAGCAGAGCCCAAATCAAACCAATATGGCTGCAGGCCTCCCAAGCAGCATTTGAAATGTCTGCCCCAAGGTGGTGTGTTTTTGATGCAGCAATAATGAAATTGACCTTTGGAATGGAGTAGAGTTTCCAAAACAGAACCACCCATAAGTGAAACCATAGTTTACATCACACGTGGCACTCAGATCAGTGGGGCAACTAGTGAACTCTGGCTGGGTCATAGACATGTTAGATTTGTGGGGCCTCTCTGTGTCTGAGGCCGTTACTCGGTTCTGCTGTAGCATCATAAAAGCAGCCGTGGACAGGAAGTGAACAGGTGGTCATGTCCTTGCAGTGATAAATGATAAAACTACATACACAGAGATGTGAACTTTGTATACTTTCCACGGGTCATCAATTCTTAATTTTCTCTTTCTCAGCCATTGAACACGCACAGACTATTCTGAGCGGGACTGCTCCCACGAGGGAAGAGGCTGGCTTTGGTGGCCATCGCTGGCTGAGCTCCATTCCAAAAATAGTCTCAGACGATGGCAGAACCACAGGGACCTTGCACAGGAAAAGCCAGGCTGGGGAAGGCTTCCAGACTTACCTGTGAAAGACAAAAATACACAGTCTGTAAGCAAATACGGGAGGACGTCTTTATGACCTTGCTGTAGCGTGCGCCCGCACGCACACACACACACACACAGAATTTATGCAAATTTCCAGCGAGAGTAAACCCCACGGCTCACTTCCTCCCCATGGCTTTTTTCTGGGGGAGGAAGGCCCCTTCGGCAGCTTTCCCGGGAACCTCTCCTCTGCCCTTTGCAATACGGCCTTTCTGTTTCAGAAGCTTCCTCTTGCTGAGCTACAGCTGCCCGAGCTGTCTCTGTTCTGGATTGGAAGTGGAGCAGCCAGGACTCACACTGGCATCCGTATGTGATAGCGGTGTCACAGGCAGCGGCTTCACCTGCTGTACCACAACACTGGTGTCAACACTCAGGTTTTCATAAATTTTCTTTCTTTTTTAATATTTATTTGTTTGAAAGGCAGAGTTACAGAGAGGGAGAGAGAGAGAGAGAGAGAGAGAGAGAGAGAGAGAGAGGTGTTCCATCTGCTAGTTCACTCCCCAGATGACTGCAATGGCCAGAGCTAGGATGATCTGAAGCCAGGAGCCAGGGGCTTCCTCCAGGTCTTCCATGTGGGTGCAGGGGCCCAAGGACTTGGGCCATCTTCTACTGTTTTCCCAGGCCACAGCAGAGAAGTGGATCAGAAGAGGAACAGCCGGGACCCAAACTGGTGTCCATACGGGATGCTGGCACTGCAGGTGGCAGCTTTACTCGCTGGGCCACATTGCTGGCCCTGGTTTCAATAAATTTTCTATGAGTGACAAGTAATTCAAGTCTGCTTGAAAGTAACTCTGGTTGGAATTTGAGTTGCTCTTTTATGTTGAAAAATTTTTTCTGAATTTAGAGATTTTTTTTTCAAGGATTATTTCAGAATGTAAATGTAAAAAATCAACAGATGGGGAAAAATAAACAACAAAAAAGAAAGCTGTAAGCATGAGAATGTGTTCTTGGTAGAAAGGTTGAAAAGAAAAAAAATTGGATTAAAAATGACATTGGTCATAAAGATATCTCTCCTAGGTAAAACAACTGATGTTTTACAAGAAGACAGAGAAACTACATAGGATAAATCACCAAGGGAATATAAGAATGCTATAAAAAGCTTGTGGAAAATAAGTCTTGTGTGAGGTTAGTTTGGTTGAGATTAAAAGAAATTTATTTATATGCATTTCTAAAGATTGAGCATTGTTATCAAAGATAAACTAACGTAAGATTAAAATCTGACCTGTTAAGGCAGCGAAATTTTTGAATATATATATATATATATATATATATATATATTGCTATGTCAGTAAACACCTAACACAATATGGATCTTAAGGTTTAAAATCTGTTTTTGTAAAAATGACAGCATCTCCTTTTAATGGTTTCTGTTTAGTTGGTTACTCTCTTGTCAATTTTCTTTTTATTTATTTATTTATTTATTTATTTTTAAAGATTTACCTATTTGTTTACTTGAAAGTCAGATTTACACAGAGAAAGAAGGAGAGAGAGAGAGAGAGAGAGAGAGAGAGAGGTCTTCCAACCACTGGTTCAATCCCCAGATGGCCGCAACGGCGGGAGCTTCACTGATCCGAAGCCAGGAGCCAGGTGCTTATCCTGGTCTCCCATGCAGGTGCAGGGCCCAAGCACTTGGGCCATCCTCCACTGCCTTCCCGGGCCACAGCAGAAAGCTGGACTGGAAGAGGAGCAACTGGGACAGAATCCGGCACCCCAACTGGGACTAGAACCCAGCGCCCATATGGGATGCCAGCACCTAGGCGGTGGATTAGCCGAGTGAGCCACTGCGCCGGCCCCATGTCTCAAGGTTTTATTACCCAGGTTAGCTCAAACAGGCACTGGGCAGAGATTCCCCTAGGATGACTTCCTTGGGAGAAGACTGTGAAGGTTTTATTGCCCAATTAAGTTATCAGTCTGGGTAACTCATTTGGTGCCGAGCAGAGAGGACTTTCTTGGGGGCTTTCTTTGGGAAGCAGAAGGCTGGGGTCACTCCCAGAGTTATCAGGGTGTGGGAGGACTTCGTAGTTAACATACTGGGCAGTTTCCACTGTGCTTCTGAGGCTGATAAAGTCTGATCCGTTCCTTTCCTCTCCAAGGTACCTTGTTCTCCTTAGGCCCCTCTTACACCGATAGACTATTTTGTAACTTCCTACCTAACATTCCCCCCTCAGGAGGAGTTACCCATAATGTTATGGGGGATAGAATGGATAAAGGTCTCAATTTCTTCTGGTGGCCCTATGGGCATAGAGCTGCTTATGGGCGTTTTTATCTTGCTATCTTTCCTATGGTGTTTGAGGGTGGCCTTAGAAAATAGCGTCCTGTCTGGTCTAGAGGACTGGTCATCTCTTCTGATGGGATAGGCCGGAAGCTCTGCCTCACAGCCATTTGAAGCTGGGCAAATTGTATCCTGTTTGAAACAAAACGAACAAAAGCATTAAAACCTGATCGAAGGAGAAGCAGTAAGGCTGTTGGAGCTACAGGGCCAACGAGGGACAGTGGCCAGCCTTGTCCAGCCTGGTCCTGGAGCTGTTTGGCCTTACCCAAGAAATGATGAATGTGGTTTTTGTATGTGTCCAGTTGGACTGACCACCCCGTCCTCCAGAGAAAAAGCCCATTTTTGGAGCATGGCACAGACACCCCCTTGGGCAGCAGTTAGCAGTCCAGGGCCGGCCTGTTGGGTTTAGTGACTCCAGGACCGGGCTCTAGGCAGTCTTTAACTGGGAAGAAACTGTATTTTGTTTTTTCCCCAAAGGAGGGGGCCCTGTTTTGGCTCCTTCCTGAAGGCCTTATTTAGGGGCCTTGCTATTTCCTTGTACCTAGGGACCCCTAACCTTTGAGAGAAATGGCGGGGGTGGGGGTGGGCTGTCATAGCATTGAGGATAGGAAGCTGCTCCATGGCCTATACCCTCTCTGGGCCTGGTCTTCTCTCCCCAGTGGGGAGGACAGGATGCCTGGTAGCTACATTCTGCGAAGGAGGTAAGGGTGTTATAATGCACAAGACCAGAGTCCTGGGTGGGGGAAGCAGACTAGTAACTCACCTATACGCTGGATCACTTTTGCACCCCCTCCAAGAGACAGGTCCTTTAAGTCCTCAGGGAGGGCCGTCCAGATTGGTGCAGGCTGACTGTGAAACCCTATGCAGAACGGTCCGTGTTAGCGGTTACTTTGTGCCCTGTTAACCCCCTTAAAGGCAAATGAGAACTGACAGGAGGGGGCTTTAGGCTTAACAACAATCAGGTGGGCATTAAGGCCTGGCCAAGTATGTGTGAAGCCCAGACCTAGGTATCTCTTCACGTGGGGCACTGGAAGAGTCATTACAAGGAAGTGTGAACCTCCTTAGGGAAGGCATGCCCACTGATTCCCGCTATCTGGCTGGGGGGGGGGGGGCTGGCTCAAATAGGAGATCAGTACAGAATAGACAATATCTCTGAAAGGAACTTGACAGTCCTGTCTGCAATGTCACTGACCTCGGGTGCCCCGCCTAGCAATGGTTACTATGGAAATCAGGTGGAGGAAAGGGCTTTCTTAGGCCAACAGGGACTGTGGTTCCGACCTAGGAAGTCCTTCGACCCCAGGCTGTTCCATTTCCAGTGTCCTGGCTTTTGGAAGAGCTGTCAGGGCTGTTGGGAAGCCCTGGCATTCCACATCAGAAGCAGGTGCCATTTGGACGTAGACTGATCTTGCTGGGTCTCCTTGTTCATTGCCTAACGCAGCTGTTGGCCCGCCACCTATCCTGCTGCCTAGCTCGCTCCTCCTGGTCTCTGTTAACAGACCACAGAGGCAGCCCTTAGGATGTCAGCCAAGGGGCTGCTCAGTCCCCCCCCCTAATTTTTTTCTTTTTTCTTTTTTTTAAAGATTTGTTTATTTGCTTGAAAGTCAGAGTTACACAGATTAAGGAGAGGCAGAGAGAGAGAGAGAGAGAGAGAGAGAAAGAGAGAGAGAGGTCTTTCATCTGCTGGTTCACTCCCCAATTGGCCACAATGGCAGGAGCTGAGCCAATCCGAAGCCAGGAGCCAGCATCCTCTTCCGGGTCTCCCACGCGTGTGTAGGGGCCCAAGCACTTGGGCCATCTTCTACTGCTTTCCCAGGCCATAGCAGATAGCTGGATTGGAAGTGGAGCAGCCGGGTCTCGAACCGGCACCCATATGGGATGCCAGCACTTTAGGCCAGGGCATTAACCCGCTGCGCCACAGCGCAGGCCCCAGAATTTTGTTCTTTTTATACACCCTGAGTTACACACACATATATACACACAGATTCACACACATGAAGGAACTTCGAAAAGTTCCTGGAAAAATGGAATTATAAGATAAGTAGGGGATGGATGTTTGACACAGTGATTAAGCCACTACTTGGGACACCTGAATCCTATATTGGAGCTTGAGTTCAAGGCCTAGTTCTGCTCTGATTCCCTCTTCGTGATGTGGGTGATCCCTTGGGACTGCCTGCCGTGCCCATGTGGGAGGTTGGGTGGGGCCCCACAGCCTGGCTGCTGCCAGGCGGCAGGAGCTCCAGGCCCATTTGTCCCCCCCCCCCCCCCCTTCCTGCTGGAAGCCTTGTGCCTTTACAATTGATAAACAGAGAGCGGATAAGCAACTCCTGCATTCCAGATGTGGGCCGGTTGCACAAAGGAGCCCAGGGGACCTACGTGGCCTACGTGACCTATAAGTCGATTGGTCAGGGGTCTTTTGGCACGCTGCCCCTTCTGCCCTATAGAATTGCTGTTACTACCCCAGGTTTTCCCTCCCCCCTTACCCTATAAATCTCTGTCCCTGATTGCTCATAAACGGACACGCGCATCAGGCCTGTCTCTGGTGTTTCTGGTCGAGAGATGTCATCGCTCTTCCAGCCCGACAGCTGAGGGTCCCACACACAGAGACGTCATCCTGATAATTTGCAGCCTGAGAGGCAGTGGGTGATGACCCAGATACTTTGGTCCTTGCCACCCACATGGGAAAACCTGATTGAATTCCAGGCTCCTGGATTTGGCCTGGCGCAGCCCTGGCTGTTGAGGGCACTTTGGGGGTGAACCAGCTGATGGGAGATCTCCATTTCTTTGTCTCTGTCTCTCTGCCTTTCAAATAAAAAAGAGATGAATCATTTTGGTGCAAAATTCTTGAAATCCATGTATGGGTTTATCATAATACACACTTTCCATAAATATTCTGAAGACAGATATCTATCAATCATCTATGTATTGATCATCTATTCTATCTGTCTAATCATCTGATCTATGTATCTATCTTACCTAGGTATGTATGTCTTTGTCTAATCATCTGATTTATGTATCTGTCTTGTCATCTAGGATATATGTACTTAACTATCTCTATCGTCTCTATCTTTATCTCTATTCCTCGAAGTCCCCCATCTACCCACTGCAAGCCAGAGACCCAGCAGGTCTGAGTCTTCCACCTGAGACCCAGAGAAAGAGACGAGGTGAGAGTTCCAGCTCAAGCAGCACGGTGAAAACACAAGGGCCAGTTCCTCCCTCCTCGGCTTCTGCTCCAATCGGGTCCTCAGCGCGTTGGGAGGTGCCCACCTGCCCTGGGGAGGGCCGCTTGTGTTAATGTCAATCCACTGAGTCAAGTGCAGAGCTCTGGAGAAACCTCCTTTCCTTCTTTCGGGCACACCCAGAAGTGTTTACTCTGGGATTACATAGCCCAGTGAAACTGACACATGAAGTCACCACAGCTGCTGTGAACATCTGCGTGCAGGCTTTTGTGGGACACAGGGCTTTGGTGAGATGTTGATCTTTTTCAGGTCTGGAGCCTGGTACAGCAGATCAAGCCGCTGCTTGTGATGCCAGCATCCCGTATCAGAGGGCCAGTTCAAGTCCCAGCTGCTCCACGTGCCATCCAGCTTCCGCTGGTGTGCCTGGGAAGGCAGCAGAGGATGGCCCAAGTACTTGGGTCACTACTAGCCATGTGGGAAACTGGGATGGAGTTTCTGGCCCTTGGCTTCACCCTGGTTCAGCCCTGGCTGTGGGATCATTTGGGTAGTAAACCAGTAGATGGAAGATTTTTCTGTCTCTGTTCGACTTTTCAAGTAAATATATAAATAAATTTTAAAGAAGATAAGAGTCTCTCTCTCTTTTTTTTTTTTTGACAGGCAGAGTGGACAGTGAGAGAGAGAGACAGAGAGAAAGGTCTTCCTTTTTCCGTAGGTTCACCCTCCAATGGCCGCTGCGGCTGGCGCACCGCTCTGATCCGAAGCCAGGAGCCAGGTGCTTCTCCTGGTCTCCCATGCAGGTGCAGGGCCCAAGCACTTGGGCCATCCTCCACTGCCTTCCCGGACTGGAAGAGGAGCAACCAGGACAGAATCCAGCGCCCCGACCGGGACTAGAACCCGGGGTGCCGGCGCCGCAGGCAGAGGATTAGCCTATTGAGCCGCGGCGCCGGCCAAGAGTCCCTTCTATTTCATCAGCCAGGTGGTTTGTACATACATGTTCTATTATACGTATGTTACAAATATTCTTCCACTGAAGGTTTAATAAAACTCATTAAAGAGGATATGAAGGTACTCTAAAAAGTTCTTGGAACAATTGCACTAAAAGAGAGCGGGCATTTTCCATGAATACCGGGAAGACTCCTTGTGTGTGGTCCGAGGAGTTCCTTGGGATACCAAGGCACTGACTACATTGCCTTTAGGGAAGGGATTGGATGCTTGGGGCCAGCGGAGGGGAACATGGAATCCCCGTCTTCCTTTTATAGTCTTGTCTTCAATTAAAAACAATACATGAGCTGGTGCCGCGGCTCACTAGGCTAATCCTCCACCTGCAGCGCCGGCACACCGGGTTCTAGTCCCGGTCGGGGCGCCGGATTCTGTCCCGGTTGCCCCTCTTCCAGGCCAGCTCTCTGCTGTGGCCCGGGAGTGCAGTGGAGGATGGCCCAAGTGCTTGGGCCCTGCACCCACATGGGAGACCAGGAGAAGCACCTGGCTCCTGGCTTTGGATCAGTGCAGTGCGCCGGCCGCGGCAGCCATTGGAGGGTGAACCAATGGCAAAGGAAGACCTTTCTCCCTATCTCTCTCTCTCACTGTCCACTCTGCCTGTCAAAACAAACAAACAAACAAAACCAAAACAAATACATGACCAAAATACATGCATTCCAGACTATGGTCCTAGGGTTCACCTCCAGTCTGGGTGTGTGGCTGCCCTGGGCGCATTCTCCACCCAGGCGGGCTGCATGGACAGGAGGGGGACAAGCAGGAGTCCCTGCCCTTGACCTGCAGACCCCTCTCTGCAAGGCTCCTGGGCTTCGTTTCCTGCCACTCTGAATACACTGGATTGGGTGGGTGGGGTCCCAGCACCAGGACCACCACGCTTCTTCCTGTTTCTGCCTTGCACAATTGGGTTAGTCCCTGCACCGGTCCCACCTGACATCCCTGCAGGGGACAGCGCCCGGCTGAGTCCCCCTGCTCAGGGAGATAGGGCTGTGACGCCGTGGCGAGGGGATGACATGGACAAACTGAGATCGCCTGGCTGGAGGTGGCCATCACCAAGTGGCAGGGGGCTGTGGCCCCTGGGGACAGAGGGAGGCAGGTGGGCCAAGCCCACTCCCTGCCTCCAGAAAGAAGGCGAGCACTGCGTTTGGGTGTGTCCCTCTGGGGCCCCCAGGAGGATGGAGTGGAGGAGGGGGAGCAGTGTGGTTGTGAGGGCAGCTGGCCAGCAGGGATGCTGTAGGTCCTGGGTGGTTTCAGTTTCAGTTCCAGCCGGTCTGCCCCTCACATGAAAGCTCTGTTTTTTCCCAAGAGCCTGAAGAAGGTAGGTTGCGGGGTCCTGGCTTCCCCACCCATGCACCTCATCTCCGGGCTCACCCACCACCCTGTCCTGTCCAGTTTGC
The DNA here is from genome assembly GCF_033115175.1 of Lepus europaeus. Classification (NCBI taxonomy): domain Eukaryota; kingdom Metazoa; phylum Chordata; class Mammalia; order Lagomorpha; family Leporidae; genus Lepus; species Lepus europaeus. The sequence goes on from NC_084833.1 coordinate 7,617,630, forward strand.
CCTGGGAGTGTTAGCTGTGAGTGGCCATCAGGAGAGGGAGCTTTTTGGGGGTTTGGCCGGGGAGCCGTGTTTCGGTGGCTGGTCCAAAGGCAGCCTCGGCACAGCTAGGCACTCGTAGCTTTGGGCTCTGATGGGCCTAGAACGAGTGCTTCTGGGCCCCAGGGTGGGGGAGGCGGGGGCCAGGCTGGCTCTGTTTGTCATGGGGCTGGGATTGTGCCTGGGTGGAATGTCTCCTCTTTCCCCATCAGCTGTGGAGTTGACGGAAGCGAGGAGGCAGGAGGTGGCAAAGGGTTAACCGGGGCAGGTGGGGAAAGCAAGTTCCAGCTGTCTCTGTTCCTTGTTTCTCCATCTCTGCCTCTCTCACCCTCCTCTGCCTTGGGACAGGAGACAGAGACCGGCTGGTGTCAGCTTAACCCGCTACGCCCTTTTGCCAGCCCCAACTTGGTGATTTTTGACCGTGCGCCCGATCATGTTGGCACCGATTCCTCCGAATCGCCCTCTTGAATTCCAGTTTCTCTCTTTCCCGCTTGTTTCCATGCCCACGCCTTGCGTTGTTTGATGATCAAATGATTTTTATGTGAACCTTGACCTTGGTTTTGAAGCATTTACATCTTGGCAGGTTGAGAGGGGAAAGTGAAACTTTACCGCCAATAAAAGGCTGGGACTCCGGGCGGCCACACACAGAGCACCTTGAGGAAGGATGGCTTCGGTAAGTCCCCAGACAGCCCCAGCCCTGGTAGGGGCCACTCTGTGTGTTTTCTGGTCGGTTGACAGCTCTGGCACAGAGGTGGCAAGGAGACAGCTGAGGCCTCTGGGTCCGGCAGCCTCAGACCAGCGGGCATGGAACCCCGGCCCTGGGACGTGAGTCCTGAGGCGTCTCTGTCGCAGCTGCTGTGTGGGCTTTGGGTCCCCGAAGGCCAAGGAACTACCTGCCTGGGTCTGGGTTTGTACTTGTACAAGTGCTCCTCTGGCCACACTCCCTGTGGCTCCCAGGGCCTCCTGTGGGGTGGGGGTCGGGGTGGGGGTGGGGGTGAGGGTGGAGGGCCGAGTAGGGTGGGCTCAGCGGCCCCACTGTGCTCTGAGCTCCGGGCTGGCATGAGCTGGTGGCCTGGCTCAGCCAGGTCAGAGGGAGGAATGGTTTTTGTTGGCCTCAGGGTGGTCCAGAAATAGAACCCCATGTGGAAAGCGCAGCGTGCCTCCTGCTTAAGCAAACTCCAGAAGGACACTGCCCCACCAGCAACTGCAGATGCACCTGCCATCCCTCGGCCTGATTCTGGCCTGGAGCCCAGACTTCAGCAGCACCAGACTTGCCTGGGATGGTGTGAAATCGCTGAGGGCACAAACATAGAAAGTACCTCTTCTTTGTTTTTAAAGCTTTACTTATTTTTACTTGGAAGGCAGGGAGAGAGAGAGAGAGAGAGAGAGAGAGAGAGAGAGAGAACGAGAGCTCTTTTATCTGTTGGTTTATTTTCTAGATGCTAACAGCCAGGGCTGGGTCAGGCTGAAGCCAGGAGTCAGGAACTCCATCCAGGTCTCCCGCATGGGTGGTGGGAACCCAAGCACTTGGGCCATCAACCGCTGCCTTCCCAAGCACAGTAGGAGGAAGCTGAATTGGAAGCAGGGAGCTGGGACTTGAACCGGACACTCTGATATGGGATGTGGGCATCCTAAGAGATGGCTTAAGCCGCTGCACCACCATGCTCACCCCGTCAACAATCATTTAGACTTAAGTTTTAACGGTGCTTGTACCCTCCTGAGACTCGGTCTTCTCGTCGGGTAAGTGGGTAAGGATATCCTTGCCCAGGAGAATGACGGCTGTGTGGATCCAGCGTTCCACTCCATGTTTGGTGCAGTGGACTTTGCAAACTGGGACTCTAACTCACAGGGCTTACGCAGGCCGACGCATGTGACAAGCGGTCGTTACTGAGGCATTTCGGGCGTCGCGGGCTGATACAAACATGTTGGGTACCTCAGGTGCCTTCACACCCAGTTCGTACGTGCACCTGCTAATGTGATCGCTCACACACACCATCCTTTTCATCTCCTCGTCCCTGGAGCGCGCCTTGCTAGCCCAGCAGCCCTGGCGAGTGCTGGGGTCTCCCTAGTTTCCTGCAGGCAATGAACACACGGAGGCTGCAATCCGGGCCAGGATTCCTTGCAGGTCAGATTCTAGAATGTTCTCTTCAAAAGTTCACCCTTACCCATCTCTGCTTTTTCTATTGTAGGCCTCACCGAGACCAAAGATTGGAGATCTGATTGAGATTTTTCGCTTCGGCTACTCGCATTGGGCCATCTACGTGGGAAATGGCTATGTGGTCCATTTGGCTCCCCCAAGTAAGGAGGGGTTCCGTTTCTAAGCACACGGGTGGAGACCACGAGTCTGAACAGAGGCCCGGCTGTGTGCTTGTCCTCTTTGCCTGGCAGAGCAGGCACTCGATAATTTGCTGAATGAATCATACTCTTCCCTGCGAGGTGATTCAACGGCCGCCGTTCTTATCAGAAAGTGGGTGGAGAGATGGCTGTTGACCTTTATTCCATTGTTGGGGGGAGGGGATCAGCCCCAAGCATCCCTCTCTCCCTAGTGAGCATCCCGCTGTGTGCCCATATCCCATAAACTGGTTCCTCTGGAGGTGCAAGCCAGAGCCAGTAACAGTCCTTCCCTCCAAATAGTTTACTCCTGGCTGGCTATGGAGTGTGATGGGAGGAGTGTGGGACTCCCAGCTCCCCAGAACACTTGGGCATCCTGGCTCCTGTGCGCACTGTGTGACCCGAGCGTGCGGCTTCACCTCGCTGCGGTCAGCTGCACTCTCTGCAGGGCAGGGGTGCGAATCCCTTCCTCCCAGGCACAGGTCAGGGCTGGCCTCTCTTGTTGAAGCATCATGGCTTTGAGGAGCATCGGTGATGAACCAGATACACCTGCTACCGTGGACTGCTGCACGGCCAGTGTAGACACACACATACAGGTGTGAAAGAGATGAAGTCATTTCACAGTAGAGAAGTTTAAGAGGTTTACTGCACATGGGAAAGAACGGTTCAGGAACGAGGGGACTGCAAACTGAAAATGGTGAGAAGCCTGGCTTTGGAGCAGGCGTGGCTCAGCTGATAAAGCACGAAGGAGAAAGTATAAGGGGTCTTCAAAAGGTTAAGGGCAAATAGGATGAAACAGATTTGAATCCTTGCGTAGTTTGTTCATAATTTGTGCTTTGCACGAACCTGTTGAGGACTCCCCGTCCATTGTTGCCTGGTTTGTTTGGGTACTGGAGACTTACACTCCCCTAAGGAAGTGCCCGCCGCCCGGAGCTTGCTTGCAGCTGATTGGCTGCAAGCTGCGGAAGTTCACAGTCACGTGAGGGGAGCTTCGGTTTTGTGTATGGACAGAGCCAGCGTTTTGGGAGAAATCAGGCTAAAGAGTTAGGTTATGTGGCTGTGGATGTTTGGTTTATAGCCACACTGTAGCCTCCGTTTTGGTTGACTGAAATACAGATACTCAAATTTATTTTTCTTCAAGTTAAACCTATTGAGGGATAATTTACCAATAGTAAGTCAACTTTTTTAGTGCACAATTCTTTAAATTTTTTTTTAAAAAAAGATTTATTTGTTTATTTGAAAGGCAGAGTTACAGAGAGGCATAAGTAGAGAGAGAGAGATTGTCCATCCACTGGTTCACTCCTCAAATGCCCGGAGCTGGGCCTATGTGAAGCCAGGAGTCAGGAGCTTCTTCCGGGTCTCCCACAGGAGTGCAGTGGTCCAAGGACTTGGGCCATCTTCTACTGCTTTCCCAGGCCATAGCAGAGAGCTGGATTGGAAGTAGAGCAGCTGGGTCTCGAACCGATGATGCCCATGTTGGGTGCCGGACAACAGGCAATGGCTTTACCCGCTTTGCCACAGCACCGGCCCCAGGTCTCTGAGTTTTGACAAATGCGTATAACCACATACCCATCACCACAAGACAAGTGGTGGCGCGTTGCTGCGTGGGACTGCCCCAGATCCTCGCCAGATGGGGTCAGCTGGGTTCCAAATCGATGCGATCCATAAACAGGGGCTGATGAATTTAAAACATTTATTAGGGAAACTTATCCAGGTGTGGGGGGAGCTGGAGCATCCTGGGCTGGACTACAAGAGAGAAGATATTCTACTCAGGATGTCTGTAACCAGGGGTTAGATTACGGAATTCAGTAGAAGTCATTCATTTAGGAGCAGACACACACACACACACACACACCATCTCGGCTACCAGTTCACTCCCCAGATACCCACAACAACGATGAAGCCATCAATCATCTGGGAGGGCAGATGGACCCAGCATGTATGAGGGACACAGCTCTCAGGAGGCCCACTCGATCTGTGGCCCAGGGTCTTCATTGGGATCTTGGTTCTGCTTCCCAGGTAGTCTGGGTGAGGCTGAGGAGGCAGGCATCCCCAGGAAAGACAAACCAGAGAGCTTAGAGCTGGGGGTCATGGCCCTCACCTGGCTCGGTTCCTTTGATCTGTTAGTGATAGAGCCAGCGGGGCCCCATGGGAGAAGAGGCTTGCTCGCAGATACCGAGTGACTGAGCCGGGATTCCCAGGTCACACCTCTGTCTGGCTCAGTACTTGCCTGTACTATTTCCAAACGCCCCCTGCCCTGCAGGTGCTCCCACGGTGCTGGCTCGGGTGCCAAGTGCCTTTTTCTAGGCCAGTGATGGGGGGCCTGGTTGTCGTCTGTCTCTATGTCTGCCTCCTACAGGGACAATGTGGACTCACCTGGTCCTTTAAAACCCAAGACCTTGGCCTTGGATGTGAAGAAACCAGAGATCGGGGACCCCTGGTGACTTCCCAGAAGGCTTGGGTGTGACCTGTTCTTGAGTTTGAGGCCAGGCAGGACGGACAGGTCCTGTGGGTGGGGCCGAGGGCAGTGAGGCTGCCTGCTGGAAGCCGCGGTGGGTCCTGGTGACCCTGCTCTGATAGAACTGCTGTTTTCCGCAGGTGAAATCGCGGGAGCCGGGGCATCCAGTGTCCTGTCTGCTGTGGCTAACAGAGCCATAGTGAAGAAGGAACTGCTGTCCAAGGTGGCCGGGGGAGACAGGTACCGGGTCAATAACAAACATGATGACAAGTACCCGCCGCTGCCTGCCAACAAGATCGTGAAGCAGGCAGAGGAGTGGGTGGGGCGCAAGGTGCAGTACTCACTGACCAGCAGCAACTGTGAGCACTTTGTGAACCAGCTGCGCTACGGGGTCTCCCGCAGTGACCAGGTGGGTCCTCATCCGGGGTCCCCTTCCCCAGGAGCCAGAGGGCTCCCTTAGTGACAGCGGCTGGCCACCTGCTGTGGCTGGTCTGGGATGACAATAGGGCATGTGGAGGAAATAGCTGGGATGGAATTCTCGCTCTTGGGAATGTCACATTCGGGTGGGGAGGATGACACAGACAGGTGCAGCTGGAGGCGATGGCCAAGGAAGGGGTTGGCAGACGTAGCAAGGCCGTGTCCCAGTAGTGGTCTGTTTCTAGGTATTTATTTCACAGATGGGCGCAGGCTGGATCCCACCCCCCGGGCCAAAGTTTACCAACTCCTGCTCTAAAGTCACTTGACTTTAGACTCCTCATCTGTTTTTAGTTGGCATCAGCTGCTTAAAAAAAATCTGAGAAATTTGCAAAAGATGGGATTTTTGGCAGATTACACCCGGCATGCACACTTCATGAACGAGCTCTCTTTACACCTGGGGTTGCCCATTCAGCTCGCTCAACCAGTGAAAAATGGCTCCTGCCTGTTTTACATAGGACTCGTCTCCTAGTTATTAAGGAGCAGGAGAGGTGGTGGAAAGGAGAGCCCCAGGATGGAGCAGGATGGAGCTACCGAGAGGCTGCCAGGCTGTTCTGGGCCCTGGAGCGGGAACTACTCCGGTGCCTGGCGGTGGCCCTGCTGATGGGGCCTCTCCCCCTGGGAGCTGAGCAGGCTGGACCTGTTTCTGGACCGAGGGGTGGTGCGCTTGGTGGGGGGTGGGGCAGGGGCTGTGGTGGGCTTGTGTTAAAGCCAACTCCTGAGGTTGTGCCTTTCCCCGAGGACTGGCCTGGGAGCCCCTGGTTTTTGGGGATGGTTGACCCTCCACTGTCCTTCCAAGGGTTGGAGCTCAAGTGGGTATGGCACCCCGGGGAGCAGGTGTCACCTGTCTATTTATTGCTTCCAGCGGCTGAGGCTGTGTCCTTCAGCCGACCCCAGCCCCAACCACTGTCTCCCACAGTGCAAGTGTCTTTCCCAGGACCTGTGCAGGGTCATCCTCACAAGGCTGCCGCTGGCGTGGCTGTGCTGGCTCAGACCACGGCGTTGAGTTTTCTCGCATCCCTGCTTCTGCTGAACCCAGGCTCCTCCCCTTCTTCCGCTTCTGCCCCTGTCAGAGCGCAGCTCAGCCCTTTGTCCTCCTGTCCATAGTGTGACCCACGTGTTCTTACAGGGCCAGGGCCAGGGCCAGGGCCAGGCAGGTCTTTGCTGAGCTGCAGGCTGTGGGTGTGAGTGTTCCTGGTCAACACCCTGGCACTGAGCGTGAACCCCTCTCTCTTCCACAACAGGTCAGGGACACGGTCACAGCAGTGACTGTGGCATCGAGTGTCTTGGCAGCTCTGGGCGCCCTCGGGCTAGCACTTGCCAGAAGCAGGCGGGAAAGGCAGTGACTCCGAGGCATTGCCCTGAGATGCGTCCCCTGGGAGGGGATCGCGATTAGCCGACGGGAGTGGGGCTTGCTTTGATTTCTCTCCGTTTTGTGATCCTGACTGCTTATTGAGGAGGAATGCAGCTCCACGCGGATTCTGCTAGACACCGTTGCACCACGTCATGGACTCCATCGCTTGTTCCTAGCCCCCCCCCCCCCCCCCCTTATATTTTGAAGCCCTGCCTCCTGCATGGTCCACTGAAGGAGTGACTTTTGGATCAACCAGATCTGGAGGGAAACCAGCTCCTCTGGTTGGAGCTGTGTGACTGACTTTCCCGGCCTGGAGCTGTGACGACCGTGCACCCTGAGGATGTGGCTGGCGGTCCTGTGTCCTCCGAGCGCCGGAACCGAGCGGTCGTTCCCCTCAGGTGGGGTGGTCTTGGCCTGAACAGAGGCAGCAGGAGAAGCTGTGTGCAGGGAGCTTTTGATAAGCCGGGCCCAGAGCCCAGGCCCCAGTCCTGGGGCTTGTCCCGCTACGTTGCCCGGTCTTGACTGCCTCCTGCTTCTTCCATGTCCTTGGGCTCAAGGGCCAGGCCCAATCAATGCTTCGTTTAGATCTTGGCAGGAACTAAGACCACCTTGCTGGCGCTCAGAAAAGGAAATCCTCAAGAATGGAACGTTGCTGTGCTGATTACTTCAAACCAAAGGCATCTGGGAACTTCCTTGTCTGCCTAGAGACTGGTTCCTCCCTTCGTCAACCACGGGGAATTGGCTCGGAGGACTGGAAAGAGACAGAAGCGCAACAGCTCATCCAGGGAGACTTTGGTGTGTCCAGGCACCTGCTCTTGTTTTATCTGCACGTAACTCCTTCTCACATCCCACGCTCTGCCACCACCTCTTCTACCCCAAGAAGTCCCAAGCTCCTATTTCTTTCTTTTTTTTAGATAAATCTTTTAAATTCCTGTTAAAAATTATACATATTTATGGCACACCCTGTGATGTTTTGCTATGTGTCTATTTATGTAATGTTCCAATCAGGGTATGCATGTCTGCCTCCTCAAACATCTGTCCTTTCTTTCTGGTGACATATACGGCACACACCTGTCATCCACACCCATCCCACCGGCCATGGGACGCCAGGACTCACTTCTACTTAGACCTGTTGATCAGCTTTTCCACACCTTCCATCCCCTACTCCTCCCAGCCTTGGCAACCCCCATTCTACCCTCAGCTTCTACGAGATCCACTTCTAAAGACTGCACAGCCGGTGCCGCAGCTCACTAGACTAATCCTCCACCTTGCGGCGCCGGCACACCGGGTTCTAGTCCCGGTCAGGGTGCCAGATTCTGTCCCGGTTGCTCCTCTTCCAGGCCAGCTTTCTGCTATGGCCCGGGAGTGCAGTGGAGGATGGCCCAAGTCCTTGGGCCCTGCACCCCATGGGAGACCAGGATAAGCACCTGGCTCCTGCCATCGGATCAGCGCGGTGCGCCGGCCGCAGCGCGCCTACTGCGGCGGCCATTGGAGGGTGAACCAACGGCAAAAGGAAGACCTTTCTCTCTGTCTCTCTCTCTCACTGTCCACTCTGCCTGTCCAAAAAAAAAAGACTGCACAGAGAAGGGAGATCTCGCAGCTTTTGTCTTTATGCCTGGCTCATTTCACGTAACCTAATCAACTGCCGTTGCATCTATGTGGTCACAAATGCCAAGATTTTACTCTTTCTTATGGCTGACTAGTATTCCCTTGTGTACATAGGAGAGGTTTCAGGAAGTTCATGGAATCATGGAATGAAGAAATCATGTGGAGGGCTGGGGGAAGCCGGGTTACAGGATGCTGAGGTTGGTATTAGGAGATCCGCACATCCCACGCCCGGGAGACAGTTTGCCAGCTAAATTAAAAAACAAAGCAATAAACTCTGGGTACCAGGAAAAGAGTCACCGTATTCTCTGGACTGCACATTTTTGCACCAAAGAAAGTGCTGCCTCTGCAGACTCTGGCTGGTGCTGTTCACATCGCGAGAGGAGACGTCGATGAGAATCTGAATGATACGGAACCGGAAGATGTGTCTGTTCGACGGTGCGAAATCGGCTTGATCTGTGGACTTGGAGTCGTTCCGTGGGGTGGTCCTGCCAGCTTCGCCCAGCTGCAGAGCCTGTTTGATGTGGACATTCTTATCATTCAACGTGCACACAAATTTGAAGCATTTGAGCATGAAAACAAATTCTAGATTAGCCCGGGCTCTGCCACCGGGGCGTGTAGCATCTTGGGAAGAAACATTGTTCTGTCATTCGTGTTGATGGGTAGCCAGGCTTACGCAGTGGTCACTGAATGAGTCTCAGCTAACTGGAGATGATGATAGAACACAAAAATCCAGGCCTGTCTGGACGACTTTTCTGTGTGTGTTTTTTTTTTTTTTCCCGTTGTCCTGCTCAAATCAAATTAAATACTCAAAAGCCACACAATTGTGTCATTTTATAATATTTTGTAGTCAAATATAACGTTGTCATCTTTGTTAATATGTAGTTACTTTCATTTTCTTGCAAATTATGAGAACAAATTTACAGAAAATGGTTTCTTTGAATACAAGGTCCACCACACAATGAATGAGCCCATGTTAGGACGAGTTTTCCCTCGTAAAATCGTTAAAGTTGATTCTGCGACATTATTACAAAAGTAGTGCTTGAAGAGAAAGAATCTAGATGTTTCTCTTCTCCAGTAATAATGTTCGCCTTTCATGAAAAAGCAAACCCAGTGTGACGGGTGGGTGTTTAGCAGAGTGGTGGAGAAGTCATTCGGGACGCCCACATCCCATATGAAGGGGCCTGGGTTTGAATCCCAGCTTTGTATCCTGCTACGGTGCTCCCTGGGAGGCAGCAGGTGACGGCTCAAGTACGTGGGTCCCTGACATCCACACAGGGGACCTTGGTAGAGTTCTGGGCTCCTGGCTGTGGCCTAGCCAAGTCTTGGCCATTGCAGCCATTTGAGGAGTGAACCAGTGGATCAGAGCTCTTTTTTGGTCTGTGTCTCTGTTTTCTTTAGTCTTTCAAACAAATTGAAAAGCAATTAAAATGAAACAAACATACAGCTGGCAGGCTTGAGAGCTGCCCTGCTCCTCCTGTGCCCTGGCTGTCCCAGACCCTAGTCCCCTTGAGGACATGCTCAAGCCCCGCCCTGGTCCTGGGCGCCTCGCCTTCCCCAGTCTCCCCCTGGCTGTCCTCGGGGACACCGCAAGCATCACATTGCCGTGCCGACTTCTCGGTTTTCCCATTCCAAACCGGCTCCTCCCCCATCATCCCGAGGGGTCTTCATCCGTCCAATCACTGAGCCCAGGAGCCCCGAGGCTCTGTCACGTGGCAGTACTAGTTAGACTACAGAAAGGGACACCTGAGCTTTGAACCTTGCTTCTGCTTCTTGGAAGCTGTGTTTTGGTTGGGGGTCGGGGGACTGGCATTGCAGTAACAGGTAAACTGCTACCTGTGCTGCTGCCATCCCACATAGAGGCCGGTATATGTCCCGGCTGCTCCACGGCCAATCCAGCTCCCTGTTAACGGCCTGGGAAAAGCAGTGGAAGATGGTCCAAGTGCTTGGGTCCTTGTACCCACATGGGGCCTTCAGAGAACTGTCCAGGTCCTTGCTCCACCCCCAGACTGTGCCCCTGACCCACAGGGCTTCAGGAGCTGTTTTTCAGGGTGGGTCAGAGGTGGGTCCTGGGGTGGGCATTGGGCCCAGCAGTTGAGATGCCCACGTCCCATATCAGAGTGCCTGGGTCAAGTCCGAGCTCTGCTCCCAATTTCAGCTCCCAGCTAATGTGCACTCCTTGTGGGTGGACAGGAGGAGGCTGGTCTGGGAGAGCGTGAGTGTTGTGTGCACACGTGGAGGATGCAGGTGTACACGTGTTCCTGAGGGCGGGGACACCAAGGCTGTGTGCATAAGCAGCTTGGTTCAGTTGGGAGCTACACCAGATGGGGGAGGGGGAGTCTTGACCCCTCTGCCCTTCCCAAACCCCTCAGCTCCTCATCGCCCTCCTGCCCCGTGCCTGTCCATGGCCTCACCGGGCACCTCCTCCTCGACCCTGTGTCCACCCGGTCTCTGGACAGCCATCCCTCGGAGAGGACGGGCTGGGAGACAGGAGCTGGCAGCATCCTGCTGGGACCCGACCTTGCAGTGGATCTTGAGGGGCCAGCTGGCCCCCAGCACGGAGCGGGGCTGCTCCATCACAGAGCAAGGCTCTGCTGGGCACTTGTCCCAGGATAACCACAACCCTCCCAAAAGCCCAGAGAAGGTGCTATGGTCCCATTGCACAGGTGGGGAAATGGAGGATCCGAGAGGCAGAGGGACCGGCCCAGCATCACTCAGCTGGGAAGACGCAGCGGGGCTCTGCCTGCCCCCGCCCAGGCCCCCCTCACTCCTCCTTCCTCTTCTGCCTCTGTCCCTCCCAGGGCTCTGCAGCTTCTGCTTTGAGAGTTTTTCTGGCGTTCTCCGTCTTTGTGCCTGTGCTCCGTGGACAGCACCCTCCTCCGGCCCTCATCCCGGCCTGTCCAGCCAGAGACAAGCTCCGTGCAATGGGCCTCTCCCTCGTGCCAATATCCAGCACAAAACCCAGTCCCTGTGGGTCAGAAGCGGCTCCAGGGGGCCAGCGCTGTGGTGTAGCAGGAAAGCGGCCACCTGCCGTGCCTGCACCCATCGGGCTTTATTAGGGGACCAGGAGGGAATTCTGAAGCAGGGTCAGGACACTGTCACCGCAGCCAGTGCCCACCTGGGGAAGGAACGGCTCTGGTTAGCAGAGCCCTGGTTTGCTTGGGCAGCAATACATCTCCTCCCAGCGCCAGGTGACGGACGCCCACGGGGCCGCTCCCCAGGAACCTGCGGCTGCCCTGCCAGGATCAGCTCTTTCCCAGGCCACGCCTGGGCCCAGCTGTTCCCTCTCAGCTGCTGCACTGCCCGGAGCTTCTAAACGCTGAGATGACACGCCATTTTTCTAAAGATTTTACTTGTAAGGCAGAGAGAGAGAGAGAGAGAGAGAGAGAGAGAGAGATCTTCTGTCTCTTGGTTCATTCCCCAGATGACCGCCAGGGCTGAACTAAGATGGAGCCAGGAGTTTCGTCCTTGTCTCCCACGTGGGTGCAGGGGCCTAAGCACTTGGGCCAAATTCACTGCCGTTCCCAGGTCGTTATCAAGGAGCTGGATGGGAAGTGGAGCAGCCGGGAGGGACCTGAACCAGCACCCATATGGGATGCTGGCCTCCCAGGCGGCAGCCCCACCCTCCATGCCCTGACCCTGGCCCCCATGGCATTTCTTAAGTTAGGACGAATGTCATGGGGGAGGGAGGAGAGAGTATGGCCTCTTTGGGGTTGAGAAGGGATGGAACCCCAGTCAGCAGCAGATACAGACAATGCGGGGGACCCCTCAGTTTCCAGAGACCCAGGGCTGCTTCCCCAGCTGTGCCTGAAGAGCAGGTGCAGCTCCTGGAGACCCCTCCCCAAACCTCTCCCACATGCAGGGCTGTGGATCCCCGCTGTGCCACCCTCAGGGAGGAGGCCCGTGCTGCCCTGCAGACCTCAGAGTCCAACAAGATAAAAAACCAACCAGGCTTTTAAATGGCACCGTTGGCCATAGCAGCAGTGGGAGACTCCCGGGCACCTCCCGGGCCAAGGCGGCGGCTGGGGCCCTGTGGCTTCCAGGGCAGCTTCTATTTCAGGGTCAGGAATTTCACTTTCGGTTTCCTTTCAATCCTATTTATAGAACCTTAAATGGGAATCATTTTAAAGGGAAGCCAGCCCTTATCATCTGGGTGTTTCCTGGAAATGGGAAGATGGCCGCCTACCTGCACCACTGCACTCACTGGTGGTTGAAGCCACCGGAGGAGCAGCCGGAGGAGCCCTGCCTTCTCGTCCCTGCTTGCGAAGCTGAATGTCTCTCCTAACCGGCCCCCTGGGCAGCTGTTCCCACCCTGGGAAGGGCAGGACTCAGAGTGGGGAGAGGCCAGTGCCCCCAGGACGTTCCCCTGTAACCATCCTCAGCAAGCAATGACAAGAAGCCAGGGACAAGGCTAGGGGCTGCTTCAGCCATGGACACGCCCTGGAGATGAAGGGTTCCTTAGACCACCTGGGGCGCAGGGCTCGTGGCCCCATCAGGGTGCATTTGGCTGTAAGAAGCTGTACTAAACCGAAGGGGCTTTAGCAGTCTGAGGTGTTGGAAGACAAGGAGGAGTTTGGTTCAGCAGCTTGCCAAGGCCACCAAGGACCCAGGCTCCTTGTGTCATGTGGCTCCTGTGAACAGCGTGGCCCCGCACCACCCACTGTGGCCACATCAGCCTCAAGTGGCTCATTTCACCGACCAAAGGCCGGTGATCGTTGCTTTTTTCAGGGAGTAGAATTTTTCCCATAATCCCCTGGCTGGTGGACTCCCACCCTTCATTGGCCAGAATCAGTGACATTTCTACCCCAAGCCAATCATGGGAAAGATGAAAGGGCTACCTTGAGAGGCTGGGACCTCCCCCAGGGCATCTGTGGGAGGGGCTTCTGCTGTTCATGGACCCTAGGGCTCTGTAACACTGGGAGGAGGTGACGGTGGGGTGTGTGTGTGGGTGTGTGTGTGTGCACATGTGTGTTCATGCATGTATGTACTTGTGAGTGTGTGGAGAGGGCCATTAGCAGGACGACCTACACATAAGACACACACACTTCTTTTTTTTTTTTGACAGGCAGAGTGGACAGTGAGAGAGAGAGAGACAGAGAGAAAGGTCTTCCTTTTTCCGTTGGTACATCCCCTAGTGGCCGCTGCGGCCAGCACGCTGTGCCGATCTGAAGCCAGGAGCCAGGTGCTTCTCCTGGTCTCCCCTGCAGGTGCAGGGCCCAAAAACTCGGGCCATCCTCCACTGCACCCCTGGGCCACATCAGAGAGCTGGACAGGAAGAGGAGCAACTGGGACAGAAACCGGCGACCCGATCGAGAATAGAACCCGGTGTACTGGCGCCGCAGGTGGAGGATTAGCCTATGGAGCTGCGGCCCCACCCCACACAAGTCTCATTCACCACACAGACAGGTTCTTGCTAGGGCTACAAGGGAATGAGTCCAGTTCTCACACAATCAGACTGCTTCCTGTAGGATTTGGCAGGAAAAACGGGGCCAATGGACTCACTAGAAGAGAAAACCTCGGGCCTGCCTAGGTGGCCACGGCCCCCATCAGAGACAATTTCTGCCTGTGGGCCCTGGAAAGGCATCGCCCCTCCTAACAGTCCCCCTGGGCCCCAGGTCCCCTCAACAAGCCCTGGCCCAGACACACAGGTCCAAAGCCCCTTAATCCTCAGGCCTTGCCCAGCCCATTCTGTTTCCAGGTGGGCCCTATTTATTTAGTATTTTTAAAGATTTTATTTATTTATTTGAGAGGTAGAGTTACAGAGAGAGGGAGAGACAGAGAGAAAGGTCTTCCCTCCACTGGTTCACTCCCCAAATGGCCACAATGGTCAGAGCTGGGCTGATCCAAAGCCAGGAGCCAGTAGCTTCTTCCGGGTCTCCCACGTGGGTGCAGGAGCCCAAGCATCTAGCCCGTCTTCTACTGCTTTCCTAGGCCATTAGCTGGGAGCTGGGTCAGAACAGGAGCAGCGGGGACTTGAACTGGCGCCCATATGGGATGCTGGCACCACAGGTGAAAGCTTAGCTTACTACGCCACAGCACTGGCCCCTGGTGGGCTTCATTTTTTTTTTGAAATTTATTTATTTATTCATTTGAAAGTCAGAGTTACACAGAGCAAGGAGAGGCAGAGAGAGAGAGAGAGAAAGAGAGAGTGAGAGACGTCTTCCATCCGCTGGTTCACTCCCCAACTGGCTGCACTGGCTGGAGCTATGCAGATCCAAAACCAGGAGCCAGGAGCTTCTTCCGGGTCTCCCACGTGAGTGCGGGGTCCCAAGGACTTGGGCCATCTTCTACTGCTTTCCCAGGCCATAGCAGAGAGCTGGATCAGAAGTGGAGCAGCCAAGACTCAACCAATGCCCATATGGGATGCCGACACTGCAGGAGGTGGCTTTACCTGCTATCCCACAGTGCCAGCCCCCCAAACTCCTTTTGTCAGAAAGACTAGCATGCAGGAGTGCCATGCTTTGAGGGTTCGATTTTGGAGCCCTCACAATGGTTATCAGGAGAACAACACCAGGAAATGGAGGTGTACTCTCTAACAGGGTTCTCCACAATCTGAACTAACATCAAACAACTCCAAAGTTCAGGCAATAACAATCGTCCAATGAGTCACGGTTTTTATTCAGGGCCTGAGGGAAATCAAGGACCGTAGTTTGTATGAAATGCCCTGATTTCAGGAGGATCCACTCTGTGGTTGGCCCTGGTACCACAAGTCACCATAATCTGGAGACCATGCAAAGACACAAAGATAAGGAAGCCCTGGAAGAGCTAAGCGTGCTGGCCAGGATGCCGGCAAACCAACGCCGAGAGCTCTGATCGCTGCCTCCTCTGGTTGTAGGAGATGTCATGGAGAATGTCGGGACAACTGTTCAGAAGGCAGGACTAAGCCCGGCCAGCTCACAGCGTCGAAAGCAGTGGAGACCGGACAGAGGGTGCAAATCCTCTGCAGACCCAACATAGGCCCCCGGGGGCTGGGAGTGGGGACCACCGCCTACGACTGTGTAGCTTCTGAACAAAGTCTAGTCTGGAACTTACCTTCCTGTGGTCCCTTGATAGCCTGCTGGAAGACGCGTACTAGTTTTCAGTCTAATGGTTGGCTGCATAACAGAGGGCACTTCAAAAAGTTTGTGGAAAATAGAATTAAGATTAGAGTTTATTCTGATGCCAAACATTTTGGCAGTCTTGCATGGGTGTTCTCTATTACATATTTCCCATCAACTTTTAATGTATTTAGTTAAATACATTGAATTAAATAAATTTTAATTTATTTAAGTTCTACATATTTCATGTAATCAAGCGCTTTCTGAAGCACCTTCACGTGGGTGGCCTGTTTCCCCCCATGTTCTTGCGTAGAGACACTTATGCTTCATTGCCATGTTTACGAGTGCACAAGTTCAGTGGTTTAGTATAATTTCCAAGTCCGAAGGTGGGGGGTTGTTGCAAGGCCAGTTTCAACTGGTTTATAGGCTTGTGACTGTCTTTCCAAGGTAAAGGCACCCGAGCTGTATTCACAGCGAGTTCACACAGCGCTGAGGCCATTAGCGAGAAACCTGGGACTTCGGATCTGCAATATCCTGCCCAGCCAAGAAAACCTTTTAATTGTCTCTTGATTGCAGGCCATAAAAACGGAATCCTTCTTATCTCTAAGTTCTTATCTCTAAGGCGGGGGAGCAATCCTTTCAGCAATCAGTTCGTATCCTGATAACTGAAATCCGTCTGTAAAAGGCTTTGACATTTAGGTGGGAGTTGTTGGAGGAGGCACATTGAGTCGGTTTCTGAGGACTTTCTAGCAGGACAACACAGGACAGGTCATCTACAGATGGAGTGAGCGTAGAATCTTGAGGATGGGACAGGCTGTAATACCTGGGAAAGATAAGGAGGGACTTCAGTAAGTCCTTGTGGCACCGCACTCCTAGTGTATTGTTGATGGTTCCCAGGGAAAGAGACCAAGTACTGACTCTGTTTCTGGGCTGAAATCCCAGGAAGGCTGAACCACTCTGAATTGGTGGGTAGGCACATTAGACAGGCAAGGATTAAGATTTGAGGCTATAGGAAACCTTGGGATCACAATTTTTACTAATTGCTTGTGAGTCTTGAACAAATCTTTAATCCCATCCACCTGACTTTTCAACTGCTCAGGTTGTAGTGTTTCAAGGACTGGTACAGAGAATGACTGTTAATTATTAATTGGTTACCAATTATTATTGATCAATTAATTAAATCACCTTAAATTGAGTCCTTGACTATTCAGCATGATTCAGCGCACTCCTTTCTTCCCATCTGTTGGGTCATTTCCCGAATGGCCAGGAATGGGCAGGCTGAAGCCAAGGGCCAGGAACTTGAGCCAAGCACCCCACCTGGGTGGCAGGGACCCTCGACTTCAGCCATCACTCTGCCATCCAGGATCTGCGTTAGCAGGAAGCCGGAGTTAGGAGCCAGAGTCAGGCACTAAACTCAAGCACTCGGATATGGGCTGCAGTCATTTTAACTGGCGTCAGCTGCTAGGCTGAACTCCAGTCCAGCCAACGTTTTTGTGGAAAGATCTTAGTGATTGAATTTAAAAGTCATAATTCTTCTAGCTCCTCTTGGCTCTACTTGTGAGGGGGGTTTGGAGGGGTCTGATTGTCCTGCTCAGTTCTCTCCCCTCTGTGGCTGCCACCAGTTTCCAGCTTTGCTGGTTCCAATGTCATGTGAATAAATCAGTAAAGGTCAGGGAGCCCTGGATCACACCCTCCTCTGAGGATTCTATGTTCCTTAGCAAATTTTTGAAAATTTTTCTCTGGGATCGTGAAAGTCTCTTACTCTAAGCTCAGCCTTGGACCATGAGGGAAAAGTGGTTATGGCCAGGCTGGCTGATCAGGTCTCACTTTGTAAGGCCTTTGTCTAACTTCTATTTCATTATCTTCAGGGTGAAGAGGTAATTGAGCAGAAATGTCCGTGGGTAGTGAGCATTTAGGTAGAGCTGGGTAGCGAGAAGGAGCAGCAGGCTAGTTCATTCAGCCAAGGACACTTCTTTACGTCCTCAGTTTGTTGCGTAAGCTTTTCATTTGGCTTCTGTAAGGGAGCTTTTAAGAAGGGAGGGCGTTTTTGATTCATTTGCTCTTTCAGATGCTTCTGTGTACCAATTTAAAAAATGTACGTGGGGCGGACATTTGTCCTGGTGGTTAAGATGGTTGGCTTGAGTTCTTGACGTATATAAGCTACATGGATGAGGGCACTGCAGATTTTTCTTCCTAATTATGATTTGAATATATTTGTTGTGTATTGGCCATTGATTTTCTTCCCTCTCCCACTCTCTTGCCAGGTAACATAAGCTGTGTGAATAGTAGTCACCTTTATTTCTCTGCCTAATTCATAGGATGTGAACGGGGGAGTGTGTTTTGGCAAGATGAGCAATGAGTGTCACCCACAGGTTGGTAAAGAAGCTGGCTTTTGTTTTCAGGGTGAAGCTTGTGTGCTTCAGCCATACGAGGGGCGGTTGTACATCATGATTGGTCCAAGCCTAATTCCACCATTGAGTTTAACTGGAACTTAACTCTGGGTAAGGGAGAGAGCGTGGATGCCCAGTTGACAGGGAGTGGGCCTGGATGGTTTTTGTTGTGATAGCTTACGGAAGCTGGAAGGATGTGTCTCAGAATTCCTGTCCCCGGATGCTCCCGTGTTGTTATTGACCCTAAAGGAAACTTTTCACAGATCTGGCTTTGGGGAAAAATATTTCTAGTCTTTGTTTCTACTATAGTTGTATCTGGACAGAGAATAAGCTTGTGGCACTACTGAGATTTCCATAGATATCTAATACATGGCTATTTCTATTTCCTATATCATCATTCATTCATTAAACCCGTATTTATTGAGAACCTATGGCACTCTGCGCTCCATTTTAGGCAGTAGGGATATACCTGCGACTTCTGGTCCTTGATATATTTTGCTCCTAAGAAAGCTGATGTATTCTTTGCCTTTGAAATCTTCACATCTCACAAGCATGCAACCAAATCTGGATGTTTCCTTGTTGCTCCTTCTTGGCAGATTTAGAAACTTTGTAAATCAAAAGATTTATACAATTGGAAGAGAAACCAGAGAATAGATGTAGAAACTTTGAATCCAAGGTATTCCATTTTTCCTTATTTGAAAAAATATTTTATAGTGATAGAATTCACATAACATACAATTAAACACTTTAAAGCATACAATTCAGTGGCATTTAATATATTCATTATGTTGAGTAGCCACTACCTCTGTCAATTTTCAAAACAACTGATTTTATTTTTTTAAAGATTTTATTTATTTGAGAGGTAGAGTTGCAGACAGTGAGAGGGAGAGACAGAGAGAAAGGTCTTCCATCTGCTGTTTCACTCCTTAAATGGTCTCAATAGCCAGAGCTGCGCTGATCCAAAGCCAGGAGCCAGGAACTTCTTCCAGTCTCCCACAAGGGTGCAGGGGCCCAAGGACTTGGGCCATCTTCTACTGCTTTCTCAGGCCATAGCAGAGAGCTGGATAGGAAGTGCAACAGCTGGGTTTTGAACTGGCACCCATATGGGATGCTGGCACTTCAGGCTAGGACATTAACCTGCTGTGCCACAACATCGGCCCTGAGGAATGTTCTTTCTGTACCCAATTTGCTTCGAGTTTTCACCATGAAAGGGTATTATATTTTATCAAATTCCTTCTCCGCATCTATTGAGATGATTGTATGGTTTTTGTTCTTCAGTTTGTTAATGTGATGTATTACGTTGATGGATTTGTGAATGTTGAACCATGCTTGCATATCAGGGATAAATCCCACTTGGTCTGGGTGAAAGATCTTTCTGAAGTGCTGTTGCATTCGATTGGCCAGAATTTTGTTGAGGATTTTTTCATCGATGTTCATCAGGGAAATTGGTCTGTAGTTCTCTTTTCTGTTGCATCTTTTCTGGGTTTAGGAATTAAGGTGATGCTGGCTTCATAGAAGGAATTTGGGTGGATTCCATCTTTTTCGATTGTTCTGAATAGTTTGAGAAGAAGTGGAGTTAGTTCCTCTTTAAATGTCTGGTAGAATTCAGCAGTGAAGCCATCCAGTCCTGGGCTTTTCTTTGTTGGGAAGGTCTTTATTACTGATTCAATTTCTGTCTTTGTAATGGGTCTATTTAGGTTTTCCATGTCTTCATGGCTCAATTTAGGTGGGTTGATGTGTGTCCAGGAATCTATCCATTTCTTCTAGGTTTCCCAGTTTGTTGGCATACAGCTTTTTGTGGTAATTTCTGATGATTCTTTTTATTTATGTGGTAACTGTTGTTACATTTCCTTTTTCATCTCTAATTTTATTGTTTTGGGGCTTCTCTCTTCCTTTTTTAGTTAGTTGGCCGCTGGTTTGTCAATTTTGTTAATTTTTTCAAAAAACCAGCTCTTTGTTTTGTTGATTTCTTGTGTTTTTTTTTTTGTTTGTTTCAAATTTGCTGATTTCTTCTCTAATTTTGATTATTTCTTTTCTCCTACTAGTTTTGGGTTTGGTTTGCTGTTGTTTTTCTAGATTCTTGAGATGCATTGATAGCTCGTTTATTTAGTGCCTTTCAATTTCTTGATGTAGGCAGTAATTGTAATAAACTTTCTTCTTAACACTGCTTTTTTTAAAAAAAATATTTTATTATTTATTAGAAAGACCATTTTATCTGCTCAGGATTCTGTAGATGAGCACTTTGGTTTTGGCTCAGTTGGACAATTCTTTCACTTGTCTTGCTTGAGGTCACTCATGAGCCTGCCATCAGCTGGTGGCATGGCTAAGCTGAAGGTCTGAGGTGGTCTCCCTCAAATGTCTGGTGACCCAGCTGGATGTGGGGCACAGCTGGAGGGGTGCAGCTCCTCTGCTCATGGTCGCTCATCACTCAGAAGTCTGGACTTCTCCCACACGGAAGTTTAGGGGTTCAAAATGTAGCTAAAGTGTGAGCGTGGAAGTTGTAAGGCATTTTCAAGTGTAGGTTCAGTGTTTTATGGAAGATACCAGAATCAAACTGAGTTGCTTGTATCAAACTCTAACAAAATATGAAAAACAAAAACAAAAACAAAAACAAAAACAAAAAAACCTGGGAGATTAGGATGGAGAGGATCTTATGCAGATGTGCTTGGTAACTGGCTTGGTAACAAGCCAGTGCTGTGGCTTAGTGGGTAAAGCTATAGTGGCTGCAGTGCCCGCATCCCATATGGGCACCGGTTCAAGTCCTGGCTGCTCCACTTCTGATCCAGCTCTCTGCTATGGACTGGGGAAGCAGTGGAAGATGGCCCAAGTCCTTGGGCCCCTGCACCCATGTGGGAGACCTGGAGGACGCTCCTGGCTCCTGGCTTCTGATCAGCGCAGCTCCAGCTTTTGCGGCCTTCTGGGAAGGGAACCAGTGGATGGAAGACCTCGCTAATTCTCTCTCCTTCTCCTTCTCTCTCTGTGTAACTCTGACTTTCAAATAAATAAATAAATCTAAAAAAAAAAAAAAAGACTCGGGCTGGTGCCGTGGTGCACTAGGTTAATCCTCTGCCTGTGGCGCCGGCATCCCGTATGGATGCCGGTTCTAGTCCCGGTTGCTCCTCTTCCAGTCCAGCTCTCTGCTGTGGCCCAGGAAGGCAGTGGAGGATGGCCCAGGTGCTTGGGCCCTGCACCCCATGGGAGACCAGGAGGAAGCACCTGGCTCATGGCTTCAGATCGGTGCAGCGCTTCAGCCACAACGCACGGGTCGTTGCGGCCATTTGGGGAGTGAACCAACAGAAGGAAGACCTTTCTCCCTGTCTCTCTCTCTCACTGTCTAACTCTCTTTGACAAGCACACCCTTTAAAAAAAAAAAAACCTAAAAAAAAAAAAGCCTCTGCTAGAGCAATGGCTTTACTCAAAGGCCACCACAGCCTTTCACAAAGATACTTCTGTGACGAGGTCTGCCCAACACCAGCTATTTAACCTTGGACTGACCGTCCTTGCAGCCAAAGACTGTTGTTTGAAAACAATTTATGTAGGGACTGACACTATGGTGTAGCCGGTAAAGCTGCCACCTGCAGTGCCAGCATCCTATATGAGCGCTGGTTCGATTCTCAGCTGCTCCACTTCCCATCCAGCTTTCTGCGGTGGCCTGGGAGGTAGTGGAAGACAGCCCAAGTGCTTGGGCCCTGCACTGGTATGGGAGACCTGGAGGAAGCTCCTGGCTCCTGGCTTCAGATTATCCCAGCTCTGGGCTTTGTGGCCACTTGGGGAGTGAACCATTGGATGGAAGATCTCTCTCTCTCTCTCTCTCTCTGCCTTTTCCTCTCTGTAATTTTGCCTTTGAAATAAATATATCTTAAAAAAATAAAAAAAAGTTTATGTGACCTCCTGCTTTTTGCCTTTAAAAACTTCCCTTTGGTTCTTTCTCCTTTGATATGTGTGTATTTACCGTGTCACACGTGTTCCCAATGCAATGCGACGCCACAGTAAGCTTTCCCCGTTGTTATTTAGTTAAATATTTGTATAAGATATTGTCCACCACATTCCACTGGTTAAAGCATCTTAGGTCAGCCAAGATGCAAGGGCTGGGATATCTCTTGGTTGGGAATAGCAGGACAAGGAGTCTGAAAAGATTATTCTCAAGACTTAAGTTAATGTTATTAATTTTAAAGAAACATTCAAATTTTTATTTATTTATTTTAGGGGAGAGGGAGAGGGAGAAAGAGAGAATGCTTCCATTCACTGGCTTACTTCCCAAATGCCTACAATGGCCAGGGCTGGGCCGGTGCCAACGCTGGGAGCCAGGGACACAGTCCAGATCTCCTGTGTGGGTGTCAGGAATCTGATTAACTGAGCCATCATTGCTACCTCCAAAGGCCTGCATTGTCAGGAATTGGACTCTGGAGCCAGAGCCGAGAATCAAACCAGGCACTGTGATGTGGGACATGGGCGTCTTGACTGAGAACCACTAGGTTGATGCTAACCCCCAAGTCAACATTATTAATGTTAACTATGGTTCTAGCTGCCTCCTGGTGGCCCTTCAAGGAGGCAGCCCTTATACCCGTGACTCAGGAGGCGTGAATGGGGACTCTCTGCAGGGGTCCCAGCCTCGCTGCAGCCCTGCCAGGCTTCTTTGAGATTTGAGCACCTTGGCAATCTAGGCAGAGGTAGCTGTGTCCCTGGAGCCCACCGTGTCCGGGGGGAGATGGCAGTGGGAGGACACAATCTGGGTTTACTGCTGGTGCCCTCCAGATGGCTGGCTGCTGTGGCTCATACCGCACCTGGGCCCACTGGAGCCGCTCCTAGGCTGCAGAGTGCTGTTGCGAATGTAGGGAGCACCAGCAGTGGATACCAAGGTCCTCATTTTGGACAATTTTGTCTCCTGGGACTGGGCACTCTGGGCCTGCAGTGGGAGTGGCAGCACCAGTGGTCTCTGCCTTCAGGGTCATTCTTCCATTGTTTTGGTGAATAGTCCTTGGCTTTTTCCAATTCATACGAACTTCCTCATCAAACAGTCACTTGGCCACACTGTTGGTGTTTTCTCTTCCAAAATTCTTTTTCGTTATTTGAAATATGGGCAGGCTAGGTGCCAGTGCTGTGGCGTAGCGGGTAAAGCCGCCACCTGCAGTGCCGGCATTGCATATGGGCGCCGGTTTGAGTCCTGGCTACTCTGCTTCTGATGCAGCTCTCTGCTGTGGCCTGGGAATGCAGTAGAAGATGGCCCAAGTCCTCGGGCCCCTGCACCCACGTTGGAAGACCTAGAAGAAACTCCTGGCTCCTGGCTTTGGATTGATGCAGCTCTGACCATTGCTGGCATCTGAGGAGTGAACCAGCGGATGGAAGGTCCGCCCCCTCCCCCCTCCTTCTCTCTCTGTGTAACTCTTTCAAACAAATAAATAAATCTTTAAAAAAAAAGAAATAAGGGCAGGCTGAGAATTTTCCAAATCTTTTTCTTGCTTCCCTTTTGATTATAAATTCTGTCCTTAAATCATTTCAATGTGGCAGGAGAGATCCAAGATGGCTGAATAGCAAGAAGCCACACTGACCTCAGCTGCCGGAAGATACCAGAGGAACAAAGGAAGGACCACATCCCCAGGGGACTGAGAGGAAACCCCAGTGGACGAATGACAGGCTAGAAAGTGACCCATGGAGGCCGGTGCCGCGGCTCACTAGGTTAATCCTCCGCCTTGTGGCGCCGGCACACCGGGTTCTAGTCCCAGTCGGGGCACCGATTCTGTCCCGGTTGCTCCTCTTCCAGGCCAGCTCTCTGCTGTGGCCAGGGAGTGCAGTGGAGGATGGCCCAAGTCCTTGGGCCCTGCACCTGCATGGGAGACCAGGAGAAGCACCTGGCTCCTGGCTTCGGATCGGCGCAGTGCGCCGGCCGCAGCGCGCCTACCGCGGCAGCCATTGGAGGGTGAACCAATGGCAAAAGGAAGACCTTTCTCTCTGTCTCTCTCTCACTGTCCACTCTGCCTGTCAAAAAAAAAAAAAAAAAAAAAAGAAAAAAAAAAAGTGACCCATGGAACCGAGAGGAAAGAGGACAGGCACACTGCTGCCACTGGTGGCTGCCAGCAGCCTTGCACCTCCCAGGTAGGAAGAAGTCGCTGTGGTCTACTGATTACCCTCTACACCACAGAGCTGACTCCCCACCAACAGCTTTGCTTATTTATTTGAGAGGTAGAGTTACAGACAGTGAGAGGGAGAGACAGAGAGAAAGGTCTTCCATCTGCTGGTTCACTCCCCAAATGGACACAACAGCCCGAGCTGGGCCGAGCCAAAGCCAGGAGCCAGGAGTTTCTTCTGGGTCTCCCATGCAGGTACAGGGGTCCAAGGACTTGGGCCATCTTCTACTGCTTTCCCAGGACATAGCAGAGAGCCGGATGGGAAGAGGATCCGCCAGGACTAGAACCGGCACCCACATGGGATACTGGCACCACCGTTGGAGGATTAAGCAACCCACTGTGCCGCAGCACCGGCCCCTAGCAGCAGCTTTAACTGAAGGAGAATTCTACAGTCCCCCAGTGACTTCGACTCCAGCCTGGGGAGCTGCCTGGGGTCTGAGCGACTACTTTGTTCTGAACAGGAGAGCCACATTGCCTCCCTCCCCTCGCCCACGTTCCCAAAGCTCCCGATGCTCTAGGGTGGTAGAGTTGCTGCTGAACACTGTTCTGATTCAGCAGACAACAAGCAGCCACACTGCCACCAGAAGCGACCAGAGCAGGAGTTGGGGCAGTGACAGGGTGGAGAGCAGAGTCCCGGCATCCTGCAGCCGTGGGCGTTCTGGGCATAAGCCCTGGAGCTGTGTCACTCACTCAGTGTGATCCCGGGGTACCTGGCACCAGCAGTATCCCGTAAGCAATCTGTATCTGATCTGCGGAAGTTCCCTTTGCTCCTTCTAGCTCTTGGTGGTGAGAGCTATTGCATCCACTGAGACCTGCGGGCAGGTTTATCCACGCATTGTGGAACTGGGAGAGCTGATGTTGGTAGTCGAATCTCTGGATCACTTGAACTCACTCATTCAGAAATAGGGAACTCAAAGGATCCTAAGCAGACCCAACCGAAAAAGGATCTCTGTTGGACCCTCGCCAGCAAGGGTCCAATGCAGTCACGACACAGTCACTGTTTCTTGGTTCTCAAGAACTTTTACTTGTGGGGGCAGAAGGAAAGAGTGGGGGGAGAGAAGAAAAGAGAAGGAGGAGCTCCAAGCCCAATTCCCAATGTCCCTTTATACCCCAAGTCCCGTGGAGCATCCACTCCACAGCCAATAGCGGCTCTCTTCACGTGCAGTTCACGCTGGTATCGTCCAATCAGATGAAAGGGCGCGTATAGTCTCAGGTCGAAAGTTCATCTGTTTCACCTGGTTTTTCCTAGTTGTTTATGCAGAGTCCGTCCTGCCTCAACTTCATCTGTTTCACCGGGTTCCTCCTAGTTGTTTATGCAGAGTCCATTCTGTTTCATCTGTTTCACCTGGCTGTTTTCGTGGGCCTTGTGGTCGACCGATTGCTGCAAACTATGCAGATGAGGAGGTTCTCACAGGTGGCCAGCCTTCGGTTCCCCACAATCTCCAAGACATAGTGTAGTCAAGTTGTCTAAAGTTAAGGGCAAGGAGAGAATACTAAAGGCAGTAAAAGAAAAGCAACAAATTACGTGTTAATAAAAACCAATTAAGTGAACAACAGATTTCTCAGAAGAAACCCGAAGGCCAGAAGAGAGTGGGATGATATATTCAAGGTATTAAAACAAGAGCGCTTCTAAAGAAGAATACTGTACCAGCAAAGCTATCCTTTAGAAGTGAAGGAGAAGTAAGACATTTCCCAGATAATGCTAAGTTGAAAGAACTCATCACCACCAGACCAGCCTTAGGAGAAATTCTGAAGGGAGTGCTGCGTTAGAAGTAAACATCGTGATGTGAATGGAAGGGGAGAGCGAGTGGGAAAGGGGAGGGTTGCGGGTGGGGGGGAAGATATGGGGGGGGGAAGCTATTGTAATCCATAAGCTGTACTTTGGAAATTTATGTTCATTAAATAAAAAAAAAAGAAGTAAACATCATGAAAACACAAGGCACTACCAAATCCATGAACAGTGGTAAAGCAACAGATTGTGATGGGAAAATCTGTTTTCTGTAGGTTTTATTTGTTGCATAGTTTGACTTAAAAATAAATTTTTATATTCAAAAATATTTAGGAAGAAACAAATAAAGCCAAAACCAAAAATTTATACAAAAGATCAGTGAAACGGGAGCCGGTGCTGTGGCGTAGTGGGTAAAGCTGCTGCCTGCGGTGCTGGCATCCCACATGGGCACCGATTTGGGTCCTGTATGCTCCTCTTCTGATCCAGTTCTCTATTTTAGGCTGGGAAAGCTGTGGAAGATGGCCCAAGTCCTTGGGCCCCTGCACCCATGTGGGAAACCCAGAAGAAGTTATCAAAGTACCCCTGTTTGCAGATGACATGATCTTATATATAGGGAAACCAAACGATTGCCAAAAAAGAGAGTTCGGTGCTCCAATATGGGATGCCAGAGACTCAAGTGGCAGCTAAATGCACTGTGCCACAGCACCAGCTTTGATTGTAGTTTTGGAAGTCAGACGGAGAGAGAGAGAGAGAGACAGAGAGAGAGAGAGAAATCTTCCATCAGATGGTTCACTCCCCAAATAGTCACAGGCCAAAGCCAGGAGCTTCACCTGGATCTCCCACATGGGTGCAGGGGCCCAAGGACCTGGGCCATCTTTTGCTGCTTTTCTAGGCGATTAGCAGAGAGCTGGATCAGAAGAGGAGCAGCCGGGACGTGAATGGGCGCCCACATGGGATGCTGGTGTTGCAGGTGAAGGGTTAACTTATTATGCCACAAGGTAACCCGAGACCCTTGATTTCTTTAAGCTTTTAGAGATACTCAGGAAGTGGCCCTCCCCTGGGTGTTTCCGGGGAGGCTTTCAAGCCTCCGTGCTGCCAGGCTTTGAGGCAGGGAAATCACGATGTTACCATCTCACAGCCAAACACTATCCTTGCCAAGCAGAGCAATTTTTAAAAAGAGATTTGTATTTATTTATTTCAGAGGTAGAATTAGTTACAGACAGAGAGAGGGAGAGACAGAGGGTTCCCCCATCCGCTGGTTTCACTCCCAAGATGGCCACAACGGCTGGAGCTGGGCCGATCTGAAGCCTGGAGTAAGAGCTGCTTCTGGGTCTCCCGCTCGGTTGCGGGGGCCCAAGGACTAAGCCACTGCCTGCGGCTCCACAGTGTCCTCACTGGCAGACGGCTGTGGTCAGCGGCGGAGCTGGCACTCAAATCTTAGCACTGGGGTATGGGCTATGTGTGTCCCAAGACACGTTTACTGCTGAGCCAGATGCTTACCCTGATGTTTTATTTTTAAATGGTTGGCCACACGGGATGTAAGAAAGAAACTGAAAGTGGAATTTCAGACCTGTATACAAGAGCTACCACTGGAGCAGTTGATGCTGCCTTGCCCTCAAGATGGAGCTGGTTAAGTCCCGCAGAATTTTCCAGAACTGACTCTGCAGTGGGGGTGGGCAGACTCCTCTTGGCCTTGGGTTCACTTTGCTCTGGACCTTATTTTTATTTTTTTAAAAATGATTATTTTAAAGAAATGTCTATATTTATTTGAAAGGCAGAGTTACACACACACAGAGAGAAGGGGGGAGACAGAGAGAGAAAGGTCTTCCATCCTCGGGTTCACTCTCCAAACAGCGTAATGGCCAGAGCTGGAGATGAAGCTGGACTCTCACCATGATCTGAGGTCAAATATTGTGGGAAAAGGGCTCTCGCAGCCTGTGGAAGGGCAGGTGTCAGCCCAGAGCAGTGGGACGCTGTCCATCCCAAGGCTGGCATCTTGCCGCGTCTCCCAGACAGACCCCGGCTGCTACTTTGGCTTCCCGACTGTGGTCTCAGACATTTCAGGACAAAAACGGATTCCCCTTCATGCACTTGAGGGGGAAGCCACAGCTGCTGCCGGCGGGGCCTCGGCCATGGTTGTAGACACCGTGTTTTAGATCATCCATTTTAGTCTCCACAGGAAATAACCATTGTGTTTTGAGCTCAGAACGTTTTATGGGTAATATCTCTAAGCTAGTTCTGTAATATGAAACTTGTCCACTTTTTTTTTGTGCAGTAAGATTGTATGATTGGCTAATGTCTTAAAAAAATTATTTGAGAGAGAGAGAGAGAGAGAGAGAGCACTCCATCTTCCCATTTGTTGGGTCATTTCCCGAATGGCCAGGAATGGGCAGGCTGAAGCCAAGGGCCAGGAACTTGGGCCAAGCACCCCACCTGGGTGGCAGGGACCCTCGACTTCAGCCATCACTCTGCCATCCAGGATCTGCGTTAGCAGGAAGCTGGAGTTAGGAGCCAGAGTCAGGCACTAAACCCAAGCACTCGGATATGGGCTGCAGTCATTTTAACTGGCGTCAGCTGCTAGGCTGAACTCCAGTCCAGCAAGTCAATTTTTTTTGTGTGTGGAAAAATCTTAGTGATTGAATTTAAAAATCAGAAATTCTTCTGGCTCCTCTTAGCCCCATGCTTGCTGAGGATGGTTACAGGGGAACGTCCTGGGGGCACTGGCCTCTCCCCACTCTGAGTCCTGCCCTTCCCAGGGTGGGAACAGCTGCCAGGGGGCCGGTTAGGAGAGACATTCCGCTTCGCAAGCAGGGACGAGAAGGCAGGGCTCCTCCGGCTGCTCCTCCGGTGGCTTCAACCACCAGTGAGTGCAGTGGTGCAGGTAGGCGGCCATCTTCCCATTTCCAGGAAACACCCAGATGATAAGGGCTGGCTTCCCTTTAAAATGATTCCCATTTAAGGTTCTATAAATAGGATTGAAAGGAAACCGAAAGTGAAATTCCTGACCCTGAAATAGAAGCTGCCCTGTAAGCCACAGGGCCCCAGCCGCCACCTTGGCCCGGGAGGTGCCCGGGAGTCTCCCACTGCTGCTATGGCCAACGGTGCCATTTAAAAGCCTGGTTGTTTTTTTATCTTGTTGGACTCTGAGGTCTGCAGGGCAGCGCGGGCCTCCTCCCTGAGGGTGGCACAGCGGGGATCCACAGCCCTGCATGTGGGAGAGGTTTGGGGAGGGGTCTCCAGGAGCTGCACCTGCTCTTCAGGCACAGCTGGGGAAGCAGCCCTGGGTCTCTGGAAACTGAGGGGTCCCCCGCATTGTCTGCCTCTGCTGCTGACTGGGGTCCGTCCCTTCTCAACCCCAAAGAGGCCAGTCTCTCTCCTCCCTCCCCCATGACATTCGTCCTAACTTAAGAAATGCCATGGGGGCCAGGGTCAGGGCATGGAGGGTGGGGCTGCCGCCTGGGAGGCCAGCATCCCATATGGGTGCTGGTTCAGGTCCCTCCCGGCTGCTCCACTTCCCATCCAGCTCCCTGGTAACGACCTGGGAACGGCAGTGAATTTGGCCCAAGTGCTTAGGCCCCTGCACCCACGTGGGAGACAAGGACGAAACTCCTGGCTCCATCTTAGTTCAGCTCTGGCTGCTGCGGTCATCTGGGGAGTGAACCAACAGACAGAAGATCTCTCTCTCTCTCTCTCTCTCTCTCTCTCTCTAACTCTGCCTTACAAGTAAAACCTTCAGAAAAATGGCATGTAATCTCAGCGTTTAGAAGCTCCGGGCAGTGCAGCAGCTGAGAGGGAACAGCTGGGCTCAGGCGTGGCCTGGGAAAGAGCTGATCCTGGCAGGGCAGCTGCAGGTTCCTGGGGAGCGGCCCCGTGGGCGTCTGTCACCTGGCGCTGGGAGGAGGTGTATTGCTGCCCAAGCAAACCAGGGCTCTGCTAACCAGAGCCGTTTCCTTCCCCAGGTGGGCACTGGCTGCGGTGACAGTGTCCTGACCCTGCTTCAGAATTCCCTCCTGGTCCCCTAATAAAGCCCGATGGGTGCAGGCACGGCAGGTGGCCGCTTTCCTGCTACACCACAGCGCCGGCCCCCTGGAGCCGCTTCTGACCCACGGGGACTGGGTTTTGTGTCTGGATATCGGCACGAGGGAGAGGCTCATTGCACGGAGCTTGTCTCTGGCTGGACAGGCCGGGATGAGGGCCGGAGGAGGGTGCTGTCCACGGAGCACAGGCACAAAGACGGAGAACGCCGGAAAAACTCTCAAAGCAGAAGCTGCAGAGCCCTGGGAGGGACAGAGGCAGAAGAGGAAGGAGGAGTGAGGGGGGCCGGGGCGGGGGCAGGCAGAGCCCCGCTGCGTCTTCCCAGCTGAGCGATGCTGGGCCAGTCCCTCTGCCTCTCGGATCCTCCATTTCCCCACCTGTGCAGTGGGACCATAGCGCCTTTTCTGGGCTTTTGGGAGGGTTGTGGTTATCCTGGGACAAGTGCCCGGCAGAGCCTTGCTCTGTGATGGAGCAGCCCCGCTCCGTGCTGGGGGCCAGCTGGCCCCTCAAGACCACTGCAAGGTGGGGTCCCAGCAGGGTGCTGCCAGCTCCTGTCTCCCAGCCCGTCCTCTCCGAGGGATGGCTGTCCAGAGACCGGGTGGACGCAGGGTTGAGGAGGAGGTGCCCGGCGAGGCCATGGACAGGCACGGGGCAGGAGGGTGATGAGGAGCTGAGGGGTCTGGGAAGGGCAGAGGGGTCAAGACTCCCCCTCCCCCATCTGGTGTAGCTCCCAACTGAACCAAGCTGCTTATGCACACAGCCTTGGTGTCCCCGCCCTCAGGAACACGTGCACATGCATCTGTCCACACACACCTGCATCCTCCGTGTGTGCACACAACACACTCAGATACTCCCAGACCAGCCTCCTCCTGTCCACCCCACCAGGTCTTTTTCTCCAGGCTCCAGTCCCCTCTATGGGAGCCTCACAAAGTGACCGCTGGGCCAGGGTGCCCCCTTCTATCCTGTCTTGGTTTTTCTGTTGCAGAGTTCTGAGAAGCCACAGCCTGGAGACATCATTGTGATTTTGCACCTTCGCTATAAGGATTGGGCCATCTATGTGGGAGGTGGTGATGTGGTCCATCTGACTTCCGGTAAGGCTGGTAGAAAATGTGATTTTCAAAATATTTGTTAAGGGGCTGGTGGTGTAGCATACAGGTAAAACTGCCGTCTGCAGTGCCAGTATCCCATAGGGACGTGGAGTAGCTGGGTCCTGAGCTGGTGATCCAATATGGGTTGCCAGTATCACAAGCAGCGTCTTACCCCTTTATACTGCAATGCCAGCCTCTGGATATATTTCTAACATCATTATGGGATCACCGAGGGGGTGTGGTGGGGGCATGGTCTTCCAGCTCACAAATCCAATCAATTTGCCTGCCTCCATCAAAATGAGTTCTGTAAACTGGAGAGACACTTTCTTTGTCACCGGGAAGGGATTATACAAAGACTGAGTGAGACTTCTTCCTGGCAGATATTTAAAAAAGTCAAAAATTTACTTAGTCACATGTGCTCAAAGACTTATAAGAGGTAAGTATTTCTCTAATATCATTGCCTAATGGTACAGAGTAAGCTTCAACTACATAGATGCCTATCAACAAGAGATTTGTCAAGTTAAGGTGTGTGCATGGGGTGGAATACCGTGGTAACCATTCATCCTTATAAATATGGCACGTTTGTTGCTACGGGAACATATCGACACACCGTTAAGCATTTAGTTCATACAAGTGTTGTGTATCAAATCATTGCACCCATGTTAAATTTCACATGTAAAAAGAGCAAACGAGAAGAGAAGGAGGGAAAGTCAAACTTCAGAGGTCAAGAGAAGAGTTTTGGTTCTTCCTTCTTTCCTTCCTTTCCCACCCTTGTACTTCCCGGCTCTGTAGCACCTTAACGTGTGTCTGTCTGTGACCCCAGATCTGCTCTTGGTGGCTCCTGCAGCAGCAGCAACCCACGTAAAAACAGGAACAGCGAAGTGAAACGTGAGCGCCTGAGGGATGTGGTGAGAGGAGACACGAACTGTGTCAACAATTACCTGGACAACAAGTTCCGCCCACGGCCAGTCCAAGAGATCATTCAGCTGGCACAGGAGAGAGTAGGAGCTTGCTATCACAATGTTCTGTGGGCAAACTGCGAGCACTGACCTGAGATACGGCAAGCGCAGTAGCAAGCAGGTAAGACCCCAAGGTGGGGAGCATCTGGGAGTTGTGTTTTCAGAAGGGAGGGGCAGCTGTGGGCAAATACCAAGGGGATCGACGCTGAAAGCGTGCTTCAGACTTTGAACACACTTGCTTTGACTACACAATCAGTGCTGTGTCCGCTGGATCCCACTTTAGAAATTTTCTTAAAAAAAATTGTTTTATTTGTTTGAAAGGTAGATCTATAGCGAGAGGGAGGGAGGGAGAGATAGAGATAAGAGAGAGATAGAGATAGAGACAGAGACAGAGATAGAGATAAGAGAGCAAGAGCGAGAAAGAGAGAGAGAGAGAGAGAGCGTGCTTCCATCCATTGGCCCATCCCTAAATGGCTGCACTGGCCAGGGCTGGCCCAGACCGAAGCCAGGAGCCAGCAGCTCCATTCAGGTCTCCCACGTGGGTGCAGGGACTCAAGCACTCAGGCCATCCTCCACTGGTTTCCCAAGCACATGAGCAGGGAGCTGGAGGAGTGAGGAGTCTAAGCGGCACTCTGATACGGGATGCTGGCATTGTAGGTGGCAGCTTAACTTGCTGCACCACAACATTGCCTCCTCTTCTCCCCTTTGATGAGCACTTTCTAATGGGAAACCCTTCCCAAGGCTCCTCATCACAGTTGGGGTGGGCTTGCTATCTGACTCTTCAGGAGTAACTGGTTCAGATTCTGCTAGCAGCGCTGACCGGGCTGGGTACCGTTTACAAAACCACTGTACTGACTTGAGATGTGGTTTTCCCACGCAGAGCATGCTGTGAGTGCCTTTATCCCATCCACCTGGTAGTTTGTTGTGGGGTTAAATGGGTGAGAAAGACTTCTGAAAGCTGGGAACTGTGCTCCAATCAGAGCCTCTGTTCCTGACAGTTGCGGCTCCTCCAATCCCAGGGGAGATGATCAGTGCAAGTATCTCTTATTTCCATTCTACAGAAGAGGCTTAGAGCACAGAAACCTTTACCGTGGGGTGGACGGGTTCCACACATCCTTCCTGCCCCCGATGTGCACTCAGAGACAGCAGCATCTCAGCCAGCCCTGGGTGCTCTCAGGGGCGTGGGTCCCTCCCAGGTACTGAGCTGGCTGTGGTTCGAGAAGACCTGAACTTGATCCACAAATCAGTCTCTAGCCTCTGAGTGTCAGGCAGGGTGCTTCCTGACTCTGGGCGTTTTTTTCCTTGGGTACAGGCTGAGGGGTTCAATAGGGAGCCTCTGAGGGTGTGGGGTTCCTGAGCATCCTCTGAGTTGTCTGGACTGACCTGAGCTCCAGCCAAGATTCCTTCTTCCCCAGGGGAGCTCCTGGGTCCTCTGCAGAGGGAGAAGTTCCTGGGGGCACAGTCAGTTTCTTCCTGGTGGCAGAGTTGCCGAGATGGACAGAAGAATGGATGTCTTTGTGTGGTTTGAGAGGGAGAGGACCAGTCATGTCTGCCCTTCGGGTCTGAGTGTGCACTGTTCTACTTTGCAGGGTATCCAATTTCTCAAGGCTGGAGTTTGGGTAGGGTTGACGGCAATTTCAGGGTCTTAGTCCACCCGTACGAGAATGGACTGGGCCCAAGGAAACGTAAGTGCGCCGCTTGCCTGTTCCCCAGCCTCCTGATCCCGGAGACAATCAGATGCAGCAGGGATGGGGTGGAGTGGGGGTGGGGTGGGGTTTGTGGGGTGGGAGGGAATGGGAGGGCAAGTCAAGCAGGGACTCGTTTATTTTGCACGTAACAAAGCCTTTTATAGCACAAAACTGCAGAGTCACTGGGGCAGGGCATAAGGACCAACCAATCACTTAAAGGTCATTTTATGGGGCGATTTTCATAGGACTAGCCATATGTCTATACCCTCGTTATCGGTTGTTACCACTTTCCCTGATGTTGCGTAGCCAATTAGTTTTAGTGGTAAACAACTTTGTGTTCCGCCCACCTTACTTCCTTTGGGCGCCATCTTTGAATTACCTCATGTACCTAATTTCCCCACAGGCAATTGTCTGAGTACACTTACCCAAAGCTGTAACTGCATGAAGAAGCCAATGCAAATCCTCAAGTTAGAGGCTGCTGCACAGCATGGCACTCCTCTGTGCACCTGCTTCTCTCTCACTGGCAATTGCAAGGACTGATTCTAACAAGACTGTGAGCTTCTTGAAGAATTATGTGGCTGAACCCAGTGAACCCTTCATGAACTATTCCTCCTGCTCAATTGTAGGCTCATGAATCACTGGAAAAGAGGCAGGTCCTCCCTGAGCATGTCCAACAGCACAGCTTTCAAAAGATCCCTGAAGTCCAGGTTTCGGTTTCTTCATTTTTCATATGAGCAATTTCTTCACCATGGATTGGTGAGGTTTAATGAAGTGGCGTATATAAAATGTTTTCACACAACCCCTGGCTTGTAGCAGATGCTTAGTAAACTTGCTCACTGAATTTCACTGCTGTCTTGCTGAGTTTTATTCTTGGGGTGGGTGAGGGACCACAGTTCCTGACTAATCCCCAGATCTTCTGCACAAGTGCACGTTCATGACAGAAGAGCGTCATCCACCATCCTTCCAGTGCTCCTTTTTGGTCAGCCTTCTTTGTTGTAATAAATGTTTGTCTCTCACAGAGTTTGGGTGTTAAATACCTGTGACTTTTCAGTGAAGTCACAGCCACTTTTTTTTTTAAAGATTTATTTATTTGAAAGTTAGAGTTACACAGAGAGAAGGAGAGACAGAGGGAGAGGGAGAGGGAGAGGGAGAGAGAGAGAGAGAGAGAGAGAGAGAGAGAGAGAAAGGTCTTCTATCCATTGGTTCACTCCCCAGATGGCTGCAATGGCCAGAATTGTGCTGATCTGAAGCCAGGAGCCAGGAGCCAGGAGCTGGGAGCTTCCTTCCGGTCTCCACACTGGTACAGGGGCCCAAGGTCTTGGGCCATCTTCTGCTGTTTTCCCAGGCCATAGCAGAGAGCTGGATTGGAAGTGGAACAGCTGGGTCTTGAACTGGCGCCCATATGGGATGCTGGCACTGTAGGCCGCATCTTTACCTGCTACGCCACAGTGCCGGCCCCATCCCAGCCACTTTTTATGCCCAAATTCCGTGGGGTCAGGCTTTGATTTCAGTGAGATATCCATCATCACATGTCTCCTGGCTGTCTTCCTGCATGGATCAGGTGTTAGCACTCTATGCTCCTTTTTGTAGCACTCACCACATTTGCAGCTTGATTTTTATGTGTGATTCCTATCCACAGATTTTCGTACAATAATTGTCATTGTGCAACCAGGTACTGTGATGCCTTTCCTTCACCACTGTCAGCCTGGAATTTCTCACAAAAATGTCTTATATAGAAGATATTCCCATGAGAAAGGTCTAGAAAGGCTGAATGTATGTGCAAATGAACAAAAAGAAAGATCAGAGAAAAAAAGAGGGGGAAACCCAAGTGCCAGGAATGAAAAAGAAAGTTAAAAGTTGAAGTGGTTGGGATGGAGATGTATGGCTAATAGTTTAGATATTGACCCTAAGGATTTGGAACTAGGATTTAATTGCCCACATAGGGATAGGCACACCAGATGTAGAGCAAGAGACATACGAGTGAGAACTGAGATCTCTGTGTGAAGCTGACTCTATGAGAAATAACCCTTAAGAGAAAGAGAAAGATGAAAAATTATGCCAACCTATGTTTCTGGATAAAAAAATTTCAAAGTCTCTCACAGAAATAGCAAATGTAAGCCTTCTATATGCACAGACAGAAAGTCTGTGTTTTCCCTACTCACTTGTAGAGTTGCCCCGTTAAACTAGTGAGGCCTCTCAGTCATCCTGTGGATGTGAATGCCGGGCATACCAGACCCCGACAGAGAAATCATTACCCATGCATATTAACTCACATGGAGAAACTGAAAACCACATGGGCATGCAACTTGTCAGGAATGGCAAGCAGTAGACACAATCAATGGGACAAGATTCAGTTGGGATATACAGAGAAACCACAGGTGGGTTCCTAGGTGGATTAGTTAGTATAGATCCCACCAGGGATCTATGTGATATTCCATCCACTGATTCACCCCCAAATGCCTACAAAGGCCAGGGTGTGGCCAGGCTGAAGTCAGGAGCTAAGAACTCTATCTGGATCTGCTCCATAGGTTTCAGGGACCCAGGTACTTGAGCCATCACCTGCTGCCTCCCAGTGTGCACACTAGCAGGAAGCTTGATCGGAAGCGGGGCCAGACCTTGCACCAGGCACTGATATGGGATGTGGGCATCCCAAGAAGTGTCTTTTTTTTTAAAAACAAACAAACAAACAAACAAAAAAAAAACCTTTATTGCCTGTTGTCTAATGTCCATTATCTCTTCCTTTCTCTCCCTGACACCAATGCAATTTAAAAAAAAAAAGATTTATTCATTCACTTGAAAGTCAGAGTTACACAGAGAGAGGAGAGGCGGAGAGAAGAGAGAGAGACAGAGAGAGAGAGAGAGAGGGCTTCCATCTGATGGCCCGCCCCCTAACTGGCCACAACAGCTGGAGCTGCACCGACCTGAAGCCAGGAGCCAGGAGCCTCCCCTGGGTCTCCCACATGGGTGCAGGGGCCCAAGGACCTGGGCCATCCTCCACTGCCCTCCAGGCAACAGCAGAGAGCTGGATCGGAAGTGGAGCAGCTGGGTCTCGAACCAGTGCCCACATGAGATGCTGGTGCTTCAGGCCAGCATGTCAACTCACTGCGCCACAGTGCCGGCCCCTCAAGAAGTGTCTTAACCACTGTGCCAAACCTCTGCCCTGGATAGTTTTTTATTGGGTTGGGTATATCTTCCATTTTTCCATTAATATTTTTTGATCTTTTGAGTCATGGAATTTGTAAGTCTTGGCTTGCTTACTCAAATATTCGGTTTGGTCTGAGTCTGCCCTGTGGATGGTTTTATTTTTGGATTATCAATTAGTCTTCCCTTCTTTGCTTATCCAGTGAATTTTTATTCTGTGATAAAGATTGTGTGATATACAGTAGGATGTCTGGATTGAAGAAGAGTAAATTTGGGGGGCAGGTGTTGTGGTACAGTGGGATAAGCTAACCACTTATGTTCCTAGCATCCCATGTCAGAGTCCTGGTTTGAGTCTTGGCTGCTCTGACTCTGATCCAATTTCCTGATAATGTGCTTGGCAAGACAGTGGAAGATGACCCAAGTTCCTGCCCCCTGCAACCCACATGGGAGACTTGGGTGGAGTTCCTGGCTCTTGACTTTGGCCTGGCCAGATCTGGCTGTTGTGGCCATCTGGGGAGAAAACCAGCAGACAGATCTCTGTCTCTCTGCCTTTCAAATATATTAATTCATTCATACATACATTTTTAAATAGATTTATTTATTTGAAAGTCAGAGTTGGAGAGGGAGCGGGAGACACACAGAATCTTCTCTCTACTGGTTACTCCCCGAGATGGCTGCAAAGGCCGGTGCTGGGCCAGGCTGAAGTTGGGAGCCAGGAACTTTATCTGGGCCTTCCACATGGGTGGCAGGGGCCCAAAAACTTGATCCATCTTCCATTGCTTTTCCCAGGCCTTGAGCAGGGATCTGGATCAGAAGTGGAGCATCCAAGACACAAGCCAGTGCTCACATGGGATTCTGGCATCACAGATGGTAGCTGTACCTGTTTTGTCACAACACCAGCCTGCCATATGTACATCTTTGAAAATGTTAACTTATTGGTGGATCTTCTTGGCCCTATGGAAGCTTGATTGTAGGCTTTGGTTGGGCAGGAAAATCTCAGTTCTACTGTTGCTCCTTGAGCATAGCTTTTCCTTTCTTCTTTTTTTTTGAGATTTTATTTATTTACTTGAAAGAGTTACACACAGAGAGAGAAGGAGAGAGAGGGAGAGAGGTCGGTCCTCCATCCGCTGGCTCACTCCCTAGACGGCCACAATGGCCAGAGCAGTGCCAATCTGAAGTCAGGAGCCAGGAGCCTCCTCTGGTTCTCCCATGTGGGTGCAGGAACCCAAGGACCCAGACATCCTCCACCGCTTTTCCAGGCCACAGCGGAGAGCTGGACTGGAAGTGGAGCAGCCGGGACCGGAACC
This sequence comes from Lepus europaeus, assembly GCF_033115175.1. Lineage (NCBI taxonomy): Eukaryota > Metazoa > Chordata > Mammalia > Lagomorpha > Leporidae > Lepus > Lepus europaeus. Next base: position 7,655,387 of record NC_084833.1, read on the forward strand.
TGCGCCCACATGGGATACCAGCACTGCAGGTGGCAGCTCCACCCGCTACACCACAGTGTCGGCCCTGAGCTTTGCTTTTCTTACAGAGGGAAGAGTGTGGGATTTCTAACTCCTCATAATTACTTAAATCAATTTCTCATAATTGTCTCCATATCTCTCTATATGAACACAATATATACAATATATTGTCTACATAGGCTTGGTGTCAATGCCTTCGGGGCACACACACAGTGCACCTGTCCATGCATACCGGCATCCTCCACGTGGGCACACAGCAACACTCACCCAGATTAACCTCCTCTCTCCCATCCCATAGCTTGTATCAAAAGCTTGGTCCCTGTCTCCAGTACCAAATCAAAATAATGAGAACAAAGTTTGAGGGTAAAGGAAAGAAAAAGTTTAATCTGTCAACAGATGAGGGAGGTAGCACACATGAGTCTCAAGGCTTACCACCCCAGCTGAATGAGGAGGCTTTGCGGTTTTTAAAGAGGCTATGAGAAGGGGGAGCTCAGGACGAACAGAAAACAAGGGCAGCTGTGTGTTGGCCTCTGTCCAGGTGATGAGGGCTGGTTGGAGTCAGGGTGGTTATCCGGTTTGCTTACATGCTTAGCTCATCTCCACGTTCCAGGTTGGTCAGCAAAGCCTCCTTTTCAGATGGACAAGTGGGGCTTCAGTGCTTTTTTCCCTGTGCAGACTTGGATTTCCTTAAATGAAACCCCTTGAGACAATAGCAGCCACCCAGGTGTCATCGGATTATGACCTTGCAAAGCCAGCTGCACTACTCCCTTAATTCAATGAGTTACTCTAAGGGAGGGAGGTTCCGAGACTGGGGCCTGATGGTATCTACATTAAATGTTTAGAGGCTCAGTTTCGAAGTCCCAAACAGGCTTCCATGTACGCCTGGGGGGGACAACGGGAACCAGGGCTAGGAGGGGACCCCAAAATTCCTTCAAGGCCCTCATTATGGCCAGAGACCCCATCAGTCACCCCGTGAGCCTTCTTCTCATTTCTGTCTTTGGAGCTCTCCCTCCTCTTACTCTTCCCAGCTCATGGCCTCTGGGGTGGGGCTGGTTGTTCCCACAAGGGTGACTTCTCTTGGCTGCTCTGTCTGAGCACTGCAGAGAAGGCTCTGAGCAAAGGTGACCATGTGACAGCTGAAGTTCCACCTGTGGCTAATCGCCTAGCTGTGTGCCTGACATGGATCCACATCTTCTTTGTGGAAGGGGTGCCCTTCCCTAGCCCACACAGAGGAGGCCAGAGTGGCTGGAGCACAGGGACGAGTGTGGGAGGGAGCCAGGGACATGACGAGGTCTCTGTGTTCAGGAAGCAGACAGGAAGCGGGATTGTTATAAGAATGCGTTTCCGAGTTTCTATGCCCCTGAATGAGATGAGAACTCAAAGTACAGGCGTAAGTCAGGTGCATAAATGAGAGTAGGATTTATTTAAAGTGAGGACAGGAGTACACATTCAGACGTGAGCGTGGGTAACCCCACATTCAGACGTGAGCGTGGGTAACCCCACAGGGAGAGATATTTGCCATGAGAGAGCTGGAAACCTGTGCAAGAGGAGGGAGTGCATGAGAAGCAAGAGAAGGAAGCCAAAAGGGCCACCCCCATGTCCAACAGTGGTGACTTAATTGAAAATACAAATGGGGTGTTAGTTGGGTGGGGCTTAGTGTACATGAAGTTTTTGGGGAGCATCATGGATTTTCCACATGGAATTTAGCTTCCATGTGTTCATAATACCATCTCCTCTATCCCATTTCTGGATGAGAGACAGGTGCACCATGGGAAAGTGGTCATACTGGATTGGCACGTTGGGAGGTAGAGCTCAAGTGCAGGGCAGTGAAACAGAAATTATGGGAAAATCTTCCAGCTCATCCCCCCTCCCCTTCCCGCCTATTCTGGGCCCTATGTCAGGATATCAGGCATGACCAGGGATTGCATGCAGGGAGCTGTAGAAAGAGAGTCCAGTGGACTCTAGGTTTTTGCCTAAGCAATTGATGGAAGGCAGCCCTAGGGAAGTCTGGATGAGGATCAGGGCTTCTTGGGTGGGGAGGGGTCAAGTTGCTTTTTTCCCCCCAAAGATTTATTTATTCAATTGAAGGATGGAGTTACAGAGAGAGGGAGAGACACAGAGAGGGAGATCTGCTACCTGCTGGTTCATTTCCCAATGGCAGCAATGGCCGAGGTTGGGCCGGGCTGAAGCCAGGCGTCTGGAACTCCATCTGTGTCTCTCACGTGGGTGGGAGTTATTTATATCAGGTTAGACTCTGATAACAAATCCATTTCTTTGCTGGGTCACCCCATCATGAGGCATTCAAGTCAAACAGCCCAACCTATGAACACAAGCTTGTGATTTGTATGTATGTTTGTGTCTTATTCCTGAATGAAAATAAACTAAAAATTGCCAGACAAGTGAGGAAATATTCTAAATTTTTAAAAAGATTTATTTTAATTATTTGAAAGAATTACAGAGAGAGGTAGAGAGAGAGAGAGAGAGAGAGAGGTCTTCTATCCGATGGTTCACTCCCCAAATGGCCGCAATGGCTGGAGCTGAGCTGATCCGAAGCCAGGAGCCAAGAGCTTTTTCTGGGTCTCCCAGGTGGGTGCAGGGACCCAAGGACTTGGGCCATCTTCTACTGCTATCCTAAGCCATAGCAGAGAGCTGGATCGGAAGAGGAGCAGCCGGGACTAGAACCGGCGCCTATATGGGATACTGGTGCTTCAGGCCAGGGCTTTAACCCGTTGTGCCACAGCGCCGGCCCCAAATTTTCTAATTTGAAATACAGACAACAAAACAGATGACTAACAAACTTCACGAAAACAAAGTGAATATGGGAAGCAGAAGAAACACAAATGTCATTGAAAAGATAAGAGAAAATGTATTCATGAAACAAGAATAGGCGGCTAGGGGCCAGCGCTGTGGCGTAGTGGGTAAAGCTGCCACCTGCAGTGCCGGCATCCCATATGGGCACTGGTTTGAGTCCCGGCAGCTCCACTTCTGATCCAGCTCTCTGCTATGGCCTGACAAAGCAGTGGAAGATGGCTCAAGTCCTTGGGCCCCTGCACCCACGTGGGAGACCCAGAAGAAGCCCCTGGCTCCTGGCTTTGGATCGGCGCAGCTCCGGCCGTTGCGGCCAACTGGGGAGTGAACCATCGGATAGAAGACCTCTCCCTCTCTGCCTCTCCTTTTCTCTTTGTGCAACTCTGACTTTTAAATAAATAAATAAATCCTTAAAAAAATCGGAGGGCCATAAAAAAAGGAGCATTCAGAGAAAAAGATAAAAAATTTTTGTATTCTTGCTAAAAAATTGAAACAAATCTGATCAAATCTCTATACTTAAGGAAATTCAGGAGATGGAGGAATGTTTGACAATTCTCCAATGATTAGTCAACAAGATACAGGCTCTCAGAAGCTCTAAGAGAATAAAGACATCTACCCCTCACCAGCCTCGCAACAAATAAACTACAAGAATAAAAGAGAGGGAGGACAGAACTTATAGATTTAGCAAAGGCCTAAATGATACACACACACACACACACACATAATGGATGACCTTGAGTAAAAAGAGACAATCCAGAATTTCAGGCTAATGTAGAATGGGTATAGGCAGAAGTAAAGTTAGAAGCCAGCTTAATTTATGAACACGGTACAAAAATAGTAATATCAGAGAATGAAATGTGCAATATTTTCATTAAAAATTCATCGCTGTGAAATAACTTTTATCCCAGGAAATTTTAAGAAAGCATAATGTTAGAAAGCCTATTATTTATCTCATTAAGAAATTAAAGAAGAAAAAACAAATATAATGGTATCAATAAATGATGAAGACACTGAAAAACTTGACATTCATTATAAAAAAAAAAAAAGAAAAGAAATCTCTTGGCAAGCTAAGAGAAAGTAAAAATTTCCTTACCTGGAAATGGTGTCTATCTTCAACCTACCTCTCTCATCATATTTGAAGATGAATACGTAGTAGCATTTCCCCAGTGTCAAGAAACAGTCAAGGATGCCTGTTAACAGCTTTGGTACAACAGGAACTCCTGGCCAATGGAACACATTGGAGAGAGGAGGGAGAGAGAGAGAGAGTGATTGGAAAGGAAGAAATCAGAAGTCAGATTATTATTTGCATGTGTTCTGATTGCTTATTTGAACAATTAAATAATTGTTAATTAAATAAACTGTGCTGGAAAGAAGACCAAGATGTGTACATCTGGTGCATTCTCCTACCACTGTCAAGCAACTGTCATTTCTAAAAAGACTGCGTTGACAGATAGCATAGAAAGCTATAAGGTGCCTGTTACTATTTGGATAATTGGGTGTCTTCTAAAAGCACGGGTGCTGGAAGCGTGGTCCCCACAGTCTTATGTCAATGGTTGACAATTACTGCGAACGGTAAATGGCTTAAGGCTGGAGACTTGATCCAATCATGGAGTCTAGTAGATGGACACAGTGAGGTCTTTAGGACATTGAGAGTGCGCTTGGGAGGCAGTCCTTACTACAGGGTTGGTCACATAAGGTTGAAGTAAGCGCTCTCTCTGTCTCCTGGGTTGCTGTGGCCCACCACCCACGACCCCGATCTGATGCCAGGTCCATGTGGCTGCCTCATCTTGGACTGTGCACCTCTACAGCTGTGAGGGAAACGAAACCTTTGCCTTTGCAAGTTAGCTGCTCCCAGGTGGTGTTTTTTAATTTTTAATTTAATTTAATTTTTTTTTTTTTTGACAGGCAGAGTGGACAGTGAGAGAGAGAGAGACAGAGAGAAAGGTCTTCTTTTTGCCGTTGGTTCACCCTCCAATGACCGCCGGAGCACCGCGCTGATCCGAAGCCAGGAGCCAGGTGCTTCTCCTGGTCTTCAATGCGGGTGCCAAGCACTTGGGCCATCCTCCACTGCACTCCCGGGCCACAGCAGAGAGCTGGCCTGGAAGAGGAGCAACCGGGACAGAATCCGGTGCCCCGACCGGGACTAGAACCTGGTGTGCTGGCGCCGCAAGGTGGAGGATTAGCCTAGTGAGCCGCGGCGCCGGCCGCTCCCAGGTGTTTTACAGTGGTGGAGGAACCTAGTGTGCAGCGCACAGATAGCGCGCGAGAGAACGACTGAATACACACCCGCCCAAGCGGCCGAGTGCCCAGGAGAACACTGCGCTCCTGTGTGCCGCACACAGGCGGATTCTGTTTCTTAGCGAGACAGGACTCAATTTCCTCTACTGGGAGGAGCCAGATATTTGGTTTTAATCTTCTGTTTATCAATTCTTGTGAGTCTAAATATAATATATAGATATAAAACATGCAGGTATGGTATATAATGTTATATGGTAATAATATAATATGCTGCTGGGTATTGCAGTCCATTGTCTCAGTCCACTCAGGCTGCTAGGATGACATTGCTTAGCCTGCGTAATGTAGAAGCAACAGAAATTTCTCTCTCACAGTCCTGGGGGCTGGGGCCTCCCGGGTCAAGGCGCTGGCACCTTCCGAGTTTGCCGAGGATCCTCTTTTTGCTGCATCCGGCCGTGGCGGGAGTGCTCCTTAGGCATTGGGATTTGAATATACAATTCGGAGGGTGGAGGACACAAAATTTCATTCTGGAGCATATGTTACTGTATCATGTATGCTGTGTAGTACATGCATGTCATATTGTTCCGTATCGTATTATTTTCCTGTTTCCTCCATGGTGTTCCCTTCTTGTCCAGATCCGGACTTCTCAATCTGTGAGTTGTTGTTCCAAAGCCTGCAGCTCCCAGAATCACCTTTATCGGGGAGTTCTTTGTGTGTGTGTGTGTGTGTGTACACAACAGTGCAATGGTTACAGGCCGCACACTCTGCAGGTAGAATCCCTGGGTTCTAATCCTGGCACCCCCACTTTCTTTTTTTTTTTTTGACAGGCGGAGTTAGATAATGAGAGAGAGACAGAGAGAAAGGTCTTCCTTCTGTTGGTCCACCCCTAAAATGGCCCGCTATGGCTGGTGTGCTGCGCCAATCCGAAGCCAGGAGCCAGGTGCTTCTCCTGGTCTCCCATGTGGGTGCAGGGCCCAAGCACGTGAACCATCCTCCACTGCCTTCCCGGGCCACAGCAGAGAGCTGGATTGGAAGAGGAGCAACCAGGACAGAATCTGGCGCCCCGACCAGGACTAGAACCCGGGGTACCGGGGCTGCAGGAGGAGGATTAACCTAGTGAGCCACGGCGCCGGCCCACCCCCACTTTCTAACTGGGTGATCTTGGGAAATTATTTAGCCTTTCTGGGCCTCAGCGTCCTACTTTACAAAATGAGGCTGTTAGGGACCGGTGCTTTGGCGTAGTAGGCTAATCCTCCACCCTCGGCACCAGCATCCCATGTGGGTGCCAGTTCAAGCCCTGGCTGCTGCACTTCTGATCCAGCTCCCTGCTAATGTGCTTGGGAAAGCAAAGGAAGGTGACATAATTTCTTGGGCCCCTGAACCCATGAAGGAGGCCCAGAAGAAGCTCCTGGCTTCAGACCAGACCAGCTGCAGCCATTGTGGCCATTAGGGGAGTGAACCGTGGATGAAGATATCTTTGTCTTTCCCTCTCTCTCTCTTTCTCTCTAACTCTGACTTTCAAATAAACAAATTAATTAATCTGTTTTTTTTTAAAGTTGCTGATCTTAACATTAAAAAATATTTAAAATGAGGCTGTTAACAGCATCTATTTGTCTCAGAGCCTGGCTATCCACCAGAATCACTCTCCATCTTTCACAGAGACAGCACTGTGGCCAGGCACGTGGCTTTCCCGCTGGAGAACATTGCCAGCCTCCCTTGCGGATGGTGTGGCCCTCTGAGCAGGACTCAGAATGCCAGTGTACATGGTGCGTGTTGATCCTGGGCCTGGGGCTTATGGAACCAGGGGCGTCTCATCCACATTTGCCAATGCAGACAGTGGCAGTGCCCTGGGACAGGGGCCACTGGGTCTAGGATATGCCCTGAATAGAGCAGCCCCACTGGCCTGGGCCATTTTCTCAGAATTGCTGAGTGTGAGACTAAACGTCTACATTCTATAAGCCACCGTGTTCATGGCATCCTAGGCTACAGAAACCTGCCTCCATGAAGTCTGCCCAGGGTCCCGAAGTCCTGCAGACCCAGGCCCGTGACGCCAGATGAAGCAGGCCTGACAGAACGGTGACAGGTGCAGAGTTTAATGAAGGGAGCAGGGTGGGCCACACTGGGGGGGGGGTGCCCTGGGCGAGTGCTGGCTCCCAGTCTCCTCTGCCTGGGGTCTCCCTGGAGTCCTCTTCAGTAATGGACACAGTAGAGCTGGACGCTGCCGCTGATCCGGAGCTCCCGCAGCTGCTCCAGGGTCTGCTGGCCCAGGCTGGTGGCCCCCAGCCCCTGCCCATTGAGGGCCAGCTTCAGCCCTCCCTCCTGGCACAGGAGCAGCACCTGGGAGAGGGGGGCGTGAGTGGTTGGTGGGCTTCCAGTCCTCCTTTCCCACCTGGCGCTCTTCCCGGAAGACCCTCCTCCTCGCAGTGGACACAAAGGCGGGACTCAGAGGGGTCCAGCTCACAGCCAGCCCTTGGTGGACTTTGAGCAGCCCTGGGTCTCAACTTCTGGGATTCCTGGGGAGCTATTGAGCAGAGCTGATGCTGGGGTCTCTGTCTGTATTCACTGTTTCTGAGTTCTTGGGTGTGGAACCCCTGGCGCCAGCATAGTGTTGAAGGCTGCCACGTGGGTGTCTCTGGCTTCCCAGCCCCGCGGTGTTGGCCCTGCCCACCTCCCCCAGGTATGCCCCACCCCCAAGCTCTGCACCCATCCTGGCTCTGACCCACCTCGAAGAACCGCTGGGGGTAAAAGAGGAAGGGGGCTGAGATGGGCGTCTTCCGTCCCCAAGGGGAGATCCAGGCCAGGCTTCTGTCCGCAAAGGACGCCCTAAGCGTCACAGGCACGCGGGCAGCCTCGTCCCTCAGGCTCAGAGTGAAGCTGTGGCGGGAGGGCGGGCGGGAGAAGGGGGTCAGCTTCCACGGCCCTCAGGAGGTGGAGAGCGGCTGGAACACTGGGCAGGATCCTCCTCCAGAAAGCAGAGCTCAGGGCTGGACGCTCGGGCACGTGACAGCCCAGAGGGTGGGGAGACCTGAGTTGCCAGCTACCCACTAGAGGACCACAGGGGGGGGGGGGCGGGGTGCCCACCTGGTCGTGACAACTCCTGGCTCAAGCATCCAGCTCTGGGGCCTCTCGCTTTGATGCATGAGCCAGGAGTTGTGATTCAGATTTGCGGGGGTGGGGAGGAGCGGTTCTGCCACCCGGCACCTGCCTCTCAGAAGGGGCAGGCTGGTTCTGTCTTCACCCCTGAGACAGCTCTGGCTGACTGGCCAGCGGGAGGCAGCTGTGGGTAAGCAGAGACAGGATGCGGGCGGGACGGAGTCGGGGTCCTGGGAATTGTGGTGGATGAGGCTACACAAACTTCCCGCTTTGGGAAGGACGTGGCGGGCTCCACTCTGGGAAAGGGATGAAGGCAGGGACCCTGGGGAGGGGACCATACGGCAGCCCCCAACCCATTCCCTACCCCTAGAGAGGGCAGTTAAGTTGCCTGCCAGGTCACTAATGCCCTGGCAACTTTGGATTAGCACACGAACCTGGACTCTCGCCTCCAGATTTTGCGAGGCAGAAGTGCGCTTCTGATCACAGAGCAACTTTCCATTTTCTCTACCAGGTTGGGACACCCAGGCTCAGAGAGGTATAGTGAGTGGCCCAAGACCACGCAGTTCATAAAAGGCAACAACCAGGAACCCAATCCCGTCCTGCCTGGCCTTGGAGGCCCAATGCCAGCCATGTTGGGCTCCCACCTGTGTGTAGAATTCACAGGCCTGGCTGGGAGCTCGCTGGACAGGCTTTAGTCACAAACAGACACACACACAGAGCAAGGAGAACAGAGCGTGGCTCGCTCACTGCTTCTACTGAGGCCATTCTGCCACCACCCACATCCGTGGGGCGCTGTCCGTGGTGGCACAGAGAGGAAGAGTAACAGCTCTAAGCGTGGCCCGGAAAAGTCATAAAACCCAAAGCCTTTCCTCAAGGCGGGCAGCTGGGCAGGTCCACCCTGGCTAATGGATTTGGCCTGCAGATGTATTTTGAGCGCCCCCTGTGGGATATGTTAAGGCACAGCATCCACTTGGTAAAGGCGTCCCCTCTCTGGGGAAGTCCTCACTGGTACCTCGGGGATTGGATACTGGTGCTGGGCGAGGAAAAGAGGTGACGTTTACAAAGCCTGAGTGGGGCCGGGTACTCACTCCTTGGGCTCCTGCAGGACCAGTCCCCGCACTATGATAACCTGGCCAGGCCAGAGGCCCCGGGGAAGAGCACGTGAGCAGGGCACCTCCTGGAGGGACACAGGAAACAAAGGTGACACTGGAGAGTGCTCAGGGAGGGGCTGCACCCAGGAGTGGGCAGGCCCCTTTAGGTACCCGGACTCGAGGCCAGGAGGCTCATCTCCTCAGGCCTGGCCACCCGTGTTTCTCCCCTGTGTCCTCACCTCTCCCACTGCCACTCCCTGGACCCTAGCGGCCCTTGGGAGGCCTGTACCCCTCCCAGCCTGCGAGCAACTGGAGGACCGGCGCCTCCTGCTACCCTGGCGCCTGGCACTGGGCCCGGCCCAGGAGAGCATGAAATCGCTGTTTGCAGAAATGGCTAGAAGGCAGTGTGGAGCTGGGGATTCAGCCTGAGGCTGCCCGGCGCTCCCCCAGCCTGCAAGGAAGGGGAACCCCGAGATCGATGGAGTTTCCAGCCTCCCACCCAGCTGCCCCCCAGCCCCGAGGAAGCGGACCAGGCACCAGATCTCCTGGGAGACTAGAGGGGTGGGCGTCACTCACCAGCCTGCGGCTCGTCAGCAGGAAGGGCTGTCGGGAAAGAGGGGGCATGAGGAAGCCGTCGGTGTTTGCTCAGGGAAAGGGACTGCTCGTATGAGTCTTACAAAGTGGGGGTCACCGGGTTTGTCTCTCATGGTGGCATGGGAGTTGCTGGAGCCCCACTGGGGTCCTCTGGAATCCCAAAGCTCACCAGCTCTGTGACACTGGGGCAGACCCGGATGGCGGATGTACTGTCCACTCACTGTGCAGCCTGGGCCCAGGAGGCAGGCCCTTCAACAAGTTCACAGGAAATGCAGGTTATGAAAAAAAAAGCATGGGTTTCACATATTTCTGTACCAAAGTAAACCGAAGTTCCATTTGTCCGTGAACTTTCTGAAGCACCCTGGAACCCGGGCCCCGTCTCCCCTGTGTCCCAGGAGGCCAGCCCCAGCGCCCTGGCGGGGTTGCTCTGAGAATTGGCAGCAGAGCCGGAGTCCTCCCCCCACCCCACCCCATCCATCTTCCCCAACACAGGCTCTCCAGGGACTGACGGGAGCCCCTGTATCCGTGGTGACCACAGCAGAGAGGCAAGGGACAGCTGGGCCTTATGCAGTGGGCGGGTCACCTGGGGAGGGGGGAAGCAGCTGGCTCCGCTAGTGGCCAGCTTGTCCGACCACAAGGTCCAGCCTTGCTCCCAACCCAAGAGACTCACGTGCCCAACGGGGTACTCTTGGCTGCCCTCCGCAAATGGCTGTTCAGGAGGAGAAAACAGAGCCAGCAGCACTCAGGACCATGCAAGCCCTGAGGCCATTTCTTTGGCCCCCACCTCCCCTGCCGGGGCATGGCAGGTGGGCAGAGGCCGGGCTTTGGCCTTTGAGGCTCCCGCTGTCTCCCACGTGGCTTGGTTGTGCTTCCCAGACTGGGCATTTGGAAGTGCCGCAGCCAGCCACAGCTGTGCCCAATCGGCTGTTGCTTCTCAGTGTTAGCCAGTGTGACCACAGCCAGCACAGACTCCCGCCCACGGCTACCAGGCCCCTTCTGTCATCACTTTCTCTTCCTCCCCCCCCGTGGCTTCTACAAGGGGACAAGGGGCCTCCTCTGTCTGTTGGGCTGGGCTAGGGGCGAGGTCCAGTCAGGGGAGGTCAGCCCCAGGGGCTCTTACGTTGATGTTCAGGAATCCAACGGCCTTCACCAAGATGTCACCGAATATGCCCAGCGTGTCCACGCGAGACAGCGGGAGCCGGTAGCGGTAGTGGAGGAAGTGCTGTCCGTTCACACTCACCTAGGGGCACAGGCAGAGGCTGAGGGTCCACTCTCGGGAAGCGCCATCCTCGCCTAACCGTTGGCCCGGCCCCTGAGCTAGCAGCGTTTTCAAGAGGAGAAGGAGCTCCAGTCTGCGGAGCTTCAGGGACCTTGCCAAGGCTCCAGAGCTGGCCTGGGGCCCAAGGCCCCTTCCAAGGCCCCTTCTGCCCTGACGAAGCTCAGACCCGTGACATCATCATGAATCAAAGTGGAGGAAACTGGCTGAGGACCCCCAAATCCCTCCCACCCTCCAGGGGGCGCTCAGCTGTGAGCCAGGGATAAGGAAAGTGTCCACCCATGGGGGAGATTATAGGTCAAAGGCTAAGAGTCTGGGTATACAGCAAGGGCTCTTTAAGTGCTTGTTATGACAACAGCAGTGGAGCCTTCTCCACTCTTCTGCCCCAGGACAGCCTGGAACTCCTTGGTTCTCTCTGTGCCTGACCCCCACCCCCCCACCCCCCAAATGCTGCTCAGCACCATGGCCTGGGGAACTGACTAGGGAAGGAAGGGTAGACGGACACAAACTCTAGGCCACCCACGGCTGTCCCTCGTGCTCACCTTCACCTCCTCATTACCAAAGAGGAAGAGGAGGAGGAAGGCGGCTCCTCTCTGCAGGGACAGGCGGGGCCACCGTGCCTCCACGCCCCAGCAGCCACGATGCAGGGTGTTGCAGATGACGTGGGGCTGCGTGGTGTGGAAGCGAGGGTTGAAGTGGATGGCGATGTCTGGCCGGGGGCACAGGCTGCAGCCACACTGGAAGTCCACCTGAAACCTGGCCGGAGGTGAGGCTCTCACGGTGGCAGCCTGACACCCCTGGAGACCCCAGGGGCAGAGGGGAGCCCATGGTGGGCTGCCCCCTTACCTGTGAGCCTTCAGAGGGACCACGCCCTGCAGCATGACCATTTTGCCTGCATGCAGACCACCAAAGATTGTGGTGACATACGGAACCACCTGAGTGAGGGGAGACACGGGTGAGGAACGGGCTGGGGGACCACCACGTCCAGGCAGTGCAGAGAGCAGGAGGAAATGCAGCTTTCCCTCCTCACACAGGACGAATCTGTCTGCTCTGGAAAGTGCTCTTCTGCTTCTTTGCCTTTCTGAGACTTCATATGTCAAGGCCAAGGCCACGTCGCACCGGGGGGAAGCCACACTCGGCACCACCTGCCCATGCAGCACCAGCCAGCTAGCTGCCCCTAGCTCCTGGGGCCCACAATGCACTGCTGTGTCCCCAGAGAGGTGAACCGGGAGGCAGGAGGAGTGACTCAGCTGGGGGCCTGGAGGTGACCCTGATGGACATGCCCGGAGGGACAATTTGGGTGGCTCAGCTCCAGCTCCCTCCGTGGGCTTGTCTAACACCACCCTGCAATTCTGCAGCTCCCAGCCATTTCTAGGGCATTGTCTGGCTGGGTGCCTCCCTTCTTCCTTCCTCCCCTGGGACCCCAGAATGCTTTGTTCCCATGGCTGGTGTGGCCCCTGGTCCCTGGCTGCCAGGGGCTGGGGGGCTGGCTGTTTTCCCTGGGCTGTGTGTGGATGTCTGTGGGATGGGCAGCAGGTATGCTCAGGGTGGTACCACAGGCTGAGCCTTCTTCCTGTGTTGCCCTCCAGCTCCCAGCAGGCTTCAGCAGCCGGAAACACCCGAGAAAGAGCAGAGACCCCACCCACCAGCTGGCTCCACCCTCTGGAAAGCCCACGGTAACCTGGGCAGCTGCCTCATGCCTTCACTCAGGCACCTGGGTGCCTAGCCCCACCTGTCGGAGCCTGTGGGCAGCTCAGCCAGGCTCAGCGGGTCAGTCCCTTCTATTCCCCAGGCTCCTGGCCTGTAATTACGTGAAACATTGCCTGGCACCAGGAACCCTCCCGGGACTGAAAAGGAAAAGGAAAAAAGGACCCTGTCCACTGACCCGCCCTTCCTGGTAATCACTGACCCCTTCAATGATCCGACCCACTCCCCCATCCTCTCTGCCACCCACCCCAGTGAGGGCACAGCACCGGCTCCAGGCTGCACCACTTTTAAAATGCAAGGACCCTGGGAGCCCAGCAGTCACTCACACTCAAGTGAGAATTAGCTGACCGGTCACTTTGCTAAGCTCAGGAGGGCCTTGCTGAAGCCTGGGCAGGTACCTGGGAAAGCAGGGCCCGAGGTTGAAGTCCTCTGTACCCCAGCCCTCGGGTGTCTGGGCCCAGCTGGGAGGGAGGAGCCCTGAGACCTACAAAGTCCCGGGCAAAAGCGCCTGCTCACCGGGTGGAAGACTGGTGGCTGCAGGATGAAGCTGTCAGGGATTGGGTCCAGTTTTTCTCCGGGTGACATAGTGGGTGTGGCAACTCAGAGCAGGGCTGCAGATCCTGGTTCCAGGAGCCCTGCCACCTCCACACACACTCACCTGCCCCAGCCAGGGTCCTCAGGATCTGGGGCAGCTCCCCCAGCTCTGGTCTCACCTGCACCCTGCAGGATCCTCACACCTCCAGAGGCAGTCCAGGGAGGGCAGAGAGCCCCTCCCAGCCCCGCAGTGGCCACAGCTCCTGTGTTGCACAGTGCAGCTGGTAGCTTTGGCCGGACTGTGGCTGGCTGCCCAAACTGCGCCCGCGGGCAGGAAGCTCACGGTCACGGCAGAGGGAAGCCCTGGGCTTGTGGTTTCCGGTGTCAGCTGAGCCCTCGGAGGGCTGGAGGACCGGGTGGTGGTACACGTGTGCAGGTTCCCGGAGAAGCCCCGCCCCCAGCGCCTGGACAGCCCGAGCCAGCGGCCTCCCATTCGCTCCTCCCCTCTTTCCCCACTTTTCTTCTTTTCCAAGTTTCACAGTCCCCTGAGGCTCCATTTCAGCTTTGGCTGGAAACGCCTGGGCACAGCTGGGATCACAAGAAAGCAGAGAAGGCAGGGAGGGGGCGGATATAGGCAGGGGGAGCCCAGCAGGGAGCCCACAGCTGCAGGGGAAGGGGACCTGGTTTCCACTCAGCCTCTGCTGTGTGCCCCTGGGAAAGCTGCCTCCCCTCTCTGAGCCTTCCTGTGTTCATCTGCACCGTGAGAGGGCCCCACATCAGTGTGTCTTGCACAGGGAGGTGGGCCCCTGGCGGTGCACCCAGATAGCTGTTTCTTACCATAATCTTTCCAGTTTTGGTTCAGATTCCCCTAAGATTTCTCCCTCTAGAGACACTGCAGCCTCTCAACTTTAGCCCGAGTGGGAACTCGTGGGAACTGAGCAGCAAGGAATGCCTGGCAGGACAGGCTGGGCACAGGGTCAAGTGCACGGGGCGCTGGGGGAAGAGTGAGCGGCTGCCGATTGCAGGCCACAGGGCTCGGGGATCCTGGCCCACAGTATCCCAGCCAGGTGGCTCACGCTGTGCTCTCTCGACGCTCGTTAGAAAGGCAGACTTGGGGGCTCTGCCCCAGAACTGCTGAAGAGGGCTCTCTGGGAGCAAGGCCCAGGGCTCTGCATTTCAACGCCCCCCCTCCCCGCCCCGTCCCCCTTCCCAGGTGCTTCTGGCACAAGCCTGTATTTGAGAAGCCAGGGCTGTAGGGACCGAGCCAGGAATTTATTCAGATCTTGCTGGGCAGGTAGACCTTGCTTTTGTGGGGAAATTTGATCTTGGGTGTGCTGGGAAGAGTGGTGGGGCAGAGGAGCTAACGGTGGAGAGACCGGTCCTGTGGGCACCCAGAGCCCTGCCCGGGGCTCGGAGCTGTGGTCTGAGGCCAGTGGTGCCCTGCCCCTCACTCACCTCGGTTCCTCTTTCAAACAAGTTCATGGGAAATGGAGCTAAAAGATAAGTTTGGTGCACACACACACACACACATGCAAAACCCCCCAAACCCTGAAATCCATGAACTCTGAAAATCCATCATGTGCATCATATGCAAGTTTAAATCTTTTCAGTGAGATAAACTTCTCCGCTCACACACTTTTGGAGGTAATGTGTGTTTGCTGCTGCTGCAGACCCCCACGGAGGTGCCTTCCATAGCAGAAATCCGTTTTCTCACGGCTCTGAGTCCAGAAGGCTGGGGTCACGGCGTCGGCCCGTCTCCTGGGCTTGCAGGCGGCCACCTTCTCACCGCGGCCCCTGAGCCCGTGTCCGGATCTCCTCCCCTTACAAGGACCCAGTCGCATTGCAGTGGGCCCACCCACACGGCCTCACTGTTCTGCTTCGAGGGCCCTATCCCCACATTCAGTCTCATTCTGAGCTGTTGGGGTGGGGTGGGGGGGAGGGATTCAACCTAGGACTTCCAGAGGGTCCCCGTGCAGGGCATCGGAGGTTGAGCAGAACTGCTCATCCGGGAACCCCGAAGCCGTCAGAGTTGAGGGTGACAGGGCCTGCAGTGGGGGAAGCGTAGGACCCTTTCTGCTGCCCAGGATCCCCTCAGAGAGGCACCTGGGTCTCCCTCAGGGCCCTCCCTCCTCCCACCTCTGGCCCGGCCTCGCTGCCTGAGCAGCCCCCATGGCCGTGGCACCTCCGCAGCATGCCACAGGAAGCTCCGAGGCCCTCACGTGGGCACCTTGAGAGCCAGGGGGTGATAGCAACGGACCCTCACCGTGGGAGTTTGAGGGCCGGGGGGGTGATAGCAACGGACCCTCACCGTGGGAGTTTGAGGGCCGGGGGGTGATAGCAACGGACCCTCACCGTGGGAGTTTGAGGGCCGGGGGGTGATAGCAACGGACCCTCACCGTGGGAGCTTGAGGGCCGGGGGGTGATAGCAACGGACCCTCACCGTGGGAGCTTGAGGGCCGGGGGGTGATAGCAACGGACCCTCACCGTGGGAGCTTGAGGGCCGGGGGGTGATAGCAACGGACCCTCACCGTGGGAGCTTGAGGGCCGGGGGGTGATAGCAACGGACCCTCACCGTGGGAGCTTGAGGGCCGGGGGGTGATAGCAACGGACCCTCACCGTGGGAGCTTGAGGGCCGGGGGGTGATAGCAACGGACCCTCACCGTGGGAGCTTGAGGGCCGGGGGGTGATAGCAACGGACCCTCACCGTGGGAGCTTGAGGGCCGGGGGGTGATAGCAACGGACCCTCACCGTGGGAGCTTGAGGGCCGGGGGGTGATAGCAACGGACCCTCACCGTGGGAGCTTGAGGGCCGGGGGGTGATAGCAACGGACCCTCACCGTGGGAGCTTGAGGGCCGGGGGGTGATAGCAACGGACCCTCACCGTGGGAGCTTGAGGGCCGGGGGGTGATAGCAACGGACCCTCACCGTGGGAGCTTGAGGGCCGGGGGGTGATAGCAACGGACCCTCACCGTGGGAGCTTGAGGGCCGGGGGGTGATAGCAACGGACCCTCACCGTGGGAGCTTGAGGGCCGGGGGGTGATAGCAACGGACCCTCACCGTGGGAGCTTGAGGGCCGGGGGGTGATAGCAACGGACCCTCACCGTGGGAGCTTGAGGGCCGGGGGGTGATAGCAACGGACCCTCACCGTGGGAGCTTGAGGGCCGGGGGGTGATAGCAACGGACCCTCACCGTGGGAGCTTGAGGGCCGGGGGGTGATAGCAACGGACCCTCACCGTGGGAGCTTGAGGGCCGGGGGGTGATAGCAACGGACCCTCACCGTGGGAGCTTGAGGGCCGGGGGGTGATAGCAACGGACCCTCACCGTGGGAGCTTGAGGGCCGGGGGGTGATAGCAACGGACCCTCACCGTGGGAGCTTGAGGGCCGGGGGGTGATAGCAACGGACCCTCACCGTGGGAGCTTGAGGGCCGGGGGGTGATAGCAACGGACCCTCACCGTGGGAGCTTGAGGGCCGGGGGGGTGATAGCAACGGACCCTCACCGTGGGAGCTTGAGGGCCGGGGGGTGATAGCAACGGACCCTCACCGTGGGAGCTTGAGGGCCGGGGGGTGATAGCAACGGACCCTCACCGTGGGAGCTTGAGGGCCGGGGGGTGATAGCAACGGACCCTCACCGTGGGAGCTTGAGGGCCGGGGGGTGATAGCAACGGACCCTCACCGTGGGAGCTTGAGGGCCGGGGGGGTGATAGCAACGGACCCTCACCGTGGGAGCTTGAGGGCCGGGGGGTGATAGCAACGGACCCTCACCGTGGGAGCTTGAGGGCCGGGGGGTGATAGCAACGGACCCTCACCGTGGGAGCTTGAGGGCCGGGGGGTGATAGCAACGGACCCTCACCGTGGGAGCTTGAGGGCCGGGGGGTGATAGCAACGGACCCTCACCGTGGGAGCTTGAGGGCCGGGGGGTGATAGCAACGGACCCTCACCGTGGGAGCTTGAGGGCCGGGGGGGTGATAGCAACGGACCCTCACCGTGGGAGCTTGAGGGCCGGGGGGTGATAGCAACGGACCCTCACCGTGGGAGCTTGAGGGCCGGGGGGTGATAGCAACGGACCCTCACCGTGGGAGCTTGAGGGCCGGGGGGTGATAGCAACGGACCCTCACCGTGGGAGCTTGAGGGCCGGGGGGTGATAGCAACGGACCCTCACCGTGGGAGTTTGAGGGCCGGGGGGGTGATAGCAACGGACCCTCACCGTGGGAGCTTGAGGGCCAGGGGGTGATAGCAACGGACCCTCACCGTGGGAGCTTGAGGGCTCTCTGTATTCCAGGGAGAAGACAGGAGTCTCAGAGGGCAAGGCTTGAGATGCAAGGAGGGAGGCTGAACAGAGGTGGTGCAAACGCACCGGCGGCTCTAACAGGACGTCTGCACAGCAGGATGATGGTAATGACGTGAACTTGGGATTGAAAAAGGGCAGAGTGGCGGCAGCAGGCAAAGATGCGGGTGGTGGAGTTCTAAGGACCTTGCGTTGTTTCAAAGTGGTGCTCAAGACGTGGATTTTTTTTAAAAGATTTCTTTGAAAAGCAGAGTGACAGAGAAGGAAAGAGGGAGGAGGAGGAGGAGGAGGAGGAGGAGGAGGAGGAGGAGGAGGAGGAGGAGGAGGAGGAGAGAGATCTTCCATATATTGGTTCATTCACCAAACGTCTGCAACAGCCGGAGTCAGGAAACAGGGACTCCATCCGGGTCTCCCACGTGGGTGGTAAGGACCCACTTGGGCCATCTTCTGCTGCCTCCCAGTGTATTAGCAGGGAGCTGGGTCAGGAGTGTGGAGTAGCCTGCACTTGAATCAGGCATCCAATATGGGATGCTGGTGTCTTAAGCAATGGCTGAACCTGCTGGGCCACAACACCCATCCCTGTTGGATATTAATTTTAGATTTTAAGGGTGAATGTTAAAATTTCAAGGGCAATAAGTAAAAGAATAGAGAGTAAATTTCCAAACAAGTAGAGAGAAAATGTAGATTGGGTCCTAACAATATTAGAAGACTTCATTGAAAGATGTTAAAGACTCAATAAACAGAGATATATTTAATGAATTGGAAGACTCAATTTTGCAAATACGTCAGAATCGCCAAGCTGATTTATTGATTCAATATTATGCCAATCCAAATACCGAAGCAGCATTTGGAGAGCCAATCAATAAGGTAATTCTGAAATTTCTATGGGAATGTAAAGGCCTAGGAATAGTTGGGAAGCTTAGAGGAAGAATAAAAAGGGAGGGTCTTGTGTCTGAGGAGCACCACACACTGATAAGTGCCTGTGGTGGAGAATGGGCTCCTGCCCTAAAGAACTCTCCACCCCAAGCTTGATGCAACAGGCTTTATAAAGGCGAAACCCACAAGGAGGGGACAGGGAATACATGGTTGCTAGGGTCAGGCTGACCTAAGGCTTATGTGAAACCACTATCAGTTACAATCTTGACATTACAATCTTTTTTTTTTTTTGACAGGCAGAGTGGATAGTGAGAGAGAGAGAGACAGAGAGAAAGGTCTTCCTTTTTGCTGCTGGTTCACCCTCCAGTGGCCACTGCGGCCGGCGCATCTCGCTGATCCGAAGCCAGGAGCCAGGTGCTTCTCCTGGTCTCCCATGCGAGTGCAGGGCCCAAGCACTTGGGCCATCCTCCACTGCCTTCCCGGGCCATAGCAGAGAGCTGGCCTGGAAGAGGGGCAACCGGGATAGAATCCGGCGCCCCGACCGGGACTAGAACCTGGTGTGCCAGCGCTGCAAGGTGGAGGAGTAGCCTGTTAAGCCACGGCGCCGGCCGACATTACAATCTTATCATTAATCCAGGTGCAGCCTATCTGTTTTAAGCTTGAGCGATCGTGCTAGGGGGTTTCTATGCTCTGCCACGTGGGATGAAGTGGACTGCTATTGTCTGAGTTTTAGCTCAGAGTTTCAGACCAGAATCTCATGGTGGGGGGTGCTTTCTCAAGATGGAGTCTTGAGTGCCTTAAAATGGTGTCCCTACTGTCAGGGTGTTGCTTTAATCTCATAATATCCATACATTAAGATTTAGCACAGGGGCCGGCACTGTGGCATAGTGGATAAAGCTGCCACCTGCAATGGCGACATCCCATATGGGTGCTGGTTTGAGTCCCGGCTGCTCCACTTCCCATCCAGCTCTCTGCTATGGCCTGGGAAAGCAGTGGAAGATGGCCCAAGTCCTTGGGCCCCTGCACCCATGTGGGAGACCCAGAAGAAGCTCCAGGCTCCTGGCTTTGGATCGACTCAGCTCTGGCCATTATGATCATTTGGGGAGTGAAGCAGCTGATGGAAGACCTCTCTCTCTCTCTCTCTCTCTCTCTCTCTGCCTCTGCCTCTCTATAAGTCTTTCAAATAAATAAATCTTTAAAAAAGATTTAGCACAAAGATGCCATGATTGTGATCACATGAGAGTAGCACAAAGACAGGTGTGATTACTGGGGAGACAGAATACAGCAAAAATATTCCTGCTGGCTTGTGAAAGCCTCAGCCGGGACAGAGGTGGCTGTGCTCACCGCTGGGAGGGAGAAGCTCGTGGGCAGTGATGCTGAGATCAGCGATCGTCCACACAGGGAGAGGACTTGAATGGTTTCTGCCACATCCCCGAAATCAATTCCAGATGGATTAAGTGAAAAGCGTAAAATTTAAAAATGTTTTCAAGAAAATACAGAATATTTTTTCTGACTTCGGGTCAAGGAAGCATTTCATGAAAAGACACAGGGAGCTGACCACCAGAGACTGATACATTTTACTCCATTAAAGTTAATGATTTCTTTCCACCAAAAGAAAGACAAGCCAAGAAGGTGGAAAGCACAGCTGCTCCTCCATATCCATGGAGTTTGCTCCCAAGATCCCTTGTAGATACCCAAATCTGCAGATGTTCAAGTTCATTATATGAGATGGTGCACTTATTTGCACATAACCTGCACATCTGCTCATATATTTTAATTTTTAAAGATTTATTCATTATTATTTATTTGAAAGAGAGAGAGAGAGAGAAAGAAAGAGAGAGAGAAATCTCCCATCCACTGGTTCACCCCCCAAATGCCTCCACAGCCAGAGCTGTGCCTGGCCAAAGCCAGGAGGCAGGAACTCCATCTGGTCTCCCACATGGGTGGCGGGGACCTGAGCCATCACCTGCTGCCCCCCAGGGTGTGTATGTGCAGGAAGCTGGAGTGGCGAGTAGGGCTACTCCAGGCACTCAGACATGGAATGTGCTGGATTGATGGCTGCACCAAATGCCTGCCCCCTCCTAGACATTTACAATAATCTGTAGATTACTTATAATACCTAATACAATGTAAATGTTACGTAAACCTTGTTAGGTGGTGTTGTTTAGGGAATATTGATAAGAAAAGAAAGTCTACATGTTCAGTGCAGAAGTAATTTTTTAAAAGATTTATTTATTTGCCGGTGCCGCAGCTCAACAGGCTAATCCTTCACCTTGCGGCTCCAGCACACTGGGTTCTAGTCCCGGTTGGGGCGCCGGATTCTGTCCCGGTTGCCCCTCTTCCAGGCCAGCTCTCTGCTATGGCCTGGGAGTGCAGTGGAGGATGGCCCAAGTGTTTGGGCCCTGCACCCCATGGGAGATCAGGATAAGCACCTGGCTCCTGCCTTCGGATCAGCGCGGTGCGCCGGCCGCGGTGGCCATCGGAGGGTGAACCAACGCAAAGGAAGATCTTTCTCTCTGTCTCTCTCTCTCACTGTCCACTCTGCCTGTCAAAAAAAAAAAAAAGATTTATTTATTTATTTGAAAGGCAGAGTTACAGAGAGAGGAGGAGAGACAGAGAGAGATCTTCTATCCGCTTGGTTCACTCCCCAAAGGGTTGCAATGAACAGGGCTGGGCAAGGCTGAAGCCAGGAGCATCTTCCAGAGTCACCCACGTGGGTGCAGGGGCTCAAGCACTTGGGCCATCCTCTGCTGCTTTCCCAGGTGCATTAGCAGGGCGCTGGATCAGAAGTGGAGCAGCTGGGACTCAAACAGGTACCCATATGGCATGTGGGTGCTGCAGGCTGGGGCTTAACCTGCTGTGCCACAGTGCCGGCTCTCGATGTAAATTCTTTTTTCCAAAAGTTTTTTTTTTTTTTTTTTTAATTCGGGGTTGGTTGAATCTGTGGGTGGGATGTGGAGGGCCAACTTGGTACAAACACGTCCGTGACTCAAGATGAATGTCAGATACCCAGAGAGCTCCTACATAAACCAATAAGAAAACTGCAAAGACAAATGGGCGAGAGAACGAGCATTTTTTTAAAACAAGAAATCTAAATGATTGATATACGTCAATGTCCCAGCTACATTAGCGATGGAGGATGCAAATGAACACTTAGGTGAGTACTGGTTTGCATCTACTCACCTGGAAAAATGAAGACTTGTTGGTGAGCATGTAAACCAAGGAGAATTCCTGGATGTTGCTGGGAAGAGGTGCTAGTGTTTACTGTAGCGTGGAACACTTGCCTAACCCTCCTTCTGGGCAGTGAATCCTGCAGCCTCTTTCTCATCCGTAGGCTGGGGCACAACTGTGTTCTTTTTGACAGTTTCCAATCCCAACCTGGAGAAGAACCCAGGTGGCTTTATCACTGCATCAATAAATTGTGGTACAGTGATAGCGTGGAGTATTTTACAGCAGTGAAAATGCATTTCAGGTCTACACAGCCACACAGATGCATACAGAATTCTGAAAAGAGCAAGTTGCAGAAGACTTGAAGATTACAGAAAATGTGCATTCTCTTTTAATTCCATTTTCCATGAACTTTTTTCAATATGTGCTGGGTCTTAGTCCACCCGTACAAGGATGGACTGGGTCCGAGGAAAGGTAAGTGCGCCGCTCGCCCGTTCCCCAGCCTCCCGATCCCGGAGACAATCAGACGCAGCGGGGAGCCAAGTCTAGCAAGGACTCATTTACTTCCTGAGAAACAGAACCTTTTATAACACAAAACTGCAGAGTCATTGGGGCAGGGCTAAGGACCAACCAATCACTTAAAAATTCACCTTACGGGGGGCTTTCTATAGGACTAGCCCTATGTCTATACACTTGTTACTAGTTTTGTTACCTCCCCTGATGTTGCGTAGCCAATTAGTTTTGGTGGTAAACAACTTTGGATTCCGCCCACCTTACTTCCCCTGGGCTCCATCATGTAACTAATTTCCCCACATATTCCCCCTTTTTTGTTTTAGCACGTGGTCCCTGTCTTAGGTTGCCCCTGGCCGTCCTTGCCCTTACCCGTCATTGGTAACCCAGGCAGCTTGGCCATGAGCCCTGTCTTAGGTTGGTGCAGGACGCTGGGTGCTTTACCCGTCTTGGGGTGTCGCGTGACTTGTTATTATGGGAGCGTGGTGAGCTTTCTCCACCGCCTGTCTTAGGTTGTTCCGATCCATCCGGAATCTTACCCGTCGTTGGCAATGTGGAGAGCACCGGGGACACTTCTCCAGTTCAGGGGATCATAGCCCTCTGTGGCTAGCAGCCTCTAGTAATGAACCTCAACCTGTCTTACCCTTGTTGCCTCTATGTGCTGTTGTATAAACTGTATAAGGCTATTCATTATGCATGGGCCAATAGCAAGGATTAAAAGCAGGGTGAGAAGCAGTCCAAGAAGAGGGAAGAGGTAGGGAAAGAGTCCATTAAGGCCCGTCCAAAGGGGGCTTTCTTGGAGTTCTCTTCATCTTTTTCAGGTCTTCCTGAAGTGTTTTGATGATCACGTTTGGGTCATCAAATCCCCCGTCACTGGGCTGGGCACTTCAGGATCACAGCGAAGAGTAGCATCATCACCTCCTCTGGATCTCTGTCCGTTTCTGGAAGAGGAAAGACAAGGGGATCTCCCTCGGGGGCAAACTGCTCCCTGGGTGGGTTGTTACTTGCATCGGGCATAGGCCTGATATTTCTGGCCGGTATTCAAATTGGAGTCAACTCCCCTATGGGGAACACACAGCCAAATCCTCTTCCCAACTGAATCAGCGGGTCAGGCCCTCTCCAGAGTCGGGTGAGAGGGTCTCTCCATCTAACGAGCATCTGAGGTTTAGCGGTTAAATGTCCCCAATGTTTTTGGAACCTTGACTCCCTTGACCCTTTCGAAAAATCTAAAATATTGATAGTAAACAAGGCCTTATGTAACTGTAGATGGGGGGTAGCCACTCCCCCTTTTTGTTTTAATAACTGTTTTTTGAGGCATTGATGGTTTTTTTTTTTTTTTTTTCACCATAGCCTGTTCCTGTGGGTTGTGAGGAATTTTAGTAGAGTGCTGAATCATTTTACATCTTGGCAGCACTTTTAAACATCCCAATTGGTTATTATCTCTGTATATCTTTTGATATCTCCAGGGGCCCTTTTGAAGATACCAAAAGTTTAGAGAATTTAGAACTTTGATTTTTAGAAAGTTTGTTAAAGGTGCCAAGAGAACTTAGAGTATCTGGTTAGAATAGAATTTTTTAACATCCTGAAATGATAGCCCTTTATTAGACAGGATGATCTTAACACTTTTAGACCAGATCTAATCATAAAGGTATTTAGCAATGCTTTTCATCAATTTGAACTTAACAGAGACAGTAGAGTACACAATAGATTACCTTGACAGAACATGAATTTTATGTTTTTTGTTATTGAATAAACCAGAAATAAACACCTTGAACATAAGAGTTAGTACACAAAATCCGCACATAACTCAGAACTATTTAGCAGAGCTAAAAAGGACCTAACTTTAGAAATGGCAGAGTAACCCATTAATCAGACACTGTTAAAATAGACGTTACAGTTTTTGCAAAAACAGATTCCAAGATTTACGACTTAGACCATTTCCAGATATTTACTAACATTAGTGCACATTTTTTACTTCAGCTTTAGGTCAATGTAATTTTGGCATTAGCACGTAACTTAAAGAAAACTCTGTAAACAATTTTAAAGTTGTAAACCTTTTAAAACCTTTCATGACTTGCTCACACCTTCTGAAACTTTATACCTGTAGTTACTTTTACATAGTCTTGAATTGTCATGTATGGACAAGCTATGAGAATACATGCTAACAAACTCAAACAGTCTCTCTTATAAGACACTGAGTTATTAATGAATACCACACCACTAACTCCTCCTGGACAGCAAACATGGACACTAGTACATGTTTACAACTTTGAAAAGATCTTCATCGTTAAGAGAAACAAATTTCGTTAAGAGAAACAAATTTAAAGCATAAAACCGAGCAAGTGAGCTACCAAGCAAACCGAAGGGCTTTGGCATTAACTTAATTCTCTGAACCAATCTGTATTGGCTTACTTTAGTTAACAATATAAGGGCTTGTATACACAGAATTTACTCATTTTTGTAAGGCCACTCTAGCTGGAAAGCAAGAACATGAATACAGTACAGGTCTGACGTTATTCACAACATTTTAATATACCTTGCATAATTTGAATTGACTCAAACAGTTGTTACTTTAACAAATTTAGAGCCCCATCCTTTGAGAGTTCCAGGGATCCTACTGGAAGTCCCAAAGTTGTTAGACTCCATTTGAGAATTTAAACTGTTAGAGAGTCAAACCACTCAGCCAAAAACTAGCACGTATAACCTGAGTATTTTAATCAAAGCTGTGGGGTAGATCTGATCAGAGTTAGGTAATCACTTAAGCATTAAAGACAGACAAATCCAATAAAACACGAAACCTTCAAGACACGTGCAAACTCTTAGATAAGTTAACTACAGCTGCACAGAAAAGAGCTGGTCATCAGCATAGGAGCCCATTGCTTAGGACAGGGAAACACATCTGAAACAAAGCGGCAGGGAATGAGAGACTTCCGTAGTGCTGGAGAAAAAGTCTTATTAACTGCAAATAAAGACTCATTAGGTTGGAAAGGGTTAATGGATGAAGGTTTTTGTTCCTTTAGGTAAGGCCAGTGGTAGCCACAGGCATTTTTTCTTCTCCCTCCTAGTGAGGACAGCATTGAATTGTAAATGGGGAGGAAAAAAGCAGCCCAAGGACTAGTCTCCCTAGAGTATCTGGCTGTGGCCTGCACGGGTGCAACAGGCTACACTGACTGGAAGAGAGTGCAGAGAAAAGCCGTGGTCCCCCATTTACAGGGAAGACTGTGCACGTCGGGGCCTAGCAGGACTGGCTGTGGGGTTGAGTAGGCACGCTGTTTACAAGATGGCGGCGGGCGATTCAAGGGAGGGGAATAACCATAAAGGGGTGGCCACGTGGGCGGAATTGGAGGCGCAGTGCGTTGAGGCAGTGTTGGGCTTTTAGGGGTTGCCGCCACACCTGAAAGCTCCACCTTAGTTTTAACTGCCTCTGGGGATTTATGAGCCTCCCTCAGGCCAGTGCAGGCCTTCCAATGATCAGCATTCATTCCTTCCCAAACAAGCATTTTAACAAACTGACCCCGAAGGTCCCCAGCCAGCAACTTACAACGGAGACTGTGTTCGACCCTAACTACAAAATTTGGCAATGACTCTCCCAGCTTTTGTCGCACCCCCGTGATGGGAGATTCCGTGGGCCCCTCATCCAGCTTGTACCAAGCATTAAGTCCTGCCTGCCTCACTTGTTCACGGTACGGAGCAGGTAGCACAGCTTGCTGGATCCCCGTAGAGAACCCTTCCCCCATCCCAGCCAGCATAGCATATGTAATAGGGATAGCTGGCTGGGCTGTTTCGTTAGCTTCGGCTCTCACCCGGCACTCCTCCTTAAAGAAGGTGCACCACTTTATGAACTGGAAACTCGCGGGGACTGCCTTGGCCATGTCCAACCAGCCCTCGGGGACACATGGGTGATAAGCTATGTGTTGTAGCAGAGTTTGGGCCCAGGGGGAATTTGGCCCGTCTTCTGCCACTGCCTTGCGAAGCTCCTTTAAGTCCTTCGCTTCCCAGGGATACCACTCCAGAGCTCTGTTGCTGCCTGGAGCTAAATTAACAGGGTAGGCCTGAGGCAGCAGGTTCCCTGGCCCAGAGTTCACTTCCCTATGCTGCTTTATGTCCACAGGATAAGCTTCCGCAAAGGTCGCCTCATTTCTCCTCTCCCCTCCTGGGCAATCATAAGTGCCCAGATCACAAAGCTCCCTCCCTGGCTCTACATAGGGGGAGGCTGCCTCTGCCCCCAGGAGGTGTGGGGGTGGTCCCGGCCCTTCTAGGGTGGATGGGCTAGGCGTGACGACTTTTACTTTCGTTTTTACCTCAACAGTTCGTGCCTCAACAGGCTCTCTGCATTCCTGATCAAACTTAGCCCATTCTCTTTCCCTGCCATCTTCCTCTGAGTCTCTGGGCTCTCCCAAGTCCTGTAAGGCCTTTAAGGCCCAGTCCATAATGGACGAAACTGCATTACCCATACTAGGGTTTCACTTACCCTGAGAGACCGCTTGGCCTCGGCCGAAAAGTTACTGCTTGAGCCCCACGTTGGGCGCCAGATGCTGGGTCTTAGTCCACCCGTACAAGGATGGACTGGGTCCGAGGAAAGGTGAGTGCGCCGCTCGCCCGTTCCCCAGCCTCCCGATCCCGGAGACAGTCAGACGCAGCGGGGAGCCAAGTCTAGCAAGGACTCATTTACTTCCTGAGAAACAGAACCTTTTATAGCACAAAACTGCAGAGTCATTGGGGCAGGGCTAAGGACCAGCCAATCACTTAAAAATTCACCTTACGGGGGGCTTTCTATAGGACTAGCCCTATGTCTATACACTTGTTACTAGTTTTGTTACCTCCCCTGATGTTGCGTAGCCAATTAGTTTTGGTGGTAAACAACTTTGGATTCCGCCCACCTTACTTCCCCTGGGCTCCATCATGTAACTAGTTTCCCCACAAATATGCTTTAATTTATGTATCTGAGAGGCTGATACAGACACAGGTGCAAGAGCCGTCATCTGCTGGTTCATTCCCCCAAATGCCCACAACAGCCCGGGACGGGGCCAGGAGGAAGCTGGGAGCCTGGAACTCAAGCACGCCCTCTCTCGTGGGTGGCAGGAAGACAACCTGCTTGAGCTAACATCTTCTGCCTCCCAGTCTGCATTAGTGGGAATTCTGGAATTGGGCCTGGAGCTTGGCCAAACCCCAGCCCTCCATGGCCCTTCTGAAGTACCCTCACGACTCCATTTGTCTTTGTCCATTTGGGTTGCTACGTGCAAAACGCCAGTGGGAATGGTAACTGCTGTTTTCCCAGGGGTGGGTGTCGACCAGCTCTCTAGAATTTCTTTATAGAAACTGAATCCCCATCCATGCCGGCTCCACCCTCTGACCCTGCTCACACAAAGGCCCCGCCTCCCACCGCCTTCCGCCTTGGGGGTTAGGATTTCAGGATCGGGTTTGAGGTGCACATAAATACCCACACCACAATTACCATATTTTAAAAACTAGTGCCATTTTATGCGGTTTCACGTAAGCAAAACATAACTGACACCAAACAAAAACAACCCAAAGCATCAAAGGTGCGAAGAAGCCATTTTTTTTTAAAAGAAAAGATTAAAAAAAAATCAAGGACAGGACAGGTGCAAAATTCAGGAGCGGTAAGGGAGACGGCACAGGTGCAGCGCCCTATCCGGGGATGCTCCGGTGACATTTGACTCACCATGGTTCGTAACCACAGGTGCTCAGGTGTTAGATGGATGATGACACTGGGTATAGTTCTACTTTTAAATAAAACACTCCGCAGCCCTCGGCATTTCAACCCCGGAGCGCGCGCGCCTCCTCTGTGGTCTCAAGCGCCTCTCGTTGGCCTCGGCTCCATCTCGCACCCCACCAAGAGTCTTCGACGGCCCCTCGCCCTGCTCTTGCCATTAAAGACCCCCTACCCCCCCACCAGATACCCTGGCCTTGGAGCGCCCCTCGCCGAGCCGGGACGCGCCCCCTGCGCCCGCGCGCCCCCGCCACCGTTTGCCGCGCGCCCACGCCCGCGACTCCGCCGTCCAGGGGCCGCGCCCACGGACCCCTCGCCGGGCGCGTCGTCCCTTGCGAGGCCCCGGGGCACGGTGGGGCCGCAGCAGCGGGATGGGCCTGAGCCCCGCCGCCAGGGCCGAGTACGGGCTCCCCTTGCACAGGGTCCCAGCGCCCCGCCCCAAGCCCGTCTCCAGAACCTGCAGTTCGGAGCCCGATGACCACCAGCCTGCTCCTGGACGTTCAGCCCAGCCCCAGTCAGGTCCGCCCCGGAATAGGGCCTCCCTGGGCACCCCCATGGGGCCGCTGCGCCGTGGCCTGGAAGCCCTCCAGGGTTTTCTCGTGGTTTGGTTATTGTGTTAAAGGCCCGTTAAGCAGAATGAACGAGTACTTCAGAATGGCCGTTTGTTTCTAATTTAATCCAAGCGAGCCAGGCAGAGGCCGAGGTGGGACTGTGGTGGCGGCTGTGGCTCCGCAGGGGCTTGGGACAGAAGCGACAGGGAATTCCCGGGTCTCGGTTTGGCAGCGGACCCGAGCCCTCTGCAGCACCGAACCCCACAAAATCCCCTTCATTCCTTCAAAAATCACTTGAGGGCGACCCGGGGAGCCAGGTAGGGGTCCCCACCTTTGCATGGTCATCCAAGTGCTCCCTGGAATTCTCCTCTTAGAGATCCCCCCTCATCCCCAACCCCGCCCAGGATTTAAATAGCACCCCCCTCCCATCCTTGAATTAGAAGAATCCGTGGGATGCGAGGCGTTGGTCCAGCTCCTGCCCAGGCAGCCCCAGCAGGACACCTTGGAAGAGACGAGAGTCCAGCAGGGGTAAGAGTCTGTTCCCCAGGACTGGGCTTTTGGGTGGACTTAGACGGCGCTAACCAGAGAGCAGCTGGTTACAGCTCCTGGCTGGGCGCCTGGGCGCCCCTGGCTGCAGGCGGGCCTGGGGCCAGGCTCTAGCCCCTGCCCCCTTTAGGTGGGGGCTGCTTGCGTGTGCGCCCCCAGCGCATTTCCTCAATGCGCTTTCCCCAAGGACAGGATGGCTGACTTACAAGAACTTTCTTGAACCTTTCTGAGTTGTTGAACCTTTGGAGCAGGACTGGATTGAAAACGAGGGTTTCCCCCCGTCTTGCCAGACCTTGCCCTTTTAGAAGAGCTGAAGCGTGGAGAAATTGAAAGAAAAAGCCATTTTCTGGGTTGGTGCCACACCAGACGTGGACACCAGCTTTTGTGTTTAACCTTCGACAAGTCTGAAAGACAAATTTGTATGTGTGAATTTCAATTTTTTGTGCACTGAAAGAAGCTTATTTTCCAGTTCTGTTCTCCATGAACTTTTTTGAAGTCCCCTCCTATTACTGTCTCTGTTTAAAAAAATTACTCAATTTGAGCTTCAGACATTTATTTACTAGCTCAAGGTTGGCAGGCAGTATCAGAGCTAGGATTCAAATCCAGGACTTTTTGGCTCCAAAATATGCCACTCTCCTCTGTGTCAGCGCGGTCTGATATGTCCCTTGGGACGGAATGTACTGATTGCCTTCATAGTGCTTTGCGTTACAGAGTGGGGGCTTGACAAGATTTCTCAGAAATATGGAGCGAATTCTAGTTACTGGGAGAAACAGCTCAGGGTTGAGAGTTGCCTCTGGGTAGCAGAAGTGGGGCAGAGGCCCCAAGCACTTAGGGACTGTTTATTTTTAAAATCTGTGCACAACCACCACTCTGAGATACGTTTGAAAAAGATTGTTAGCAAACAAAGCAAAACAAAGCTCTTATGAAAGCTATTTGTTGCTGTCATTGACATTCTTTTTATTTATCTTAAGGATTTTTAAATTTATTTTGATAGAGTTACAGAGAGAGGGAGAGGGAGAAAAAGAGATATCTCCCATCTGCTGGTTCATTCCTCAAATGGCTACAACAGCTTGGAGTGGCCAGGCCGAAGCCAGGAGCCAGGGGCTTCACTCTCCCAGGATGGGGCAGGGGCCTAAGCACTTGGGCTATCCTCTGCTGCTTTCCCATCAGCAGGGAGCAGGATTGGAAGTGGAACAGCCAGGACAGGAATTGGCACCCATTTGGGATGCAGAACTGCAGGTGGCAGCTTTACCTGCTTTGCCACAATGCCGCCCCCCTGTTATTAGCATTTTAAACAACCATCAGAAAACCAGTGAACAGCAAGTATTTTGTGTGAAAGCTCATGTCTTCTCAGAAACAGGCTCAGGAGCCAGGTTTCCTGTAGTCTGAAATGGGAATGATAGCTGAAGATCAACCTCTGATCTGTGATACCGATTTTCCAATAACTGTGAACCAGCGTTATGTTGTTAACTATGATTGCAAAATCACTTAGGGAGAAGCCTGCAGTCAGCTTGGAGACCACACCCAGCCAGAAGAGAGCAGAGCTGAATCCAACATCCAAAACCGAGAGTGAGGGCAGGTTAACCAAGCAAGCAGCTGAGGTAGGTAAACCAAGAAGGCTCGGTGGGTGTGTCTTGGACAGGTCGCCGATGTCTCTTGATACCGAATTTTATTTTGACTATCTCAAAACATCCACACTGGTTTGGGCTGCTGGTTACACCGTTAAATCATGTCAAGGTATAACTGACACATGGTAAATTCCACATATTTAAAATGTCCAATTTGGTACGTCGTGACATAGGTGTATACCAGTGACACCATGGCACAACCAACACCTCCCCCAGGTGCAAAAGTTCTTTTGTGCCTCTTTGAATCTCTTCCTCTTTCTGCCTCATCCCCAGACATCAACTGCTCTGCTTCATGTCTCCATAGATTAGCTTGCATCTTCTAGAGATTTATTCAAATGAACTCTTACATACGGTTTCATTGTAGGGCTGTATCTCGAGTTGTTTCCCCATTCAGATGCTGGGACTAGAACTGGCGCCCATATGGGATGCCGGTGCTTCAGGCCAGGTGTTCTGGACTTTGGCTGTTATGAACAAAGCTGCTGTGAGCATTTGTGCACAAGGCTTTATACCACATGTGTTTTCTTTTCTCTTGGGTGAATACCTAGGAATGAAGCGGTTAGATCATATGGCAGATGTTTGTTTGACTTAGAGTTTTCCGAAGCATAGGGGCTGGCGTTTTGGTGCCACTGCTTGGGACACGCACATCTGGTATCTGAGTACTTGTTTGAGTCCAGGCTGTTCTACTTCCTATCCAGCTACCTGCTATGTGCCTGGAATTGTTAGCGGAGAATGGCAGGGTTCTTGTCTTCGTGCAAGAAAGAATTCAGGCGTGAGACAGAGTAGTGGAAAGTAGAAGTAGCAAAGTTTATTAGGGAAAGGGACATCCGTAAGAACGGATGGGCACCTCTCCAGACAGGACCTGAGAGAGAATGCCGTAGCTTGTATGGGGGGAAGGAGCAAGGTTATATGGTTGAGTGGAGAGTACACCTGGCCAGGCAGGCGGGCGGCTCAGCAGAGAGGCAGAGGGCTGAGCGCGCAGTCCGGTTGAGGCCGGGGGTTTTTAAGGAGATGGGTCTTTGTCTTCACACATCTCCTCCCGAAACAAAGGATTTTATGGATGTAAATATTAGGAAGCTCCTATCTGAGTTTTCCCTTGAAGATATCAGACAGGAGGAAGCCTAGCTGGCGCCATCCTGGGTTCAGAGGAAGGGTGAGCAGGACCCCCTAGAGAATGGGGATCCGGAGCAGGGTGTTTGAAATGCAGGTACTGGGCTCATCTGGGAGATTGTGGAGGATTTGTCAGGCAGAAGGGGCGGGGAACCCACCTGGCAGGTTATTGGGTAGAAGGGGGCAGGGCAGGATGCGAACACCGGGCTGCCCCAGAAACTTTTATGGGATGACTTTGAGATTCAGATGCATATGCTGGGCATAGACTTCTCTTAGGCCTTTAGGCCTGTCACACACACATAAGCTCATATCTAACTTCCTACCTAACAGAATGAAGCAGACGACTGACCAGTTCTTGGACTCTTACCACCCGTGTGGGAGACCCAGATGGGGCTCCTGGCTCTGGCCTGGCTTGTCTGTTGCAGTCATTTGGGGAGTGAACTAGCAGATACTAGATCTCTCTCTCTCTCTCTCCTTCTTTCTCTTCCTCTCCCTCTCTTTCTCTCACTTCCTCTCCCCCCTCTGTCACTCTGCCTTTCATCTTAAATTCTTACCAGGAGTATATGAGAGTTCCAGTTCCTCCACATCTCATCAACATTTGGTATGGTCAATCTTGAATCTTAATAGCTGTGTATGCATCTGTGTGTGTGTGTGTTTTAAAGATTTGTTTATTTGTATGAAAGGCAGAGTTACAGAGAAACCGAGGCAGAGAGAGAGAGAGAGAGAGAGAGAGAGAGAGAGATCTTCCATCTGCTGGTTCACTCCCAGATGGCTGCACCGATCCAAAGCCAGGAGCTTCTTCTGGGTCTCCCATGGAGTTGGGCCATCTTCCGCTGCCGGCACTGCAGGCAGTGGCTTTGCCTGCTACGCCACAGCGCTGGCCCCTCACTGTGGTTTTAACATGCATGTCCCTGGGAATGAGTAAGGATGCATCTTTTCATGTGTTTATTTGGGATCCATATCTGCACTTCCTTTTCTGCTGTCTAGAGGGGGAAGTAGAGGTAAGTGACTTCAGATCTTTCTTCTTTTCCAGTTGTAGGCATCTACTGCTGTAAACTTTCCCCTAAGTGTGCTTTAGTGGCATGTCACACATCTGGGCACGTTGTGTTTTCATTTTTAATTCCAAATTCTTTTTGTTCTCTTTTGATTTATTCTTTGACCCATGGAAAAGGAAAACACTGTTATTTAATTTTCAAGTGCTTGAAGGTTTTCAACATATATTTCTGTTGTTAATTCATGTTTCTTCTGTTGTGGTTAGAGAATATATTTTCAATGACTTGAATCCATTTAAACTTATGAGAATTGTTTTATGGGTGCAAATAGAGCCCCGCTTGGCTAATGTTCTGTTAGCTCTTGGAAGAAGGTGAATTCTGCTGCTGTTGAGTAGAATGTTCTAGAAATACAGGTCAAGTTGACTCATGGTGTTGTCCAGGTCTTCTGTTTATATTTTTCTATCAGTTACACAAGGGCTTTCCAAAAAGTTCATGGAAAATGCTTATTAAGAAAAGCCGAGTGGGGCCGGCACTGTGGTGTAGTGGGTAAAGCTGCTGCCTGTGGTGCCAGCATCCCATATGGGTGACAGCTTGAGTCTCGGCTGCTCCACTTCCAAACCAGCTCTCTGCTATGCCCCGGAAAAGCAGTGGAAGATGGCCCAAGTCCTTGGGCCCCTGCACCCGCATAGGAGACCCAGGCTTTCCCAGGCCATAGCAGAGAGCTGGATCGGAAGTGGAACACTGGGACTAAAATCAGCACCCATATGGGATGCCAGCACTTCAGGCCAGGGCATTAACCTGCTACGCCACAGTGCTGGCCCCAATAAATGAAACTTTAAAAAAAAATTATGCAAGAATTTCAATTTTTTTGCACCAAAATAAACATATTTTAGTTTCATTTTCCATGAATTTTCTGAGTCCCTTCATATAGAAGAGTATTAAAATTTCTGACTGTACTTGTGGGTTCATTCATTTCTCCTTGTAATTTTTTTTTAAAGATTTATTTATTTGAAAATCAGAGTTACAGAGAGGCAGAGGCAGAGAGAGAAAGAGAGAGAGAGAGAGAGAGAGGTCTTCTATCCGCTGGTTCACACCCCAAATGGCCACAATGGCTGGAGCTGGGCCAATCGGAGGCCGGCCAGGATCCAGGAGCTTCTTCCAGTTCTCCACATGGGTGCAGGGGCCCAAGCACTTGGACAATCTTCTACTGCTTTTCCAGGCCTTAGCAGAGAGCTGGATGGGAAGTGGAGCAGCTGGGACTCAAACCGGCGCCCATGTGGGATGCCAGCACTGCGGGTGGCAGCTTTACCCGCTACACCACAGCACCGGCCCCTCTCCTTGCAATTTTATCTATTTATTCTCACATTAAATATGTAAACATTCAATATTCTTATTCTTGATCAACTTACTCCTTTTCATTGCAAAATTATCTTCTTCATCTTTGGTAGTATTCATTGCTTTGAAATCTACTTGGCCTGATATTAACATATTCTGCTTTTTTTCAATTAGTGTTAGTGTAGTATATGATTTTTCCTTTCTTTTTATTTTAACTTACTTATGCATTTATATAAAATGTGCTTCTGACCATAGAGTTGGGCTTTGATTTTTAAATCCAATCCATTTCTGCCTTTTAATTGGGGGTATTTAATCCATGTACTTCAATGTGATTACTGATAGGGTTAGATTTAACTCTGTCATTTCACTCTTTATTTTCCATTTTATTGTTCTTTGTTTGCTTTTTCCTCTCTTTCCTGACTTCTATCATATTGAATAGTTTTTATAATATTGTTTTACTGTATTTGTGGCTTAATGTGTTTTAATCTTTGTTAGGAATTTTATATTGTACACTTTCATTATTTTAGTTTTTATTATTTTAGAAATAATCTTATCCTTTAATTCCATTTCATATGAACTTTTTTTTTTTTTTTTGAAAGTTGAGAGGCAGCAAGACAGAGAGAGACAGGGAGAGAGAACTGTCGTTTGCTGATCCACTCCCCAGATTCCTGCAGTAGTCAGGGCTGGGTTGGGCCAGGAGCTGGGAACTCAGTCAGGTCTCCCGCATGAGTGGGGGGAGCCCTAGTGCTTGAGCCAGCACCGCTGCTTCCCTGTGCATTAGCAGGAAGTTGGAGTGGGAAGTGGACCTGGGGCACCGCCCCAGGCACTCGGATGTTGGCTGTGGCATCCCAAGCAGTGTCCTAGCCAGCGGGTCAGATGCCTGTCCTTAAACCATGCATTTTAAACTGATAACAGGCTGCCCTCGAGGGCTACTATGCCACTTTTATAAAGCATAAGAATCTTATAATAGCAAGCATGCCTCCATTTCTCCATTTCTGCCTTTATTGTATTGTTGCTGTGTATGTACACATCTGCTACGCATTGTTATTTCTGTTTAAACTGTTTAAAAATACTTTAAGGAGTTATGATTCACCCACATAAAATTCATCCTTTGGAAGTGCTCCACGTGGCAGCTTTCAGTATATTTACATGCTGTCCAAGGGTCATCACTATCTAATTTTAGGACCCTTTCACCACCCTACAAAGAAACTCTGTTAGTAGTTGCTTCACTCTCTCTTTCACCCAGTTCCCGGAAAGCGCTCACCAGCTTTCTGTATGAATATTCCTGCCCGGGACTTTTATATAAATGGACTCCTGCAACCTGTGGTCTTTTGAGACTGGCTTCTTTCCTGTAGCCTGATGATGACAGGGCTCGGCTGTGCTGCAGCGTGTATCAGTACTTCATTTATTTTTATCGGCAAACAATATGCCATCGTATAGATAGACCATGTTTGTTTTATCCATTCATCAGTGGATGGGTGTCTGGGTTGTTTTGTTTACCACTTTAGACAATTAGGAATGATGCTGCTATGAGCATTTATGCACGAGTCTTAAGTGGGTATGAGTTTTCAATCCTCTTGGTTGTATTCGGTCACTTAGTTGTCTTTTAAGAGATTTGAAATTATAGGAAAAAATGGAGGTTGGGCCTAATGTTTGTTTTGGGATCCTCTAGCAGTGCTTTTTTTTTTTAATTTTGGAAAGATTTAGTTATTTAGTTGAAAGGCAGGGAAGGAGAGATGGAGAGAAGCAGAAAGCTTCCATCCACTGGTTCATTCTCCAAATGGCTGCACCAGCCAAGGTTGGACCAAGCCGAAGCCAGGAGCCTGGAGCTCCTGCTGGGTCTCACACTTGGGTAGAAGGAGCCCAAGCACTTGATCCATCATCTGCTGCCTAAGCAGGTGCATTAACAGAGAGCTGGGTTGAAAGCAGAGTGGCAGGGCTTGACCTGGTGCTCTGATAAGGAATGCCAGCGTCACAGGTGATGCCTTAACCCACTGAACCACAGTGCCTGCCTCTCTAGAAGTGCTTTGAAAATGGTATGATTCTCAGCGCAGAGCTGAGGTATAGCAGGTAAAGCCACCGCCTGTGACGCTGTCATCCCACATGGGTGCTGGTTTGAGTCCCGGCTGCTCCACTTCCCAGTTCCCTGCTAATGGTCTAGGAAAACAGTAGAGGATGGCCCAAGTGGTTGGGCCCCTGTATCCACATGGGAGACCTGGAAGAAGCTCCTGGCTCTTGTTTTTGGATTGGCCCAGCTCCAGCTGCTGTGGCCTTGTGGGGAGTGGTCCAGCGGGTGGAGGATCTCTCTCTGTCTACCTCCCCACCCCCGTAACTCTGCCTTTCAAATAAATAAAAATAAATCTTAAAACGGTGTGGTTCTGGGTGCTGAGTCTGCTGGAGAACAGGACTACCACAGCTGTGCTGGGGTTGCCATGGCTCTGTGCACTGTCTTTACTGGAATAGGGTGAGACTCTTCATCTCTTCAGTATAATCATAATTCTAAGAGTCCTAGGTTTCTGCTTCTCATTAAATGATGGGGGAGAAAAGTGCCAATTGCTTCTGCACATTAACTGCATTGTTCAGGATTATAGACACATCTGATTACAGCATTATTCCCAGATCGACGAATCACCAAGCCCAATAACCAACAATTGCAGATGCTCCTGGAAGGGCATTTTCTCAGGACACTATGGCAATTTCCAGACTCTTTCAGGAGCATGTGTTCAAATTATACTTTCAAGGCCTGATTTATATTAAGAACGGAACTGTTGTGAATACTCATGAAGTCTCTGTATTGCCCAAGATAGCAAGGTCAATATCCCCGTAAATGTTTGCAGTGTAACAACACCGCATGGGGTCAGCTTCTTCCCGGGCCTGATAACACAGAAAGTTCTTCCTGCCCCTGCACATGCGAGGTGACCACTGCCTTCCACACTTCATGAGGCTCCTTTTAAAAACTGGATGATGACTTGTGTTTAAGGTTCAGCTCTGGAATTTCATTTGGTGGCTCTATTCAAGTCAGCACAAGGCATTAATTAGCACAAGGCATTAGCAAATATGGAGTAAGGGTTGAATAGGATTTTACTCAACAAGAGTATATAGCAGTTTTGCTTTTTTTTTTTTTTTTTTTTTTTTTTTTAATCCAGCAAAGGTCTGGAGAAACATTCCTGTCCTTGTTTTCAAGGACTATTTGGGGAAACAGGAAGAAGATAAGAACTTATTCAATAATGTGATAAGCAACATGGCCCCATAAAAAAAATCCCCTCAGTGGATGTCTGAAAATGCAGATAGTATCAAACCCTGTCTACACTGTGATTAACAGGTGGGTAGCGTTTACTGCGTGGATACACTGCATCCAGGGATAATTCGTGTCCTGGGCAGGACAGAATGGGGTAGTGTGAGATGTCATCATGGTCCTTGCATGGTCAGCACTCAGGCCACTGCATCCGTGAGAACGGGCCTGCAGGCTTTCATGTGTCACGAATACGCTAGCAGCAGAAATGGCCTTGGCTCAGTGTGTGTGTGCGCGTGGGAAGACATTCGACTCCATGAGGTTGCTTCCTCTCATGTTCACTTGTGTGCAGAAGGCAAAGATAATTAGAAAGTTTGTGAGCCAAAGATCTGTGTGTATACCTAAACTGTAACTGAAAGGTGATTTAACCGTCCACCTGTGTCAGCACACACAGAGGCTGGACCCGAGTGAACTTTTAACAGTGAATTTCAGAGCGTTTGCAGTTCAGATGTCTTTGTGGACATCTGGGAAGGTGCTTTCTCCTCCCCTTGCCATTGATCAGCATGGGCATTGTGTGAAATGATGGATTCTTAGGAGGAGCTGAATCACACAGGGAAGCCCTTGATTGGCTCATTGTTCCTTTTTAATTTTCAGAGTAGAGAAAGAGCTTCTCCCTCCTTGCCGCTGGCTCTCTTGCCTTCTCCCATCCACTGTTCTTCCTAGTCTTCCAGGACCCGGTCACCACTACCATCCTTTCTGCTCTGTGCCAACCTCCAAGTGTGTTTCTCACAGCCCGTGGCCCTCACGTACAACGCTAATATAAAGCCCAGTGTACGACCACCTCCCAGGTTCTAGGGAGAGGCGTGTCTACATCTCTGCCTGGTCCTATGAGGAAAGAAAATGAGGTCCAGTTTGAAATCTCCCAGGCGGTAGTTCTGCCTTTTGAGTGAGAAACCTAGTTTGGGGGGCCCTCTAGTGGGGACTTGCTTGCCATTGCACTTTTCCCCTTTTAAAACCAAAGTTTTGAGAGGCAGAAAGATGGGTGTGCTGGCTCATGCCCCAATGCCAATGCATTGAGCCAGGAGCCGGGAACACAATTCAGTGTCCGGCAGCTGGAACCCCGTTACTGGAGCCGTCGGTACTGCCTCCCAGGGTCTGCACCAGCAGGAAACTGGAATCAGGAATCGAGTGGGCATCTTCACGGCTAGGCCAGTATCTGGAGCCACGAGGAAACAGTCTCTACTTGCTCTATGGTTTTCTTCTTGTGTGTAGGTCACTGTTTCCTGTCTCACGAGTTTATGGAAATTGAAATTAAAAGATAACTCTCTTTTGGTGCAAAAATGGAAATGTATCCACATGAAGGATCTTTAAAAAAATCAAGAAAATGCATATTGTGAAAAACTATGTATGGATTTCAATTTTTTTGCATCAAAATAAGCTTACCTTTTAATTCCACTTTTTTCAGAACCTTGAAGTAACCTTTGTATTTCTTACTAGCTATTATGAACACGTTTAAAGAAGTAAATGAAATCATGTTGAAGGAATAAGAGGAAAGTAGGATGAAAATGACTGAACATATAGGTAATATCCATAAGGAGGTAGAAATTATAAAAAGCACCAGTGCACATCCTGGGATTGAATAGTACAATGGTAAAAAAAAATTCACTAGAGGGGTTCAAAACCATTTTAAAATTTTTTTATTTTAATTTTACAATTGATATTAACCAAAAAGCTGAGAAGCGATCTTTTTAAAATTTTCATTTTAATTATTTTTTTAACCAGGTTCAACATGATAGAGATACAAATTAAAGAATGTAATGATACTCCTCTCCTCCCTCCCTCCTTCCACCTTTCGTTCTTCTTTTTAGTCTTTGAGATAACAAATTTTTAATATATATTACAGTAACAAGGATTAATACTTCACCAATAGGAAGTTTAACAAGTAAAAAGCAAAAATGCCCAAGTTTAATGGGAATAAAGACAACAGCGATAAACAGTAATTGGATGGAAAAATGACCATTTCACCCATATATAGGTTTTTTTTTTGTCAATTAGTCATTCATAATTCCTTTCAATGAAACAGAACCAATGACAGTGTAACCTCTAAATATTTCCTGTATGGTTACTAGGGAATAGTTAAGTTCACTTAGACTTTAAGCCATTTCCTGTCAGCAGTTGATATGCAGGAATAAATTTATGCACATTGCAGTGCAAATAATTCTGCATCTTTTTTTGAACTCGATTAGTTACCACAGATGAGGGAGAACATGGTATTTGTCTTTTTAGGACTGGTTTATTTCACTAAGTAAAATGGTTTCCAGTTGTATCTATTTTGTTGAAAAAGGCAGGATTTCATTTTTTTTTTTTTTTTGACAGGCAGAGTGGACAGTGAGAGAGAGAGACAGAGAGAAAAGTCTTCCTTTTGCCGTTGGTTCACCCTCCAATGGCCGCCGTGGCTGGCGTGCTGCGGCCGGCGCACCGCGCTGATCCGATGGCAGGAGCCAGGTGCTTCTCCTGGTCTCCCAAGGGGTGCAGGGCCCAAGCACTTGGCCATCCTCCACTGCACTCCCTGGCCACAGCAGAGAGCTGGCCTGGAAGAGGGGCAACCGGGACAGAATCCGGTGCCCCGACTGGGACTAGAACCCGGTGTGCCGGCGCCGCAAGGCGGAGGATTAGCCTAGTGAGCCGCGCCGGATTTCATTCTTTTTTACAAATGAGTAATAGTCCATATTGTATATGTATCACAGTCTCCTAGGTTGATGAGCATCTGGGTTGATTCCTTATCTAAGGATTGTGAATTGAGCTTCAATAAACATGGGGGTGCAGATCACTCTTTCATGTGCTGATTTCACTTCCCTTGGGTAAAGTTGCAGGCGTGGGAAGGCTGGGTCATACGGTAGATCTATTTTCAGCTTCAAAAGCAATTTTGAACTGCCAAAAAAAAAAAAAAATCAGCAACTTGAAGTTGGATCGATAGAGATCATCCAAGCCGAAAAGAAAACTTATGAATATTTATGTGAAAATCCTTGGAAAAATACCAGCAAATTGAATCTGGCAACATAGAAAAGGTTTTAAACACAATAATTTGATGTAACACCCTTAAATCAATGAATGTAATCTACTATGTTAATAGAGGACAAAAACCATATGATTGTTTTCAGTATCCCTGGGAAAAGCATTTGACTGAATCTAACTGCCATTCGGGATAAAGCTTATTTTTTTTTTTTTGACAGGCAGAGTTAGTTAGTGAGAGAGAGAGACAGAGGTCTTCCTTCCTTTGGTTCACCCCCAAATGGCCGCTACGGTCGGCGCGCTGTGTCGATCTGAAGCCAGGGGCCAGGCTTCCTCCTGGTCTCCCACACAGGTGCAGGGCCCAAGCACTTGGGCCATCCTCCACTGCCTTCCCGGGCCACAGCAGAGAGCTGGACTGAAAGAGGAGCAACCGGCACAGAATCGGTGACCTAATCGGGACTAGAACCCGGTGTGCTGGCGCCACAGGCGGAGGATTAGCCTAGTGAGCCGTGGCACCGGCCTAAAACTTGTTTTACACTATGAATCTAAGAAAGCTTCTCACCCTGAAATGGGTCACCTACAGAAACCCTGCAGAATTACTAACGGGTGGTAGAAGAGTGACCAAGAGATATGGTTAGAGGCCACGCTTGTAAGGGACGAGACCTCACTGGGGAAGTGTGGTTCAGCTGCCTGGTTGACGGGTGAGCTTCACTGGTTTGGCCGGGCTGGAGCTGGTCTGTATCCTGGAAGCAGGACTAGAGTTAACACCAGCAGCGAGTGGGGTGGGTGGACAGAGGATGGATAGAGTACCCCCGGGCTATAGGCGGGAGAGCTGCAGAGGGACCCAGGGTTCCAGCAAGGACAGCAGAGTGTTGGGCGTTGGTTTCCTTGTTAGGTGGGCCCTAGGGACGGCCAGGCCATGGCTGCAAGGTCGCTGGGGCCGAGGCAGCTCTGCCAGGTCTTCTTACCCCACACTACTGACAGGCATTCTGCCCACTGCCAGGCAGAAGCTGCTGGGGAGCCCTTCCTCCTGCCGTGCCCGTCCAGCGCCCTCTACTGGAAGTGCTGGGCTTCTTCACAGGCGTCTGCCACAGGTGCATTCCCAGCTGAGAGGCCGTATACCGGAACCTGGCCCTGATGGCCCTGGTAGCTGTGGTAGTGGGGGTGGCAGCAGGACGTGGGGAGTCCTTTGGTTCTCTGTGTGATGAGAGCTTTCTCCAGTGACAAACCACAGTGAAGGGATCTTTGGGGTTGAGCTGTAGCTGGTCCCCGAACAGGGTTTTCAGAGTTCCTTGGGCAGGTGGCAATTTCATCTGTGTTTTTATTTTTTTCCCCTATTGTAGGGCAAAGCAAGACCCAGACCTGGAGACCTGATTGAGATTTTCCGAATTGGCTACGAGCACTGGGCCATCTACGTGGAGAATGACTGTGTGGTCCATCTGGCCCCCCCGAGTAAGGGTGGATACTCCATTGAAATACTGGTATTGAAGTGGGCAGGGCAGTCAATGCCTGTGTTCCTCTTGCTGGCTGCCTTTGGTAGCAGCAAAACACCCGAAGCATCCTGGGCATTTTTTTTTTAACTGTGTGACAGAGCTTGCCCTCTGTCTAGCCCTACAAGTGACACGAGTCACTAAGGAGTGTCCCCAGGTGCCCTGGCCTCCCATGACATCCTGTCTTTGAAAATACACATTGAAGACCGAGGGCCTCCAGTGTGTGTTGGTAACAGGTCAGCCTCCTCCTCCAGTTTTGGGGGTGGCCTGGGAAGGGTGCAGGTGCCCACGGGGCACTTGCTTCCTCTTGTCCCGCAGTGCTGCTCCCAGCCTCCCGATCACCTCCGGCACCTTTCTCCTCACCTGTCTCCTGCTGTTCCAGTCCGTTCCAGGCCACTTCCCTCTACGTGGCCTGCAGTGCTCAAGGCAGCGTTGACACAAGGCTGACATTGAACTTGTGGTTCGCTGAGTTGCAGTGGAGCCTGATGGGGGGAGGTGGCAGTAACAGAGGAAGACCACAACAGGATGGGAAGGACCAGTGGTCACGCTGGCTGCCTCAGGAGATGGGACCTGAAGAGGAGGCAGGGTCAGGGGTGGCTCCATGACACACTAGTGATGCTTTTGATTTGTGTATCCTGTGCATGCGATGCTGTGCCAGGGAAAACCCTTTGACCACAACTTGCTTGCATCTCTCATTTCTGTGCCCTAGTCCCAGTTTCTCACCTTGCTGGGCTCTTTCCACAGAGCAGAGTCTCTTCTTCATTGCCTCTCTTCCCTCCTCCACCCCTCACACCCTTCCTTCCTTGCTGCCTTGGGGTGTGTTTGAAGAAGGTACACATTCATCTCCCCCGTTCCTTCCCAGGCCAGGTCCGGGGACTCCCCTCTTGTGTAACCCTAGAGATGAGGAACCCCTCAATCAGGTCTTTCTTGAACAACAGAGTTCTGCTGTCTGCTGCTGCCTGCTCCAACTTCTGTAGAATCTTGCTTGCAGACAACTTACAAAGGGGGAGGGCACTCAGATTTGGTTGTAGTAGAAGAAATCCTTTTTTAAAGTCTGGTTTTAGTTGAAAGGGGCAGGGGAGAGAGGGAGGGAAGAAGGGAGGGAGGAAGAGAGAGAGAGAGAGAGAGGCAGAGAGGGGGGAGAGAGAGAGAGAGAGAGAGAGAATCTTACATGCATTGACTCACTCCTGAATGCTTGCAACAACCTGGGCAGGGCCAGGCTGAAGTCAGGAACCTGGATCTGAATCTTTGTCTTCCACCTGAGTGGCAAGGACCCAGCCACTTGAGCCATCACGTGCTGTCTTCCAGGGTGAGCAGGTGCAGGAAGTGAGAATGGAGAGAAGAGGCAGGACTCAGCCCAGCTAGGCACTCCAATGTGGGATGCAGGTGTCTTAACTGCTGTGCCAAACAGCCAACTTTGTTATTATTGATATTATTATTATTATTTTGTTACAG
Source organism: Lepus europaeus (assembly GCF_033115175.1). Taxonomy (NCBI): domain Eukaryota; kingdom Metazoa; phylum Chordata; class Mammalia; order Lagomorpha; family Leporidae; genus Lepus; species Lepus europaeus. The sequence goes on from NC_084833.1 coordinate 7,698,661, forward strand.
TGAACTTTGTTTTTTCCTTTTTTATTCATATAAAGGGAACACATTTCATCTATTTCATATATACAGTTTTAAGAGAGTAATGATACTTCCCACTGTACCTTCCTTCCTCCCTCATTCCCACCCTCCCGCCTCCTTTCCTTATTTTTTAAAAAATTTTTATAAGGCATACTTTCAGTTTCCTTATTATCACAAGCTTACCCTTCCACTAAATGAAGAATTCAACAAGTAGGAAGTAGAAAAATCACTGTTGTCTTTGATTGACACATAATAATTGTAGGTGTTTACGGGGTGCACTGTGATGTTTTGATGTGTGTATAAAATGTGTCAAGCTCAAGTTAGAGAAATTACCACATTTCTTAGCATTTGTCATTTCTTTGTGATGAGAGCACCCAAAATCCTCTCTCGTCTAGCTGGTTTTCTATGCCACCCCTGGCCCTTGGTGGGTTCCTCACCCTCTCTGAGTGTCTGTCACCTCCCAGGACTGAATAGGGCGATGTAGCAGCTTTCAAAGTTTTTTTTTTTTTTTTTTTTTTTTTTTTTTTTTTTTAAATTTAGTTGACAGAGTTAGACAGTGAGAGAGAGAGAGAGACAGAGAGAAAGGTTTTCCTTCCATTGGTTCACCCTCCAAATGGCTGCCACGGCTGGCTCTGTGCCGATTTGAAGCCAGGAGCCAGGTGCTTCTCCTGGTCTCCCATGTGGGTGCAGGAGTCCGAACACTTGGGCCATCCTCCACTGCCCTCCCAGGCCACAACAGAGAGCTGGACTGGAAGAGGAACAACCGGGACTAGAAACTGGCACCCATATGGGATGCTGGTGGGCAGGCAGAGGATTAACCAAGTGAGCCACGGCGCTGGCCCAAAGGTTTCTTTCTTCGAAGTTGTTGAATCCTCGAATTTGAGTAGAGATAAGGGCCAAAGGTTCTGGGAGGAAGCAGGTGGAAGTGGGCACCTTCAGGGCCTCGTGAACTTGTCCTTGCCTGTGCCCCTGCTGTGGCCACAGAGGGAGGCGTGTCTCAGGGTCCCCTTGACTCTGTCCATGACACCTGTGCTCCGGGAGCTGGCCCTGGCCTAGGGGGTGCTCACTGAATGTTTGGTTAGGAAACAAGGCGCAAGTTCTGGGACTCCTTCAGGCCAACACAGCACAGAATGTTCTTAGGCCAGTAAACCCAGTCTGGGCCCACACTGAACCATACTTGTAGGGTTAATAATAAGAAACTCTTCCGTAGGTTGAAAGCAGGGAGGTCAGGGCAGGGCAAAAGGCTTCTCGGGAAGTGGCCGCTGTGCAGTGTGTCTGATCCAACTCCCCTTCCTGTGCTTTGCCTTTGATGGTTGGTGAAATCTGGGCCCCCAAGGGAAGCTACGAACCCGAAGTCTGAGATCGCACCAGTGCCCCCACCACTCCCCTCCCTGGCCTTCCAGCCCTCCAACTTGTGCTGCTCCTTGATCTCCAGGTGAGGAGTTTGAGGCCGGCAGCATCACCTCTGTGTTCAGCAACCGGGCCGTGGTGAAATACAGTCGTCTGGAGGACGTGCTGCACGGCTGCTCCTGGAAGATCAACAACAAGCTGGACGGGACGTACCTGCCCCTGCCCGTGGACAAGATCATCCAGCGCACGAAGAAGATGGTCAACAAGATAGTGCAGTACAGCCTGATCGAGGGCAACTGCGAGCACTTCGTCAACGACCTCCGCTACGGCGTGCCCAGGAGCCAGCAGGTGCGGCCGCCCTCTCATGCAGCTTCCTGGGGCTTTGTCGCTGCCTCGGTGACCAGAGCAGCGGGTGCTGGCTCCATCCCAGAGTCTGCTGGACCAGCGGGGCCTCCCTGTAGTTCAGGAGGGATTTCCACGCCTCCTGTCCCTGGGAGGAGGAGAAAGGCCCTGTGATGGCCGCCTGGTTGGAGCCCCAGCTTGGCCATGAACTCAGCCGGTCTCCTGGGCCAGGTCCCATGATGGCTGAGCCTGTTTCTTCCTTTTACACAATGGGGCGGATGGAGCTAGAAAGGAGAGTGTCTCAGAACAGTTTTGCAAGATGGGGCGAAGAGCTCAGTCCACTTCGGTGCAACACGTTTTGAAATCCGTGCATAGCTCCTCACTGAGACGCATTTTCCATGGACTTCTTCTCGTGTGTATGAATTTCAACTTTTGTTTTTTTCTGCACCCAAATAAACTGACCTTTCCATTCCATTTCCCACGAACTTTCTGAACTTCCCTTTATTGCTTATAGCACCCTGAGGGCCACATCTTGGATGTATGACTATATTATTATTATTATTCTGTAAACAAATTTGAATCACTTGCCAATATGTGAAAATATAGAAATTTTATATGAGAGGGTGTGGTTTCCCAGCTTCTCTTGAGCAATCAGTTCCCAGGCCACACCCAGGGTTGGTGTCCTGCCAGCCCTGTGCCCGGCTGAGCTGTGCCCCAATAGCTGGTTCTTGACTACAACTCCATGAGATGAACAGGGGAAGTAGTTATTGTGTTACTGTTTCCTTTAAAATAGATGAAAAAAGGGGCCAGCACTGTGGCATAGCAGGTAAAACCGTTGCCTGCAGTGCCGCCATCCCATATGGGTGCTGGTTCCAGTCCTGGCTACTCCACTTCCGATCCAGCTCTCTGCTCTGGCCTGGGAGGGCAGCGGAGGATGGCCCAAGTCCTGGGGCCCCTGCACCCACATGGGAAGACCCGGAGGAAGCTCCTGGCTCCTGGCTTCAGATCGGCACAGCTCTGGCTGTTGTGGCCATTTGGGGGAGTGAACCAGCATATGGGAGACCTCTCTCTTTGTGCCTCTCCTTCTCTCTCTGTGTAACTCTGTCAAATAAATAAATGAATCATTAATTAAAAGTCAAGAGTCAATGGTGGAGCATAATTTTTCCATGTCATCCCCTGCCCTAATGTTTGCTGAGTTCTCTGAAATGCCAGCGGGGGTCTCTTGCCGTGGCTCTCCCACCCAGCAGCCAGCACTGGCAGCGCGCCTCCCAGCTGTCGCTGTCCATATCCCTTCTCTGCACTCTCCGTTGGCCCCTGGCCTGTATTCCATTCTGGCTCCAGTGCCAGGAGCTTGGCAGGCTCTGCTGTGAGGGCTCCCAGGAGCGTGAAGAGAAGACCTCCACGGACCGAGGGCAGGAGAGGAGGCCCTTGGAAAAGGCCTAGGCCCTGGAGTCTTGAGACCGGAGGCTGGTAGCCTGGACAGCGTCTCCCTGTGTGGCTGTGTCTCACGACTTCTCTTCCTGGCTCTCGGCTCCCCATTTGTAGAATGCTGTGGCGTGCTGGGATCCTTTGCTTCTAGGCTCCCTAGAGACAGACCCTGGGTGGAATGGCTCTGAGGGAGCAAGGGAGCCAGGAGGCTGGGCGCCTTGGGTGTCCATCGCCAGCAGTCCTGGCTTCTCCTGGTCTTTAGCAGTTCCAGGATTTTTGAAAATACAGAATAGCATGGTTGATCTTTTTCCCTAGGAAAACACTCCGGGCAGGCTGTTCCCTGAAGGGGGATGTGGAGGTCGAGGTGGGGGAGGAGGGTGCACGCTAGGGTTGGTTCTGACTGTTCTGCGGCCGATGTGCGTTGCAGGTTGAACACGCGCTGATGGAAGGAGCGAAGGCTGCAGGTGCGGTGATCTCAGCCGTGGTGGATAGCATGAGGCCCAAAGCAGTGACCGCCTGAACATGCCGGGAACTCGGAGCAGAGGAAGGGCTCCTGACCCTCGCAGAGAGAACATGCCTCTTTCCCTCCCCTTGCCTTCCTCTCTCCATGACCTTAAGAGAATTGTGAGCTTCTGGAAGAATCTAGAATGTATCCGATTACCCCTCCAGAAATACATCCAATATATGTGACCAGAGACCGGTGGACTCTCAGGATGGCCAGGACAGCTGTCTACTGTGTACGTATTACGTGCCAGGCACGGTGCTCTGCCACCCATCAATAAGGCCTTGTATGTGCTTGTTTGGTTTTACGTTCTTTGTAGGGAGGGGCCTTGCGTGTTTCTAGGCTGACGGTAGTCTGCGATGCTTCAACACCCCCTGAAATATCCTGGGAGCCTCCACCAAAGCCTTTCCCATAATGAAGACCCCTTTCCAGAAGTTCTTTGTCTTGCATGAAGATGTCTCCTGCTTCCTTCCACTCCCCTTAGTCCTGCCCCTTCCAACCCACGGTGTAGTCCAGGGGAGGAGGACTTCCAGGAATGCTGGTGACTTGCCACTCAGGGCCACCTGTACCTTAATCTAGGTACGCATTTTCCAAGAAATATTTTTTTTAAAACTATACATCAATTTTATTCTTTATTGCTTTTCTATCTTAGGATTGCCGGAAAATTTGATGTTTCCATTCTCACTGGCTTTAGAGATTTATTTACTTCTTTGAAAGAGTAATAGAGGGAGAGGGAGATCTTCCATCTACTGGTTCACTCCCTAAATGGTCGCAACAGCTGAGGCTGGGCCAGGCTGAAGCCAGGAGTCTGGAGCTCCATCTAGATCTCCCACATGGGTAGCAAAGGCCCAAGCACCTGACCCATTTTCTGCTGCTTTCTCAGGTGCATTAGCAGGGAGCTGGATCGGAAGTAGAACAGGTGGGACTTGAACCGACGTTCATAGGGGATGCCGGCACTGCAGGCGGCGGCTTTACCCGCTAAGCCACAGCACCAGCCCCTGGATGAGCCTTTTTCATCTTGTGGGATACAAGGCTCATGGCCAGGACAGATGTGGGGTGGGCATTGGGGAGGGAGGACATTCCAAGGGGGAAGTGATTTGACATGAGTGTTTCTGAGATTAGTCGAACACGGGTGTTTTGTTCATGTGTTTTCTTTTTTCACTTTTGGTGAGGTGGGCATGTCAGGCAGTGGTGGCGTTGGTTTGCTTAGTGTCCCATGGAGACTCAGAGAACTTGAACTTGCTGTGCTTCTTCATGGTGAGTTAGTGTTACATGAGCTAGCAGGTGCATGAATCCAGATGTTTTGTTCCGTGATACAAAGCTGACTTTGGAAAGCACCCCGGCAGAGATTATTAAGGCTGCAAAGTGATCTGAGAGGGGCGATGGGGGTGGGGAAAGTATCAGTCAGGGTTGCCACCTGTAAGAGGGAGAAAGGACCCTGCTACTTGGGGAGTGGGCCAGAGACTGCAGGGAAAGGGCCAGAGGGGAGCCCCTGTGAAGCCAGCAGGAGAGAGAAGCTGCTCTCTGGTTCCCAGTTTTAAATTTTGGTCTCAAAGTCACCTTTTGTTCTCTTTAAGCTTTGCTTGGAGAGTAAGCTGTGCTTGGAGAGTAAGGGGAGGAGCCATTGTCCGGGGTTTGTTAGAACCCGAGAAGGTTGCTCTTCTGGAGAGAAGGGTTTCAGGGGCTGCCTGATGTGGGCGGAGCGCAGGGGTTCCGCGATGGCTTAGGACAGAAGCAGCCTGCATGGGATACTCAGAGAGAGAACAGGGTTTCCTGCAGTAACGCAGGAGGAGAGCTTGGCCAACAAAGGAAGGGTCGTTTCTGAACCTGCAGGGCATGGACGCTCACATCACACGCAGACAAGCACAGCACAGGGGGCGTTGGAGTTGGATACACAGCCTTCCGGTGCTCACAGACCTTTTTGGTGCCCACACTGTTCCTGTGAAAACTTTCGTCACTTTAACAGGACAATGAGCAGCCACACAGACTCTAAAAGGGCTTTGTGAGATGCTCAAAGTTCTGATCTCTCAAAACTTCTGTCCCCAGTGCTTTCAAAGCCAACTTTCAACCAGGCAGAATCTGTTGAGAGAAGCCAGGTGTTGAAGATCTCCAGGTTGCTGCCAGGGAATGAGCAAGTGACTTTTGTTTTGCTCTTTTGTTTGATCATGGTGGAATTTGCTCTAAAAATATTTTCGATGAATCAGACGATCCAGTTCGCTAGGTTAAACACAAAAAATTTTTTACATTTGCTTTTAAAAAAAAACTCTTGAAGTTAAGGCGTTTCTGAGTTTATAGCAATGTGGGAAGTGATTTGTAGTTGATTAATTTTTGGTACAGCCGTACAGTTTCACTTTAAAAGACTTGAGAAAAGTCCATGGAGGCCATGAACTCCCAATTGTGTGTGTGTGTGTGTGTCTGTGTGTTTTCTTTTTTTAAATGAAAGGTGGCTACCTCGCTTTTGCCTGAACCTGTGAGCAGCGTGTGGTATGGGCTGGCTGTGCTGAATTCTGAGTTGAAAAAAGGATACAGACACTGAATGTGGGTATTAGACAAATGTTGAAAAGGTGTATCCTCTTTAAATTTTTTTTTCAAAATTTATATTGTATTTATGAGAGAGAGCAAATGTGTGAAACAGCTGGGGCTGGGCCAGGCTGAAGCCAGGAGCTGGGAGCTATGTGGTGGCAGAGAACCAAGAACTTGAGCCATCACCTGCTGCCTTTTGGAGTGCACTTTCTCAGGGATACGGAATGGGAAGTGAAGTTGGACTTGAACCTGGGCGCTCTAATATGGCATGTGGACATTGCATGTGGTATCTTAACCACTGCACCAAATACCTATGCCAATGTGTAACCTCTGTATTGAGGGTGAGGTGGGGTCAGAACTCAGTCCACAGAGGAGGAGGGGAGCTGTGGAACCTCAGGACCTCTTCAGGGCTAATCAGCACAGAGACCACCACCTTGTGACCATGGCAGAGCTTGCATTGACGCAAAGCCTTATCAGGAGGGCAGCTCTGGTGTCCAGTGGACACCAGTCTGTCTCAGATGTGGCAGGAGCAAGCGTCATCTCCAGGGGAGGTGGCTAAGAGTTTGTATCTGTGTCACTCAAATGCAGATGCTGAGGGCTTGGTTCCTCCAAGTCTTTTACCCCAGGGATGGGCATCCAGGGCAGCCCAGAAGCTCCTTCCCCCAAACTCTGGGACTTCACGGGGCAATGGGCAAACGATGCTCTAATAACTGCCTATAGGTCACTGGCAAAGGAGTCCTTGGGGCTCGCTCACTCTCAGGAACACAACTATGCCAGGCAGGGCTCAGGAAGGGTGTGTGTGTGTGTGTGTGTGTGTGTGTGATCATTGTGAACATATGCCCAGACTCCAAGCACAAGGAGTCTGGCAGATACACAATATTAAGAGAAGTGTAGAAAGGAAAGGCGTGTATGGCATTGTTGACCTGTCAGTCTCTAAATATGGAAGAAGAACCCATTGGAGACTCCATCGGTCTCATCTCTCTAGGTATACCCAAGCTACAAGAAGACCTGTGTTAGGACTCTCAGTTGCAAGGGACAGAAAGCGGAACTAAGCACCGTAAACAGTGAGGAACTTACTGGATTAAGTGGCAGCCAAATCCTGCAGCAGAATACGGTAGAGGGGATTTAGAACACATGACATTGGCTTCGAACAACCTGAGGGCTCAGTTCTCCAGAGCCACGTGATCATTGTGGAGAAGCAAGGGGAGGAGTCGAGTGGGTTCGAATGCACCTGAGCTCAGCAGATCCAGAACATGTTCTGATGGCACAGAAGTTGATCCTTTGTCCACGCTCAAGACTGGGATTCCTCTGGAGCAGCTTCCTGGTTGGCGAAGCACATGCGTAGCCCTTGTACACCACTTATCCCTTTGGGTTCTTCCATAGGAAAGAATGTGTTTTGGGGTGTACAGTTTCTGTGGTTTCAGTTCCATCCAGCATTGGAGAGAGGCTACTGTTGCAGTTCAGGCTCACTGGGAAACGGATTCTGGGCCTGAGATTGTGGGTAGGAAGTTTATGGGAGCAGTGGAGGAGGCATAATGGAATGTTACAAGGCACAACTATTTATAGTTTTTATTCTACTTCACAGTTTGAACTTTGGTCATTTGGGAACAAACAGCTTGACATAATAATATTTTATGTGCATAATTGTCTAGTGAGTGAATTTACAGGTACAAGAATATCTGCCAAAAATCCAGTAGAGGCAACTGGATACAGCATTTGGCTTCCTTAATTTATTCTTTGATCTGACCAGAGCTAATAGTTTAAAAACAATACATTTCCAAGTTAATGTTATTGAAATTCAGGAAACTATTTCCTGTATACATCAAGATATTTTTTTCACTTTCCATACAAATATGATCCAGCTTACAGTTTGCATTCTGTTGTACTGGTTTTCATTTTACATATGGATAAAACTCCATGAGGTCACACAAAATAACATAAGTAAAGTAATTCATGTTTTTTTTTTTTTTTTGACAGGCAGAGTGGATAGTGAGAGAGAGAGACAGAGAGAAAGGTCTTCCTTTTTGCCATTGGTTCACCCTCCAATGGCCGCTGCGGCTGGCGCACCTCGCTGATCTGAAGCCAGGAGCCAGGCGCTTCTCCTGGTCCCCCATGCGGGTGCAGGGCCCAAGCACTTGGGCCATCCTCCACTGCCTTCCCGGGCCATAGCAGAGAGCTGGCCTGGAAGAGGGGCAACCGGGATAGAATCCGGCGCCCCAACCGGGACTAGAACCTGGTGTGCCGGCACCGCAAGGCGGAGGATTAGCCTGTTAAGCCACGGCGCCGGCCAAGTAATTCATGTTTTAAAAAAAATCTTTCCCATCACTGTGCTTGCATTGTTTCTTGAACCCACCAAAGACAAGAACACGTGGTACCACTGGGATTGAAAGCATAATAGTGCTTGAAGTAGGCTGATACGATTCTGAATCCTGTGAACTTTTTCATGAACAAATGAGTGTGTTGAGTGTAGAGGTAACTGGGGCCAACTGGGTCACTGGGAGTTTTAGAAATCAGCATCCAAGTGGAGTGTGACATTTATTAAGTGCTAATGAAAGTGTGCTAGTTTGAAGCCCACACATGCAATGTTTGCAGTTAGTGGTGGTCACAATTGTTTAGAATTTAGATAAAATATTTTTTTCTGGTAGGACGATTTTGCCCCTTGAAGTATTAAAGTTACCGATGGACGGTGATAATAAAATGGAGCTCAACTTTTAGTTCTACATTCTCCACATAAACACCCCGCACACCCTTGGTTTCCCACGGAGTGGAAGAGTTCCTTCCCTCCATTTTGGAGGTGGGGGCACACACCCAGATTCTTCACCAGCCTCCATTGTCTCTCCTGCCTCAGCCCAGAAGATGGACTATGTGCAATGTCTTAATAAACCTTTCTGATCCTTGGGCAAATATTTTGTAACTCAGAGTCAAATATTTGCTTGTCTCACTTCAATTCTTTCCCTCCTATGATGTCTGATGCCAGTCTCGGGTTAATTATTCACTTTTAGCTTCCTGGCCTGCAAAGAAAGGCTTTGGTAGGAACATCATTAAAACTAAATGGAGACATTTTTGATAGTTAAAGTATAATTATGCCTAGATAACAGGTGTAAGCTGGGCCCATCCTGGCCCAAGCAGGATGTCCGGATAATCTCCCGAGTGCATAACTGAAGAAATTAAATAAAGAGGGATGTGTGTGTGTGTGTGTATGTGTCTGTGTGGTGTGTTTGAGGGTGGAGAAAAAAACATATAAGTTAATGCTTAAAATATTATCTTTTTAAAAAGATTTACTTATTTTACTTGAAAGTCACAGTTACACAGAGAGAGGAGTGGGAGAGAGAGAGAGAGACAGAGAGAGACAGAGAGAGAGAGGGAGATGTCTTCCATCCGCTGGTTCACTCCCCAAATGGTTGCAACGGCCGGTGCTGTGCTGATCCGAAGCCAGGAGCCAGGAGCCTCCTCTGGGTCTCCCACATGGGTGCAGGAGTCCATGGATTTGGGCCATCTTCTAGTGCTTTCCCAGGCCATAGCAGAGAGCTGGATCAGAAGTGGATCAGCTGGGTCTTGAACCGGGGCCCATATGGGATGCCGGCACCGCAAGATGGCGGCTTTACCTGCTACGCCACAGTGCTGGCCCCAAAATATTATCTTGTTCTGCACAAAGTTAGAACATACAACACTGCTAATTACTTCATGTCTTTTAGACACATTCTTGGTATAGTTCTAGCATGCTATATATCATTTTGAATTATGCTTTTTCTCTTTGTATTAAATTCAGAATCTGTTGGCCTAAGCCAAAATATCACCTAATTTCTAGTGTTCATGAATGGTGGATAATTTTCTTCATTTCCTCAGCAACACTTTCCTGAGACCCTGTGTTTCACCAGAAGTTTTTTTTTTTTTTTTAAGATTTATTTGAAAGGCAGAGTTACAGAGAGAGGGAGAGACAGAGAAGATCCTCCATCCACTGGTTCACTCCCCAAATGGCCACAATAACTGGAGTTGGGCAGATCCAAAACCAGGAGCCGGGAGCTTCTTCCAGGTCTCCCACGCGGGTGCAGGGGCCCAAGCACTTGGGCCATCTTCTACTGTTTTCCCAGGCCATAGCAGAGAGCTGGATCGGAAGTGGAGCAGCCTGGACTTGAACTGGCGCCCATATGGGATGCTGGCATTGCAAGGGGTGGCTTTACCTGCTACGCCACAGTGCCAGCCCCTCCATCAGCACTTTTAATTTTATGTTTTTCACTCACTTTTGTAGAGTCATCTGCTGGCTTTCTGAATGTTGCTCGGGGAACTCATCATCCATGCTGAATAAGTCTGCTCCCCAATCCAGACACGTTCTAAAGAGTTGCCCTTGGGAAAAGCAGCTGGAGTCCGAATTCCAACTCCTGTCATTCAGAACAAGTGTTTCTGAGCCCTTTGATTTGTTATGCTTTTCCCCATTTTTAAAAACTTTTGTTTATTTATTTATTTAAAAAGACTACTTGATTTATTTGAAAGGCAGAGTGATAGACACATAGGGAGAGAGAGACAGATGGTGAGATCTTCCATCCACTGGTTCATTCCTTAAATGGCTGCAACAGCTGGGACTGGGCCAGACTGAAGCCAGGAGCTAATCCAATCTGAGTCTCCCACATGGGTGGCAAGGGCCCAAGGACTTGGGCTATCATCCTCTGCGTCCCAGGTGTATCAGCAGGGATCTGTATCAGAAGCAGAGCACCTGGGATTTGAACCAGTGTTCTGATAAGGGACTCTGGCATCACAAGTGTTGACTTAACCCACTGTGCCACAGTGCTGGCCCTTTTTACTTGTATTTTAAATTGACATGTAATGTAATAATTGCTTAAATTTATGATGTACAATATGATGCTTTGATCCATGCATACATTATGGAATGATCAAATCATAAGTGTAACTTTGGGCTCCAACATGTATCATTTCTTTGTGATGAAGCATTCAAAATTCTCTCTTCAGACATTTTGGAATGTATGATATGCTATTATTGACAACAGTCACCCTACTCGGGATAGAACATCAGAACTTGTTCCTAAGGTTCAACTGTAATGGTGTACCCAAGGATCCCAATCCTTCCCTGCACCCTAACATCTTTAAATCACAATGCTTTACCTGTCTTTGGCTTCCTTTTGGGCTTCAGATCCTGCAGTTCTACAGAGTAGTACCTTTGCCTTGGAGATACTTCTAAGAATTTTTATGGCTGGGGCCAGTGTGGCGGTGCAGTGGGTTAAGCTGCCACCTGGGACGCTGGCATTCCATATAGGTGCTAGTTTGAGTTCCAATTGCTCCACTTTTGGCCCAGCTCCCTGCAAATACTCCTGAGAGAGCAGTGGAAGATGGCCCACGTGCTTGGTCTCCTGCTACACATGTGGGACATCACGATGGAGTTCCAGGTTCCTGGCTTTGACCTGGCCTAGTCCTGGTTCTTGCAGTCACTTGGGGAGTGAAACAAAGTCTCTGATTCTTCCCCCAATCTCTGTAACTCTGACTACCTTTCAAATAAATAAATAAATCTTTAAAAATTTTTTATGTCTATGAATGGCCTAATGTTTTAGGTCAGTTCATCCCCCAAGTCACACTCCATTAGTTTTGTGTGATATTGTAGTATACAGAGAGAAGGTAATGGTTATTTAAATAGATATGAGTAAACTATAAAAAATGTACAATCTAAGTACACAAACTTCATTGTCTAGTCAAAAGCGGTGCCACCAAAGTGGAATTGTTAGTCTGGTGTTTGTCTAACAATTGTCAGGTAGCTCAAAGAATCCATTCATGTATGAACATGTGAAAGGTGATATGGGGGGGTGGTTGGGTGGTGGGCACTGTCGTGCAGAAGTGCAGTGGGTTAAAGCCATGTTCTGCAGTACCTGCATCCTATCTGGGTGCTGGTTCGAGTCCTGGCTGTTTCACTTCCAATACAGATCCCTGCTGATGTGCCTGGAAAGGCAGTGGAGGATGGCCCAAGCCCTTGGGCCCCTGCACCCATGCGGGGGACCTGGAAGAAACTCCTTGCTCTGGCTTCGGTCTGACCCAACCTAGTTGTTGTGGCCATTTGGGGAGTGAACTAGTGGATGGAATATCTGTCTTTGTCTCTCCTTCTCTCTCTCTCTGTAACTCTGCCTTTCAAATGAATAAATAAATCTTTAGAAAAAGGTGATTTGGGGCATCAGTGAACTAATACATGAAGGTTCAGATAAATGAAACTCAAGTCTGCTCCCTTCCCTCATCTAAGTAGCATTATAATGTCTACCCTAGAATATATTAATCTTCCAACAGGTAGGAAGTGAGCAAAGGGTAAGTTACATAAAAAAAAAAATGCTCCATTTGCCCCTGGTGGAGCCTAAATAAACTCGAGCTAAGCTGACCTGCCCTAAATGAAGAATATCTGTCACTGGATTAATCATTCATGGTGAGGGAGGCAAGAATGTGAAACACATATACGGTCATTAGAGAATCATTCTGAACACAAAACAGAAATAGGTTTTTTTCCTGAGAATCCAAATCTCAGCAGAAGAGATGCATAAAAGGAGAAATGGTGGCTGAGTCATTTTAATGGCTTCAGAGAGAAGGTTCTAGATGCCTGCTGTCCAGGACCTAGGGAGGCTCTTATCCCTGACTTCCCGAGACCTAATCCATCAGGTACTCGTCTGATGTTCTAAGGTTCTGCAATCTCTTCTCACAAAACACTTCTTTTTGTGCCCAAGCCAGCTGGTTCTGCTGTTTGCAGCCAGCAGATTCCAAACAATTTTGGATCCTATTTGATTTTCAGGAATTGTTTATTTTTGCTGTGATGTTTCAGCCATCAGTGAGATTCCCCTTCCTCATTCATTATGTAGCAAATCAGTCTGTGGTTGTCCTGTTTCCTCAGAGAGAAAGCAGGTGATGTCGCTGTCCAAGGTACAGCTAATGAAGCATAAGAGATTCAAGGGGAGGTCAGTGCCTTCCAACTGCTCTTCGCACTTTTTTTTTTTTATTTTTGACAGGCAGAGTGGACAGTGAGAGAGAGACAGAGAGAAAGGTCTTCCTTTGGTTCACCCTCCAATGGCCGCCGCGGCCGGCGCATCTCGCTGATCTGAAGGCAGGAGCCAGGTGTTTATCCTGGTCTCCCATGGGGTGCAGGGCCCAAGGACTTGGGCCATTCTCCTCTGCACTCCTGGACCACAGCAGAGAGCTGACCTGGAAGGGGGTAACCGGGACAGAATCTGGCGCCCCTACCGGGACTAGAACCTGGTGTGCCGGCGCCACAAGGTGGAGGATTAGCCTGTTGAGCCACGGCGCCGGCTTTGCTCTTCGCAATTTAAAATAAGAGAGCAACAGGGGCAAACTTGACATGAGCTGGTGGCTTAAAACCAAATGCAGGGCCATTGTATGATCTCACTGAACAGTCTCAATTACCATGAGATAAATGAAGGGAAGACATCTTAGTGTTGTGCACCAGGTTGGCTTCTTCAGAGCCGGGTTTTTTTTTTTTTTTTTTTTTTTTTGACAGGCAGAGTGGATAGTGAGAGAGAGAGACAGAGAGAAAGGTCTTCCTTTTGCCGTTGGTTCACCCTCCAATGGCCGCCGCGGTAGCGCGCTGCGGCCAGCGCACCGCGCTGTTCCGATGGCAGGAGCCAGGTGCTTCTCCTGGTCTCCCATGGGGTGCAGGGCCCAAGCACTTGGGCCATCCTCCACTGCACTCCCTGGCCACAGCAGAGAGCTGGCCTGGAAGAAGGGCAACCGGGACAGGATCGGTGCCCCGACCGGGACTAGAACCCGGTGTGCCGGCGCCGCAAGGCGGAGGATTAGCCTAGTGAGCCGCGGCGCCGGCTCAGAGCCGGGTTTTTAAATGACCACAAACCCACCCAAACCTTGGGGTTTCTCCCAAAAAGCCCAGGGACCAGGAAGATGGGGCAGGAGAAAGACAACCATTTCCTAGTGAGGGAGCCCTATCACTGTGATTTTGATTTTTAAAGATTCCCCTACAGATACAAGCTTAAGGACACATTTTTCTCCCCTTGATAGAAGTACAGGAAAGAGATGAGGTTCCCTGAGGAGATTTTTGGTTGTCTTTTGTCCAATCAGTGGCATGCCAATAAGATTCACAGGAGATTCAGAAACTTTTTAATAGAATTGTACCAGCAGAAGCACCACAAGCTTGGACAGAAGGTGGTAGAGACAGTAACAAATGAGACACTTCATTGGCTCTCCAAATATTATAGGTAAGGGTCAGACTGAGAAAACCATACCTCTCTGTCCCTAAAAGTGGAAGAATGACTTAGGAGGCAGAACAAAGAGCCCAGAGGGTGTAGTCATCTGGGGAGGATATTGTTTAGTCGCAATCACGGAACCTTACCCAGCTGGATTTCAGGACTGTTATCAATCAGCGACTTCTCTTTGGTTTGCATCAACTCTTTGCATAGGAATATCAGTGCTGGCTACACTATGCCCATTCCCTCACTGGTGTGCACTCTGGGAGGCAGCAGGTGATTGTCCAAGGAGTCGGATCTCTGCCACCCATGGCAGAGACCCTGATGGAGTTCTGGGATCCTGGCTTGGAGAGTTTAGGAAGAATTACTGATCTGATTTTCTTGTCTATTATTGAAACCAAAAGTAAGCTCAGGCTCTCTATTTCTTCTTGATTCAATTTTTTGAGCCTGTATGCTCCCAGAGTTTATCCATTTCTTATATATTATCCAATTTGTTGGCTATATATCCAATATCCAGTAATTGCTCCTACTAGTTCCTTATGATCCTTCTCATTTCCGAGACATGTCTCACATCTCTGAGACATCCACTTCTGGTTTTATTTTTGTTTTGTCTCACTTTCTTAGTTAGTATAGCTAAACGTTTGTCAATTTCAAGCTTCCCAAGAGCATCTGGACATTGAGGATTCTGTCCATGAGGGCTCACGAGGAAATCAGAAAATGAAATAGAAAATTGGAGGGTAGGGGATCCTTGGCACCCAGCTGCAGAACACTTAGCAACAGTGATTTCTGTGGTGACGTGGAAAGCAGCAAATGTACATAATGAACTTGGTGATCCAGCCAGGGAGATTCCTAAGGGTGTCACTTGCTTTCTTCTTGCCTCTCGTGGTAAAATGAGAAGGACTGATAAAGCGAAAGTTCAGTGTCTTGGAAGGTTAGAAGCCTCTCCAAGTGATAAAAGATGAAAAAGTTAGAAAATGGCTGCCGATTAATAATGGAGGGCATTGCCTAGGTAATGTGCTGTAAAGACAAAGTGGGAAGTGGGGTTGTCAAGTAGCAGTTCACAGTACAGGAAGGTCAGCGGTGGCACCTCGAAATGTTATTCAATGGCCCAAAGGAAATTTTAAAGAGATTAGTATTGTATCCCACAGATGCTCCTACACAATAAAGATCGGGGCGTTGTGTCCGGCCGTCTTAGTAGCACCATAATAATCTTGAAGCGTTTCATGAGGGTGGGTTTTTTTTTTTTTTTTTCCAAATGGAATGTAACACAAGGTAACTCACGGCAGGCCCACAAAATTTGATAGAATTCAAAATCTCAAAACCCCTTCAAACTCAGACTGAAAGTGACGCAGACGGTACAGTGATAAAGGCTGATGTCCGGATTCCTAGGGGCAGGAATTCGGAAGAGGATATTCCCTCAGCTGCCAAACACTGGCTAAATTTCATGACTAAGGGAGATTGGCCAAGGCTAGAAACAAGATCCCAGAGGGCAGAGCAAAAAGCCTCCAAGAAGTTGGACTTAATGAGCTTCCAACGTTTGCAGCTTGTTTTTCAGAACTGATGGCATCCCCTGAGTCTGTGGTGCCTCTCACATTTTTCCCTTCGGGGTCAGGAATTTCTGTATCAGTTGTTGCATTCTGTGTCACCAATATGTGTTGTGTATTTGAAATGCAAATGTGTCCCTCTGTAGGGTCACAGGTTTAGAGACTGGAGGAGCTGTGCTCCAGCAGCACGTTAGGGATTAGGAGAGCAGCCTTGTCCACCTCCTGATTTAGATGACGAGATTCGGGTTCTGAGAGGACGCCATGATGGGGAGATGGGACTGGAGGGCTTGGGAGGAGGAGAGTGCATTTTGCATGTGGGAGGTTACAAATCCTTGAGGATCTGAGTGCTAATGGGACGTATGATTTCTTTTTAATGGACAGACGACGGGTCAGTGTAATGGATTTGTCTTTCCTGATAAGATTGGACTTCCATTTTGGCAGGAAAATCTCTTTCTGGCAGACTTCGATGAACTAAAGCACTGAACGGCAATGACCGAGAGTGGCCTCAGCCAGCAGGGATCCCAAGGCCTTCAACACAGCAGCCACCGGCGGTGAGATGTTGCCTACACCCTGCAAGCCTGGAAGCAGACCTTCACCCAGTCAGGATTCCCGAGGAGACGCCAGCCCACACCAGCACTTTGTCTGCAGCCTCAGGAGAGACCTAGAAACACAGAACGCAGCCATGCTGGATTCCTGGTCCGCAGAAAGTGTGACATAATTAATGTTCGCTGTTCCAATCTGCTAAGAGGATAGTGATTTGTTATGGCATAAGAACAGCCAACAGGCTGCCCTGGCCAACTTCTTGAGTACTGAGCCAGAGGACCAACCAAGCCATGCAAAGATTTCTGATATTCACAAACTCTGTGATAATAAATGTGCTGTTGGAAGCTGGTTAGTTGTGGGTGCTTTATTCTGGAGCCGATCACTAACACAATCATGAATCAACCATTCAAAGTTGCTTTACCCTGATATTCAAGGGGTCCTTTCATATGTAGGCTCATGACTTAGGGATGCTTCTAGAAAGTTTATCTGAGTTATAATTTTAAACTTATTTCTAATAATTACAATTTATTTAAAAGAGGAGGGGAAGAGATCAATCTCCCATCCTCTGGTTGCCATTCCAAATGCCCCTAACAGCCACGGTGAGCCAACCCAAAGCCAGGATTTGGGAACTCAAAAAGATCTCTGTTGTGGGTGACTGGTACCCAAATCCTTATGCCATCTTCTGCTGCTTCCTGTAGTGCATATTAGCAGGAAAATGAAATTATTAGCAGAGCCAGACTTGAACCCAGGCATTCCAAAATGGGATGTAGGCCTCCCAAGTGGTACTTTAAAAAAAAAAAGATTTATTTTTATTTTATTATTTGAGAGGCTGAGTTACAGACAGAGAGAGGGAGAGACAGAGAGAGAGAGAGAGAGTTCTTCCATCCACTGGTTCACTCCTCAAATAGCCACAACAGATAGGGCTGGGCTAGACCAAAGCCAGGAACCAGGAGCTTCTTTTGTGTCTCCTATGTGGGTGCAGGGGCCCAAGCACTTGGGGCCATCTTCCACTGCTTTTCCAGGTGCATTAGCAGGGAGCTGGCTCGGAAGTGGAGCAGCTGGGACTAGAACTTGCACCCATATGGGATGCCAGCCCCACAGGCAGAGGTTAAACTTACTATATCACAGCGTCGGCCCCCCAAGTGGTGTCTTAACTGCTGTGCCAAATGCCTGCCTCTGGTAAGTTTATAAACATTATTCCTGACCCAGTTACATATAAATTGGATCCCATTTGACGCTCTTCCATTTCAGCCACTTTCCCTTGGCTTGCTTGAACTTCTTTCTTTGTCCGGTTCTCATTCCCTTCGATGTTTCACTGCTCTTTACAGATGTCCCGTATTATGTTTCATGTGAGTATATTCTTCCATGGAAACTTTAAATTCAGATTTTTATTATAAAATTGTTTGTTTTTTAAAAAATTTCTTTCCTTAGATTGTCGATTGGCTACTCTCACTTTAGTTTTCACGCTTTTATTTCTCGCCTCTTCTGTTCTTAGTTTTTGAATGTTTGGTTGGAGGTGTTTTTCACTCCAAATCATATTTTCTGCATGAGAGTTAGCATGTGTTTTTATCTGAAAAACCTCTCATCCTGCTTCCTGATTCTAGATTTTTGGGCATTTCCTCACTCCAGACTCTTTCTAGACTCTTAGCTATCTTCTCAGTAGAAAGTAATGATGTTTCTGCATGGACAACAATTTTTTAAAAAATTTTATTTTATTTATTTGAAAAGCAGAGTTAGAGAGCGAGAGCAAGAGTGAGAGTGAGAGAGAGCAAGAGCGAGAGCGAGAGCGAGAGCGAGAGTGAGAAAGAGAGAGAAAGAGAGAGAGAGAGGGAGAGAGAGAGAGAGAGAGAGAGAGAGAGACTCTTCCATTTGCTGGTTCACTCCCCCAGTGGCCACAATGGCCAGGGTTTGGCCAGACCAAAGCCAGAAACCAGTAGCTACTTCCGGGTCTCACACATGGATGCAGGGACCTAAGCACTTGGGCCATCTTCCACTGCTTTCCCAGGTGCATTAGCAGGGAGCTGGATCAGAAGTGGAGCAGCCAGGCCTCGAACGGGTGCTCCAATATGGTATACCAGTGTTGTAAGCAGCAACTTAATTCACTGCACCACAATGTGGCCACTTCGTATTTCTTAGAAATATCTTTGGCCACAACACCATGTTGTTTAGTCACATTTTCTTTTTTCTTTTTTTGACAGGTAGAGAGAGAGAGACAGAGAGAAAGGTCTTCCTTCCGTTGGTTCACTCCCCAGATGGCTGCTATGGCCGGCACTGTGCTGCGCCGATCTGAAGCCAGGAGCCAGGTGCTTCTTCCTGGACTCCCATGCGGGTGCAGGGCCCAAGGACTTGGGCCATCCTCCACTGCCCTCCCGGGCCACAGCAGAGAGC
Source organism: Lepus europaeus (assembly GCF_033115175.1). Lineage (NCBI taxonomy): Eukaryota > Metazoa > Chordata > Mammalia > Lagomorpha > Leporidae > Lepus > Lepus europaeus. The sequence goes on from NC_084833.1 coordinate 7,717,491, forward strand.
TGGACTGGAAGAGGAGCAACTGGGACTAGAACCCGGCGCCTATATGGGATGCCAGCACTGCAGGCAGAGGATTAACCAAGTGAGCCACAGTGCCAGCCCCTTTAGTCACATTTTCTAATTTCTACATAACCACAAGAAACAGTGCTGTCGAAATTATGCCTTGCATAACAAGAGTTTCCCTTCCTGTTTGCAAATACAATATTCTCAGTCTCCTTGAGGTCATCCCTGGCAATCTCCACAAAATCAAAACGCTACTGAGAGTGTGTCCGAGGCCTTTTAGCATTTAAAATGTGTTCATGGGAGACCAGGTTAAGCACCTGGCTCCTGCCATCGGATCAGCGCGGTGCGCCGGCCGCAGCGTGCCAACCGCGGCGGCCATTGGAGGGTGAACCAACGGCAAAGGAAGACCTTTCTCTCTGTCTCTCTCTCTCTCACTGTCCACTCTGCCTGTCAAAAAAAAAAAAAAAGGTACAAAAAAAAAAAAATGTGTTCTCATGCCCCATGCATGGTTGCCAAATCACTCACACATTTTAGGCCCTTGTTACGAAAGCACTCAAAGTCCAGGTTTTAAAATCTGTGTTAGTTATCCATTACTACATTGACTACATTGCTGCTCTGACACAGCAGCTAGAAACACTAAATATTTATTACACTGCCTCCATCATTCGGGAAACAGCCCATGACTTAACCGGTTGCTTATGGCTCAAGGTCTTCCTCAGGTTTCAGTCAAGTGGCCACCAGATCTGCAGAGTCATCTTATTGCTGATCTGTGAGGTCGTGGTCGTTTCAGTCATCACACACGTGATCTTTTGACTGGCTTCGGTCTTTGGCCAGAGACATCTCTCAGAGGACTGCTTGATGACACAGCAGCTAGCTTCTCCCACAGTGAACGGTATAAGAGGTAGAGGTAGAAACTGGGGAGGGAGGGAGGGAGAGAGAGAGAGAGTCATAAGATAAATGCTAGTTTTTATAATGTTATCCCAGACGTGTTATAGCATATTTTGTGCTTTGTTGTATATCTTAGAAGCCAATTCACAAGTCCAGGCCACCCTCATGAGATGAAGAGGTAGTCAGAGAACAACATGAGAAGCTGTCTCCAGATGAGTGGACATTTTAAGCAGTTGAATATGAAACTCTAGATTTGAAAACTTTGGTCTGGAAATTGCTATATATAATGCTTTGTTTTTTAAAAGAGATTTATTTGGAAGGTAGAGTCACAGAAAAGGACAGAGGGAGGGAGGCATGGGAGAGAGAGAGAGAGAGAGAGAGAGAGAGAGAATCTTCCATCTGCTGGTTCACTCCCCAGATGACTGCAGTGGTTGGAGAAGGGCTGGGCCAGGACAAAGGAACCAGGAATTCCATCGTCCCGGTCTCCCATGTGGGTGTTGGGGACCTAGGTTCTTGAGTCATCCTCAGCTGCTTTTCCAGGTGCATTAACAGGGAGCTGGATCAGAAGTGGAACTACTGGGACTCGAACCAGTGCTCATGGGATGCTGGCGTCCTAGGTGGTGGCTTAACCTGCTGTGTCACAATGCCAGCCTCTATAATTTCTTATGGAAGACATTATATTTAAAGTTTGTGGAGTTGGATAAGATCTCCTAGGAGGTAAGAGTAGATAGAAAAAGAGGAGGTTTGAGTATTGAGCCCTGGAGCCTTCACAGTATTTGAGAAGGTGTCAGAAAAGCACCAGGAAGATGAACTTGTGTGGAAGCAGGAGAGAGAATAGCCTGGGACCAGGAGGGAGGAATTGCAGGTAGTGTTTCTAGGAGAAGGCACAGGTCAGATAAAAAACCTGACCTGATGATGTGTAAGCCATTGGTGACCTTGAAAAGAACAATTTTGGTGAATTTGAATGCCTCATGGTGTGGGACAGACTCTTAGAAACTGGAGAGGGACAGCCCTTGGTAGTGGATTGGGAATTTAAGACAGTAACTGTTAGAGGATGTAGGATCATAGGAGTTTTTGAAATAAAACTGAAAGTCCAAAAATAAATTCATACTTTTATGGTGTGTTGATTTTAACAAGGAGATCAAGACAGTTCACTGGGGGCAAAGAATGGTCTTTTCCCCAAGTGATCCAGGGGCAAGAGAATATTCACATATAAAAGAACCAACTTAAACTGTGCCTCACACCATGGATGATAATTAACTTGCAAGGGTACTTCAAAAAGTTCATGGATAAATGGAACTGAAAGATGTATTTATTTTGGTGCCAAAAGCTTTTGAAATTCATGCATTTTTTCATAATCTTCATTTTCCATGAACTTTTAGAGGGGCCATCATAAAATGAAAAACAGATCTGAATAAGCATGAAGTCATACAATTCCTCAAAGAAAAGTTGTGATAAAACTTTTTTTTTTGTAATTTTTGACAGGCAGAGTGGACAGTGAGAGAGAGAGACAGAGAGAAAGGTCTTCCTTTGCCGTTGGTTCACTCTCCAATGGCCGTTGCGGCCTGCGCACTGCGCTGATCCGAAGGCAGAAGCCAGGTGCTTCTCCTGGTCTCCCATGGGGTGCAGGGCCCAAGCACTTGGGCCATCCTCCACTGCACTCCCAGGCCATAGCAGAGAGCTGGCCTGGAAGAGGGGCAACCAGGACAGAATCCGGCGCCCCAACCGGGACTAGAACCCGGTGTGCCAGCACCGCTAGGCGGAGGATTAGCCTGTTGAGCCATGGCGCCAGCCCGATAAAACTTTTTGATCCAAGGTTCAGAAGTGGGTTCTTGGATATGTTCCCCAAAAGGCAAGCATCAAAACCATAAGCAGAAAAGATTAATTTCTTCAAATTTTAAAATGCTGTGCTTAAAAATAGTTAATAAAAATAGTGAAATGGCAACCTAGAGAATGGGAGAAAATATTTCCAGATCATATCTTTCTTAAGGGTCTTGTGCCCAGGACCTATAAAGAGTCCTTGTAACACAACAATTAAAAGACAAATATCAGCATGTAAACAATGGTCAAAGGATTTGAATGTACTTTGCTTCAAAGATGACATACAAATGGGCATGGTGCACATGAACCAAATGCTCCATATCATTAGTTATTAGAGAAATGCAAATCCAAACACAATTGGTAACACCTCCCCCATCCTAGCGTGACTACAATCCAAACACAGATAGCATGTGTTTGGAGGACAGAAGCCCAATTCTGCCACATATGTTCCTGGTGGGATTGCAATGCAACAGCTACCAGGACAAACTGTTCGACAATTCCCTAAAAAGTTCCACACACAGTTAGCGTACGGTCTGGCCACTCTACTTGTAGGTTTATGTCCAAGAGAACTGACAGGTTGACTTCACAGGAAAATCACAAACATCCATAGCAGCCAAAGGCAGACTTAACTGTCCATCAGCAGATGAATGGATAAACAAAATGTGGCTTATGCAAACATGGGAATGGCATTTGGAAATAAAAAGGGAATGATATAATATGGATGAAATTCCAAAACATTATGCTAAGAAAGTCTGTATCAAAAAAACCACATTGTATTGAGCCAGTGCCTTGGCTCAATAGGCTAATCCTCCGCCTAGCGGCACCGGCACACCGGGTTCTAGTCCCGGTTGCCCCTCTTCCAGGCCAGCTCTCTGCTGTGGCCAGGGAGTGCAGTGGAGGATGGCCCAAGTGCTTGGGCGCTGCACCCCATGGGAGACCAGGAGAAGCACCTGGCTCCTGCCATCGGATCAGCGTGGTGCGCCGGCCGCAGCGCGCTGGCTGCGGCGGCCATTGGAGGGTGAACCAACGGCAAAAGGAAGACCTTTCTCTCTGTCTCTCTCTCTCACTGTCCACTCTGCCTGTCAAAAAAAAAAAAAAAAAAAAAAGAATCCAGAGGTGAGATACGTCGTTCGCCAGGAGGGTGGCGGGTAGAGGGGCAGCACCCAAGAAGATTGGATGATCCGAGGTTTTTGTTTCGACGTGGGAGACTTTTTTGTGCATTCTGATGTTTGATGCTTCTGGGATAGAGCTTATTTCTGTGACAGATCCCTTGTGCCTCTGCTCGGGTTTCCTTCTTGTCCAAGTGTTGAAATGGTGCATGCACGCATTGAGACTGGGGAAGGCTTGTGGGACTGAAGAATTAGGCGCCTTACCAGAGTGCTGGCTCGGGGCCTCGGTTTTCCAGGCCAGACTTGAACTTGAAGGAGCTTTTTGGTGTCGTTCAGGGCCCAGACGCTGTCATTACTGATCAGTCTCTGTTGGAAACTCAGCTTTATCCCTCTCGTTAGTAAAGGCTATCAATGGGAGCAAAGGGAAGTTCGGGCTCTGCCAATAAATCCAAACAAAACACTGGTTACTGAACCCTCAACCAAGCTGCAGAAACAGCCAGTAATGTTAGATGGAGCGTGAAGAAAGCTGATTACCGGATCAGAACTGGAGCCAACATTCCTAGAATCTAGAGAGATTGGGGCACCAGAACCTGGCAGGAAATTAGTCACGATGAGAAAGCAAATATCTGCTCCATCTACTCTCCTGGACTGAGAGAGGGAGTTCTTGCATCCTGTTCGTGTCATTGGAACTACTTGTACATTTTTTTCTTCCATAATTAGTTGTACAGGTGGGTGTTTAAGAAGCAGATTCAGTCTCGACTTCTTTATCTACCCTTGCCTACTGCCTTATCTTCCACTGCCTAAGCACCTTTGCATTTCACACTGTCCACATAGCTTATAGCTCACTGGCCCTGTCTGCCTGTGAACACTGCATCTTTCCTACAAAATGGAGAACAAACATTACCTACACCATAGCGTTGTTGGGAGCAGCACAGGGCAAGCAAGTGGTGTCTAAGGATCCTAGCTCAGCTCCTGAGCACATCAGTGCTCACTGTCTTTACTGCGTCGTTGATGGTGTTTCCTCTGTAGCTCCACATCGTTTCTCCTTCTTGTAAAGTGTGTTGTGTTATGGTTTCCTACAAAGAACAGTCATTCCTATTCTCTTCGTGTGTTACTTGGGTAATTTTAACTCTCTGTTCTGGGATGATTTACGTGCTTGGTGGGGCTTTGTGGAAGAAGGCCTGTGGTTGTGGCACAACCTCTGCCTCCTCGAAGGCTCATTTCTAAGGATGACATCACTGACATCCAGACTGATCATCGGTCTCTGTCTGGATCCTCCCACTTCTGAGAACTGAAAATCGCTGTGAGTTCCTGGTATTATCTGAACCAGAGTGGATCATCAGGAAACAAAACACAGTGATCGTGCCACTTTCTACTCTGCCTTAATTACAAGTAGGATTGTTCAGATTAAAATTTGGAATAAAAATCAGTACTAAACAGACTAAATTATTGCTTTCTATTCTTTCCACAGAATAAACATAAAGTGCCCCACTTTTGATTTCCTATCTCTGCAGGAAAAATAAATAGGCGAAAAGCTTGGAAAGCAGTTATTCAAATGCTTCTCACCTGCAGTTGTCAAATTCACATGGTAGGAAAGCCTAAGGAATCTATATTAATATTAGTAGACAGAAAAATAATTTGGTAATGTTACCTGGCATAAGGCAAATATAAAAAGAAGACTGTATTTCTATGCGCTAGTAAGGAATCATTAGACATAAAAAGGAACTACTGCATTCACAGTAGCATCAGAAAACTAAAATACTCAGGAGTAAACATAATGAAGATATGATTGGATTGTCTTTTTTTTTTTTTGACAGGCAGAGTGGACAGTGAGAGTGAGAGAGAGACAGAGAGAAAGGTCTTCCTTTGCCATTGGCTCACCCTTCAATGGCCGCTGCGGCTGGCATGCTGAGCCGGCACACCATGCTGATCCGAAGGCAGAAGCCAGGTGCTTCTCCTGGTCTCCCATGGGGTACAGGGCCCAAGGACTTGGACCATCCTCCACTACCTTCCCGGGCCACAGCAGAGAGCTGGCCTGGAAGAGGGGCAACCAGGACAGAATCCGGCGCCCCGAACGGGACTAGAACCTGGTGTGCCGGCGCCGCAGGTGGAGGATTAGCCTATTGAGCCACAGCACCGGCCGGATTGTCATTTATAAATGAAGAAGATGAAAAAATTTCTACAGCAGATAAAACACAAATAACGTGAAGCAATTATAGCAGGTTTATGAATCACACAATTCAATCATTACGATGGGAAGCTTCTCTCAATTGACTTAGAGTTTCATTGCAACCTCAATCACAAACATGATATGTTTTACTGAAAATGACAAGCTGAAAATAAATTTTACTTGGAATAAGTAGAACTGATTGGCTGGCACTGCAGCTCAGTAGGCTAATCCTCTGCCTGCGGCGCTGGCACCCCGGGTTCTAGTCCCGGTCTGGGCGCCGGATTCTGTCTTGGTTGCTCCTCTTCCAGTCCAGCTCTCTGCTGTGGCCCAGGAGTGCAGTGGAGGATGGCCCAAGTGCTTGGGCCCTGCACCCACATGGGAGACCGGGAGAAGCACCTGGCTCCTGGCTTCGGATCAGCGCGATATGCCGGCCGCAGCGGCCATTGAAGGGTGAACCAATGGCAAAAGGAAGACCTTTCTCTCTGTCTCTCTCTCACTGTCCACTCTGCCTGTCAAAAAAAATAAAAAAAAAATAAGTAGAACTGATCAAGCAATTTTGAAAAAGAAAAACAAATATGGTGACTTACCACCTCAGACAGATAAAGGTACAGGAATTACGAGTGAGTGGTATGGGCATTAGAAGACATGTGTAGACTGATTGAACAAAATAGATCATCCTGAAAGAGACTCATACCCACATGACCAAGTGACATTCTTTTAAAAATGAGGTTGACAGAGGCATTCAAGGAAGAGCTATTGTTCTATCAATAAGTGGTGTTAGAACAACTGGGTATCTTTGACTCTTACGTCACACTGTATGCAAAACTTAAACTGAATCAGGTACCTATGTGAAAGATCTAAAGCTCTTAAACACCTTGAAGGAAACATTAACAGGGAAAACTTTTTTTTTTGCATTTGGTTTTATAAAAAAAAACCTCTTGAAGAGGATGAAAAGCACTCCATATGGGATTTCATTTCTGTGATTATCTGTAAAAGACAAATGTTCCGATGCAGCCCCGAGGAGACAATCACCTGGAAAGAGACCTCGTCTTGCCAAGCTCCCCACGCCCAACATTAGAAAGGGATTATCCTTGCTCAGGTGAGCCTTCAGGTGGGACTGTAGTGGCTCCGGGTGACAACTCTCCTGTGACCTCATGAAAGACCTTGAGCAAGAAGCACTCAGCTAAGTGTGCCCAGTTTTCAAACCTGCAAAAACTATGAGACAGTAAATGCTTCTTTTATTCTTAAGGTAAAAATTTGAAATAGCTTGGAAGTACTCAGTTTGGTGTTGAGATTCAGGTTGGAGGTGAAAGTCTGGCTACATGAGGTTTTCATTTGCTTTCTGGCTTAGCTGCTGTTACCAGGAATACTGAGATCATAAAATGGCTCAGTCCATTACCTCATGGATCAAGCTGAAGTCCAAACGACAATCTTAAAGGAGAAAATAAGTAATTAGAGTCTTTTTAAATTTAAGAGCACTATAAATATATTTGGAATGCCCATTTAACAAAATCAGTCAGCTACTAATACCATCCCCATTACTCCACCATAATGCTAATCAGAATTCATTTAGCATTTGTGTGTGAACAAAATAAACAATATCTTGTTCATTAGTCCTCATTTTATTCTCATTCTCTGTCTCTGTCTCTCTCTCATTTGTTCTAAACTTTTATACAACTGTATCCAAGAACCAGAAAAGTGAATCTCTGGCCCAATTATAATCAATAAAGAATGGGCCTGTTGGGGTGGGTATTTGTCACAGTGGCTGAGACATTGCTTGGGATGCCCACATTTCCTATAGGAATGCCTGGGTTTGAGTCTCTGCTCTGCTTCCAATCCTAGCTTTTTTTTTTTTTTTATTTGACAGTTAGAGTCATAGACAATGAGAGAGAGAGAGAGAGAGACAGAGATCTTCCTTCCGTTGATTCACTCCCCAAATGGCTGCTACGGCTGGCATCGCACCGATCCAAAACCAGGAGCCAGGTGTTTCCTCCTGGTTTCCCATGCGGGTGCAGGGGCCCAAGCACCTGGGCCATCCTCCACTGCACTCCCGGGCCACAGCAGAGAGCTGGACTGGAAGAGGAGCAACCGGGACTAGAACCCAGTGTCCATATGGGATGCTGGCACCGCAGGCAGAGGATTAACCAAGTGAGCTATGGCACTGGCCCCCAATCCTAGCTTCTTACTAAAGTGCACTGTGGGAAGCAGGAGGTCGTGGCTCAAATGGTCCCTTCCATCCACATAGGAGCTAGAGTTTGGTTTCTGGGCTCCTCTCAGTCTGCTGCAGACCTGACTGTTATGGACATTTGGAGAGTGAACTAACACATGGAAGCTCTCTGTCTCTCCCTCTCTATCTTTCAAATAGGTTAAACATTCATTAGCTAATTAACATAAAAAGTTTTTAACAGAATGTGTTATAGTAAGCGAAATCTTCATGTTTGTATCCCAAATAGAAAAAAAGTTAAAATATGCAAATCTGACATTGTGACAATAAAGACAAGAGGTAGTATGGGTTCATACTTTTTTTTTTTTGACAGGCAGAGTGGACAGTGAGAGAGAGAGAGACAGAGAGAAAGGTCTTCCTTTTTCATTGGTTCACCCCACAATGGCCGCTCCGGCGGTGCATTGTGGCCGGTGCACCGCGCTGATCCAAAGCCAGGAGCCAGGTGCTTCTCCTGGTCTCCCATGTGGGTGCAGGGCCTAAGCACTTGGGCCATCCTCCACTGCACTCCTGGGCCACAGCAGAGAGCTGGACTGGAAGAGGAGCAACCAGGGCAGAATCCAGCGCCCTGACTGGGACTAGAACCCATGGTGCTGGCCCCGCAGGCAGAGGATTAGCCTATTGAGTCGTGGCGCCGGCCAAGGGTTCATACTTTTTAAAACAAAAGTTATAAATAAATTTATTGGGAAATTTCTTTTTTAAAAAGATTTATTTATTTACTTTAAAGTCAGAGTTACACAGAGAAAGAAGGAGAGGCAGAGAGAGAGAGAGAGAGAGAGAGAGAGAGAAAGATTGTCCATCCGCTGGTTCACTCCCCAGATGGCTGCAACAGCCAGAGCTGTGCTGATTCGAAGCCAGGAGCCAGGCGCTCCCTCTGGGTCTCCCATGTGGGTGCAGGGGCCCAAGGACTTGGGCCATCTTCCACTGCTGTCCCAGGCCATAGCAGAGAGCTTCATGGGAAGTGGAGCAGTCAGGATTTGAACTGGCACCCATATGGGATGCTGGCACTGCAGGCAATGGCTTTACCCTCTACACCACAGCTCTGGCCCTGGGACATTTCTTACTGTAAAAAAATTTGAGGCCACTTATGCAGATAGATACATAATCCTAAGTCTGCTACTGGGTTTCTTTTGATTTCCTACTCCCCACTGCATCTGTTTATTATCGTTTTGACTATCACAGCTCAAAATAAAGTCCTACAGATGCTCTCCCTATAGCATCCAGCCCAGCCTTCATCCATGACCCTCTTTTCTCCAAATCATCTTTCTTACACCCAATTTCCATATGAATTTAGAGCTATCTTTCAAGTTCTTGTAAACTTACGGACTTTTCATTGTAAGTACTCCACCAATGACTTTATTAGCTAATTGGGGGAAGAATTAATTTTTAAAAACTATTTAATTTTCTTACCCTAAGCATGCTATGCACCATGATTCCTTTTAAAGTATTACAATTATCTTTAAACTTCTATTACAATTATTTGCATGTGTTTTATGTTTATTAATTAGCATAATTATAAATGGCATCCATTTTTCATGACATTTATCTTCCAAATTTTGTTAGCATGTAGAAAATATCTTGATTTTTTTTTATCTTGCTCTAATTAACAGTCAGTTCCTTTGGAGTATTTATTGTTTTTTTAATTTTAAAAAATATTTATTTATTTGAGAGGTGGAGTTACAGACAGAGAGAAAGACAGAGAGAGAGGTCTTCAGTCCTCTGGTTCACTCTCCAAATGGCCATAACAGCAAGAGCTGGGCCGATCCGAAGCCAGGAGCAAGGAGCCAAGAGCTTCTTCAGGGTCTCCCACATGGAGACAGGGGCTCAAGCAATTGGGCCAACTTCCACGACTTTCCCAGGCTGTCAGTAGAGAGCTGAATCAGAAGAGGAGCACCCAGGACATGAACTCATGCCCATGCGGGGTGCCGGCGCCGCAGGCAGAAGCTTAGCCCATTACACATAGCACTGGTTCCTCCTTGGAGTCTTTAAAGCTTTGTCACTTTGATGAAGGCCTCTTCCTGCTTTGTTTTTCTTGAGACGTTTTTCCTGGGATGAATAGAAAAAAAAAAACAACAAACATATCAGCACAAAAGTGAAAAGACCTGGAAAGCATACACAGCTGCGTGTTTTAGAGCAAGATGGTCCTTTACCCAACAGCTTTGGTAAAATTCATGAACTTCACCTGAGAGTTCGAATTAATCTTACAAAGTAAGTCCTGGCCGACAGGGCAAGGTCTGGGCAGGCAGCTTTGGTAGTTTCTAGTCTTAGCTTGGACCCAGTGGCGTTGGAGAAGGGTTTCAGAATCCAGTCTCATTCTTCATTATTTAAAAATACTTTGCTACTCCTTTTTTCTTTCTCTTCCGCACTTTCATTCTTAGTGAAAACCAGATGGAACGTGTCTCGCAGGCAATGCAGCCACTCCTTCATCTGTGGGAGGGGCCCCAGTCCTGACCTTGGTCCCCCCCAGACTCTTCATCGATGAGGGAAGACCTCAGACCTTCATGAACCGGCAGTGCCAAGAGCTTACCAGTACTCACGGGGCTGTGGCACCAGGGATTGGGGGATGAGGTTCTGATGTTTGTGAAATATTCCCAGGAGCGTATGTGTCACACCAGGGAACTGAGGGCCAAGGACACCTGCTTGTGGTCCCTCCACCACTAAACCTGATTTCCCACTGAATTTGTGGGGAGAAATGTAAACCAAAGGCAGTGACTACACAGAAATATCCCGGGTCTAAGTCAGTCCGGGGCACAGTGCCCCCTGCTTGATGTTTTGTCTCCTGGTTAGGGGCGTGTAGCACACAACTCCCTTCAGGGGCAGCTGGAAGGTCACTCACTCATCTTCCACATCCTGGATGGAGTCAGGCAAAGGCTGGTTCCTGGTCTCAGGGAGGAGGAGGACAACAAGGCCAGCGAGGATGGAGCAGCCTCCGTAGATGATCCAGGGTGAGGGTGCATAGTACACGGTGAGGATCATCAAGAGGGGAGCCAGGGAAGACCCGAGACTGCCCGCAATTCCAGCGATTCCGGCAACTGTTGCCCTTGGAATACAAACAGCAGCACAAGAAAATGTGGTGAAAATCTGCACATGTGACCTACCATTGTGCATTAAATGTGGGAGACAGAAAACAGTGGCATATTTAGATATATGGAGATTGATGGCCTACTCTTGTTTTTGAAATTTCTCTCTTATTTGCTAGAAATTTGTCTCAAGCTCACAGTATATTAAGACACTTTGTTGGGGCCAGAATTGTGGTCCATTGGGTTAAGCCACTGCTTGTAGTGCTGGGATCCTGTTATCAGATCACCAATTCTGGTCCTGGCTGCTCTGCTTCCAATGCAGCTCCCTGCTAATGTGTGTGAGAGAACAGCAGAAGATGGCCTATGTACTTGGGCCCCTGCCACCCGGGTGGGAGACCCAGATGGAGTTCTAGGCTCCTGGTTTTTGCCTGACCCAGTCCTGGTCACTGTAGCCATTTGGGTAGTGAACCAGCAGATGGAAGATCTCTTTCTCTCTGTCTCTCCCTCTTTTTCCATCACTCTGCCTTTAAATAAATAAAAAAAATCTAAAAAATGACACCTTGTTTATCATTTAAAAAGTACTGTTGTTTAAAGGGCCACCTTTTGGGTGATTGAGAGTACATGAGATGGTACCTTAGAGGCCTTAACACAGTGCCCGGCAAAAAGTTAGCTTTCAGGAACCTTTGGTCATGATTACCGCTGTGTTGCTGTCATTATTTTCCTCATTACAACCGATTGCTTTGATAGCGATTGAGTCTTCTTGTTCTTCGCTTGATAAATGTCCATTAGCTAGGAAAGGTCTATTTGGCCCCGCCAGAGCACCCAAGAGATTTTGTACCTGATTATGGTGGGGATTAGCTCATTTCCATGGGCAAGAGAACTGGTAAGAGAGGCGAAAGAAAGTCCTCCTCCCAATGTTGCCACAACCACACGCACGGTCTGGGTTTCTGGAGAGAGGAAGACCAGTGAGACTCAGGAAAAGTGAGCGGAGCCTCCCCAAAGTGGTGGATGGAAAACACCTTGTTGAAAGTGTTTGCAGCTGTAAAATACCTCACAGGGAAATCGCACAGAGGAAGAATGTGCGCAGGGACTGCTAAGCTGGAACATGGCTTGTCTACACGTTCACTTTGTGGTGAGTAAGAAGTTCTGAGTTATTGCATTCACTCTCCCAGCTGCTCTGAGATTTGCCAAAGAAGGAGAGGAGAAGCCGAGTCTAGGATGTCGCTGTCATTTTCTTTCCTATGCAGTGTCTTCTCCACCTTTCATAGAGAATGTAGTTCTTCATGTGGGCGATTACTTGTATAAGACTTTTGCATGTATTCAAGGTGCCCAGCACTGGGGAACATGCGCAGTCATAAAAGGACAGGAGGCCCATCTCAGTGGACCATCAAGAACGTAATTTGGTCTAGAGTAATGTTTCAAGGATTAAATATTAGGACCTCTGTCAAGACTAAAATATCAGGGTTTAGAGACACTGGTGTGGGTTCAGCTGTAAGGCAGCAAACTGACATCACTGGTAACATTCAGGAGGAGTGTGGTCCACCAATGTGGGATTTTATAAAACACAGCACTATGGTGGGAATTACATGAAGCATGGTGGCCACTTGTGCTCCCTATACATTGCCTATGATCATTCAACTTAGGAAAATCGATTCTAAGATACTCTTAAGTACTTAATATGTTGCTATTACTGCACATGTATTCCCTGCTTGAAGCCAAGGAATTTTTATTTCCTTAAATGAAGATAACTCCTCAAACGAGAGCTGCAGCTATGATGACTTAATCTGAGACGTGTTAGTGGATATGTATAGATCAGGGAATAAGTCGTTGCTGGATCTATGGCAATAAGTGAGAGCCTGATGGAGGAAGTGGCCGGCAGAGAAAGGGGCTGACAGAGGACGTGGCACTCTGGTGGGGTCATGTTAGGATACGATACAAGCTCTAGACCCTCTGTACCTCTAAAAAGGGGGAAACCATCAGGCATAAATGGCATCAGTTTCCAGATACTTCTTGGTTGTTATGGAGACAATCATACATTTCAGCTGAATTTTACTGAGCTTTTCTCTTTTCTCAGCAGCTTAGTGACAGAATCTGTGCTAAAAACCCAGCTTGATATCAGGAAAAAACCCAATTCATTTCCTTACAGCTTCAAATAGTTGTGACTTGTACAATCCCTCAGGAAAATGGTGCGTGTATGTGTATGTGTGTGTATGTGTGTATGTGTGTATGTGTGTGTATGTGTGTGTATGTGTATGTGTGTACATGTGTATGTGTATGTGTGTGTATGTGTATGTGTGTATGTGTGTACGTGTGTGTACGTGTGTGTATGTGTGTATGTGTATGTGTGTATGTGTGTGTATGTGTGTATGTGTGTATGTGTGTGTTTGTGTGTGTTTGTGTGTATGTGTGTGTATGTGTGTATGTGTGTGTATGTGTGTGTATGTGTATGTGTGTGTATGTGTGTGTACATGTGTGTATGTGTATGTGTGTGTATGTGTATGTGTGTGTATGTGTGTGTATGTATGTGTATGTGTGTGTATGTGTGTATGTGTGTATGTGTATGTGTGTGTATGTGTGTATGTGTGTGTATGTGTGTATGTGTGTATGTGTATGTGTGTGTATGTGTGTGTATGTGTATGTGTATGTGTGTGTATGTGTGTGTGTGTGTGTTGGGTATTTCCTTGTTTCACCCTGTGCTCGTTCCTCACCTTGAGGTACAAATATGAGGGCCAGAATGCAGAGTCCCACCAGGAACATGAGAAGCAATTGACTGATTCGACGGCCCATGTGATTCAGTGACAAAAGTGCGACATAATTGGCAGGAAGGGTGACTGCACCAAAGAGAACCTGGAACAAGAAAACATTGCTCCCCAAGTGCTGGAGGTGGAGGCTCAGGCCAAAAAGGTGCATGAACGTTGCAAATCTGTAGTGAATATAGAGGAAAGACACATCATGAGGTTTAGCACTTACCTCCAATGGATGATAGCCATGTTGGCCAAAGCCAGTGGTTGGCGTGAAAATATAAAGGCATGTCTGTCTACTTTGTGGAATACTTCCATGCAGCTGATGATTTAAGAAATTTTGTTGGGGCTGGTGCTGTGGTGCAGTAGGTTAATCCTCTGCCTGCAGCACTGGCATCCCATATGGGTGCCAGGTCGAGTCCCGGCTGCTCCACTTCCAGTCCAGCTCTCTGCTGTGGCCTGGGAAAGCAGTGGAAGATGGCCCAAGTCCTTGGGCCCCTGCACCCACTTGGTAGACCAAGAAAAAGCTTCTGGCTCCTGTCTTCGGATTGGCGCAGCTCCGGCCATTGCAGCCATTTGGGGAGTGAACCAACGGAAGGAAGACCTTTCTCTCTCTCTCTCACTGTCTGTAACTCTAACTCTCAAATACATTAAATAAAAATCTTAAAAAAATTGAAATTTTGTTAAATAGTTATATGAAGATGGAAGCCATCATTATTGTTAATTTTTTTTGTTGGGTGGGTACAGGGTATTGTCATGGAAGATACATGGTAGGGCCTTGGAGGGTTTTAGAGTTTTTTCTATACCATGATTTGAGTTGTGGCTGTATTTCAACATATGCAAATATTTTCATTGAGCTGTATCTATGTGTGTATTTTGCTGTTTGAAAATTTACCTCAATGAAAATGGAAACCAACAAATGAAGAGTTAGAGCCCAAGTCTTTGTCATGGTTGAAGGTCTCAGCATGTCTCCAGTGACAAGCCTGGCAGGGTTATGTGATACACAAAGCTCCTCACTGTACAATGAGTTCTGGGTCCAGCTTTGCATAAATTTTTTGACTACATTCAACCATCACAATTCTTTTTAATGTCCTCCTTGTCTTTTATCTCCAAATCTATTCCTACAATATACTCTATCCTTTGAAATAAGAAATAAACTCACGTCTCCACTATTTTAATAGACCCCGTATGAAGCCTACCTCACGAAGGACATCAAACAGATTCGTTTCCGCAGGTTGGGTGAGCGGAACAAGTCACGTGCAGAAGGCTTTTTCTGTGCCGTCTCCAGCTCCTCCTGCATAGCAGAATTCAGAACCTTCAACAACAACAAAGATAAATAGTTTCAGTGTCAAAATCTGGTAGACATGATGGAGAGCAATGGACATCCAATAAAGTGTAACACAGATGACTGCTGTTTCTGTCTCATGGAAAATATTGACCTTAAAATTTAGTTGCAGTTAGAAAAGCACCATGAAATGTGAGTTGGGAGCTGAAGGAGCCTCAGGGAAGTTACACATCAAGGAAATTTTATTTAATTTACAAAAAGATTTATGCAATGGGGGCACTGGTTCTGTCCCGGTTGCTCCTCTTCCAATCCAGCTCTCTGCTGTGGCCTGGGAAGGCAGTGGAGGATGGCCCAAGTGCTTGGGCCCTGCACCTGCATGGGAGACCAGGACGAAGCACGTGGCTCCTGGCTTCGGATCGGTGCAGTGCGCCGGCCTTAGCAGCCATTTGGGGAGTGAACCAATGGAAGGAAGACCTTTCTCTCTGTCTCTCTCTCTCTCTCACTGTCTAACTCTGCCTGTCAAAAAAAGATTTATGCAATGCCTTATGTGGAACATTTTGTCAGACTGAAACTTGAGAAGCCTGCATCACAGCAAGGAAGAAAAATTTAGAGAAGAATGAAAAATTTATTCAGGAGAAGTTTCCACATCCTTTTGAAGCCCTGAAGTCAAGTCTTGTCTATGATATCTAAATTATTGATTTACCATGTTATTTTTCTTGCATAATACAGAAGTAAAAATATGTTTAAGTGGCTTATAAAAAATTGAGTTTTCAGTCTAATCATTTATCAGTTGTTTTGTTAATATGACAAAACTAATTCTGAAAGTGGTCATACTTTTTAAGTATTTATTTATTTATTTGAAAAGTGGAATTACAGAGAGGCTGAGGGGGAGAGAGGGAGAGAGGGAGAGAGGGAGAGAGAGAGAGAGAGAGAGAGAGAAGTCATCCTCCGCTGGTTCACTCCCCAAATGGCCACATAACAAACAGAAATTGAAAGCATTTCTCATGACTCATCCAGCCTACAAAAGATGCTACACACGGTAATACAGAAACATGGTCATCACTATGAGAGAAGATGAGGGCAGCAAATCTCCCAATAAAAGTACAAAGGAAGTCCAAAATAAGCAACAGGAATATTTATGGAAAATAGCAGTGACTTAGCAATAGTCACCTTGAATGTAAATGGCCTCAACTCTAGTTAAAAGATACAGACTGGCTGGATGGATTAAAAAACAAAACCCATCTATTTGCTGCCTATACAAAATACATCTTACCAACAAAGATACATGCAGACTGAAAGTGAAAGGATGGAAAAAGATATTCCATGCTAACAGAAAGCAAAAAAGAGCTGGTGTAGCCATCCTAATATCAGACAAAATAGACTTTAACATAAAAACTGTTAAAAGAGATAAAGAAGGATACTATGTAATAATTAAAGGATCAATTCAACAGGGAGATGTAACTATTACAAACATATATGCACCCAATTACAGGGCACCTGGTTATTTATAAGGAATATTAATGCATCTAATGGGAGACATAGACCCCAATACAATAGCAATGGACTGATATATAAGACAGAAAATCAGCAAGGAAACAACAGAGTTATTCGACACTATAGACCAACAGGACCTAACAGATATTTACAAAATTTTCCATCCTAGTCGTAGAATACACATTCTTTTCATCAGTGCCTGGAACTTTCTCTAGCATAGACCACATGCTAGGCCACAAAACAAATATCAGCAAATTAAAACAAATGGAAATCATACCATACATCTTCTCTGGCCAGAATTGAATGAAGCTGGAAATTAACAACTCAAGAATTTCTAGAACATATGCAAACACACAGAGACTGAACAACATGCTTCTGGATGAACAGTGGTTCATAGAAGAAATCAAAAGAGAAATAAAAAAATTTCAGGAAACAAATGAAGACAACATTACAACATATCAAAACCAACAGGATACAGTAAGAGCAGTGTTAAGAGGAAAATTTATAGCAATTGGTGCTTGCATCAAGAAATGGAAAGGCACCAAATAAATGAGCTATCAATGTACTTCATAGACCTACAAAAACAACAGCAAACCAAACCCAAAACTAGTAGGAGAAAAGAAATAATTAAAATTAGAGAAGAAATAAACAAAATTGAAACAAAAAATACAATACAAAAGATCAGCAAAACGAAGAGCTAGTTTTTTGAAAAACAAAACAAAACAAAAACAAAAACCAAAAATAAAATCGACAAACTATTGGCCAACTAAGTAAAAAAGGAGGAAGACTCAAATCAATAAAATTAGAAATGAAAAAGGATTTGTAACAAAAGACACAGAAATAAAAAGAATCTTCAGAAATTACTACAAAGAGCTGCATGGCAACAAATCAGGAAACTTAGAAGAAGAAATGGATAGATTCCTGGACACATACAATCTACCTAAATTTTCTGTCAATGAAGCATAGAAAACCTAAACAGACCCATAACCAAGATGGATATTGAATCATTATTAAAAACCATCCCAACAGATGGCTCTGTAAACAGATGAAGCCAATAATGTATTAACAGTACCAACTGAGAGAAAGTATGGTTAACTGAGGTTACTAAAAAGAAAAAGCAATTCAAATCAATTGGCAATCTACAAAAAGAGTTAAAGATTTTAAAAGCTATTATTAAAATTGCTATATTGGTCTATTATGCTATATTATATGTGTGTACATATTGTATGTTCACATGGGGAAATTTTATTAAGAGTTTTATTTTAAATGGCTTATAGATAAGATTGTCCATAAATTTAAGCTGCTAAAATTATTCAAAGATACATTTTAATTTGAGTGACCTGAATCTGTGTATCATATGTTTTAAACGTGTTGGTAGAAAGAAACTAAAAACATTTTAGATGGTTGTGCTTCAGTTTACTGGCTAAACAAACTACACCATGTTAGATATTTAAGAGGTGTTTTCAAATACATGATTCTTAAAATTTATAGAAGGCATTGGACCTTCTGGTAAATGTTTTCTTAAGTTGTTATCTAGTGGTTGAAACGGTTTGCTAAGTATTCATGTAATATTGCTATTGTCAGCAAGCGATCTAGGACTTGCTCCCTCATTTCTCTATTCTAAGCCCAACTTGTTCTTTCATTTCTCTATTCTCTTCAAGGTAGGAAACTATTTCTATTATGAAGGAATCTGTAGGATGCACAATTTAATCTTTAGACCTTATAAAAGAGATGGCTAACATTTTTCTGTAATAGCATAGCCAAAATAAGAACTTAAATAATAATCTCATAGCTAGATTCACTTCGCCATCAGCGAAGTATACAGTAAGTAGAAAAAACCTCCCTTTCAGACCAAAGGGAAAGAAAGTTTTAAAGTGAGAATATAATTTTCCTCATGGGCATTGTCTACCTTAGAAAAACTACTACAGAACATGCCTGTGACTATAGACTTGTAGTTCAGGCCACCGAAGATTAGAGATGGGACTTGGGCACTCCCTTGACTTGCATCCTCTGGTCTGCTTTAACACAAACCAGGAGGAAAAGAAAGCTCGGCATCAGAAGCAATGGGTAGCAGGCCTATTAATGGCTGATCTGTACAGTGATCTGCCCTCAAGCAGACCCAACAGGCCAGTCCACTGCAGTGGCTTTCAATGTGGTAAGCCTGGGCTTCAGCAGAAGTCAGCTTGTGAAGAGCCCTGGCAGCTCTGCCAAGAGTTGGATCACTGGAAATGGACCTGCCCTGGAGTTGAAGGATGCCCAGGTCAGAGCCACAGATCTTATTGGCTCTAAGCTGAAAAACCCTTCACTCAGCCCAACTTCCAAAGTGACCACTGCAGCTGAGGGTATGGTCAAGTAGGGTCAGCAACATTGCAGGCAGAACTGTAAATTGCTTGTTAGAGATGCCCCTTGCCTTTACCTGGCCAGCTCTCCTCCCAGGCCAGCCAAGTAATGAAAGTCAACAGAGTGCCTTCCCCTAGGAGGATCACACCTCCCTTAGGATATACCCCATGTGAAGAGATAGATAGGTCTGGGCCTCTGAATTTACAAGGCCTAAAGCTCACCAGATTATTATCAAGCCCCTTCTATCAGGTTCTATTTGCCTCTCAATCAGAAAACTTAACTGTAGCTTAGACAGCACCTTTCTTAGCTCCTCTAATAAGGACTCTGAGCTTTGTTCTAGACCCTGTCTAGCGCACTTGGGCCTCATTCCTTTGTAATCATAACCTCTACTCTACCACCAATGGCTCTACTCCCAACCTGTGTGTACTGATGGTCCTCTTCCCCACTTAATGCTGTAGAATTGTTCAAACCTGGTAAATGCCACTCTTAGGATCATTGGTTACTATCCTCACTCTGTCTTTTATGACCTTGTCTAAATATGATCAGAGTCGGTAAACTTGGAAGGCTTCCATAGCCTTGGCAACTCATGACGACAGCCTAGGATGGTTACTGGTGCCATAAACTAGAGTGTCAATTTGTTGGGTCAACAACAGGAGCAACTGTGCAGTTGCTCCTCATGCGGGATCTCTGTCCTTAATGTGCTGTACATTGTGATTTAATGCTATAACTAGTACTCAAACAGTATGTTTCACTTTGTGTTTCTATGTGGGTGCAAACTGTTGAAATCTTTATACTAAATTGATCTTCTGTATATAAAGAGAATTGAAAATGAAAAAAAAAACCATCCCAACAAATAAAATCTCAGGACTGGATGGCTTTACTGCTTAATTCTACCAGACATTTGAAGAAGAACTAACTCCAATTCTTCTTCAGCTATTCAAAACAATTGAAAGGAATGGAGTCCTTCCAAACCCCTTCTATGAAATGTGCATCACCTTAATGCCTAAACCTGAAAAAGATACAACAGAGAAAGAGAACTTCAGACTAATTTCTCTGATGAACATAGATATAAAAACCCTCAACAAATACTAGCCAATAGAAACCAACAACACATCAGAAAGATCATCCACTCAAATCAAGTGGAATTTATCCCTGGTATGCAGGGATGGTTCAACATTCACAAGTAACTCAATGTGATACATTACATTAACAAACTGAAGAACAAAAGCCATAGATGCAGAGAATGCTTTTGATAAAATACAATACCCTTTCATGATGAAAACTCTAAGCAAACTGGATATAGAAGGAACATCCCTCAACACAATCAAGGCATTCTAGGATAAACCCACATCCAGCATCCTATTGAATAGGAGAAAGTAGGAAGAATTCCCTCTGAGATCCAGAACCAGAGAAGGATGCTCACTCTCACCTGGAAGTTTTAGCCAGAGCCATTAGGCAAGAAAAAGAAATCAAAGTGGTACAAATTAGAATGGGAGAAGTCAAACTATCCTTATTTGCAGATGACATAATTCTATATATAGAAGATCCAAAGGACTCCATGAAGAGAGTAGGAACTCATAGAAGAGTTTAGTATAGTAGTAGGATATAAAATCAACACACAAAAATTAACAGCCTTTGTATACACAGACAATGCTATGGCTGAGAAAGAACTTCTAAGGTCAATCCCATTTAAATAGGTACAAAAATATCAAATACCTTGCAATAAATTTAACCAAGGATGTCAACGATCTCTATAATGAGAATTGCAAAATTTTAAGAAAGAAATAGAAGGCCAGCGCCGCGGCTCAATAGTCTAATCCTCCACCTGTGCCACTAGCACACTGGGTTTTAGTCCAGGTCGGGGCACCAGATTCTGTCCCGGTTGCCCCTCTTCCAGGCCAGCTCTCTGCTATGGCCCAGGAGTGCAGTGGAGGATGGCCCAAGTCCTTGGGCCCTGCACCGCATGGGAGACCGGAGAAGCACCTGGCTCCTGGCTTCGGATCAGCGCGATGCACCGGCTGCAGCGTGCCGGCCATGGTGGCCATTGGAGGGTGAACCAATGGCAAAAGGAAGACCTTTCTCTCTGTCTGTCTGTCTGTCTCTCTCTCTCTCTCACTGTCCACTCTGCCTGTCAAAAAAAAAAAAAAAAGAGAGAAAGAAATAGAAGACATAAAACAATGGACAAATTTTCTATGTTCATGGATTGGAAGAATCAATGTCATCAAAATGTCCACATTACTGAAAGCAATTTACAGATTCAATGCAATATTAATCAAAATACCAAGGATATTCTTCACAGATCTAGAAAAATTATGCTGAAATTCATATGGAAACACAGGAGACCCCAAATATATAAAGCAATATTATACATCAAAAACAAAGCTGGAGGCATCACAATTCCAGTTTTCAAGGCATACTACAGGGAAGTTATAATCAAAACAGCCTGGCACTGGTACAAAAACAGGTGGATAGACCAGAATAGAAATGCTAGAAATCAACTCATGCGTCTACAACCAACTTATCTTTGACAAAGGAGCTAAAATCAATCCCTGGAGAAAGGACGGTCTCTTCAACAAATGGTGCTTGGGAAATTGGATCTCCACATGGAGAGGTATGAACCAAGACCTGTACCTTACATCTTACACAAAAATCCACTCAAAATGGACTAAAGACCTAAATCTATGACCTGAAACCATCAAATTATTTGAGAACATTGGAGAAACTCTCTAAGACATTGGCATAGGCAAAGAGTTCTTGGAAAAGACCCCAGAGGCACAGGCAGTTAAAGCCAAAATTGACAAATGGGATTACAGCACCTTGAGAAGCTTCTACACTGCAAAAGAAACAATCAGCAAAGTGAAGACAACTGACAGAATGGGAGAAATTATCTGCAACTATGCAACTGATAAAGGATTAATAACCAGAATATATAAGGATATCAAGAAACGCAACAACAACAAAATAAACAATCCAGTTAAGAAATGGGAAAAGGACTTTAACAAACATTTTCAAAAGAGGAAATCCAAGGGGGTGGTGCTGTGGCGCACCATATGGGTACCGGTTCTAGTCCTGGCTGTGCCTCTTCTATTCTAGCTCTCTGTTATAGCTTGGGAAAGCAGTAGAAGATGACCCAAGTCCTTGGGACCCTGCACCTGCGTGGGAGACCAGGAACAAGCTCTTGGCTTTGGATCCGTGCAACTCCGGCCGTTGTGGCCAATTGGGGAGTGAACCATCGGATAGAAGACACCTCTCTCTCTCTCTCTCTCTCTGTGTGTGTGTGTGTTTGTGTGTGTGTGTAAGTCTGACTTTAAAATAAATAAATGAATCTTTAAAAAAAAAGAGGAGATCCAAATGGTGAACAGACACAGGAAAAAATGTTCAGGATCACTAGCTGTCAGGGAAATGGAAATCAAAACCACAAGGAGGTTTCACCTCATCCCTGTTAGAATGGCTTTCATACAGAAATAAACAAACAACAAATTCTGGTGAGCATATGGGTACAAAAGTACCATAATCCACTGTTGGTGGGAATGTAAACTGGTAAAGTCACTGTGGAAGACAGTATGGAGATACCTCAGAAATCTGAATATAGATTTACCATATGACCCAGCCATCCCACTCCTGTGATTTACCCAAGGGAAATGAAATCAACATATGAAAGAGTTATCTGTACTCCCATGTATGGCAGCTCAATTCACAATAGCTAAGACATGGAATCAACCCAAATGCTTGTCAACTGAAAACTGGATAAAGAAATTATGGGATATGTACACCATAGAATACCACAAAATGGTAAAAAATAAAAGAAACCCTTTTGTTTGCAACAAAATGGATGAACCTGGAAAAACATCATCCTTAGTGAAATAAGCCAGCCCCAAAAGGACAAATACCATATGTTTTCCCTGATCTATGATAACTAACATAGCACCTAAAAGATAATCTATAGCAGTGAAGTTGACACTTCGAGATGCAACGACTTTGAACAGCGTTTGTCTTGACTGTTGAGGAACATTTTAAAAATACTATTTGTTGAACTCTTTACTTAGTATAGAGTTAATCATATGTGTATAAAGTTAATTGAAAATAGATCTTAGTAAGAAATAAAAATGGGAATAGGATTGGGAGGAGGAAGAGGGGTAGGAGGGCAGATACGGTGGGAAGAACCAGTATATTTCTAAAGTTGTATTTATGAAATGCATGAAATCTGTATTCCTTAAACAAAAGGTCTGGGAAAAATGTACAACATTATCTGTCAACAAAAAAGTAAATTTTTAAACATAACAAAGGATGACATTCTGTTGGGGAGCTTGAGTAAATTCAGTTGGAGGAGTTCAGGGGGAAAAAGTCAGCGCTTTTCACGTCTTCTGAGTAAAATATCTGTGTCCAATCATTTTATCAGTAGCGTTTTACATTTTTTGGACATCAATGAATATATACTTGAGGCCAAAGCTCCCCTGTATGTAATAATCAGCCCCCATCCTGCTCACCTCCATGGTTAGGATGTCCTCCGCATTCTTCACTCCATTCCTACGGGCAGCTTTTCTAAGTTCCTTTAAGCCCTCCTGGGGTTTGTTGTTGATAATCAGCCACCGAGCAGACTCCAGTACCCATCTGACCAAAGAAGATGATGGAAATGTCATCCACTCTCATCCACTCATTATTCATATAACCTTTATCCTGTGATGTTTTGTGCCTCTGATATAATAGTTATTACTTGTTCAGTTATGCTGAGAAACTAGAAAAACAGGAAGTGACCCCTCCATGAAGAACACTTTCACTGCTGGGAATACAGAGCTGGAGTCTCATTGGCTCCCTTCTCATGCAGATACAAGTTCTCACAAAACTGGACCATGAGGAGCTTCTAATTATACAGGCTTCTGTCAAGTTCCTGTAAGGGCATAGAGATATTTATGCATAATGTCTTCTTTTCCTAAAATAAGACCCTCACATTATTTTTGTACACCAAGTGTGTTGTTTGGACTGGAACCACTCTTGCTGCCTCCACTGTTGATGAAATCTGACACAGAAGCAAGCGATAGCTGCCTCAGTCTTCTCACATATGTAATGGGCACAAGCAGTGCCATGAAATTTGTAGATTTGTTATGAGATAAAATGACACGATGAATGAGCCTGCCCTAGTGTACACTGTCTTGCCTGTGTAATCTCATCTCACTGTAGTAAATACATAACCATCTCTCTGAGGGTTATTTTTTTATTTTTTATTTATTTTTTATTTTTGACAGGCAGAGTGGACAGTGAGAGAGAGACAGAGAGAAAGGTCTTCCTTTTTGCCATTGGTTCACCCTCCAATGGCCGCCACAGCAGGCGCACTGCGGCTGCACCGTACTGATCCGATGGCAGGAGCCAGGTGCTTCTCCTGGGCTCCCATGGGGTGCAGGGCCCAAGGGCTTGGGCCATCCTCCACTGCACTCCCTGGCCACAGCAGAGAGCTGGCCTGGAAGAGGGGCAACCAGGACAGGATCCGGCACCCCGACCAGGACTAGAACCCGGGGTGCCGGCACCGCAAGGCGGAGGATTAGCCTAGTGAGCTGCGGCGCCGGCCTCTGAGGGTTATTTTTAACCAAATAGACTTCATCTATTGAACTAGCCTTCAAAGGAGGTGGAACATCATAGCCCTTCTAAAGTTTGCTAAAGAGAGGAAGGAAAGATAACCCACAGAACAAATAATGCAAGCCATCCAATCTGGCTGCATTAAAAAATAGAAATAATTTATTTTGTGGGGGCAGGGAGAAAGAGAGAGAGGGAGGTGTCCTATCTACTAGCTCACTCTCCAAACCATAACATTCATGGCTGCAGCCAAAGTCAGGGACTTGGAACTCAATCCAGGTTCCCCACTTGGGTGGAAAATATCCAGTTAGTTGAGCCACCACTGCTGCCTCTCAGGGTCTGTATTAGCAGGAACCTAGAATCATGGGATGTGGGCATATTTTTTTTAAAAAAAGATTTATTTCTTTGAAAGGCAGAGTTATGGAGAGAGAGAGAGACACAGAGAGAGGTCTTCTACCCACCAGTTCACCTCCCAAATGAATGTAACAGCCAGTGCTGGGCCAGGCTGAAGCCAGGAGCCAGGAGATTCTTCCATATCTCTCACATAGGTGCAGGAGCCTAAGCACTTGGGCCGTCCTTCACTGTTCTCCCAGTCGCATTAGCAGGGAGCTGGATGGAAGGGGGGCAGCTGGGACTTGAACTGACACCCATATGGGATGCTGGCACTGCAGGTGGTGGCTTAACCTGCTATGCCACAGCTCTGGCCCATAGAATGTGGGCATCTTAACCATCATCATAACTGCTAGGCTAAATGTGCACCCCTGCTATGCTTCTTGAACTGCACATAGAGCACACACTCAGGTGTACACTAAGGACTGAATGGAATTCTTGTGTCCTGGTTCCCAGATCATCACCCCAGGATCCCATAAGACAAAGGGAAAAAGGAAGTTCATACCTTGAAATTATAAATAATAAAAATATTGGCACAGACATCACTAGTTGGAGGGTGCACCAGTTTCGAACAGCAAAAGCCAGACCTCCCAATATTATCTGTCCAATACTAGCAGCAGACACTGCCAGTGTCATTCCCGTGGCTTGGAACTGGGGCACTGTCCATTCTATGACTGAAAGAAAACACAAACTGAATTTTGATTTCAAACAAAGATGGAATATCAACGAAGTCAAAGTCAAGGCTTGAAAAACGTTCAGGATTCAACTTGTTGACTTACTAAGCATGGAATTGTTTGCTAGGATCGCTGCAGTAGACATCCCAGACAAGAAGCGTAGAATGCAGTACACAAAGAAGGTGGGAGCAAAGGCCGCACAGGTGTCAGCGGCGGCGATTTGTAATAAACACCATATGAGTATTAATCTCCTCCCATACCTGAGACAAAGGGCAAGGTTAGATTATGCAATAAGAACAACTGTTACAAAAATTAGCAAAAATAATGCACTTTGAAAACAGCAAAAAACAAGCAATAGTCAAACACAGATATTCTCAAAAACAACTCTCCTCGTTTGTAAATAGAAACCGAGTGGACCTAAGATTCTTCTCCGATTTGTTACCAGTTGAATTGACAGAATTTTTAAAAATATTTGTTTGTTTATTTTAAAGGCAGAATTGCAGAGAGATGGGGACACACACACACACACACACACAGAGAGAGAGAGAGAGAGAGAGAGAGAGAGAGAGAGAGAAAGGAGAAAGAGATCTTCCATCCGTTCTTTCACTCCCCAGATGGCTACAATGACTGGGGCTGGGTGGGCCAGGCTGAAGCCAGGATCCTGGAACTCCATCTGCATTTCCCACATGGGTGGCAGGTCCCAAGTACCTGGGTGATCTTCTATTGCTTTTCTGTGTGCGTATCAGGGAACTGGATTGCAAATGAAGCAGCCAGGACTCGAACCTGTACCTGGGATGCTAGTATGGCAGATGGGGGCCTCACCCAGTATACCATGCCAGCCTCAAGTTGACACCAATTTTAACCGGGTGATAAGGGCTGCAATATCAGAATTTTTAACACATCAAATATATCCCTTGTACAGAAGCAAGCATTTAGCATGTTAGAGTCTACACTGTGTATGCAGTGCAAGATATGATCATTGGCACTTAGAAGTCTGTGACTGGCTGGCGCCATGGCTCAACAAGCTAATCCTCCACCTAGTGGCACTGGCATACCGGGTTCTAGTCCCGGTTGGGGCACCGGATTCTGTCCCAGTTGCCCCTCTTCCAGGCCAGCTCTCTGCTATGGCCCGGGAGTGCAGTGGAGGATGGCCCAAGTGCTTGGGCCCTGCACCCCATGGGAGACCAGGAGAAGCACCTGGCTCCTGGCTTCGGATCAGTGTGGTGTGCTGGCCACAGCGCGCTGGTCACGGCGGCCATTGGAGGGTGAACCAATGGCAAAAGGAAGATCTTTCTCTCTGTCTCTCTCTCTCTCTCACTATCCACTCTGCCTGTCAAAAATAAAAAAAAAAAGAAGTCTATGACTGTATAGCTCATGCCTAAAGTGGTGTAAAAGAAACATGTTGTGGGAGTGTGGGCAAGGGGGAGAGTAGGGTGGGAAGCATCACTATGCTTCTAAATCTATATTTATGAAATAAATGACATTTTTCACCTTATATAAACAAAAACTGTAAAAAATAAAAAGGAACATGTTGGACCAGTACATCAGCATTTCTGGTGGGAGGTATGACTGTCTCCCCTCTCCTGAGTTTGGGTTTGTTGGCCGTGGGCAGTGCACTGCTTCTAGATTGGGATACAAGAAAAATCACAACTCACTGGCATCTGAAGAATGTTCTCAGAAGAAAGAATTAGGTAACATGGAGAATGATAAAATATAGAATGAAAGCAATGTAACACTTAATCCTTAATAAAGGATTAAGATGGTGGAGTAGGGAGGGAGCTTACTGCTCTAGTCTAGGAGCAGGTAGTTTAAAAAAAAGTGAAGAGATAATAATTATCACAATGGTTATTGTTATAAATATTCTATAAATTTGAGTCAATACTCTCTTGCTCCTAGGAATTAAAATTACAAGCTCCGAGATCTTAAATAGGAAGGACAACACAAAAATAAAGTATGTTGGGGCCAGCAGGTTAAGCCTCCACCTATGACACCAGCATCCAATACAGGCGCTGGTTCAAGTCCCAGCTGATCCATGTCCAATCCAGCCCTCTGCTAACACACTTGGGAAAGCAGCAAAAGATGGTTCAAGTACTTGGGCTCTCGCCACCCACACTGAAGAACTGGATGGAGCTCTCAGCTTCCAGCTTCAGCTTGGCCTAGCCCCAGTTGTTGTGACCATTTGGAGAGTAAACCAGCATACAGAAGAGTGATCTTCATTTCTCTGCCTCTCCCTCTCTCTGTGTAACTCTGCCTCTAAAATATATTTAAAAATCTTTTTAAAAAATAAGATATGTTAAAGATAAAGATGTTGATGTACTAATATGAAATAATCTTCAATATGTATTATTACTTACAAAGAAAAGGAAGGTACTAATGATATATTTACATTTAATAAATCATTATAGCAGTTGCCTCTGGGTAGAAGGACTGAGATTTGGGAGGGAGATTGTGTTTTTATGTATATTTTTATATCTTTTGAAATTTTCATGAACTTTATTATTTCTCCAAATAAAATAGATTAAAAAAAAAAAAGTGAAGAGAGTGCAGCCTCAAGGAAGAGTTAGGGAGAAAATGGCAGAGGAAACTCTACACAAATTGGAGGGATACAGTGGACATACATGGAGGGTGTGGACGCCCACAGCTCAGGACCCCAGCAGCTGAGAGCCTCCACACCAGTGTTGGAGAGTGAGGTGAGACCAGACTGCACAGCCCAAGCCACTGGTGATAAAGCTGAGGAAGCGCCTAGAGGGAATCTGGTTTGGAGCCCTGTGGGGGATAGTGTACCTGCCAAACTAGAGGAGAAAAAAAAGGAGGGGCATGTTTTCTCTCTCCCCATCACCCTGCAACAGCATCCTATAACAAGCTGACAGGGAGCAGGTGCCGTAACAACTGCGCCAGCTCATGTCTGTACCCAGCAACCCGCTGAGTGTGGACTCCTGAGTCTGGCTGGGTGAACTGACAGGGAGCTGGGTGCTATGACTGTGGGAGGCTTGTGTTCTGGGACTGTGAAAAACACTGAGGCTGTGTGGGCGGGCTCAGAGTGTGGCTGGGACTTTGGGAAGTCACTGTGGAAGGCTCCAGATGCTCAGGGTTCCCTGGTTACCTGGTGAGGGACATTGTTGGGGAATCTGAGCTAACACTGAGGACTGAACGGATCCTTTGTGCTGTCCTTGGGGCAGAACGGACAAATATTATACTCACAGAAGATAGTACTAAGGCACTGGTCTCCTTTGAGGAGAGGAGCTTAGCTGAGCAGAATAAACCTCCCCTATGATTAAAAAAATGGAGGAGTTTTACCACTCCAAACCTGGGTGTGTCACCTTAGATACGCCCTTCACCCTGGAGAACTGAACAGAGCTCTCCACCCACACCCATGCCTATAGACATTCACTGAAAGCAGACAGTCCACTAATCTACAGATGTGTAGTACAAAGATAAAAGCTGCCACAGTGAAAGAACAAAGAAAAAAAAGAGTATCTCCACAAATGCTGAATAGAAACACACCAATTCAAGAAATGAGAATAAGGAAGACAACATGACTATTGGAACTCATAGAAGAGTTTGGTAAAATAGTAGGATATAAAATCAACACATAAAAACCAACAGCCTTTGTATACACTTGATGTCAAGGCTGAGAATGAACTTGTAAGATCAATCCTATTCACAGTAGCTACAAAAAGAATCAAATATCTAGGAATAAATTTAAGCAAGGATGCCAAAGATCTCTATGATGAGAATTACAAAGCATTAAAGAAAGAAACAGAAGAAGAAACAAACAAACAAAAAAAAAAAAAAAAAAGGAAAAATCTTCCATGTTCATGGATTGGAAGAATCAATATCATCAAAAAGTCCATTCTTATAAAAGCAATTTACAGATTCAAAGCAATCAAATGCCAAAGACATTCTTCTCAGATCTAGAAAAAATGATGCTGAAATTCATATGGAAACATAGGAATCCTCGAATAGCTTAAGCAGTCTTACACAACAAAAAGCTGGAGGCATCACAATACCAGATTTCAAGACATACTACAGGCAGTTACAATCAAAACAGCCTGGCACTGGTACAAAAACAGATGGACAGACCAATGGAACAGAATAGAAATGCCAGAAATCAATCCAAGCATCTACATTCAATTTATATTTGACCGAGGAGCTATCCCTGGAGCAATCCCTGGAGCAAGGACAGCCTCTTCAACACATGGTGCTGGGAAAACTGGATTTCTACATGCAGAAGTATGAAGCAGGAACTCTACCTTACACCTTACACAAAAATCCACTCAACATGGATTAAAGACCTGAATCTATGACCCAACACCATCAAATTATTTGAGAACTTTGGGGAAACCTTGCAAGACATTGGTACAAGAAAAGAGTTATTGGAAAAGATCCCAGAGGCACAGGCAATCAAAGCCAAATTTAACAAATGGATTACATCAAATTGATAAGCTTCTGCTCTGCAAGAGAAACATTCATGAAAGTGAAGAGGCAACTACACAGTGGGAGAAATTATTTGCAAACCTTGCAACTGATAAAGGATTAATAACCAGAATATATAAGGATATCAAGAAACTCAACAACAACAAAACAAACAACCCAGTTAAGAAATGGGCAAAGGACTTAAACAGACATTTTTCAAAAGAGGACATCCAAATGGCCAACAGAAACATGAAAAAATGTTCAGGATCACTAGCCATCAGGAAAATGCAAATTAAAACCACAAGGAGGTTTCACCTCACCCCTGTTAGAATGGCTTTCATAGAGAAATCTACAAATGCTGGTGAGAATGTGGGAAAATAGGTACCCTAATCCACTGCTGGTGGGAATGCAAACTGGTAAAGCCACTATGGAAGACAGTGTGGAGATATCTCAGAAATCTGAATATAGACCTATCATATCACCCAGTCATCACACTCCTGGGAATTTACCCAAGGGAAATGAAATCAGTAAATAAAAGTTACCTTTACCCCCATGTTTATTGCAGTTCAATTCATAATAGCTAAGACATGGATCAACCCAAATGCCCATCAACTGAGGACTGGATAAAGAAATTATGAGATATGTACGCATGGCATACTACAAATGGTAAAAAAGAATCCGGCCATTTGCAACAAAATGGATGAAACTGGACAACATCTTACTTAGTGAAATAAGCCAATCCCTGGAGGACACCAGGATACCATATGTTCTCCATGATCTGTGATAATACTAATTGAGCACCTAAAATATAATCTATAGAAGTTAAATTGACACTTCGAGAAGGAAAGACTTGAACAGCCCTTGTCTTGACTGTCCAGGAACAGTTTTTTTTCTTCATACTATTTGTTGAATTCTTTACTTAACATAGAGTTAATCATATGTGTATAAAGTAATTGAAAAGAGAGCTCCATAAAAAATAAAATAAGAGTATGAATAACAGAGTAGAAGGAAGTTTGTAACTGTAAAGCTGTATAGTTCTGCATAGATAGCATGGACTTACTTCTAAGGGTACAGTTTAAAAACTTGCCATGGGACCCCAGGTCTCATTAAGCTGGGTGGTAAAAATGCCATCTTATGTGTTAAAGTGATCATATTAAGTGTTAAAGTGAACATATAGATATGATTAAGTGTTAAAGTGATCATATAAATAGGATCTAATAATAATAGAATTATAAAGTTGAGAATGTTGCAACATGGGAAGTTGTCCACACAGCAGATTCATAGAATGACAATTGCTTTAAGTAGCACTCTGATTTCAGAATCAGCCCTTAAGTCATCCTGGTCTGGCTGAGAAGCCCATGAGAGCTTTTCAGGCATGGCAAGCCAAGACACTGTGGCAAAAAATGTTCTACATGAAGGCTGTCTGTGAGTGAGACTCCAGAGGAAAGAAGTGGCTGTCAAAGAAGAAGGATGTATTTTTCTCTGAAGAGAGAAGAGAACTTCTACTTTGCTTATGGCCTTTTCTAAATACTGATGGAGTTTGTGGATTCAAAAGGCTTCCATAGCCCAGGAAGCTCATGTCAAGAGCCTCAGGTGGTCACTGATGTCATACAAAAGAGTGTTAATTGTTAAATTAACAAGAAGTCACTGAGCCCTAACTTTCCATGCCGGATCTCTGTCCTCAGTGAATTGTATTATGAGATTTAACTGTAAAACTTGTTCTCAAACAAACAAAAATGAAGGAAAGCACTTTAAAAAGAGGGAATAAGAATTCTTATTTCCCCATCTGCACATTAATGTTTATTGCAGCTCAATTCACAATAGCTAAGACCTGGAACCAACCCAAATGCCCATCAACCATAGACTGGATAAAGAAGTTATGGGACATGTACTCTATAGAATACTATACAGCAGTCAAAAACAATGAAATCCAGTCATTTGCAACAAGATGGAGAAATCTGGAAAACATCATGCTGAGTGAATTAAGCCAGTCCCAAGGAGACAAATATCATTTGTTTTCCCTGATCGGTGACAACTAACTGAGCACCAAAGGGGAAACCTGTGGAAGTGAAATGGACACTATGAGAAACAGTGACTTGATCAGATCTTGTGCTGACTGTTGATGTACAATATAATACTTTATCCATTTTAGTATTTTTTTTTGTTCTAGTACCAGTGGTTGAACTCTGTAATTAACACACAATTATTCTTAGGTGTTTAAATCTTAACTGAAAAGTGATTCCGGTTAAATATAAGAATGAGAAAAAGAGATGGAGGAGTTGTACAATTTGGGGCATGCTCAATCGGACTTGCCCCAAATGATGGAGTTAGAAACGTGCCAGGGGATTCCAATACAATCCCATCAAGGTGGCATGTACCAATGCCATCTCATTAGTCCAGGTGATCAATTTCAGTTCACAATTGATCACACTGATAGATCTAAGAGTCAAAGGGATCACACAAACAAGACAAGTGTCTGCTAATACTAACTGATAAAAACAAAAAGGGAGAGAAGGATTCAACATGGGAAGGGGGAGAAACAGCAGACTCATAGAATGGCAGATGTCCTAAATAGCACTCTGGCCTCAGAATCAGCCCTTAAGGCATTCGGATCTGGCTGAAGAGCCTATGAGAGTATTTTAGGCATGGAAAGCCAAGACACTCTGGGAAAAAAAAAGAAGAAGACAGAAATGAAGGATCTCAGCGAGTGTGATCCCAGTGGAAAGAACTGGGCCATCAAGTTAGGAGGTACCTTTCTCTGAAGGGAGGAGAGAACTTCCACCTTGACCATGACCCTGTCAGAATAAGATCAAAGTCGGCAAACCTTAAAGGCTTCCATAGCCTCGGCAACTCATGACTAGAGCCTAGGGAGATTACTGACGTCATAAACAAGAGTGTTAAATTGTTAAATCAACATCAAGAGTCACATCAGCCGGCACACCGTGCTGATCCGAAGGCAGGAGCCAGGTGCTTCTCCTGGTCTCCCATGGGGTGCAGGGCCCAAGCACTTGGGCCATACTCCACTGCACTCCTGGGCCATAGCAGAGAGCTGGCCTGGAAGAGGGGCAACAGGGACAGAATCCGGCGCCCCGACCGGGACTAGAACCCAGTGTGCTGGCACCGCAGGCAGAGGATAAGCCTATTGAGCTGTGGCACCGGCCTGTATAGCATTAGTATTAATAGAATATATACTGTATTCCTAAGTTTGTGTTTCTGTTAGAATGGGAAAGAATCTATAGGAAGAAGCACTATAATTGTTTAAATAATATAGTAGCAATTATTTATACACCTGGTTATCAAAACAAAGATCATATATATATATATGTAATATATCTTGTATATTTATATATAAAGTTGTTAAATATAGTGATGTTTGGGTGGAAAATTTTTAGTGTTTTCTGGTTGCACATTCCCAGAAGAAGGATCTGGAACATTCTCATGCATCCTCTCTGTGAAGCACATGTAGCAAACAGAACTATGAACCAACAGTAAACACAAAATGTGCATGTATTTCAAGAACATAGTGGTCACTGTGTAAAAGAAAAAGGATGAAATAATACATTAATATAAGTTAAAGTATATGTCAACAAACAATGTCACATTTTGTAAAACACATGTGAATTTAAAGAAGCATAGGTAACATCTTAAAGTGATCCCTTACTGAAAGGAAGAAAATGGTTTGGTTTTATGTTTTGTGATGAAAATTCAGTCAGTAATATATTGAGCATTCTTTGTATCTGAAAGAACACTCTTCTGTGGTTTCATTAAAGACTCTCCATTTTTGATTTTCAACATATTGAGTATAATGTTTCTTAGTGTACGTCCACACTTTTTAAAAAGATTTTATTTATTTGAGAGGTAGAGTTACAGATAGAGAGAGGGAGGGAGGGGAGAGAGAGAAAGAGAGAGAGAGAGAGGTCGGTCTACCATCTACTGGTTCACTTCCCAAACGGCTGCAATGGCTGGAGCTGGGCCCATCAGAAGCCAGGAGCCAGGAGCTTCTTCTGGGTTTCTCACATGGCAGCAGGGGCCCAAGCACTTGGCCATCTTCCACTGCCTTTTCAGGCCATAAGCAGAGAACTGGATCAGAAGTGGAGTAGCCAGAGCTTGAACCTATGCCCATACGGGATGCTGGCACCAGAGGCAGAGGTTTAGCCTACTAAGGCATAGTGCTGACCCCTAATTTTTTTTTAAAGATTTATTTATTTATTTGAAAGTCAGAGTTACATGGAGAGAAGGAGAGGCAGAGAGAGAGAGAGAGAGAGAGAGAGAGAGAGAGAGGTCTTCCATCTGCTGGTTCACTTCCCAGTTCGCTGCAACAGCCAGAGCTGTGCTGATATGAATCCAAGAGCCAGGAGCTTCCTCTGGGCCTCCCACGAGGGTGCAGGGGTCCAAGGATTTGGACCATCTTCCACTGTTTCCCAGGCCATAGCAGAGAGCTGGATCAGAGGTGTAGCAGCCAGGACTTGAACCGACACCCATATGGGATGCTGGCACTGGAGGCGGAGGCTTTACCCACTACATCACAGCACCGACCCCCTAATTTGTTTTGATAATTTGTAATTTTTGCCATTGTAAACAATTATGCATTTGAATGTTACTGCGTGGACACTCTGGAATTCTTTTCTCCATCAAAATCTATAGGGATTTCTGTTTTTTTTTTTTAAATTTTTGAATGTTTATCAAACTATTCTATTTTTCATCCTGTGGGGTCGTCGAAGTCATTTTTCCTTTAGAAAATTCTCAGGTACAGTTTTGACACATATTTCCTTGAGTGCTAGGAGCTCCCTATTTTTTTTTTTTTTTTTTGCAGATCAGTTTTTTTTAACTATGGCGCTCCTTAAATATTAAATTCATGTTACTCTGAGGCTAGGGGTCAGCTTCACGTGTAAACTTAGGATCTTGGGTTTTTTGACCATGTGCTTGCCCAGTCATCTATATTAATCTACATATTCAGCTCCTTTTGAATATCCTAATTTCCTAAAAAGTCTCACGTAAGCTTCTCCTCTGGGTCTCGGAAGATATATACTGTGTATCTCCACCCCAAATTTCTTCTCTTAGGTGTCTATGGGTCTGTATTCACCTTGGAGCGTTTGGGAACAGTGTGTACAATGGATCCAACTCAGTTTAAGCATAAATGAATGCCTAAGGTTATTCCTTCATACATCTCACAGGCAGGCAGCATGGATGTATGCGATGATCACAAATATGATCTCTGCTCTCCCCAGTGTGAGGAAGGAAACTGGAAATTGAGCTGCCACTGTAAGACCAGGATTGCTAATGTGCAAAGATGGGGGTGTGGCAGGAAGGAGTAAAAATGCCACACAATGTCTTTTCCTTTTTACAAAAGTCAATTTGAGGATGTCTCTTTCCTCAAATGGGCATTCACTTGTTTGAGGTAGTGCCTTGACTGCTTTCCAGAACCAACAGCATTAGTTTAAGCAGTTTTACTTACTGTTTTGTAATAGTTCTATAGAGGAATCTACTTGGAGATTCTTAGTTTTTCATTTTGTTACTTTCAAAAGTATGTTTTTAACTTTGAAAAGTTAATGATATACATTGTAATCTCTGAGGAAACCACTATAATTATAAACAATTAAGACCAGGTCAACAGGGAAATGAAGCTATAATGGTCAAATGTTCAAATTATTCTCCAATGGAGAAAAAGCAGAACAGAAAAAAAAATACCGAGGATGGCAAATAAAGCATAAAATGATATCAATAATTACATCACATGTGAATGTGCTAAAATATCCAACTGAAAGGAAGGGATTAGGGACAGTCATTTGGTCTAGTGGCTAAGTTGTCAATTGGGATGACTGCATCCTATACCTGAGTTCCTGGGTTTGAGCACTGGCTCTGCTCCTAATTCCAGCTTCTTGTCAACATGCATACTCTGGGACGCAGCAGGTGATGGCTCAAGCTAATCCCATGGGAGACATGGATTGGTTTCCCAGCTCCTGGCTTTTCCCTGGCCTACCCTCAGCCATTGGGGGCATTTGAAGGGTAAACCAGTGCATGGCAGCTCTTTGTCTGCCTCTGTCTCTCTTCCTGTCTCTTTGACTCTTAAGCAAAATAAAAAATAAAAAACTAAAAAAGAATATGATAGGGAATATCAGAGTGAATTAAAAATAAAGATCCAAATTTGAGCATAATTCATTGGTTAATGGAAAGTAAATGAAAGGATGCATATGTATCATGCAAGCCATAAGAATATGAGTAGAAAGGCTGTGTTACTATCAGATAAAATGGAGTTAGCCATAAGCAAATTAGTTGAGATAAGGAGGGACACATCATAATGTTAAAATGTCAAAGCTGTATGTATATAAACACATTTACAAATAAATAACATACATGTATAGAAACATCACTTAGTACTGTATCAATAAGCACAATTTTTATCAGTTAAAAATAAAAATTTAAAAAGTTATTAAAAGGTGGGGTCAGCACTGAAGTGCAGTGAGCTAAGCTGCTGCCTGCCATGCTGGCATCCAATATGAGCACTGGTTTGAGCTGCTCCACTTCCTTCCCAGCTCCCTGCTACTGTGCATGGGTAAGCAACAGAAGATGGCACAGGTAGTTAGGCCCCTGCTACCCACGTTGGAGATCCGGATGGAGCTGTGTCATTTGCAAACAGGGATAACTTGACTTTCCATTTGTGTGTCTTTGATTTCTTTCTCTTGCCTAATGGCTCTGGCTAAAACTTGTAGAACCATACTGAATGAGGATGATGAGGGTGAACATCCTTGTCTGGTTCCAGATCTTAGGGTAAATGCTTTAGGTCTTTCCCCATTTAATATGATGTTGGCCATGGGTTCATCACATATATCCTCTATTATGTTGAGGTGTGTTCCTTTTACACCTTATTTGTACACAATTTTCTTTTTTAAAAACCATGAATGGATGTTGTATTTTATCACATGCTTTCTCTGCACCAGTTGAGATGATAATATGATTTTATCCTTCATTGTGTTGATGTGATTTATCATATTTGTTGGTTTGCATATGTTGACCCATCCCTGTAATTCTTGGGATGAATTCCACTTGGTCAGACTGAGTGAATTATTTTTTATTTATTTATTTTTTTGGTGTGCTGTTTGGTTTGATTTGTTACTATTTTGTTGAAGATTTTTGCAACCAAATCTAAAATCTGAAACTATGAAACTATGAGAGGAAAACATAGGAGCAACTCTCCAAGACATTGGATTAGGGACATATTTTTTTGGATAAGACTCCAAAAGCAAAGACAATAAAAACAAAAGTTAACAAATGGGATTATATTGAACTAAGAAACTTCTCTGCAGCAAAGGAAACAACAGGTTGAAGAGACAATGGACAGAATGAGAGAAACTATTTGTAAACTGTGCACCCAGAATACATAAGGAGCTCAAGAAATTCGACAGCAAAACAAACAATCCAATGCACAAATGGGAAAAGGGTCTGAATGGACATTTTTCAAAAGAAGAAAACAAATGGCCAATAAACACATGAAAAAAATGCTCAGTATGATCAGCTATCAGGGCATGCAAATAAAAACCACAGTGAAGTCTCAGTTCAGTCCAGTTAAAATAGCCATTATCAAAAAAAAAAAAAACTAAAAAACAGAAAATAACAAATGCTGACAAGCATGTGGAGAAAAGGGAGCTCTAATACTCTGTTCGTGGGAATGCAAATAAATACAGCTACTATGGAAAACAGTTTGGAGATTCCTCAAAAAGCTGAAAATAGATCTCCCAGAGGATTCAGCTGTTCCACTTCTGAGAATATACCCAAAGGAAATGAAGTAAACACATGAAAGAGAAGCCTGCATTCCCATTTTTATTAAAGCGAATTCGAAATAGCAGAGATACACAGTCAACCTGGATGTTCATCAGTGGATGAATGGATAAAGGAATATGGTATATATACACAATGGAATATTATTCAGCATTAAAAAATAATGAAACCCTGACATTTGCATTAAATGGGTGAAACCATATACTATTATGCTCAATGAAATAAATCAGACAAAGAAAGACAAATACTACATGTTTTCTTTCATTTGTGGATATTCATTTATATATGTATAAATATATAAATAACTACATATAAACTTGTGTGGATACTATATTATTTGATATATAGACATTTATAAATATTGTGTTCATGCAGTTACACTCTTTTTTTTTTGCTTTTTAAAAACTTTTATTTAATGAATATAAATTCCCAAAGTACAGCTTATATTTATATAATAATATAGCCTTCTTCTTTCCCTTTATGATCTTTGTCATGAATCTTATTTATATTATATTAATATATTCGCTGCTACTTTCAAGAAAAATAGTATGTATGTATATATATGTATGTATATGTTGCATATGTAGCAAAAAACTTTGCATATGAAAAAATGTTAATTCGGTGTGGTCTCACTGAACTCTTCTTTATATTTTTGATATCTCATTATAGTTTTGACTTACATTTCCTTGATAATTAGCATTGATGAACATTTTTTTATTTACCTGTTGGGCATTTGTATGTTTTTCTTTGAGCAATGTCTGTTTAGATTTATTGTCCATTTTTAAAATTGGATTTTTTTGCTATGGAGTTATTTGAGTTCTTTATATATTCTGGATACTAGCCCTTTGTCATATGAATAGCTTGTAGATATTTTCTTCCATGGTTTAGATTGTTTCTTTAGTTTTTTCCTTTGCTGTGCAAAGCTCTTTAGTTGGATGAAATCTCATTTGATTTTTTAAAAAAAATCATTTCCTGTGCTTTTGAGGTCTGATTAAGGAAAATCCTCGTCCATTTAATGAATGTCCCGAAGTGTTGTCCTTGGGTTTTCTTCCAATGGCCTCACAATTTCAGGTCTCGCGTGTAGGTCTTTAATGCATTTAGAACTAACTTTTATAAATGGTGAGTGATAGGCGGAAATATTTTTAAAAAGTTATCAAGTAAAGCAATACAGAATTAAAGGAGGAATAGAAAATTCCACTGGACAGACTGGGTGATTTTAACATTACTCTTTGTAGTCAATGCAGCAAGTAGGTAATACACCACAACAAACTTAGAATATATGAATGAGAACGCTACTTCCATGAAGAGCAGAACCATGTGATCATGGTCTGAATGTCTTCCTCAGATTCATATGTCGGACAGAAGG
Organism: Lepus europaeus; assembly: GCF_033115175.1. NCBI lineage: Eukaryota > Metazoa > Chordata > Mammalia > Lagomorpha > Leporidae > Lepus > Lepus europaeus. Next base: position 7,756,770 of record NC_084833.1, read on the forward strand.
AAGAGGTGGGACCTTCAGAAAGTGACAGTAATTAGTGACATTATAAAGGAGGTGTGAGGAAGCAGCGTTTACCCCTCCACCAGGAGAGGGCGCAGTGCCATCCGTAGAGCAGAGAAGGAGCCCTCCCGAGACACCAGAACTTCTGGGACCTTGATGTTGGACTTCCCGACCTCCAGAAATGTGAGAAATAAAATTATTTTATTTATAAATTGCCCAGCCTAAGATATTTCATTAGAGCAGAAAATCTGACTAAAACACATGATTTTCCAAAGCACCCTATATATCAAATTTAAGTTTTTCATGAGGAAAACATTCAGAAAACTGAAAGTATAAGAAACCTTATTGAGGACATCTACCAGAATGTTATAACTGACATCATACTCAGTAGTGAAAAGCTCAATAAATTAATCTAAGATCAGCGAAAGCAAAAGTCAAGATTATCGCCATACACTTTCCAACATACCACCAATGATATCTCGGAATGCACCCAGCAGGTTTTGCAGCAATGTCTACCCATCATACCTGTGCAACTAAGACACGATGCCCATTCTCAAACATTCAGTGTACTCTGTCCAGGAGAGACTGAATGAGGTACCCCTGTCCACAACTGGCCATCCTGTTTTCCATATTGGTATCTTCAAAAAGCTGAATTCCAAGTGGTACAACATCTTCTTTCTGTTCCCATAATTAACTCTTTCTCATCTTTCCAAACTAAGCGCCGTGGTACCGTCTGTCTAAGCCTTCTAAGATATCCCCAGTATTTCAGAGACGTCATTTTGTGTCCCGCACTGTACACAGTGTTCAGACTTCAGAAAGCAGCCCTCACCACGCTGAGTGCAGTTTTCCATTTGTGTTTGGAGCTTCCTGGGGAGCAAATTTGCTGCAGCACAGGGCCATCTGTGGTTTGCATTTTATAGTGGATGATTGACCCACAAGCTTAATAAAACACACAACAGCAAATGGACTGCTAAACTAGCACCACTCACCTGTCTGTCAAATGGCCAAATACGATGCTTCCCACTACCATTCCGGCCATGAATAGGAATTTAGACACTGAATTCAGTGACTGAGAGTCACAAACCAGGTCCCACTGTAAGAGGAGGAAGCCAGGAGAGCAGAGCTTAGAAACTCGCAGTGCGACCAGATCAGAGCCCCGTCAGCCGAGCTGCCAGTTCAGTCTGTCTGCCCTCTATCTTCCACCCCAGCTTCCCTTTTCAGCTCTTGGTGACTGTTCTTGTTCTGGTCTTAGCTTAAACCCAACTTCCTCCTGCAAGCCTCTGCTAAACACATGGGTTTTAATAACTCCCGTTTTACTGATTTTCAACCTTGACCATGCAGTGAGGTCATTAGGGATTTTTAAAAACATACAGATGCCTGAATTTCACGCCAGGACTTTCTCACCTGACTGTTGTGGGGATGCAGGCTGGGCATAGGGGGTTTTTATTTTTAAGTGTCTCTCCTACGTAATTTGCAACCAGAAGTTGAGCATTGCTATCTTGCATATTTAAGCAATTATATAAAGTAATTACATAAACTTTTGTCTCCCCGCCCCCACCAAAAAAACCCCACTACTATGACGACACGGTTCATGCCATTTTTGGATACATCAGTCTCTCACCTGTGTAGTCTCCTGAGGTCAGGAGAGCAGCGATTCAGAGTTGCTAACGGGATGAACAACTGGCACCTGCACAGCACGCTCATGATGTGTTATTTCCAACCACCCCGGTCTCACCCCCACGACAGAAAACAGGTCCTCCTACCTGCATCACGGTGGTGGAGACGAAGGAGTTGTGGTCGTACACCCAGCCGTCCACACAGGGCTCTGTGTCCGGCTCATTCGTGCTCGGGGAGGTCCCGTTCAGATGAAGGAGCTGCCACTGGGGATGGGTGAAGCGACGGCACTTCTCTGGCCTCAGGTTTGCGTCCAGCGGGATGGAGACTCTCAGGAGGGCGTCTTGGCTGAGGATGTCAGAGTCATTGCCAGAGGCCGTGTGGTTGTCCAGGAGGGGGACCCAGCAGCGATGCCCAGGGACGGCGGCAGTGAAGTTCTCCAATAGGATGTGAGGATACACCGCGACATTGCAGATCATGAGGAAAATCATCTGCAGGATCTGGAATCTTCCCCAGCTGCCCACTTGATCCAAGAGATCCTGAAACGCCATTGGGGCTGAGTGACCATTCGCAATCCAGCAGACGTAGCTGGGTAAGTTCAGAGGGACAGAGAAAATGAGTCACACGGCGGGGTGTTGACCTTGACACCTTCCCCTCTGCAGCAGGGCCACCAACTGTGGTATCTTTGTCATTTCAGGTCAGGTAGGCAGCTCTTTTCTTTAAAGCCACGGAGAGAAATATTTTTTTTTTCTGAGATACTGCCTGCAATTAAATCTGTTAAAAATCTACTTTGTTAACATCCTGTCCTCAGCAATGCCCCAAGGTCACTGGACATTGATCTGTGCATTCTTTGTAAATAAACTGGAATACACCCGCTGCGCAGCGTGCAGGCCCTTCCAGAAGCCGTGATCTGTGAGATGTGGCTTAAAAAAATTTTTTTTTTCCTTGTAGGAAGTGATTTATTTGTTTAGTCCTGACTTTGAAAAGGAGAATTAATAAAAACAGTCCCGAGTTGCATCAGTGCAAATGGAGCATGATGCAATCCTTCCATCTGCTAATTGACTTTTCCCTGAGGTCAACTCAAACTAACTCACCCTGAAAAAGAGTGGCTCAGAGAGAGGGGCTGGGTGCAGAGTGATGAGGTGTTGCTATCCTGGACTCTGGTCTACTGGTTCATTCAAACAGCATTTGTGAGACCTTTTCTTGGCTAATTCTAGAGCCACAGCTGTACAAGGGAAAGGTACATTATTAACCACACTCTGGTATTTGGAGAAATATCTATGGCAGGTGCACAGTGTGTTATGAAGGAATTGGAGAGGAAATCTGGGAGAATAGGTCACCCTGATTAGCACTAAAACTTCCGTCAGGATTTCATTTTGTCAGCATTTTTGAGATATAACTCACGTATCACCTAAGTTACCCCCTGAAAATGTACTAATTGGTTAATTTTGGTCATTCACAGGGTTGTGCAACCAGCATCATGATCTCCCCACGGAGTATTTTCGTCACTGCAAAAGAATTCCATATCTATCAGCAGTGATTTTCCACTTCCTACCCCACACCTAGTCCTTGGAAACCTCACGACCACTTTCTGTCTCTGTGGATTTGCCTGCTTTGGGTATTTTATGAAAGCAAATTGTTAAATTTTGGACTGTGGAGTTTTGCATTTAGGTGTATGGCTCATTTTGGTTTATGGTGTAATATACAGATCTAAACTTGTTCTTTGAAAAGACTTTTCTTTCTACCAATGAGTTTCCTTGGCCTTTTGTCAAAGATAAACTGTTGCTCTTTTTTTTCTTTTAAAGATTTATTTATTTGAGAAGCAGAGTTACAGACAGAGAGAGGGAGACACACACACACACAGAGAGAGAGAAAGAGAGAGAGAAAGAGAGAGAGATCTTCCATATGTTGGTTCACTCCCCAAATGGCTTCAACAGCCAGAAGCTGGGCTGATTTGAAGCCAGGAGCTTCTTCTGGGTCTACCACATGAGTGCAGGAGTCCATGCACTTGGGCCGCCTTCCGTTGCTTTCCCAGGCCATAGCAGAGAGCTGGATTGGAAGAGGAGCAGCTGGGACATGAATGTATGTTGCTGGCGCCACAGGCAGAGGTATAACCTACTATACTACAGCGCCGGCCCCAAGATAAACTTACTCTAAATTCAGCCTGTGCCGTGGCTCAATAGGCTAATCCTCCACCTTGTGGCGCTGGCACACTGGGTTCTAGTCCCAGTTGGGGCACCGGATTCTGTCCCGGTTGCCCCTCTTCCAGGCCAGCTCTCTGCTGTGGCCAGGGAGTGCAGTGGATGATGGCCCAAGTGCTTGGGCCCTGCACCCGCATGGGAGACCAGGAAGAAGCACCTGGCTCCTGCCTTCGGATCAGTGTGGTGTGCCTGCTGCAGTACACCGGCCGTGGTGGCCATTGGAGGGTGAACCAATGGCAAAGGAAGATCTTTCTCTCTGTCTCTCTCTCTCACTGTCCACTCTGCCTGTAAAAAAAAAAATTAATCTAAATTCTATTATGCTGTTATGTAACACCACATGTGTAAATGTTAATTCTTGAAACTTAATTCTGTGTCTTTCCTTATGTCCATCCTTATAACAGAACCACAGTCTTGATTACTGTAACTTTGCTGGAAACTTAAGATTGGTTAGTATGAGTCCACTCTGTATTATATTATTTTTCAAGCTTGTTTGCTCTGTGTTTTATCTTTGAATTTCTATATTAATTCTGAATGTAGCTTGTAAATTTCTGTAGAAATATCCACAAGGACTTTGAGAGAGATTGTATTGAACCTTAAGAAAATAATGAATGTTGCTATCTTAACAATATTAAACCTTCTGAAAGAAGATCATGAGATAGCTCTTCAACTAATTAGAGATTCTATGATTTTTTCAACAGTGCTTTGTGGCTTTTTTTTTTAAAAATAAAGATTTATTTATTTATTTGAGAGGCAAAGTTACAGAGAGAGAGAGAGAGATCTTCCATCTGCTGGTTCACTCCCTAAATGGCCACAACAGCTAGAGCTGAGTGGGTCTGAAGTCAGGAGCCAGGAACTTCTGGATCTCCCACGTGGGTGCAAGGGCCCAAGCACTTGGGCCATCCTCCACTGCTTTACCAGGCCATTAGCAAGGATCTGGATTAGAAGTGGAGCAGCCAAGGCTTGAACTGGCATCCATATGGGATGTCAGCACTGCAGACAGCATTTTCTCTAACTGTGCCAAAGTGCTGGCCCCATGGTTTTCAGCATGAACTTCCGGCATCCCTTTTAGCAAATGTTTCCTGAATGTTTTATTCTTTCTGGTGCTGTTGAAAATGTTTTTGTTTATTCCATGTGTTTTTTCACTTGTCTATTACTAGCACATATTAAACAATGAATTTTTGTAAGTTATCTGGAATCCTGAAATGTTGATGAATAGATTCATTCGTTCTAATACATTTTAGTGGTTTCTTCAGGAGTTTTAGACAGAAGATGTTAGGGCTTTCATAACAAATATCACATACTGAGGGGTGACAAACAGCACAAATGTGTTTTTTTTTCGGTTTGGGAGGCCAGTGCTCCATGGCTAAGGTTAGGATTGTTTTCTTCTGGGCTTTGATCTCTGCCCTGTGTATCGTCGTTTTGCTGTGTTTCCATATTGCTGTGTACATTTCTGCTTTTTCTCTGTGTCCACATTTTTTCCCTCTTTTGAAAAATGTTTGTTTAAGACCTCTGCCCATTTCTTAACTGGATTGTTTATTTGTTGTTGTTGCGTTTCTTGATATCCTTATATATTCTGGTCATTAATCCTTTATCAGTTGCATAGTTGCAGATAATTTCTCCCATTCTGTCAGTTGTCTTCACTTTGCTGATTGTTTCTTTTGCAGTGCAGAAGCTTCTCAAGGTGCTGTAATCCCATTTGTCAATTTTGGCTTTAACTGCCTGTGCCTCTGGGGTCTTTTCCAAGAACTCTTTGCCTGTGACAGTGTCTTACAGGGTTTCTCCAATGTTCTCATATACAAACAGGGATAATTTGACTTCCTCTTTTTCAATTTGTGTCTTTCATTTCTTTTTCTTTTTTTTTTTTTGCCTAATGGTGCTGGCTAAAACTTCCGGGACTATATTGAATAGCAATGGTGAAAGTAGGCAGATTTGTCTGATTCCAGATCTTAGTAGAAATGCTTCCAGCTTTTCCCCATGAGGTATGATGCTGGCTGTGGGTTTGTCATAAATTGCCTTGATTGCTTTGAGGAAGTTTTCTATCATGAAAGGATGTTGTACTTTATCAAACACTTTCTCTGGATCTATTGAAATAATAATTCACTTTTTATTTTTCAATTTAGTAATGTGATATATCACATTATTGATTTTTGTAGATTGAACCAACTCTGAATACCAAGGATAAATCCCACTTGGTCCAGTTGAATAATCTTTCTGATGTATTGTTGAATTCAATTAGCTAGTATTTGTTGAGGATTTTTGCATCTATGTTCATCAGGGATATTGGTCTATAGTTCTCTTTCTTTGTTGTATCTTTTTCTGGTTTTGGAATTAAGGTGATGCTGGTCCCATGGAAAGAATTTAGAAGGATTCCTTCCTTTTTAATTGGAATAGCTTGAGAAGGATTGGAATTAGTTTTTCTTTAAAAAGAAAAAGTTGATAAAAGCCATCTGGTCCAGGGCTTGTCTTTGTTGGGAAGGTCTTTATTACTGATTCAGTCTCCTTCTTGGTTGTGAGTCTGTTTAGATTTTCTATTTTTTCATGACTTAATTTTGGTAGATGGAATTTGTCTAGGAATCTATCCATTTCTTCTGGATTTTCCAATTTGTTGGCATATACCTGTTTGTTATAATTCCTGATTACATCTCCTTTTTAATTTCTGATTTTATTGTTTTGGGTCTTCTCCCTCTTTTTTTTTTTTTTGGTTAGTTTGTCAGTGGTGTATCAGTTGGTTTGTTTGTTTATTTATTTATTTATTTATTTATTTTTATTTTTGACAGGCAGAGTGGACAGTGAGAGAGAGACAGAGAGAAAGGTCTTCCTTTGCCATTGGTTCACCCTCCAATGGCCGCCGCGGCCGGCGTGCTGCGGCCGGCGCACCGCACTGATCCGAAGGCAGGAGCCAGGTGCTTCTCCTGGTCTCCCATGCGGGTGCAGGGCCCAAGCACTTGGGCCATCCTCCACTGCACTCCCTGGCCACAGCAGAGAGCTGGCCTGGAAGAGGGGTGCCCCGACCGGGACTAGAACCCGGTGTGCTGGCGCCGCAAGGCAGAGGATTAGCCTAGTGAGCCGCGGCGCCTGCCGGTTTATTTATTTTTTTAAAACCAACTCTTCATTTCACTGATCTTTCGTATTGCTATTTTGGTTTAATTTTTGTTTATTTCTTCTCTATTTTTTTAAAAAATGATTTATTTATTTATTTGAAAGGCAGAGTTATAGAGAGGCAGAGAGAGAGAGAGAGAGAGAGAGAGAGAGATAGAGAGAGAGAGAGAAAGTCTTCCATCTGCTCATTTACTCCCCAAATGGCTGCATCAGCCAGAGTTGAGCTGATCCAAAGCCAGGAGCCAGGAGCTTCTTCCAGGTCTCCCACGTGGGTGCAGGGGCCCAAGGACTTGGGCCATCTTCTTCTGCTTTCCCAGGTCATAACAGAGAGCTGGATTGGAAGTGGAGCAACTGCGACTTGAAGTGTCTCCCATATGGGATGCCAGCATTGCAGGTGGTGGCTTTACCCGCTACACCACAGTGCCGGCTCTCTTCTCTAATTTTAATCATTTCTTTCCTCCTACTAATTTTGGGTTTGGTTTGTTGTTGTTTTTCTAGGTTCCTGAAATGCATTAATAGCTTGCTTATTTTGTGTCTTTCAAATTTCTTGATGTAGGCAGTGGTTGCTATAAACTTCCCTCTTAACACTGCTTTTGCTGTATCTCATAAGTTTTGATATTTTGTATTGTCATCTTAATTTGTTTCCATGAATGTTTTGATTTTTTTTTAGATTTTATTAATTTATTTGAGAGGTAGAATTACAGACAGTGAGAGAGAGAGACAGAGAGAAAGGTGCTTCCTCTGCTGGTTCACTTCCCAAATGGCCTCAACGGTTAGATCTGTGCCGATCTGAAGCCAGGAGCCAGGAGCCTCCTCTGGGTCTCCCATGTAGGTGCAGGGACCCAAGAACTTGGGCCATCCTCCACCGCTCTCCCAGGCCACAGCAGAGAGCCAGATCGGAAGAGGAGCAGCCGGGACCAGAACCGGCACCGATATGAGATGCTGGCGCCACAGGCGGAGGATTAACCCACTGTGCCATGGCACCAGCCCCATGTTTTGATTTCCATTTTGACTTCCTTTTGACCCACTCTTCATTTAGGAGCATGTTGTTCAGTCTCCATATATTTGTATATTTTATCGAGAGTATTAATTTGTTATTTTCCAGCTTCATTCCGTTGTGGTCAGAAAAGATACATGGTATGAATTCAACTTTTTAAAAATTTGTTGAGTTTAGCTGTATGGCCTAGCATATGGTCTACTCTAGAGAATGTTCTGTGCACTGATGAAAAGAATGAGTATTCTGCAGATGTAGAATGAAATTATCCTGTTGATATCAGTTAGGTCCATTTGGTTCATAATGTAGATTAACTCTGTTGTTTCTCTGTTGATTTTCTGTCTAGTTGGTGTGTCCATTGATGAAGCTGTGGTGTTGAAGTTCACCATTGCTATTGTATTGGAGTCTGTGTCTCCCCTTAGATCCATTAATATTTGTTTTAAATAGCCAGGCACCATGGTATTGGGTGCATATATATTTAAAATAGTCACATCTTCCTGTTGAATAGATTCATTAATCATTACCTAATGCCTTTCTTTTTCTCTTTTCATTGTTTTTGTGTTAAAGTCTATTTTGTCTGATATTAGAATGGCTACCCTGCTTGTTTTTGCTGTGCGTTAGCATGGGATATCTTTTCCCACCCTTTCACTTTCAGTCTATTTGTATCTTTGCTGGTGACGTGCTGTCTTGTAGACAGCAAATAGATGGGCCTTGTTTTTTAATCCTTTCAGCCAGCCTGTATCTGGTCAGTGCTCCATGGAGGGGTGAGAATCCAGGGTAACACCCAAGTTGGGTGTGGGATTGCCTCTATTGTCAGCAGGGGAAAGGGTATGATTATGCCTATTGGTGTAATCACAACCTCTTATCCTTTCTTCCATGTGATCAATGACCAGGGTTAGCCCACTATGGGTACAACCCCCATCCATACTGGCACATGAACTGCACAAAGGATCTGTGTTCTCAATGTGAGCAGTGACCCACTCCAGGCCATCAGGGAGCTCTGAGCTTCTGATGGTAGACACTGTGATTGCTCAGAGACCAAACTACACCCTGTGGCTTATTGTGGAGTCACAGAATTCCCACAGCCACAGTGCATAAAGCTCCCATAGTCATGGAGTGTGGAGGATCTGCTCTGCCCCATGAGCTGGTTCTGTCCATGGAGAGAACAAAGATGGTCCCAGACTCAGCTGCCTGTGGTGCTCTTCCTTGGCAGTTTGAGCCCCAGAGCCTATGAAACATTGAGAGGATGGCGGCACCTCATCATCCCGTATGGATGCCAAGACCCCTGTCAACTCCCTCAACCAGACTCAAAGTTGGTGGGGGAATGCAGATTTTTTTCCCTCTTAAAATCCTGTATGCACAAGAGCTATGTAGCTTCTATTGGTGTCAAAACGGTCCCTTCTACATACTAGTTGCTGGGTGCCCTTGTGAGGAGACGGGGAGAAAGAGACATGGCTTTCTTTTGCTGGATTAAGTAGTTATGCTACTGCCGGCTAGGACTCCGGTCTGGACTCAGACAGTGTGGTCAGCAAGGCTCTCCCCCAGGGAATATCGCCAGTGGCACACACTGCTGCAGTCTGCTCTCACCCACTCTCCTCCAGCTCCAGGCTACAGGGATTGTGTGTGGTGCACCTGCTTGTTGCTGTGCATCCACGCCTTCCACACTGCTCCATGGCATCCCCCTTCCTTCTGTAGAATTTCCACCGCAAAGTTCTCTCCAACTCTCCCCTTGGGAATGCACTTCCTCTGGTTTTCTTTTGCTATTTTCCCCTGGTCAAAAGCAGCATGTCTTTTCTCTATTCATCCGTCTTGTAATCTTTGTTCTATTTCCTAATAATGTGGAAGCATCATGAAGGTTGTGTTCCCAATTCATTTTGTTATTCATGATTCATTAGGATTTGTGGCACTCCACAATTTTTCAATAAATATTTTATGCATGTGTATAACATGAAGAAATATCTACTTAATGACACACAGCAAAGATTGTTTTCAATACCTGGGGTGGAGAAATAAAAGGAAAAGCATCTCCCCACCACATTTCCATTCAGTCATGCTTTAGAATTTCTAAGAAACAGAGTGCAACCCCATACGAGTAGGGATTTGGAACTCTGTGGGCACTGTCATATATCCAAGGAAAAGTACAATCTCCCACAGTTAGGCACTCACTAAATACACCTTGAATGGAAGAACGTATGAGTGAATGTATTATATGTTTTCCTTCTGAATCGACTAAATTCTCAATTATACATTCCTCCTTAGACTCTGTATGCCCACTAACTTTTCACTTCTCTGACCTTCTTATCCCAAATGGGAATGAGTGGATTACTTTGGTTTAGTACTTATTACATAGTTGATTACTTTCATTATATATTTAGAATGAGTCTAATGGAAAAACCTTTATATTTTTTACACTTATTGTACACTTCACTTATAGATACTTTGATTTCTAGTTTTGGCTTTTGATTCTTTTTAGAGTTTTGTGATGGCTTGGATAACACTTTGGGTGTGGTGTATCCTTTAAGGATCATTTATTGTGGAATTGATCCCCAGTTTTACGTTAGCGGTTAATGGATCAACATTAATGGTTAACTGGTTAAGAGTAGAGACCGTAATGATGATGTCGAGAGCTTTTGGTCATTGGGGTGTGGTCTCAGAATGCAATTCTCACAAGAGGATTGTTATTTAAGCCAAGTTTGCCTTAGCTTCTCTCTGTGTTTCCTGCCTACCCTGTGATCCTTCCTTTGCACATGTCCTGCCATCCACTGCCCGCATCAGACACTTGACTGAAGTGGCCACATTATCTTAGACTGCAAGTTTGCAAAACTGTAAGCTGAAATGAACATTTTTTGTCCTCCCCCTCACGTAGCTCCTTTCATGTGTTTTAGATAAGGTAATGAAAAGCTGACCAATACAAATTCCTGTCTCTCTGTTACATTATGCAATTATTCTTCTCTGTTGTCTTCTATTCCCATTAGAATCTGTAGCACATTATCAGTTATTTTAAATTCTGGTGACTGCTCTATCTGAATCTATTTCTGATGCTCCCCTTGATTCTTCAGATTATGTTTTTTTTTTTCTCTTTAGCATGACCTGCAGCTTCTTGTTATATCCTAATATGACTTATTTGGTAATCAGAACTGCAATAAATAACTTAGTGTGAGGTTTAATGTTTCTCTAGCCAGGAGACAGGCTGTTTTTAATATTTTCTGCAGCTGTTGTCAGAGGATACGATTTCTTCTTTGTACTTGCTTTTTTCCTCTCTTGTGTCTTTAGCTATCCACAGAAATTCCTCATTAAATAGAGTCTTGTCTTGCAGCTCTCTGTGTGGTAATCTACTGTTACTAGTGCTTTCATGTGGTGGTGGGGTGTTGAGGATGGACTGTCTCCCATTTTATTATTATATATTTATTGTTTTCTAAGTTTTTTATTTTTAATGGGCCAGATTCCCTGGCATGTGATCTTTAGAAGAGTTTATCTCCCTTTATGTGAGATAGGAAGTCTAGAAGGGGTTAGAAAGGGCAAATTTCCTTCCCCCAGGTCAGATAAGTCTTTGGCACTATGATTTTCTCCAGACGGCTGATCTTCCTTACAGAGATTAGGACCAAGATTAGATGTTCTGGCCCTGGGAATACTCTACAATGATTGTTTTGCTTGTAATCCTGCCAGAAACTAGAAGGTATTTTTCTCTGATCTTCTCAGCAAGGACATGGTAGGGTTCCAAGAATGTGTGGGGTCCACTCCTAAAAATTTTACCTTCTCCAGAACTTTTAACCCTTAGGATAGTCCACAGTGAGTACCTGGTGATTATTCAATTACAATTTAATTGGTTCTATGAGTTTTGACTCTAGTAGTGGCGTTAGTAGTCTGCACCTGGGCTTCTGTGTTGGGTTGGCTATGTTTTTCTGCAGTTGATTGTCTCTTCACATGCCATGGTTTGTAGGTGTTTGTCTCCCAAATTTCACACGTTGGAAACTTGGTTCCAACTGCAGTGTAGAACCTTTGAGAGGTGTGGCTTCGTGCAACATAACCAGGTCATAGCGAATGCTGTCCTTGGATGGGATTAATGCCAATGTGGCAGAGTGAATTTGTTCCCATGAAAATGGATTGTTTTAAAAGAGCAAGATTGGCCCCTTCCACTCTTCAGCTTCCTGGTTCTTCATGTTGATTTTTCTCTTTCATGTGTGCTCCCCCCATAATGTGGTGCAGCCAAAGAGGCCCTCACAAGAGTTTGAATTGATGGGGCCACCTGATCTTGGACTTACCACATCTAAAACAGTGACCTAAATAATCCTCTTTATAAAGTATCCAGCATCAAGTGCTTCGTTACAGCAATGGAAAATGGACCAGTTCTCATGGGCTTCATTTTCTTTGTTAGATGCTGCTTTTCAGTTTCTTTTTACATGCTGTGAGGGTGGTCTTGACAACTGCCAGAGCAAAAAACTGGTCTTCTCTATTAATTATGTTAGACTACATTCCTCAAATATGATGATGAGCTAGCACATGTGAAATTGAAGCTGTGACAACTTCAAGTTATTGTGTTGCATTATACAAAGAGAAGATATGGCAATTTTCATCTTACACTGAACAAAAACAGCTGTTTTCTTTCTTTTTTTTTTTTTAAATATGGAACGCTTCACGAATTTGCGTGTCATCCTTGCGCAGGAGCCATGCTAATCTTCTCTGTATTGTTCCAATTTTAGTATATGTGCTGCTGAAGTGAGCACAAAAACAGCTGTTTTCTGACATCAAAATATATGCTGTACCTTATTCTAAGTTTCTGACCAAAAAATTAATACAATAGTATGTAGAAGCTAACTTTTTATAAATGGTCAACATCAATACTGATATTGAGAAGATAATAGTTCTTGAATACGTGAAGTAAAGTTATGCATTGTTATCTCTAAAAATATCATGTAAAACATAACCCCCCAAATACTTGAGTATTGCTTTTATGTGGAATTAGTAACTGACACAAAAACAATACAACCTCTGTTGTCTGTAAGTATCTAAGATAGATGACCAAGAGGAAAAGAAGCAGTCTATTAGAGGTTGATATATAAAACCAATTAGTGGAATAGTGCACATAGATGCAGAAATTCTCAACAAAATACTAGCAAATCAAATGCAAAACCACATCAAAAAGGTCATACATCATGACCAAGTGGAATTTATCCCAGAAATTCAAGGATGGTTCAAATGCACAGGGATGCACAAATCAATAAACATAATAAATCATATCAATAGAATGAAGAACAAAAACTGTATGTTCATCTCAATAGATGCAGAGAAAGTATTTGATAAAATTCAATACCACTTGATGGTAAGTATAGAAAGAACATTTCTGAAAGTTATAAAGGCCGTATATGACAAACCAACAGCCAATATCATACTGAATGGAGAAAAGCTGAAAGCATTTCCCCTCAGATCTAGAATAAGACAGGGAGGTCCACTTTTGCCAGTCTTATTCAATATAGTATGGAAAATCTTAGCAATAGCAACTATGGAGGAGAAGGAAATAAAGGGTATCAAAAGTGGAAAAGAGGAAGTCAAATTATCCATGTTTGTAGATGCATCATGTTGCATATGAAAAAACCTAAACACTCCACCAAAAAGCTGTTTGCATTGATAAACCAATTCAGTAAAGTTGCAGATTACAAAATAAACATACAGGCCGGCGCCGTGGCTCACTTGGCTAATCCTCTGCCTGAGGTGCCAGCACCCTGGGTTCTAGTCCTGGTTGGGGCACCAGATTCTGTCCCGGTTGCCCCTCTTCCAGTCCAGCTCTCTGCTGTGGCCCGGGAGTGCAGTGGAGGATGGCCCAAGTCCTTGGGCCCTGCACCCGCATGGGATACCAGGAGAAAGCTCCTGGCTCCTGGCTTCGGATTGGTGCAGCGTGCTGGCCGTAGCAGCCATTTGGGGGGTGAACCAATGGAAAAGGAAGACCTTTCTCTCTGTTTCTCTCTCTCACTGTCTAACTCTGCCTGTCAAAAAAAAAAAAAAAAGATAAAAAACAGTAGCTTTTTTGTATGCTAATGATGAACTCACAGAAATGGAACTCAAGAAAGAAAGCCTTCACAATAGCCACCAAAAAAATCAAATATTTAGGAATAAATTTAATGAAAGAAGTGTAAGATCACTACAATGAAAATTATCAAACATTGTTGAAAGAAATCATCAAGGATGCAATGAAGGAAAGATAGTCCTTGCTCATGGATAAGAGGAGTCAATATCATTAAAGTGTCTATACTACCTGAAGCAATATACAGCAATCCCTATTAACATACCGATAACACACTTTACAGAACTAGAAAAAACAATTCTGGGGCTGTTACTGTGGCGAAGAGGGTTAATGCCCTGGCCTGAAATGCTGGCGTCCCTTATGGGTGCCGGTTCTAGTTTCGGATGCTCTTCTTCCGATCCAGCTCTCTGCTATGGCCTGGGAAGGCGGTAGAAGATGACCCAAGTCCTTGGGCCCCTCTGCCTGTGTGGGAGACCTGGAGTAGCCTCCTGGCTCCTGGCTTCAGATCGGCGCAGCTCTGGCCATTGTGGCCATCTGGGAAGGGAACCAGTGGATGGAAGACCTCTCTCTCTGTCCATACCTCTCTCTGTAACTCTGTCTTTCAAATACACAAAATAAATCTTAAAAAAAAGAAAAAGCAATTCTAAAATTCATATGGAATCACAAAAGACCCAGAATAGCCAAAGCAATCCTGAAAAAGAAAAATCAAGCTGGAGGCATCATGACACCTGACAGAACTTCTCAATGTGGCAAAGAATGTTTTCCTTTCATTAAATAATGGGATATCTACATGTAAAGGAATCGATTTCAGTACTATCTAATACTAAGCACAATTTTTTCACGTAGTTATACTCTTCTTCATTTATTTATTTTAAAAATTTATTTATTTTAGTGGAGTGGGTATTTGGTATAGTGATTAAGAATCCACTTGGTATGCACACATTCCATATCAGAGTGCCTGGGTTAGAGTCCAGCTCTGCTTCTGATTTCAGTTTCCTGCTAGAATGCAGCCTGAGAAACAGCAGGTGATGGCTCACGTACGGCCATGTGGGAGACCCAGATTGAATTCTGGGCTTCAGGCTTTGGTCTGGACTTGCCCTAGCTGTTGCAGGCATTTGGAGAATGAACCAGTAGGTAGACTATCTGTCTTTGTCTTTCTGTCTGTGTTTCTCTATGCCCATTATTCTTTCTCTCTCTTTTTCAAGTAAAATACAATTAACAAAAATTTTAAAAAGACTCAAGGATGACACAGCAGGTCTCATGCTCCCAAAAATATTTCTGTACAAAAATATTAATTAAAAAAGAATCAAAGATCTAAATGTAATGGTAAAATACCAAAGTTTGTAGAAGAAAACATTGTACTAAATCTGCTTGACCTTAGGTTGGGCAACAGATTCTTGGATGGACATCAAAATCACAGCCATCAGTGGAAAAACAAATTGGGGTTTTAAAAAAATTAAGAGGCAATGCTTCAGAATATTTCATAGAAAGTGTGACCCTAGAGGATATTATGCTCAATGAAATAAGCTAAACACAGGGAGGTAAGGATTACACATTCCCATTTGTATTAGAAATCTAATGTGGTCGTATTCATAGAATCAGAGACTAGCAGGGAGGTTGCCAGGAACTGAGGGAGTTGGAAGCAGGGAGATATTGGTCAAAGGTAAAACGTTTTAGCTGTGTAAGACAAAGAGGTCCTAGAGATCCACTCTACAGCACAATTCCCGCAGTGAGTGATTCTGCATTGAATACTTAAAATTTTGCCAAGAAAAGTGGCTATTTAAAAAATGTTCTCAAATCACACACAGAAAAAAGTATACAAAGAAGGCAGGAGGAAACTTTTGGGATAGGTTGCATGTTTGTGGCATTGATCATGGTGACAGTTTTGAGTGTAAGCTTATCTTGCAGTACATCAAGTTGTATACAATAAATACCTACAGTTTATGTAATATCTTGATAAAGTGGCCAAAAAAGAGCGAAGATCCAAAGAACAGAGCTAAATATTTCGAATGTTGTCAAGAACATTTAAAGAACACTTACAACTTCTTAAAAAAATAAAAATTATGTAAACAATGGGCAAGTCATTTCAATGTATTTTTCTCCTAAATATTATATACAAATGGTCAATGTGCATAAGAAAAAATGACTACTATAAGTCATTAGGGGAATGTATTTGAATACACAGTGAGAAACCACCTCACACACACTAAGATGTCTATAATCAAAATAGAGATAACTTGCATTGACACAGCTGTGGATGTTAGAACCCTCACATGTTGCTGATGTAATACAAAATGGAGCAGCCACTATGAAAAGTGTGGCAGCTCAAAACATAGTGTTAAGTTACCTACTGTTCATCAACCATATTCATACTTTGGTTTGTGTACAAGAAATTTGAATACTTCACACTAAAACTGTGCAAACATTTATAATAATATTATCCTTAATAGGAAAAAAGGCAGAATTGACCCAAATTTCATAAACAAACGATGAGATCTAAAAATGTAGTTTATTTAATATTTGGCAGTGCAAAAGGAGCAAGTTAATAAAACATGTTATAAAATGTGTGAAGCTTCAAAACATTACACAATGTCAAGAAAGTCAGCCTCAAAACACCAACTATTGAAATCACAGAAAGTGACATTACCCAATAGCCAAGAAGCAATTGAACTTCATTCTTCTCCACAGAATACCAAATACAAGATTGCAAACACACATGGCTAGATTACCACCCAGAATATCCCAGGACTTAGGACAGGAGCTGGGCAGACGAATTGCAGAGCAGTGCAAGGCCATGATAATCAGTAAAACAATTCTGCAAGCAAAGGCTGATGTCTGTAGGGCTGTAGGTCTTGAAATCTGCTAAAAACAAAAGCAGAGTGGGGCTGGAGAAAGCCAGATCTGGTGACTACAGCCAGCCAGGGGAAGCAGAATCCTGGAGGGTCCTAGAGCAAGGAGTCATGCTGTAGGAAATTTGCCACTCTGTTCCTCCAGGAGCAAATCCCAGACCAGATTTCCCACCTTCATCTTGCCAAATTGAAAAAAAAAAAATTGTGGGATACTTGGCAAACCTGAACTTAGGGTGCCATCTAATGCTATAAAGGAGGCATTGTCTCTGAGTGAAGGGAACCTGGCAGTCTTCACAAGGTCATCAGACAGGTGCGACTTAAAAAAGACAAAAACCAAGCAAGATAACAAAGACTGGAACAGACACCAAGTTCTTCGATGCAAAGACACAGACACATGTCCATAGGAATCAAGAGCAAGCAGGAAAATACGACCTCACCAACTGGAAGGGACAAGACACAAGTGAACGATCCTCTTCAGATGGAGAGATGAGGAACATTTGAGAATTCAAATGGCTGTTAGGAGGAAATTGAAAAAAATCCATGAGAACACAGGAAAGTAATTCCGAAAATTCTCAGAGGAATAAAACAAAGAGACTGAGATAATGAAAATAAAAACCAGAAACTGTGGGATTGAAATTAGCGGTGAATAAATTTAGCAACAAATATGAGAGCCCCCAAAACAGGTCTGATCAAGTGGAAGAAAGAATAAGTGAACTTAAAGACAGGTTATTTGAAAATACACAGGGGAAAGGAAAAATAGAGAGTGAAGAGAAATGAAGAAAACATTTTGGGTATCTGAAAAAACATCAAAAGAGAAAATCTAATGGTCGTTGGAGTTTAAGAAGGAATTGAAAAGAAAAGGGCTAGGAAGTCTATTTAAAGAAATAATAGGAGAGGCCGAGAGCCTCGGCACCAGCGCTAGAAAGTGAGGTGAGACGAGACCGCAGTAGCCTGAGACATTGGCAGAAAAGTGGCAGGAAGAGCCTAGAGGGAACGAGGCTTGAAGCCCCGTGGGAGAAAGTACACCAGCCTAACTAGAGGAGAGGAAACGTAAAAGGGACGGTAGGGACGCGATTCTCTCCACTCACCTTGCAAAGGCATACGAGCCAATAGAGCAGGCGCCATTTTGGAAATACGTGACAGCTGCACCAGCTTGGGGCTGTGCCCAGCAATCAGCTGAGCAGAGAAACCTGACTCTGGTGGGGAGTAATAACAGGAGACATGGACGGTGTGGAGTTTCTGAACCGGGACTGTGGAAAAAAAAAAACTGAGGGTGTGTGGGAGAGTTCACGGTGCGGCTGAGACATGCATAGTCTCGGTGGGAGATGCCACAAGCTCGGGCGTCCCTGGCTGCCCGGTGGGAGACATTGCAGGGGAATCTGAGCTTATGCTGAGGACTGCACAGATCCTTTGTGTGGTCCTTGGGACAGAGCAGATGGATTTTTTTTAATTAAACTTTTATTTAATGAATAGAAATTTCCAAAGTACAGCTTATGGGTTACAATGGCTTCCCCCTCCCAAAACTTCCCTCCCGCCCACAACCCTCCCCTTTCCCGCTCCCTCTCCCCTTCCTATCACATCATGATTCATTTTCAATTCTCTTTATATATAGAAGATCAGTTTAGTATATATTAGGCAACGATTTCAACAGTTTGCCCCCATATAGCAACACAAAGTGAAAAAAAAAATACTGTTGGAGTACTAGTTATAGCATTAAATAAGAGTGTACAGCACATTAAAGACAGAGATCCTACATAATATTTTTTAAAAAAATTAATTAATTTTCTATGCCATTTCCAATTTAACACCAGTTTTTTTTTTTTCATTTCCAATCATATACAGAAGATCGATTCGGTATATAATTAGTAAAGATCTCATCAGTTTGTACCCACGCAGAAACACAAAGTGTAAAAATACTGTTTCAGTACTAGTTATAGCATCACTGCACATTAGACAACACATTAAGGACAGATCCCACATGGGATGTAAGTACACAGTGACTCCTGTTGCTGACTTAACAATTTGACACTCCTGTTCATGGCGTCAGTAATCTCCCTAGGCTCTAGTCATGAGTTGCCGAGGCTATGGAAGCCGTTCGGGTTCGCTGACTTTGATCTTATTCCGATAGGGTCATAGTCAAAGTGGAAGTTCTCTCCTCCCTTCAGAGAAAGGTACCTCCTTCTTTGATGGCCCCGTTCTTTCCACTGGGATCTCACTCCCAGAGATCATTCATTTAGGTCTTCTTCTTTTTTTCTTTTCCATGGTATCTTGGCTTTCCATGCCTACAATACTCTCATGGGCTCTTCCGCCAGATCCGAATGCCTTAAGGGCTGATTCTGAGGCCAGAGTGTTGTTTAGGACGTCTGCCATTCTATGAGTCTGCTGTGTATCCCACTTCCCATGTTGGATCTTTCTCTCCTTTTTTGATTCTATCAGTTAGTATTAGCAGACACTTGTCTTGTTTGTGTGATCCCTTTGATTCTTAGACCTATCAGAGCCATCAATTGTGAACTGAAATTGATCACCTGGACTAGTGAGATGGCATTGGTATATGCCACCTTGATGGGATTGTATTGGAATCCCCTGGCACATTTCTAACTTCATCATTTGAGGCAAGTCTGATTGTGCATGTCCTAAATTGTACATCTCCTCCCTCTCTTTTTCCACTCTTAAATTTAACAGGGATCACTTTTCAGTTAAAATTTAAACACCTAAGAATAATTGTGTGTTAATTACAGAGTTCAACCACTAGTACTAGAACAACAACAACAACAAATACTAAAAAGGATAAAGTGATACATTGTACATCTAGAGTGAGGACAAGAGCTGATCAGTTCATTGTTTCTTATAGTGTCCATTTCACTTCCACAGGTTTCCCCTTTGGTGCTCAGCTGTCGCCGATCAGGGAAAACAAATGATATTTGTCTCTTTGGGACTGGCTTAATTCACTCAGCATGAAATTTTCCAGATCCCTCCATCTTGTTGCAAATGACTGGGTTTCAGTGTTCCTTACTGCTGTATAGTATTCTATGGAGTACATGTCTCATAATTTCTTTATCCAGTCTACTGTTGATGGACATTTGGGTTGGTTCCAGGTCTTAGCTATTGTGAATTGAGCTGCAATAAACATTAATGTGCAGATGGCTTTTTTATTAGCCAAATTAATTTCCTTTGGGTAAATTCCAAGGAGTGGTATGGCTGGGTTGTATGGTAGGGTTATGGTCAGGTTTCTGAGGAATCTCCAGACTGACTTCCATAGTGGCTTAACCAGTTTGCATTCCCACCAACAGTGGGTTAGTGTCCCTTTTCCCCCACATCCTCTCCAGCATCTATTGTTGGTAGATTTCTGAATGTGAGCCATTCTCACCGGGGTGAGGTGAAACCTCATTGTGGTTTTGATTTGCATTTCTCTGATGGCTAGTGATCTTGAACATTTTTTCATGTGTCTGTTGGCCATTTGGATTTCTTCTTTCAAAAAATGTCTATTGAGGTCCTTGGCCCATCTCTTAAGTGGGTTGTTTGTTCTGTTGTTTTTGGATTTTCTTGATTTCTTTGTAGATTCTGGTTATCAATCCTTTATCTGTAGTATAGTTTGCAAATATTTTTTCCCATTCTGTTGGTTTCCTATTCACTTTCCTGACTGTTTCTTTTGAAGTACAGAAACTTCTCAGTTTGATGCAATCCCAAATGTTAATTTTGGTTTTGACTGCCTGTGCTCCTGGGGTCTTTTCCAAGAAGTCTTTGCCTGTACCTATATCTTGCAGGGTTTCTCCAATGCTCTCTAATAATTTGATGGTTTCGGATCGTAGATTTAAGTCTTTAATCCATGTTGAGTGAATTTTTGTGTAAGGTGAAAGGTATGGGTTTTGCTTCAAGCTTCTGCACGTGGAAATCCAATTTTCCCAGCACCATTTATTGAATAGACTGTCCTTATTCCAGGGATTAGATTTGGATCTTTGATCAAATATAAGTTGGCTGTAGATGTTTGGATTGATTTCTGGTGTTTCTATTCTGTTCCATTGGTCTATCCATGAGCAGATGGATACTATACCCACTGGGGCTAGTGCTCACGCACAGATTGCCATCGAGGAGAAGAGCTCAGCTGAATAGAATAACTTCCCTTCTGATTAAAAAAAAAGAGAGAGAAGATTTACCATGCCAAACCTGGTGTGTCACCTTAGGCACACCCTTAACCCTGACTGGCCACACCCACCACAAGCCTCTAGAGATTCACTGAAAGCAGACAGTCCACTTATCTACAGAGTCATAGTGCAATGAGAAAAGCCACCACAGTGGAAAAAAAAAGAAGAAGCCAATGAGATGCATATGATATGATTTTTTATTTAGGGGATCCAAAGAACTCTACTAAGAGACTATTGGAACTCATAGAAGAGTTTGGCAAAGTAGCAGGCTATAAAATCAGTGCACAAAAATCAACAGCCTTTGTATACACAGGCAATGCCATGGCTGACAAAGAACTTCTAAGATCAATCCCATTCACAATAGCCACAAAAACAATCAAATACCTTGGAATAAACTTAACCAAGGATGTTAAAGATCTCTATGATGAGACTTACACAATCTTAAAGATTGAAATAGAAGAGGATACCAAAAAATGGAAAAATCTTTCATGCTCATGGATTGGAAGAATCAATATCAAAATGTCCATTCTCCCAAAAGCAATTTATACATTCAATGCAATACCAATCAAAATATTGAAGACATTCTTCTTAGACCTGGAAAAAATGATGCTAAAATTCATATGGAGGCACAGGAGACCTCAAATAGCTAAAGCAATCTTGTACAACAAAAACAAAGCTGGAGGCATCACAATACCAGATTTCAGGACATACTACAGGGCAGTTGTTATCAAAACAGCATGGTACTGGTACAGAAACAGATGGATAGACCAATGGAACAGAATAGAAACACCAGAAATCAACCCAAACATCTACAGCCAACTTATATTTGATCAAGGATCTAAAACCAATTCCTGGAGCAAGGACGGTGTATTCAACAAATGGTGCTGGGAAAACTGATTTCTATATGCAGAAGCCTGAATCAAGACCTCTACATTACACCTTATAGAAAAATCCATTCAACGTGGATTAAAGATCTAAATCTATGACCTGACACCATCAAATTATTAGAAAACATCAGAGAAACCCCGCAAGATATAGGCACAGGCAAAGATTTCTTGGAAAATACCCTGGAAGCACAGGCAGTAAAAGCTAAAATTAACAATTGGGATTACATCAAATTGAGAAGTTTCTGTACTGAAAAGGAAACAGTCAGGAAAGTGAAAAGGCAACCGACAGAATGGGAAAAGATATTTGCAAATTATGCAACAGATAAAGGGTTAATAACCAGAATCTACAAAGAGATCAAGAAACTCCACAACAACAAGAGAAACAACCCACTTAAGAGATGGGCCAAGGACCTCAATAGACATTTTTCAAAAGAGGAAATCCAAATGGCCAACAGACACATGAAAAACTGTTCAGAATCACTAGCCATCAGGGAAATGCTATTTCAAATGAGATTGCTTTCTTTATTTTCTCTTCAGGAAGTTTATTATTGGTGTATAGAATTGCTTCTGCATTTTCTATGTTGATTTTTGTACCTGCAACTTTACTGAATTCTTTTGTTAGTTCTAATGCTTTTGACAGCATTTGGGTTTTTGCATGTATAAAATCACGTCATCTGCAAACATACATATTTTTACTTCCTGCTTTCCAATTTGAACGCATTTTGTTTCTTTCTCATTCTAATTTTTAATTTAATTTGCTTTACTTTTCTTTGTACTTGAGGTGACATTTTAGACTGTTTCTTTTAAATCTTTGTTTTTTATTTTTTTGGTGTGTGTGTGTGTCTGTGTGTGTCTGTGTGTGACAGAGAGAGAGAAAAAAGGAGAGAGGGGGAGCAAGAGGGAGAAACATGCATTGGTTGCGTCACCTAAATGCCTGCAATGCTTGGGCTGTACTGGGACAATCAAGGTTGCCCACATAGGTAGTGGGGATCCAAGCACTTGGGCCATCTTCCACTACTTTCTCAAGAACATCAGCAGGAAGCTGGGTCAGAACTGAATCCATGCACATGTGGAATGCTAGCGTTGTAGGCAGTAGCTTACCCATTTTTTAAATTTTTAATATAAGACTCCCTTAAACATTTCTAGTAAGGTTGGTCTGATGGTGATAAATTCCCTTGTTTTTTTTTTTTTTTTGTTGGTCTGCAAAAGGCTTTGTTTCTCCTTCATTTTTGGAGAATAGTTTTGCTTGTATATAATATTGTTGATTGTCAGACTTTTCTTTCAAGACCTTGAATATATCATCCCATTCTCTTCTGGCTTACGGAGTTTCGGCTAAGAGGATTACTGTTAGTATTGGGTTTTTCTTTACATGCATCTTGACACTTTTTTCTCACCATCTTTAGGATTCTCCTTGTTTTTGTCTGTTTGACTATAATATGCATTGTAGAAATTCTTGGATATTGATAGCCATGTATCTTTCAAAACTCAGGAATTTTTTTAGCTACTATTTCATAAATAGGTTTCAATGCTTTTTCCTTTTCTTCTTCAGGATTTTGTATACAGTGTGTATGCTCAATGGTGTCACATGTGTCTTAACTCTTTACTTTTTTCTGACTGGATTATTTTAAAAAAATTGCACTCAAGCTCAGGAATTCTACTTGCTCTCAATTGCAGTTTTCATTTAATTGATGAAAATTTCAGCTCTACGATTTTTGATTTTTTTTTTGACAGGCAGAGTAGACAGTGAGAGAGAGAGATAGAGAGAAAGGTCTTCCTTTGCTGTTGGTTCACCCCCTAAATGGCCGCTACGGCAGACGCACCGCGCTGATCCGAAGGCAGGAGCCAGGTGCTTCTCCTGGTCTCCCATCTGGGTGCAGGGCCCAAGCACTTGGGCCATCCTCCACTGCCCTCCTGGGCCACAGAAGATAGCTGGACTGGAAGAGGAGCAACCGGGACAGAATCCGGCGCCCTGACTGGGACGTCAGCGTGTGCCGTGTGCCGGCGCTGCAGGCAGAGGATTAGCCTAGTGAGCTGCAGCGCCGGCCGATTTTAGATTTTTAAAAACAATTTCTATCTCTTTGTTGAATTTCTCATTCATAGCATGCATTTTCCCCATATTTCTTTGAATCTCTTTTATATGTATTGTTTTTGCATCTCACTGTTTTCTGTCATTATTTTGAATTATTTTTTCAGGCATTTCATAGATTCCTTTAAATCATGGTCTACTCTTAGAGAATTATTGTGTTTCCTGCTTTTTCTGTCCCTAGGTTTATGTCTATGCATCTGGTACAAAACTTCATTCCTCTTTATAGAGTAGGTTTTATTGGCACTTACTTCTTAGGTTAGTTGATCTATTGGGTGTCAGTTTGGTAGTTGCTTTGACTTTGTGGAATTCATCTGTATTTACGGTGCTAGACTGCATCAATGATGGGGATTCCTGTGCTTCCCTGTGTACCTTCTCCAGCAGGGTGGAGTTCCCGCCTGGCTGGGATAGGAGCTGCAGTATGCTTTACGTCTCTGTTTCTGTTGTCGTTCTGACTCTGTGCTGTTTATGGAAGCTATCACTTCTTTACTGATTTCCAGTCAATGTCCTGATTCTTCTTTGCAGCATATTCCCATTTTTTTAAAAAAAGATTTATTTATTTATTTGGAAGAGTTACACAGAGAGAGGAGAGGCAGAGAGAGAGAGAGAGAGAGAGAGAGAGAATGAGAGACAGAGAGATCGGTCTTCCATCCACTGATTCACTCCCCAATTGGCCGCAATGACCAGAGCTGCGTCGATCTGAAGCCAGGAGCCAGGAGCTTCCTCCTCCAGGTCTCCTACATGGGTGCAGGGGCCCAAGGACTTGGGCCATCTTCTACTGCTTTCCCAGGCCATAACAGAGAGCTGGATTGGAAGTAGAACAGCTGGGTCTCGAACTGGCGCCCATATGGGATGCTGGCGCTTCAGGCCAGGGCATTAACCCACTGTGCCACAGTGCCGGCCCCAGCATATCCCCATTGAATACTTCCTGGTTCCCCATGTCAGAAGTAGCATGGAAAAGGTCCTTATGAACATTTTCTGAATGAATTCATCAGTGTAACAAAACACCTGTCTGTGAACACCCTACTGACTTACTCCTCCACCTTCACTCACCAAACTCAACCTTCCCCGTTTTGAGAAACTTGTTTTCAAACTGATATTTAGTGTGATTTAGCCAGGATCAGAAAGTCAGTTGCCAAAAGGGAAGATCGTACCATATTTCACAATCACCTCCTGGCAGGTCCCTTTTCCAGGCTTAAAGCAGTGCCTTCTTCATCTTAGGAAAATCCTCTTCCTTCCACTGGTTCTCATTTTTTTTTTTAAATCTCATTATTTTGGATGCTTTTGTGGTCTTATCTAACCCCTTCTGCTCCAAGCTTCGTACATTCCAAACCCTTTTCTGTTGTCTGCTCTACCCAATTTCTCCCTCCTCTCCATGGTGACTTGCCCAGCCTTTTTCTTCATCTTTGTTTTCACAGTGTTTCAGTCCTAGTAGAAATCCATGTGACCTCATGCTACGCTGTGGCCCAGTTTGAGTTACACTCTCTGCATATTTCCTTGGAAGCATCCTAATCACAAAGTGCCTTCACCAGCCACACTATGAGAAAGAGTTTCATTGAGATTCAGTCTTTAGAAAGCAACTGACTCACTTTTGTGATCATAGGTGATGTGGTAAGCGTGCAAGATCAATGAAAACTGCTCTCCTGAACCCTCTTTAGGTTTCAGTTATATCCACTGCATTTCAGAGTTTTACCAATCACATGGCATTAAGGGAAATTTGTGAATATGATAAATAATTATCATTTAAAGGATAAATATCAGCTCTACCTCTGATCTCACTCACAAAGATCTTCCCAAACCCTACTGGATCAATGTGTTGTCCTCCTGTGTTGGTTCTAGACTTTCAGAACGTTCAGCTTCTAATCTTATTCCACCCTCTATCAGCTCTTACTATCTGCCTTTCCTCAGTTTTCCTGCCCTCACACCTCCATTCTAAATTTGTGCCGTGTTACGTGATGATAGATGTTGTGGCTGAAAGGGCAGACAACACCAACAGATTCTCTCTTCAGAAAAGTCAGCCACCCTCCACAAGTGAAGGGCTTGGTAAAGCCTCAGTGAAGTAAAGCAAGGTGAAAGTGAAGGTCAAGGGGCAGGCGTAACCTGGGTTGTGTGGAAGGAGGCAAGCAGAATGCCTCTTGGAGGCTATGGCGTCTGAAAAGGGTTAGGGGTTAAGGTGGTAAAAGGTTTAAATGGGGCAGGCCTATGATAAAGTTTGCAGTTCAGAGGAGTTCAAGTGACTGCAGGAGGCAAGTTAGGGTTGGCCTGGTAAATGTTTAACACTCACCATTTTAGTAGGAAAAAATCCCATGGATCTCAGGTTTGTGATGATCATCAGTTTCATGGTGTGAATAATTGCACCATAATTGATTTTGGCTATCGGCATGATAACACCTGCCTTGTAAATAACCGCTGCATTGAAAGGACTTTTCTGAACATGTGCAAACCAACTCTAGAACAACACTGGGCAAGACTTCAGCAGGAGGCTGTCTCATGCTTTTTGTACAGCGTGGTATTATGGTTGGTACATACACATTTTTTTTTTGTTCATTTTTGTACCAGAGGAGGTGAAAGTCACAGAGAAAGTGCATTAGAAAAAGTGAAGATCCAACAAACTTTGAACATGAATTTCCCACTTCCCAAGTAAGAATTCTACCACGTACCAGAAGCTTCCTGAATATCGATCATGTGATCTGGCATCCCCCACTTGAATCTGAGTTCCTCTGCAAACTCCACTCACATTGCTAGATATACAGCAAAAAGGAATGGTCAGTGCAAAACAGCAACACCGCATCTCAAAGTTTTAATTTTTAATGGTTGATATGAACTTGTCTTGCGGACATGACAGTCTTTATGGGGCTCAGGTGTAAGGTCTTCTTGGAGCCTGTTCTTACAGCAACCCCTGTAAAAATGGCACAGGGTCATGGGCTTATATGTTGGAGATAGAGTTCTCCATCTTGACTCCTCTCTAACAAGGACAAACTGAGTGTGACGTGTCTGAGGCTGTGGTTTCCAACAAAGAACTTTTTTGATAGTGTGAGTTTTCTGTTATGGCGCCTTTTCTTTCTCTGAATTTCTTTCCTTAGGGAATGTTTCAAAGTACTGGTTCATCTGTAGCGGTGGGACAATAAAGAGGTTAATATTAGCCGGCGCCGCGGCTCACTAGGCTAATCCTCCGCCTTGCGGCGCCGGCACACCGGGTTCTAGTCCCGGTCGGGGCACCGATCCTGTCCTGGTTGCCCCTCTTCCAGGCCAGTTCTCTGCTGTGGCCAGGGAGTGAAGTGGAGGATGGCCCAAGTGCTACAGTTTTAATATGATTTGGTCCCAAAACTCAAGCAGGACATTAAACCCCAAAGTCATAAGGTAATGATACTTGGAGAAAAACTCTATTCCAATTATGGTGTGTAGGAAGTGAGATCTAACACAAACTCATTTAGTCATCAGGGGAATGCTTTCAGAAATTAGTTCTTGGCACAAGAACAAGGGTCTTACAGTATAGCACTCACTATACTGTAAGACCCTTGAAAATCTTGTCTTACACTAACTATATGGGAACTTCAAAAAGCTCATAAGAAAAATGACCTTAAAATATGTTTATTTTGGTTGAAAAAGTTTTAAAGTCCATGCATTTTTTTTTCATAAAAACACATTTTAATGAACTTTTAGCAGACCTTATAGGTATGGCTTTAAAATATTTACACTGAAAATGTTTATCTTTCCTTCTGCTTTTCACAAAGTTTTTGAAGGACTTCTTGGAACTAGCAAGGAAAAGTTTCACACAAACTCTATATGAATGAATCAACAAGTATAGACAAATAATCCTCACTCTGTGTTTACTACGGACTTACTCCTTGGCCATACATTGCTACTCTCACAACATCCATTTTAGGGGATCTGTTTTCTTTATTCTTATTCATTTACTTATTTAAAAATTATATATAATTATATATAGTTTATATATATATATATAATTTATATATAATTATATATATATAGGGAGAGAGAGAGGGAGGGATATATATATATATATACATATATATATATATATATGGAGGGAGAGAGAGAAAAAGAGAGAGAGAGAGGGAGGACAGAGAAGAAATGAACAGAGACAAATTTCTCATCTTTTGGTTCACTCTTCAGATGCCCACAATGGCTACAGCCAGAAGCTCAATCTGGGTCTCTCATGTGCGTGGCAGGCATGAACCACTTAAGCTGTCATCTGCTACCTCCTAGGGTCTTCATTAGCAGGGATATGGAATGAGGGCACAGAGTCAGTGCTCGAACCCAGGCATGTGGGCATCCCAACTGGTAGCTTCACCATGGTACCAAATGCCATCCCCATGCACAATTTATTTATTTATTTATTTTTAAAAATTTTTTGACAGGCAGAGTGGACAGTGAGAGAGAGACAGAGAGAAAGGTCTTCCTTTTGCCGTTGGTTCACCCTCCAATGGCCGCCGCGGTTGGCGCGCTGCGGCTGGCGCACTGCGCTGATCCGATGGCAGGAGCCAGGTGTTTCTCCTGGTCTCCCATGGGGTGCAGGGCCCAAGGACTTGGGCCATCCTCCACTGCACTCCCTGGCCACAGCAGAGAGCTGGCCTGGAAGAGGGGCAACCGGGACAGAATCTGGCACCCCGACCAGGACTAGAACCTGGTGTGCTGGCGCCACAAAGCGGAGGATTAGCCTAGTGAGCCGCGGCGCCGGCCACACAATTTATTTTTAAAGTTAGTTTCTGGTATGGTTTAACCTGGTTCAGAAAGTCAATTGCCACAGGGAAGATTAGAACACATTTGCTGGCTTTAACTTAACTAAAGATTATTTTCTCCTGGCTGGTGTTGTGGTGTAGTGGGTAAACCTGCTGCCTGCGATGCCTGCATCCCATATGGGCACCAGTTTGTGTCCTGGATGTTCCACTTCCAATCCAGCTCCCTGCTCATGGACTGGGAAAAGCAGCAGAGGATATACATAGTACTTGGGAACCTGTACCCACATGGGATACCTGGAGGAAACTCCTGGCCCCTAACTTCCACCTGGCCTAACTCTGGCCATCGCACCCTTTTGGGGATTGAACCAGTGGATGGAAGATGTCTCTCTCCTTTCTCTCTCTGTAGCTCTTACAAATAATTAAATAAATCTTTAAAAAAAGTATTATTGCTTCTCTATTTCAATCAGAAGTCAGCACTAAACAGGCAAGCCAATTACTTTCAGTGCTTCCCACAGGGAAAAAACCACTTCTGATTTTTTTCTCACAAATTACACATTCGGGAACGCACTGCCCGTCACATTCCAGGTTTTTTAAAACTTTGCTTTGTTTACAGACAACGGGGGAGACTAAAGTTCAATGCCGACTTTTGGCACTGCTGACAACATGAATTTTTACAAAGTAGAAATTTAAACAGACTTACTTGAGAGCAGTTGGGATCATCCAATCAAAATGTTTCTCTGCCCGATTCCTCAATAATTTGAGGAATCGGTTTTCACACAGACTTGTTGGGGTCAGGGTGAGTGCCGCCTAGTGCCATTTAGTGAAAGTAAACGCTTCTCTCTTTGCATTTGATCCGCATAAAGTCACCAGGCCAGTTCTTGGGGAGCCAGCTGCTCAGCCTCAATGGCCTTTAATGAGCTCTTGGATCAAGTTGGAGGCCTGGGGAGATTCCAGATTCTCCAGTTTCTTTCCCTCATAGGCATCATGGTTTTAGCTTTCCCTCAGGTTCAGTTAGAGAACTTCACTGCCGCTGTCCCTGACCATCGCTGCTGGGTCCCCCTCCTGGACAACCACACCGCCTCTGGCAATGCCTCTGACATCCTCAGCCAAGACGCCCTCCTGAGAGTCTCCATCCCACTGGACGCAAACCTGAGGCCAGAGAAGTGCCGTCGCTTCACCCACCCCCAGTGGCAGCTCCTTCATCTGAACGGGACCTCCCCGAGCACGGATGAGCCGGACACAGAGCCCTGTGTGGACGGCTGGGTGTACGACCACAGCTCCTCCGTCTCCACCACCGTGATGCAGGTAGGAGACCGTTTTCCTCTTATGAGTGCCTGGCTGGGATGTCCAGAGGTAACAACGCAAGTCGTGAGCATGCTTCAAGCCGGGGATCTCTGTGTGGGCGCTCATTCTTCACTCTTTCAGGAAGTGTTAATTGCTTCTGTATTAACCACTGGACTCCTGTATAAAATAGGCAGAACGGTAGCATCACAATGCTTTCTTCATGAAGCAAATTGCTCGCATGTTGTGCTACAAGTGTTATGCTGAGTCAGCAATACTCCACCCTAATCTCCTGTTAGAAGCCCCTGGGCAACTGAACAGAACGCTGTGATTATAAGGCCGGCTGTGATGGTTCCTTCTCTTACAGTGGGACCTGGTATGTGAATCTGAGTCACTGACTTCAGTCCTTAGATTCCTACTTATGGCTGGAATGATGGTGGGAAACATCGTGTTTGGCCATTTAACAGACAGGTGAGTGTCTCTGGTTCACAATTCTCTTTACTAGTGGGTGTTCTCATCAGTTTACGAGCCATTCATTCATCGTGAATGTTTGTTGCAAATTACCCTATGTTGGAGCCACCTGTTACCCAGGAATCGACAAATACCTCTCAAAAATCAGTGTGGTGGACACTGTGAAAGCTTGAGTGCAGGACCCAGAAATGACATCTCCATGGGACCTGGGAGTGTTTCCATAGAGACTTTAAGGGTGAAGTGTGAGAATACATAGTATAGCAAGAGGAGAGTTAACTATGGGATCAGAGAGGTGGATGTTTCACCCCCATGACGTACAGCCTGTTTGAAGACACAGATATGGAAATAAGTATTGTCAACACTGGCCAGGGTCACTGTGTGTCTTAAAGATTTATTTACTCGAGTGTGTGTGTGTGTGTAAGAGAGAGAGAGAGAGAGAGAGAGAGAGAGAGAGAGAGAGAGAGAGAGAATCTTCCACCCACTGGCTCACTCTCCAAATAGCTGCAACACTGTGCTAGATGAAGCCAGGAGCCAAGAACTCCATTTAGGTTTCCTACATGGTGACAAGAACTCAAGTGCTTGTTCCATCACCTGTGGCTTCCCAGGCACATTAGAAGGGAACTGGATCATAAGGGAAGCAGCTGGGACTCAAACTGAATATTCTGAATTTTAGGTTTTTTTTAAAAGATTTTATTTATTTATTAGAGAGGTAGAGTTACAGACAGTGAGAGGGAAAGAGAAAAGTCTTCCGTCTGTTGGTTCACTCTCTAAATGGCTGCCAACTGCCGGAGCTGCACCAATCCAAAGCCAGGAGAGAGGGTCTTCCATGTGGGTGCAGGGGCCCAAAGACTTGGACCATCTTCCACTGCTTTCCCAGGCCACAGCAGAGATCTAGATCAGAAGTGGAGCAGCCGGGACTAGAACCAGCGCCCATATGGGATGCTGGTGCTGCAGGCAGAGGATTAACCCACTGCGCCATGGCGCTGGCCCCTGAATTTTAGTTTTTGCAAAGTTTTTTTTTTTAATTTGTTTATTTATTTGAAAGTCAGAGTTACACAGAGAGAGGAGAGGCAGAGAGAGACAGAGAGAGAGAGAGAGAGAGAGAGAGAGAAGTCTTCCGTGCGATGGTTCACTCCCCAGATGGCTGCAATGGCTGGAGCTGCACCGATCTGAAGCCAGGAGCCAGGAGCTTCTTCCAGGTCTCCCATGTGGGTGCAGGGGCCCAAAGACCTGGGCCATCTTCTACTGCTTTCCCAGGCCATAGCAGAGAGCTGAATCGGAAGAGGAGCAGCTGGGACTAGAACCGTTGTCCACATGAGATGCCGGCGCTTCAGGCCAGGGCGTTAACCCTCGGTGCCACAGCGCTGGCCCCTGCAAAATTTTTAAATGGAAATTTTGCAGGGAAAGATATAAGAATTTCTAATGTAGTTGTGGTCTTAGGGATTTGGGCTACTCTGTGCGTGACAGTACCTCTTCAGAAATAGCTAACTTTGCCATATCTACGCGTGTATCCCTGGAGGGATATGGGTGAATTAAGGTAGTCCTTACAACCTGCTGGTATCATGTCACCTGTGGTCTCAGCTGAAGTCTGATATATGTAAATCCATAAAAGTAGATGCAATTTACAGAAGAATTGAGTCACTGTCATTTTCTACAGCACAATAACCCCACGATCTCTGAACAGAGAATACAGAAAAGTAAATTTTGGGGAATCATAGGATGATATCATGGGAGATTAGAGGGGTGTTGTGGGAGATGGCAATGAACTCTATGAATCTGAGGCATCAGGATACTCTGAGATAGCTACCTTTATCAGGGCAGGGTGTCAGAGCCTGTGCAGACTCTGCTCCCCTCCTCCACTGCTTCCTGCCAATGGCTGCTGTCCCCTTTGGACTTGTTCCCACAGCTGGTTAACACATGAAGTTCCAGGTATGCAGAGACAGGCCTAACCCGAGTGTATCACCAAGGGATATTGGAAACTGACGCTAAAGTGGCAACCAGATTAAAATCCTGGGAGTCAAGAAGAGGCAGGGATAACATTCAGTCAAGCAGCTGAGGCATCTGATGTGTTTTCAGATGCTTAAAAAATGACACCTGTGACCCATGGCAAAGAGGGATTAAAGGAAGAAGGTTATTACTTTAAGTGAAATAAGCCTAACACAGAAAGACAAATATCATATGATCTCTTTCATACGTGGGAGCTAAAAACAAGATGAACTCATAGAAGTTAGAAGTGTTATGGTGGTTACCAGAGGTGGGGGGGAGAAGGTGGGAGAATAAAAGAAGAAAGGTTGACTAATATTTATTATGTTATGGGGGCCGGAGCTGTGGTGCAGAGGTTAAAGCCCCAGCCTGCAGCGCCACCCTCCTGTATGGATGCCAGTTCAAGTCCTGGCTGCTCCTCTTCCAATCCAGCTCTCTGCTATGGCCTGCGAAGATGGCCCAAGTGCTTGGGTCCCTGCACCCATGTGGGAGGCCCAGAGGAAGCTGCTGGCTCCTGGCTCCTGGCTTCAGATCAGCTGAGCTATGGCCATTGCGGTCATTTGGGGTGTGTACCAGCGGAATGGAAGACCTCTCTCTCTCTCTCTCTTGCTCCACCTCTTTCTGCAACTCTGTCTTTCAAATAAATAAAATAATTCTTTAAAAAACAGTACTATGTTATGGCTAGATAGGAGGAGGAAGTCTTGTTGTTTGATTGTACTATAGGTTGATTATAGATTATGTACTGTAGATTTCTCTATAAAAAATCTAGAAGATAGGATATTGGATGTTTTTATCATTAAGAAATGTTAAATATTTGAAGAAATACATACATTCATCTTGAATGGACATTATACATTGTATATGTGTACTTTAACATTAAATAGTATTTCATAAATAGGTACTACTTTTATAAATCCGCTATTTTTTTAAATTAAGAAATTAAATTCTGCATTTGAGGAAAAATGGGTGAATTAGAGGTAATTTTGTTAAGTGAAGACAGAAAAGGACAAATAATGCATGTTTTCTCTCCCATGTGGAAGTTAAGATTAGTCAATCCAAACTTAGAATAGCGATTACCAAAGGTTGGGAAGGGTGAAGGGAGGGAGGCAGGGGAAGACATGGTAATGGATATCACAACCCTGTCTGGTAGAAGAAACAGGTTCCACTGTTCCACAGTGCAGCTGGGTGGCTTTAATTCACAGTATGCATTAACTACTGCACAAAAAACTGGGAGGGAGGTAGTCTCCAAACATACAGAAAAGATAAGGAGCCGGTGCCGTGGCTTAACAGGCTAATCCTTCGCCTTGCGGCGCCGGCACACTGGGTTCTAGTCCCGGTTGGGGTGCCGGATTCTATCCCGGTTGCCCCTCTTCCAGGCCAGCTCTCTGCTATGGCCTGGGAAGGCAGTGGAGGATGGCCCAAGTGCTTGGGCCCTGCACCCGCATGGGAGACCAGGAGAAGCACCTGGCTCCTGGCTTTGGATTGGCACAGCACACCGGCCGCAGCAGCCATTGGAGGGTGAACCAAGGGCAAAAGGAAGACCTTTCTCTCTGTCTCTCTCTCACTATCCACTCTGCCTGTCAAAAAAAAAAAAAAAAAAAAAGGATAAGGAAATGTAAATGCTAAGTGCCTGATTGTATCAATTTACCCTGTATACCTGTGTTGCAGTATTGCATAGTGCCCCGTGGAAATTTTTGAGAAATATTATATGCTAATCAAAACTTCTTTAAATAAAAAGATTACACACCATATCATTCCACTATATCCTTAAGTTTGTATTTATGAAATGATTGACATTTGTATACCTTATATTAAAAAAAGGAAAAGAGAAAATAATGCATGGATTTAAAAATATTTAATACCAAAATATTTTTCTCTTTTAATTCCATTTTTAATGAATTTTTGATGTACGTTTATATGAATGCAATTTACTTTTACATAGTAAGCTTTCATTTTGCCATCCTGATAAATTAACTTATTAGAATTATTAGTGTTATTGTGAATTCCTTAATGTCT
Source organism: Lepus europaeus (assembly GCF_033115175.1). Classification (NCBI taxonomy): domain Eukaryota; kingdom Metazoa; phylum Chordata; class Mammalia; order Lagomorpha; family Leporidae; genus Lepus; species Lepus europaeus. The sequence continues at coordinate 7,791,109 of NC_084833.1, forward strand.
TCTATTGTACAATCATGTCTTCAAGTACACATAGTTTTGGATATTGTTTTCTGGATATTTGTCTTTTTTTTAAGTTTTTTTTTTTTTTTGACAGGCAGAGTGGATAGTGAGAGAGAGAGAGAGAGAGAGAGAGAGAGAGAAAGGTCTTCCTTTTTGCCGTTGGTTCACCCTCCAATGCCCGCTGTGGCCAACGCATCGTGCTGATCCGAAGCCAGGAGCCAGGTGCTTCTCCTGGTCTCCCATGCGGGTGCAGGGCCCAAGCACTTGGGCCATCCTCCACTGCACTCCCGGGCCATAGCAGAGAGCTGTCCTGGAAGAGGGGCAACCAGAATAGAATTCGGCGCCCCAACCGGGACTAGAACCCGGTGTGCCAGTGCTGCAAGGCGGAGGATTAGCCTGTTAAGCCATGGCACCGGCCGTCTTTTTTTTTTTTTTTTAAAAAAAACTAGGACCTTTGCTAAAATGTGAGATGATCATATGATTTTTATCCATTCTGTTGATGTAATGTGCTATACTTATTGATTTTGGAATATTGAGCCATCTCTGCTTGCCAGGGGTACATTCCACCTGATCTTGATGTGTGATTTTTTTCTCTGTTATTGGATTCATTTTGCTAGTATTTTGTTGAGAATTTTTGCATCTATGGTCATCCAAGGTATAGATCCCTAATTTTCTTTGGTGGCCTTATCTGTGTTGGGGATCAAAGCAATGTTCACTTATACAATGAGTTTGAAAGTGTTCTCTCCCTTTTAATTCTTTGAAATTATTTGAGAGGAACTGGTGTTAGTTCTAGATCAGAGGTTTGTTAGTGTTCAGCAGTGAAGCCATCTGGTCCTGAGCTTTTCTTTGCTGGTAGACTTTTTATTACTGATTCAATTTCATTTTCATTCTCAGTTGATTTTGTTCTTTATGTCTTCAAGTTTTATAATTTATGTGTATCTGGATATTTACGCTTTTCTTCCACGTTTTCCAATTTGTTTGTGTAAAGTTCTTCCTAGTAGTCCTTGATTATTGTCTATATTTCTGTGGAATCAGTTGTGATACCTCCATTTTCATCTATGGTTTTATTCATTGGTGTTTTTTGGTGTTTTTTTTTCTAGTTAACCTAGCTAAAGTTTTGTCTATTTATCTATTCAAAGAACCAACACTTCATTGATTGATATTTTGTGTTTTCTTAGTTCACACTTCATTTCTATCTACTCTGGTCTTTATTACTTATGTTGGGTTTTTTTTCTTTTCTAAGTATTTTAAGTCCATTTCTAGGCTGTTTTATTGAGATCTTTCTTTTCTTATTGCAAACAGTTATTGAGATCCTCTGCTGTATCCCTGTCAGTTTTGATACATTGTATTTAAACTTTCACTGGTTTCAAGGAATTTTTAAATGTCTTGTTTGATTTCTTTTTTTTTTTTTTTGACAGGCAGAGTGGATAGTGAGAGAGAGAGACAGAGAGAAAGGTCTTCCTTTTTGCCGTTGGTTCACCCTCCAATGGCCGCCACGGCCTGTGCACCACGCCGATCCGAAGCCAGGAGCCAGGTGCTTCTCCTGGTCTCCCATGGGGTGCAGGGCCCAAGGACTTGGGCCATCCTCCACTGCCTTCCCAGGCCATAGCAGAGAGCTGGCCTGGAAGAGGGGCAACCGGGATAGAATGTGGCGCCCCAACCGGGACTAGAACCCAGTGTGCCGGCGCTGCAAGGTGGAGGATTAGCCTGTTAAGCCACGGTGCCGGCCTGTTTGATTTCTTAAATGATACTTTGTTCATTCAGAATCATATTGTTTGGTTTCTGTGTATTCATATAATTTTTAGTGTTTTTTTTTTGTTGTTGATTTCTACTTTTATTACATCATGGTCATAAAAGATATATCATATATTTTCTAATTTTTGAATTTGTTAAGACTTTTTTTGTGGACTAATATGTGGCCTATCCTAGAGAATTCTTCAGGGCCAGATGAAAGGAATGTTTCTCCTGTAGCTATTGAAAGGAATGTTCTGTAAATTTTAGGTCTATTTGGTCTAAAGTGTAGTTCATCTCTGAGGTTTCTTTGTTGGTATTTTGTTTGGATCATCTGTTCCTTAATGGAAGTAGGGCGTTGCAGTCCCTCACTGCTGTTGTATTAGAATTTATCTCTTCATTTAGATCTAATAACATTAGTTTTACAAAGCTGCTCTGGCATTGGGTGCATGTATATTCACTGTTATTACATATTCTTGTTTATTTGCTCTCTTGGTCATTATAAAGTTATATTCTCTGTCTCTTTTTATAGTTTTTGTTCCAAAGCTTATTTTTTTCATACTAGTATAGCTACTCCTATTCACTTTTGACAATTGCACATCATTCAAACAGTTAAATGACTGCAGAAAAATATAAAAAGTAGACAAAAGTGTTTTTAAATGAAAAAATGGAGAGTAGTAAACATTTTCAAGTTTTGTATTCTTTTTATCTTAAGATTTGTTTCCTGCTTTAATGAGGTATAACTGATGAAAATTTGGATGTATTTATACTGTACAATGTAATTTTTTTGCAAGAATGTGGAAAAGGAGAACTATTATACACTGTTGGTGAGAATATAACAGCCACTGTGGAAAACAGTATGGAGACTCCTTAAAAGTTAGATACAGAAAATGATTCAGCAATCCCACTAGTGAACACCTGTTATATACCTGTATGTATATGGAAAAAAAATGTATATGAACAAATATATAAGCCCAAAAGATATGAAAATACCATAGCAAAGAGATAGCTTTTCTACAATGTTCATTACTGTTCAGCACTGTTCACAATAGCTAAGGTGTGGAATCAACAAAGATGTCCATTACCAGATGAATGGATAAAGAAAATATTCAATATACACATGATGGAATATTATTCAACCATAAAGAGCTTCAAACTCTGTCATTCGTAGCAAATTGGCTGAAACTGGAATACATAATGTTAAGTGAGATAAGCCAGACACAGAAACACTAATGCTGCATTTTCTCCTTTATGTATAGAAGCTTAATAAATCCTTCATCTGAAACAGAATAGTGGTTCCTAGAGGCTGGGAAGGGAAGGGGAGAATAGGGGGAGTCTGGATAACAGGTACCATGTCAGAGTTTGATGGATGGAGTAAGTTGCTAGTGTTACACAACCTATTGTGGTGACTATAGTTCACAAAAACCTGTTATATACTTTCCTGAGCAAACAAGAAAGCAGCTCCAAGGCTCCAATCATAAGGCCATGTCAAAAGGGGGCAATGTTGTTTACCTGCATTGAAATGTTGCACTGTAGCCCTCGAATATGTACAATTATTGTTAAAACTATAAAGAAGACTATCCTTTCACTTTTAGAATTTGTGTCTTTACTGAAGTGAGTTTCTTGTAGGCAGCATATTGTTTGTACATGTGTTTTTTTATTTAATTCCCTTACTCAGTCTGCATCTTTTTAAAATGGGGAATTCAGTCCATTACCATTTAAAGTTATTGTTGTTAAGCAATGGCTTAGACTTGACAAGTTTAAAGTTTGCTTCTATTTATCTTGGACATCCTTTTTTCTTTCTGCAGTGGATTTTATTCTTCCATGTTTTCCTCATGGTAGTTATCTTTCTTTGTTTCTGTCTGTAGGGATCCCTTAAGCATCATTTGTCGATCTGATCTATTGGAGATGAATTCCTTCAATTTTTGTTTGCCTCGGAAAATCCTTACTTTTCCTGTTTTTATGAAAGAAACTGTTGCTGAGCAAGTTATTCTGAGTTGGCAGTTATTTTCTTTTAGTACTTGAAATATGTCACTCCGTTCTCCACCAGCTTGGAAGATTTCTGTTGAAATCTAATGGAATTTGGTGACTTGACACTTCTGCAGATTTTACGATTTGCTCCTAGTGTTGTACATTTACGAGTTTGACTATGATACGTGGTGATGAATATCTTTGCTGGTCATGTCTATCTGGGGTCTTACAGGGTTCCTTTACTTGGATGTCCATATCTTTCTCTGGATTGGGAAAGTTTTCAGCTATCATTTCATTTCGTAGATTTTCTATGCAATCACTTCTCCTTCTTTCTTGGAGATTTCCACAATTTAAATATTTGTTCATTGAATGAGATCCCAAATGTCTCAGCTGCTGTATTCATTCTTTTTTCCCTTTTCTTTTTGTCTGGGATATTTTAAGCGACCTGTCTTCAAGTTCGGATAGTCTTTCTGCTGACCAATCAAGTCCATTGTTGAGGCTTTCAAGTATAATTTTTACTCGACTTACTGAGTTCTTTACCCCCAAGCATTTTGTTTGGTTCCTCTTCAAGATCTCTATCACCTCGCTGAATTTCTTATTCCTACAACGCATTGTTTATCTGATTTTGTTGCTGCATTCTCTTGCATCCCTTTGGGCATCCCTTATAGACATTCTTTTGGATTCTTTTTTTTTTTTTTTTTGACAGGCAGAGTGGACAGTGAGAGAGACAGAGAGAGAGAGAGAGAGAAAGGTCTTCCTTTTCTGTTGGTTCACCCTCCAATGGCCGCTGCGGCCGGCGCACCGTGCTGTTCCGAAGCCAGGAGCCAGGTGCTTCTCCTGGTCTCCCATGTCTTTTGGATTCTTTACCAGACATCTCATCAATCTATTTTTTCTTTGGATACTGTTGCCAGAAAGTTACTATATTCCTTTGGAGGCATCACGTTCCCTTGTTTTTTTTTTTTTCATTTTACTTGTGACCCTATGTTAAGATTTGTGCATCTAGTGAATCAGTTGTCTCCACATTTTTATAGAGTAGCATTCATGGTGATTTATATTCCGTTGAAGATGTGACCCTGAGGTGTCAGTTTGAAAGGCAATATTAGCTTTGGTTCTTCTTGTACACGCTAGTGTATCTTTTCTGTAATTTCTTCAGCTGTAAGTGGTACCTGTTGTGGTAGAATCATAGTGACATGATGTCACTGGGGGTCACACAAAGTTGTAGGTCCTCTAGTGACCCAGACTTGTGTGGTACACACAGAAGTGGGAAGAGGAGTGTCCACTGTGGGGTCATCTCAGTAGTGAAAGTGGAAGCACATGGATCAGGATAGATATTAATCCTGGCACCTCTGGGGTATGCTCTTCAACCAGAGGAGTTAATCTAGACTAGTAGCCCAAGTGGGTAGCACCCATCCTCAATTCCAGGGGCAAGGTGGGCACAGAAGCAGTTTTGGGGGGGATGGAGAAACCACAAGGAACACTCTCACATTCTCAGTCCCGGTGACGGTACAGACCCAAAAGCATTGTTGGCAGTACTCTCTTTCTACCCATTCTCAGTCTCTCAGGGTACCTACTTTCAGTATCCAACAGAGGTTGCAGAGATTTTCCAGCCAAGTGATAAGGGGGTGGGGGAGATTGCATATCTCTCTTTGGGTACTTGCTCTTAGTCCTCAGAAAGAGCTGGTCAGGAGAAAGAGGTGGGTGAGGGCACTCGTGCTCTGAGTGTCCCTAGCATATGGACCCATTTGTGGCTTGTGCAGAGGGTCAGGTACTGCAGAGCTTGCTCTTATTTCCAGCAGAGATTCCGTCTCACGGGGAGTCATGTGTGAGAGACAATGATGTTACCTGGAAGGGAGCAGGCCTTTGGTCTCAGAGGACAAATGCCCTTGACCCTGCCTCCCCAGGGTAGTACTTCCTTCCCAAGACAAACCTCCTAACCCCTGCAGTGCAGGACCCTGTTCTGGTTTGGGTGTTGGAGTCACAGGCAGTCTGCTGTGGGTCCAGGATCTGTAACCTCATCAGCTAGTAGGGGAGGATGCCTGGGGGTTGAGGCCAGGGGTGAGGCCAGACAGAAGCTTCTGGGCCCCAGGACAATAGAGAGGTAGGTGAGACCTCCTTTCTCAGGACGGCACCCATCAACCACAGCCTGGCTCTGAAATTTGGGGGAGACAGGGCAACTCTTTCTCCAAAGTAAAGCTATTGTGCTGATTCCAGGTAGCTCTGACAACACAGCTGCAGGCCCGTGACTACTGCGGGACTCTCTTTACCTAGGTTTGCTGTTATCTGTTTTGATGGGCAATGTTGGGGTTTGCCTGTCACCCTGCCACCTGCATCAAGGAGTCCCCTGGGCTAGGGATTTCCTCCTCTTTCTATGCAGGCTCCCCAGGTTTCCATATCTGTTGTGCTCCAGTATCTCCTTTGCTGGGTTCCAGTGCTCTACCTCGGATACTCACCTCAATACACATCTCTCTACCTGTCACTTTGGTTCTTTGTGTAGGAGAAAGTGACTATAGGGCACTGATACTTGACTATCTTGGCTTCAAAAACCCTTTGCACAACAAAGATTTATCTTCTTTTGGCTATAGAGCACAGACAATTCAATGACCACACACCTCATTTCATGAGTCGGTGTCCTAAATAATGTGGATGTGAAATCCCTTTGTTAATGCATACATATATCTGCTTCCATTTTCCTTCACTTCCTGATATTCTTTCCTACCTTCCAATACAGGGATCATCATAATGTATTAACAAAGAGGAGTCTTCAAAAAATGCCAAGGGAAATGTACACTATGAAAAAAACTATGCATGGATTTAAAATTATTTTGCATCACAATTAATCTTATGTTTGAATTCCATCTTTCTGTGAACCTTAAAAATGCCCTCCTACACATTGTTGGGTTAATATGTATGTTTTCAGAATGAGTGACATTGTTTGGTTTGTATATATCTTAGTTTACGTCTTATGCAAATGTATTATCTCAATCTTTTTCTTTTATACGTTCACCACCATGGTTTTGAGTCACATACACATTGTTGTATATACTTCTAGGACATTTTTCTATTGTTTGCATAATGGTTCACAGTGAAGATCAACAGCAATGTCTCTAATACTGTTTTAGGGGTGGATAATCATAGGCCATCAAAGGCTTACCACTATGAATATCACTGGATGAAATAAATTTTATGTGGCCTTTTCCCATACATGTTATATCTTTATATATTGCTGCTTTTTATTATGGCTGTCCTGACTTCCAATCATTGCCACCTCATCATTTCATTAATCGAAGCCCTTCTTTACATAGATCCTTACTCTATACTTAATTGAAACACAAATTTTCAGATGAGGCATGTGTTGTATAAATGCTCAGAACAGAAAGATTTCATAGTCCTATTATGCGAATGTGCTCAGACAGCAGAAAAGATAGGAGAGCGAATGCCCCATCTCAATGTGTGCCCATCATGATGGATTACAAGCCACACCAGAATCAACACAGGCCCTTTTGTCCAAGTTGTCTGTATGAAACCTCACTGTCCTAGAGATCCTTGACACAGAGAATTTGCCCCCCCCCTTTTTAAAAAAATTTTCCCCTTTTTTCTGTTTTCTTCCCCCCACCATGCCCATGTTACCTAATCCTTTCCTCTTCAAACGAACTTTAAACTTATCTGTCTGGGCAATGGACCCTGTGCATCTTGTTCCGGAGGAAACACATTACCCAAAGCCTACAACCTGTGACTCAGCAAAGAGAAGCTCTTGTGAAACCCATCAGTGACTCTGGTGTACTGCTCCAAGGATATATATATTTTTTTTTCACAGAAGTTTAGTCATGGCCTGCATGATGCAAGAGTCCCAAGTGCAGATTTAGATTCTGCATTAATTAACCAGGGATGCCATAACAAAATGCCACACCGGGCAGCTTACACAACATAAATCGACTTCCTTGCAGCTGTGAAGGCAGTGGAGTTCAAGATCAAAGTCCTGGCCAATTCGATTCTCACTGGGAGCTCTCTTTTTGGCTTGTAGCAGGTTGCCTTCTCCCTGTGTCTTCACAAGGAGATGAGTAATGGAGTGCAAGCGAGCTCTCTGGAGTCTCTTCCTAATTCCACATGAAGGTCCCACCCTATGTCCTCCTAATTATCTCGCAAAGACCCCATCTCCAAGCATCATTCATTGGTAGTTAGGGTTAAACATATGAATATGGGAGAACACAAGTACCCTTGGATTCTAGACACTACTTAGGCTTTCTACTATGCTAAATACATAAAATTAGTACAAAAGACGTTTGTGATAGGTTAAATGTTTCTAAATTTCAACTCATTTTACATAGCTTCAACTGGGGTCGAAGATCTACTGGTGAGAGATTGGAAAAGAATCTTTAATACATGGAGTAGTTATTTACATACATAGATGGTTACTTTTGAGGTCTACTATTAATTAATTGTGGATGGATGCTTGAACATTTTAAGTAAAAAGTTTTACTGTTAAAACATCCCTTAAGTTAAAAAGAAGTGTGCTTTGTTTTTGATAATTCTTACAAGCTGTCATTATTCCCATTCTCTACTCTGTCCCCATTTCTCAGGTTTGGGAGGAAGTTAATACTCAGATGGTGTCTCCTCCAGCTGGCCATCGCTGACACCTGTGCAGCTTTTGCTCCCACCTTCCTCGTTTACTGCTTACTGCGCTTCCTGGCTGGAATGTCTACTGGGACCATCATGGCAAATGTTTCTATGCTCAGTAAATGAACACTTTGAATCTTGGGGCATTTTTCAAGGCCTTGCAACTGAACCTTTGTTTGAAGTCAAAATCCTCCTGTTTGTGTTCTCTTCCAGTTATAGAGTGGACATTGCCCCGGTTCCAAGCCATGGGAATGACATTTATGAGTTCTAGTGGCTGTATTGGACAGATAATCCTGGGAGGCCTAGCTTTTGCTATTCGTGAATGGCACATACTCCAGCTGGTGGTTTCTGTGCCATTTTTTGTCTTTTCTCTGTTCTCAAGGTATAAACTTTTTCTCTCCCTCTGTCTTAAAGGTCCTTGAGATGCAAGGCACACAACATCAGGAAACATGAGCTCTCTTGGGTATTTGGGAAAGGCTTTATCAAACACTTGCTCTACTAATCTGTGTAGCAGCAAAACAAGATTGTCAGATAACATCAAGACCACAAGATTAAATTAGAATTTCAAATCAATAAGATTTTTTTTTTTTTTACTTGAAAATGGGGAACCTCCCATCCACTGATTCAATCCCCAAATTCCACAACAACCAGGCCTGCATATGGTTGGATCCAGGTCCCAAGAGTCAAGAAATCATTCCAGGTCTACAGTGTGAGTGTTGGGGGGCAAACTAATTGTGACATCACCTGCTGCTTCTCAGGATGTTCCTTAACAGGAAGCTGGACTCAGAGTCAGAGCTGGGCACTCCAATGTCACAACCAGCAGCTTGGTAGCTAGGCCAAACACCTGCCCCAACAACAAATATGTCCTGTGTAATAATCCCCATATTGCATGAGCCCTGGATACATTGATTACCCTTCCTTTTGTAGGTCAAGCTTCTATTTATTGGGGAGTTCTATATTTTCCTTTGCTTATTGCATAAAATATACTATGTCCCATCAAATTCAAATTTTGAATGGAAACAAGTTTGGTAGAAATGAAGCCAAAATATTGCATGAGACACACTAAAGAATTATTCATTGTATACCTGTATTAAAATTTAAAAAGGCACACCACAGTTTTTGTTTGCTGAAACCAGCAGTCTTCCTGAATAAGAGCAGCAATATGACTCCTGGTCTGCGTTCCCTGCAGTGAAGGCATACCCCATGGTGAGATCATCCTCATATTTTCCTAGTGATTGTGCAAGAAATTGCAAGATTACATTTCCTGCATGAACAAGTAATGGGTAGTAGCTAGGAGAGGAAAGGCATCTCAGGTTAAAGGTCAGGTGAAAATAAGCAAATGCAAATTGGCTGTGTGTCTCTCTTCTTTGATCAGGTGGCTTGCAGAGTCTGCTCGGTGGCTGATTGTCGCCAACAAATCCCAGGAGGCCCTGAAGGAACTCAAGAAAGCTGCACACAGGAATGGAGTGAAGAACGTGGAAGACACCCTAACTATGGAGGTGAACAGGGAAGGCAGCTGGTTACAGGATGCAGGAAAAGCATAATGTGATGTGTCAGCGTCCATCAGTTGGGTAAGGGGTGGAAGCACAGGTCTGATATGGATCTGTCTCACTTCACTGTCCTGGATCTAGAGGGTGTCAGTGTTCACTGTTTCACAGACAGTTGTTGAAATGATTAGGTGCGGATTTTCTATTCAACAGAGGTAGGAAGCACTTATTATCAGTAATTGTAGGGATCGTGCATTGATCGCATTCTACCGTAGAAAAAACAACAGAAACACACCCATGCCTTCCTGTTCAATATCCCTCGGGCCTTCTTTCAGGGCAGTGGGGCACTTGGAAGGGTTGGTGATCCTGCAGAATGGAGCACGAGGAGGTTGACTGATTTGTCCGGCTAGTCACACTGTGTGTCACTCAGTGGATGTTTGCTGAGCGTGTGGCGGGGCCAGGTTCTGCTCCACCCTGGCCATGTGGCAGTGGCCACGACAGCTCAAATCTGTGTTCTGTGGCGTTTTCATTATACTTCTTCTTCTTCTTTTTTTTTGACAGACAGAGTGGACAGTGAGAGAGAGACACAGAGAGAAAGGTCTTCCTTTTGCCGTTGGTTCACCTTCCAATGGCCGCCACGGTTGGCGTGCTGCGGCCGGCGCACCGCGCTGATCCGATGGCAGGAGCCAGGTGCTTCTTCTGGTCTCCCATGGGGTGCAGGGCCCAAGGACTTGGGCCATCCTCCACTGCACTCCCTGGCCACAGCAGAGAGCTGACCTGGAAGAGGGGCAACCGGGATAGAATCCGGTGCCCCGACCGGGACTAGTACCCGGTGTGCCGGCGCCGCAAGGCGGAGGATTAGCCTAGTGAGCCGCGGCGCCGGCCTCATTATACTTCTTATATGTTTCAAAGGCATGGCTGAGTGGAAATACCTCAGATAAGTCTTTTCTATTTTTCCACCCCAAGTACGGAAAGCAAAAATTACTATGGGTCTTATTAAAGCCCATTTATCATGTAATACACATATACAAACTATGTACTGAAAATTTACATTGTGCTAGGCGGGGTGCTTTATCATGAATAACAGTATAAATCAGAGTTCCAGGTTTCAAGGAACTTTCATAGTAAGAGGAGAGAATACAATGAATAGACTTTTAAATAACTTTTTTTATGGTCAAAATTAGTTAAAATTATATTTTGTCTTAAGCTTTTGTTTTGTTTTCTTTTTTTTTTTTTTGACAGGCAGAGTTAGATAGTGTGAGAGGGAGAGAGACAGAGAGAAAGGTCTTCCTTCTGTTGGTTCATCCCCCAAATTGCTGCTACGGCCGGGGCACTGCGCTGATCTGAAGCCAGGAGCCAGATGCTTCCTCCTGGTCTCCCATGTGGGTGCAGGGCCCAAGGACTTGGGCCATCCTGCACTGCCTTCCCGGGCCACAGCAGAGAGCTGGACTGGTAGAGGAGCAACTGGGACAGAATCTGGTGCCCCAACCGGGACTAGAACCTGGGGTGCTGGCACCGCACGTGGAGGATTAGCCAAGTAAGCCATGGCATCGGCTGTAACAAGCTTTTAAGTGTACAATACCATAGTGTTCAATATAGGCACAGTCTAGCACAGGAGATCTCTGGAGTGTTTCTGATCCCACATCACTGAAACTCTAATCATTGAACAACTGTTTACCATTGGCTCCTTCCTCTAGTTTCTTACAGTCACCATCACACTCTGATTCTCTGAGTTTCCCTCTTTCAGAGGCCTTAGTATAAAGGAAACAGAGCACTATTGGTACTTCTGTGACAGCTTATTTCACTTAACATAATGTCCTCAAAGTTCACCCATGTCATAACACAGGGCAAGGGTTTTTTCTTTTTCTGTCTGATCAGTAGCCTATTGTATGTGTATACAACATTTACTTTACCTCTCAATGGACATTTACAATTTTTTCCAACTTGTGGCTCTTGTGAACAGTGTTGCAACAAGCACGAGTATGCAAATATCTCTTAGAGATCCTGTTTTCAATTTTTTTTGCTACTTCTCCAGTAGTGGGGTTGCTGGATTTTATGCTAGCTCTATGTTCATGTCATTTTTTTTTGTTTGTTTCTAATGGTAAGGAAATAGGGAGGAGGGGTGGCAATGCAGACAAGGAAAAACATCTATCACCAATTATGTGCAATAAGAGAAGATTGGACCACAGTAGAGGAGGAGTAAAATATGTATTTTTACAAATCTGCTCAATGGCAAATCTGATAGGAGTTCTTAAGTTTTCAGAGGGAGGCAGGGACTCTTTAGAAGATTTCAAATAAGAAGGAACAAAGTGTTCCTGAGAATTTAGATTCCACTGAAGATGGCAGGAAGAAAGAAATGAAGGTTTCCCAGTGACAGAGCCATTGCACAGAGACCATGGCACTGAGAGACCCTGGGTTGATCAGGGAGCATTGCCACAGGCTTTTTTGGAAAAAAGAAATGAACTTAAAATTAAGGTTGAGCTCTGTGGAACGACTAGGTAGTGTTAATGTCTGCATTATTTATATGAAAATCTTTTGCATCAATTAAGTTCTCAGGAATGATCTTTCATTCTGAGCCCCGTCCTGCATTTGGCTTACTCTAGAGAATGAAGGCTGAACTCATTCAGGGGCCAGGCAGATAGCAACATCAAGTGCAGCAGTCTGGAGTCAAGAAAACAACAATGCATTATCAAGGTGAATGGTAACTGACAGTCCCTTCACTGCCCAGAGGAGGAAAGAGAACACTGACACTGCCCAGGAAATGCAGAAGAAATCTGGTTTAGAACATGGAGTCTGTGCTTGAGCAGGCACCCAATGTGCCTGAATTTGATGGCTTTGAAACAATCCTGTAAAGACAATTCAGAAATGTGTGGGCTTATTCCTGTTCTAATGACCGTCTCATGGACTGCTAGACATCTGCTCTAGCTGTCCTAAAGCTGACACACTGTGTCGATTGCCCTGGTCTTAGGGAGCATCACATGCACCTCCTACGCCAGAATCTCTCATAGCTGAGGGATGGACCAAGTGCTCAGAAGGAGTGACGCCCCATTTTGATTATTTCTCGTGCTGTGAAACCTGGAATTGAGGCCACACCATTAAATACTTAGCATCGATGGATTTGCTAACACTTCACCCACGACTGGACTTACCTCACAGATTTCCCCCCAGCCACAGAGCCTGCCCTACTTGCTGTAGGATGTGGCCCACAGGGTAGTCCTGAGTGCTGGACCCTGGAGCATGCCCGTGGCATCCTCTCCCACTCACCAAACACGGTGGTCCTCCAGGTGCGCCTGGGGGTGAGTGGAGCCAGCTAACAGTGCTGATCTTTCAAAGACTTTCTTCCTGGAAACCTGAACATTAGGAAGAAAGTGCCTGCAGCCCTTTGCCCCCAACTTCACGGTTCTTCAAGCAACTTCTGTTCGGTGCAATTTCCTTCCAATCATCCCCTGACAGGTGCCCTCTTCCACCTTCAGAGAAGTATCTTCCTCATCTTTTATTTAATAAAGCGTTCTCCTCCTTGGTCAGCATATTCCATTGGTTCTCACTTTTTGATGCAGTTATGGTCTTTAACTTCCCTTGTCTCTAAGCTCTGTGTATTCCGAACTCTGCTGCTCTCTTTCACCTCTGCTCTGCCCAATTTTGTGCTCCCATCTATTGTGACTTATCCAGCTGTTTTCGGTCTTCAACTGTATTCCTCTGACTGTGTCAACCATGATAGACACTCAAAAGACTGGTGCTCCACAGCGACCCAGTCTGAGTTACAGTCTCCTTATACTTCCTTAATGCATCCCCTAATTGCGAGGGGGCATTTGCCAGTCAAGGCATAAGTGCATCATTGAGACTCGATCCCTAAAAAGTCAATGATGATACCTTCTGTGATTATGAGTGATGTGTTAACTGTACAAGATCCACACAACTTTCTCTATTGAATCATCTTAAGGGTTCTATTATATTCATCAATCCAGAGTTTGAAACTAAATTGCATTAAGAAATTTTTCTGAATATCATAAATAATTGCAATAAAAAATAAATGTCCTCTTTCTATCTCTGCTGTCATTAACAAAGACTTCCCTGAAGCTCTCTGGATGAATATGTCTTATTCCTGCATTAGTCCTGGAATTTCAGATCTTCCAGCTTCTAAGTACATTCTACCCTCCATTGCCTCTTTCTACTCTCATTCTCAATGTTTTCCTTCCTTCATCCCTCCCTCACATAACTTGTTTCATATATACTTGGTGACAGATGCTGTGACAGAGAGGGTAAAAAAAAAGTCAGCGGTTTCTGTGTTCAGAAATGTCAGTCCCTGGGGCTGGTGCTGTGCCATAGTGGATTAGGCTGCCGCCTGCAGTGGGTTTGAGTCCCCGCTAATCCACTTCCGATGCAACTCCCCGTGAATGTGCCCAGGAAAGCAGAGGGAGATGGCCAAGTGCATAGGAGACCCAGAAGAAGCTCCTGGCTCTTGGCTTTGTCCTGGCTCAGCCCTGGCTGTTGAAGCCATTTGGGGAGTGAACAGATGGATGGAAGACCTCTGTCTCTCTGCCTCTGCCTCTCCCTCTCTGTAATTCTACTTTGAAACAAATAATTAAGTCTTAAAAATAAGAAAGATGAGTCACTGGGCAGGGGGAGCATTTGGCACAGATGTTCAGCCACCTTATTGAATGCTCGCGTCTTTTTGAGCCCCAGCCGGTCTGCTTCCAATAAAGCTTCATGGAGGCAGTAGGTGATGGCTCCACCCAGGTGGGAGATCCAGATTAAGTTTCAGGCTCCTGGCTTTGGTCTGGCCAAGCCCTGGCTATTGTGGGCATTTGGCATTAAACTAGCAGATGGAAGCTCTCTCTCTTTGTCGCTTTCAGTCCCTCTGCCTTTTAAATAAAATGAAAATACATTTTTCAGGAAGGTCAATCAGTTTCCATGAGTAAATGAGCCTGATAAATCCTCTGTGAAGTGAACTGAGGGTGAGATGTGAAGAACAAGGTGAGACACACCTGAAATATGTGGATGGAGGCACTAATGCAGCTTGGAGGCAGTTACATCTGCAATGGATCTTAGAGGTTAAGGTGGTAACAGGTTTACAGGGCAGGCATATGATTAAATTTGCAGTCAGAATAATCCAAGTGACTGTAGGAGACAAATCAGGGGGTGGTCTGGTACCTGTTTAACATCCAACAACCTAGGAGGAAAAATGACCAAACAGGTTCCAGATTTAACAGCAATTGTCAAATTCCATGATGTGAATAATTTTACACTAGTTGATGACAAACTTGATAGCTTATATAATAGCAACAACATGTCCTTTGCTGGCCCAAGTTTAAGGTCATCTTATAGATCCCTTTACAAAAATTATTTATTTATTTTCATTTTATTTGAAAGAGAAACATAAAGTGAGAGACAGAGACCGAGAGGTATCTTCCTCCTAGTGGTTCACTCCCCAAATGTTCACAACAGCTGGGGTTGGGCCAAGCTAAAGCCAGGAGCCCAGAAATCAGGCCATGTCTCTCAAGTGGGTGGCAGAGACCCAAGTACTTAAGTGATCACCTGCTGCTTTCCAGGGTGCACATTAGCAGGCAGCTGAAATTGGAGGAGGAGTCTGGACTCAAGTCCAGGCACTCCGATACGGGATGAGAGCATCTCAGGTGGTGCCTTAACTGTTATGCCAAACACCCAGCCTTCGATCCCATTCTTACATCAGTTGTACCAATGGCCTGCAGTCAGGACTTATGTGTTGTATGTGGAGGTTACCACTGTGGTGGAATGAGAAGGCCACGCCAAGGTGGCCACTGGCAAGCGGGCATCAGTTACTCAGGAATGGCTTTGGAAACTGCCTGGCAACAGGCTGTGATTGGATGGCTTTGGAAACCGCCTGGCAACAGGCTGTGATTGGATGGCTTTGGAAACAGCCTGGCAAACTGTGATTGGTTGGGGCATAGACCGCCCCTTGACAGGATTGGCTGGTCTTGGCTATATAAGCTGTTGTACCACCTGAAATAAACGAGTCTGTGGGCTGCTCGCCTCAAGCCTGCTGTCACCCGACTCCCGGGGTCTGTGTGGTGACTCCGTGCCTCTTGCTCCCACCACGCTGCTCCTCTCAGAAACGAAACCACTGCAACATTGTTGAGAAATCAACGGCAATATACCACCATAACTCCTCTCTAACAAAAGTGTAAACCTGATATTCTGCTACTGAGGCTGGAGCTGTGAACAGAGACACTTTTGATAAAAAGAAAAACCTTACCTAAAGACACTCTTGGTAGTGTAAGATTCCACATCTATTTTAACTTATCCTTTCTCTGAATTTCCTTCATTGTGGATTTTTTTAATCTGGCTTTATGATATTCTTTCATTTGCAGAGGTGGGATGATGATAAAACTAATGGTATTTGAAGAGTTAATAAATTAACAGGTACCTGGGGTGTGATAAATATCATTGGATAAACACATTTGTGACCTTGTGTGTGGAAGAGGAAATCCTTGGAAGACAGATGCTATTTTCTTTCTCCTCTTACTCCTGACTCTTCTGTTTTTTCTTATTCCTCTTTTGAATGACGAAGAAATTGAGGCTTTCAGGTGTTCTACATTCCTCATGGTGTAGACCCAGCAAGTGCAGAGCCAACGTATTACTCCAGGTTGTAAGTAAGTCAGGTAGAGATACTTCTATGCCCGAGCCCCTGACTTTATTCTAGGCATCTCATTTGTTCAGGCACAACCTGCTAGGATTTTCCTCGAAGAAGCCAAGAGAAAGAACAAAATAAAGACTCTTGGGAAAATTTCCTTTTCTTTGAGATAGTTTTTCTACAAATGGCAGCCAGCTGAGGACCAAGCTCAGGCACCAGGTCTCTGTTCATCTATTGTGCATGGAGCTTTGGACACTAATCCAGGTGACTGCACATTCACTTCCTATCCAGATCTGAATCTCCAGCCCACACAGCCTTTCCAGTCCTGCAGCCCCTTGAGTCCAATGTTCAAAATGTTTGCATCATTGCACAGTTACCCTGAGGCATCTTCAACTTTTTACCATTTTTACACTCATCGATGCTTCTTTAAAGCCTTTATTTCCTACCAAGCGCAAGAGAGGTCCTTAATCTCATCCCCTGTGAGTGCCCAGGGCTCCCACGTTGCATGTCACATGGTGACAACTGAGCAGTTTGTTGTTGCTGTCGTTGCTGAAGGTTATGAGAGCCACCATGAAGGAGGAGCTGGAAGCCGCAGTGACAAAGCCCTCTCCATGGGACTTGTTCCGCGCACCCATCCTGCTGAAACAGATCTTGCTCTTGTCCTTTGTGAGGTAGGCTTCCCACGAAGAGCATCGAACAGAGAGACTGAGCCTGTTATTTCAAAGGGCGCGACAGGTTATGGGGGCAGATTGGGAGAGAAGAGATGAGAAAGCTATGAAGATCATTCATATGTTGGAAGGTGGTCAAAATATACAGTGAGGAGCTTTGCTTTTCCACATCACCCTACCGGAGTCATCATGGCAGACCGAGCATGATAATTTACACTTGATCTCAGCCAAAAGGCGAGAAGCAGCGAGCATGATAATTTTAATCACGGTATAGATTTTAACATCAGTTGGGTTTTTTGTTTGTTAGTTTCCATTTTAATAAGGATAAAATTGCAAATAATAAAGTAAACCAGAGGATACTGCTCAAGCTAACATGTCCAACATCTCACATGGTTATTCCTGTGAATGTGTTTGTGACAAGAGCACCTAAAATGCATCCTCTTAGCAAAAATCCTGAATCCAATACAATGTTGCTTAATCATCATCTGTCAAAGTATCATGTTATGTACTTCATTAAGTATAATAAAAAAATATATGCCGCAAGTGGAGATTTGTGAATATGTAAGCAGGGCCCAATTCAAAATATTGAAAAAATGCTAAAACTGTAGAGAGTTCTACCAGGTAGTCTCCACAGTTACACTCCCCACCTAGCAACAAAATAAACTCAAAAACAATTTTTTTTGTGATATAATAGTTTACAACAATTTTTTTTTGACAGGCAGAGTGGATAGTGAGAGAGAGAGAGACAGAGAGAAAGGTCTTCCTTTTTTTTGCCATTGGTTCACCCTCCAATGGCCTCTGCAGCTGGTGTGCTGTGGCCAGCGCATCGCGCTGATCTGAAGCCAGGAGCCAGGTGCTTCTCCTGGTCTCCCATGCGGGTGCAGGGCCCAAGCACTTGGGCCATCCTCCACTGCACTCCCAGGCCATAGCAGAGAGCTGACCTGGAAAAGGCGCAACTGGGACAGAATCTGGAGCCCCGACCGAGACTAGAACCCGGTGTGCCAGCGCCGCAGGTGGAGGATTAGCCTATTGTGCCGTGGCGCCGGCCACAACAATCTTAAAATCATGTTCATGCAAAGATGTTTTCTTTAAAATAAGCCATGCTTTTATGCCTTAATACCAACCACTGACTGCCTGGACCAATGTTGTCCTCATCTGTGAGACATGAGCTCTAAACCTTATGACATGTACCTCTCTTGGTTCACCACAGATTTGCAAACTCCATGCTCTTTTATGGCCTGAATCTGCACATACATCACTTGGGGGACAATATTTTCCTGATACAGTGTCTCTTTGGACTGGTCAACATCCTGGCAAATTGTGTTGCCCTTTTGGCACTGAATTACATAGGCCGCCGAGTAAGCCAGGTGCTGCTCATGTTCCTAATGGGAATCTCCATTCTGGCCATCACATTTGTGCCTCAAGGTAAGAAACGAGGACAAATCAAAGGAAGAAAATCACCTGTCCCCTTTCCTCAGCCATTGCATGGATTACAGCTGTCCAGAGTCAGAAGAAAAAGAGAATGAGCGTCTAAGGATTCTCTAAAGCAAACTGAGGTTGTAGGATAGGTTCTGCAATTAAGTTGCTGGGAACAGAGTCAATAATGGGTGAAGTTCAGTACGAAGATGTGGCCGTCTTCATCACATCCAAAAGGCATCTGGAAATTCGTGCCATTTATTCCTATCAGTTTCTCTAGGACATCAATGTATCATGTGCCCTTGGGCCATTCAAACTTGTCATTGTGTGTGACACTGTTTTATCCACTACACGTCGTTGTGTCCCATGTGAGGAACCAACTATTGCCACTTCCTCTGTCCGGGCTCTTCCCTATTACAGAGCTTCAGTGACAATAGGCTCCCTGATCTCCAGGTAACCACTCATGAGTCATGGATCAGGTCACCATAACTGCAACCTTGGTTTAGCAGACTCATCTTTTTTTTAAAAAATGATTTATTTTATTTACTTGAAAGCAGAGTTACTCACAGAGAGAGGGGTGGGGTGAGGAGAGAGAGTGAGAGAGAGCGAGAAAGAGAGAGAATCTTCCATCTGCTGGTTCATTCCCCAAATGGTTGCAAGGGCTGGAGCTGGGCCAGTCTGAAGGCAGTATCCAGGAGCTTCTTCCTGGTTTCCCGTGTGGGTTCAGAGGCCCAAGCACTTGGGCCATCTTCCACTGGGTTTGGTGCATGTGCAGGAAGCTGGATTGGAAGCGGAGCAGCTGGAACTTGAACAGGCACCCACATGGGACGCTGTGACTTAACTTGATGTGCCACAGTGCTGGCCCCAGCAGAGTCATCTAGATTTCAAGGAAATAAAAGTCCTTTATTTTCACACTGAGAAGAAATGTCCAGTAGGAACAAGGCATGAAACAGTTGAGACTGTCTCTTAGAATCAATTTCCTTAACAGAAATGGTCCCATTAAATGAATAGAGATGCTCTGGTGGCCATTATGCTTCACCTAAACCCCAGGGAAGCAGAGCATTTTACAGGGCCTCCAACCCTCCTCCTGGAGTCTGCTGCCCCCCAACAGCACACAAGGTCACGTGCTTCCAATGATGTCATGTGATCATGAGAGTTTTTTTTTCCCTTTTAACTAGGTGGAAAACAGATTCTGAAAATACTTTTAAGCTATTCTTGAACTTGTCCATTAAACAGGAGTTGCTTCTTTCTATGACTCTGTTCTTTTTTTTTTTTTTTTTTGACAGGCAGAGTTTAGACAGTGAGAGAGAGAGACAGAAAGGTCTTCCTTCCGTTCATTCACTCCCCAAATGGCTGCTACGGCTGGCGTGCTGTGCCGATCCAAACCCAGGAGCCAGGTGTTTCCCCTGGTCTCCCATGCTCCCATATGGGTGCAGGGCCCAAGCACTTGGGCCATCCTGCACTGCCTTCCCGGGCCACAGCAGAGAACTGGACTGGAAGAGGAGCAACCGGGGCAGAATCCGGCGCCCCAACCGGGACTAGAGCCAAGGGTGCCAGCGCCGCAGGCGGAGGACTAGCCAAGTGAGCCGCGGCACCAGCCATATGACTCTGTTCTACAATACCAATTTTGCATTTGCATCTGGATCTTTAAAATATAGATGTCATTTATTCATTTGATAAATTATATCAAATTGTATGTACATATACAGGAAGGGAGTACAGGAAAGGAGAGGAGAGGAAAGGAGAGGAGAGGAGAGAGAGAAAACTTTCATCTACTGATTCACTTCTCAAATGCCCATAACAACTGGTTGGGTCAGACTGAAGCCAGCAGTCAAGAACTCCAGCTGGGTCTCCCACATGGGTGCTGGAGATTCCAGTACTTGAGCCGTCACCTGCTGCTTCCCAGGCTGCACATTTGCAGGAAGCTGAATTGGTTTTTTTTTTTTTATGTTAATTGCCCCAGTCTGCAACTGGTCTTTCTTTCTTTCTTTTTTTTTTATGTTTTTTTTTATTAAACTTTTATTTAATGAATATAAATTTCCAAAGTATAGCTTATGGGTTACAATGGCTTCCCCCCTCCCATAACTTCCCTCCCGCCCGCAACCCTCCCCTTTCCCGCTCCCTTTCCCCTTCCATTCATGTAAAGATTCATTTTCAATTCTCTTTGTATACAGAAGATCAGTTTAGTATATATTAGGTAAAGATTTCAACATTTTGCCCATATAGCAACATAAAGTGAAAAAACTACCATTGGATTACTAATTATAGCATTAAATAGCAATGTACAGCACATTAAAGACAGAGATCCTACATAATTTTTTTTTCAAATTAATTAATTTTCTATGCCATTTCCATTTTAACACCAGGTTGTTTTTTTTTTTTCATTTCCAATTCTCTTTATATACAGAAGATCACTTCAGTATATAATTAGTAAAGACCTCATCAGTCTGCACCCACACAGAAACGCAAAGTATAAAAATACTGTTTCAGTACTAGTTATAGCATCACTTGGCTTTAGACGACACATTAGGGACAGATCCCACATGGGGTGTAAGTACACAGTGACTCCTGTTGCTGATTTAACAATTTGACACTCCTATTCATGGCGTCAGTAATCTCCCTAGGCTCTAGTCATGAGTTGCCAGGGCTATGGAAGCCTTTAGGGTTCGCTGACTTTGATCTTATTCCGATAGGGTCATAGTCAAAGTGGAGGTTCTCTCCTCCCTTCGGAGAAGGGTACCACCTTCAAGGAAGCTGAATTGGAAGCGGAGCTGGGATTTGAACCCAGGGACTCTGATAGGGCATGCAGGTGTCCAAAAGGCAACCTAACTGGTGCAGCAAATGACCGCCCTGCTTCTCGGTTTTAAACTGCTCCGTGGCTGATGAGTTTAACATCCTTAGTAACTGCCCTCTGGCCATCCCACATTCCACATGGAGGACCTGAGAACACTGGAAAAATAATGAAAGCAAAACTCTCACCAGACTCACATTGTCCCCTTATCTTTTGTGAACCTCAGATTTGCAGGGACAGAATGATGCAATATGGTGAAAATCCTTCACTGTGTCAGCACAATAGAGAAGTCACATTTCTTAGCTGTCAGACACTGAACATTCTTTGCCTCTCAGCAGCCTTGTCCTCAATGAATCTTGCACTGCAAACATCTCCAATAGGATCTCTTGTGTCTGATATTTGGGGGATAGTGATTCCTTCCGCTCTGGCTTTCTAAGTCTCACTGGTCTTTTTTTCCAGAGATGGATACCCTGCGTGTGGTATTGTCTACTTTTGGAGAAGGAGTTTGTGTGGCCACTCTCCTCTGCTCTATTACCCAAGGAAATGAACTGATCCCCACTTCATTCAGGTACAAAATCTCATGAGTGCTTTATGAGGTCAACATGGCCCTTTCCAGCTCAATGAGACTTACAGAGGGACCAAACAAAAAATAGGAAAGTTATGCAAACATCAGCTGTGATAGTAACAGCAACAACAAAAAGGATAGTCTGATTTTACAGGAAGCTGACTTTTTACCTTTGATGGATTGACTCATATAGTCTTTTTTTTTTTCTGACAGGCAGAGTTAGACAGTGAGAGAGAGACAGAGAGAAAGGTCTTCCTTCCATTGGTTCACCCCCCAAATGGCTGCCAAGGCCGGTGTGCTGTGGCCGGCACGCTGCGCTGATCCGAAGCCAGGAGCCAGGCGCTTCTCCCGGTCTCCCATGTGGGTGCAGGGCCCAAGCACTTGGGCCATCCTTCACTGCCTTCCCGGGCCATAGCAGAGAGCTGGCCTGGAAGAGGGGCAACCGGGATAGAATCCGGTGCCCCGACCGGGACTAGAACAGGGGTGCTGGTGCCGCAGGTGGAGGATTAGCTGCGGCGCTGGCCGACTCATGCAGTATTATGACCACAGAAAGAGTGGGTACTATAGATAACAGTGTTTTGTTTTTATTTTTGATTTACATTTTATTACTATAAAGAGAATAGATTTAATGTAGTTCATAGACACAATTCTAAGAATATAATGATACTTCCTTTCCTCCCTCTTCTCTCTCTTTTTCTTTCCTTTCTCTTAATTTTTGAGAGAACATATTTTTAATTTACTTTGTAGTCAAAGGCTAGTGTTCCACTATATAAAGAGTTTAACAAGTAAAAAAGTAAAAAGATCTGTCCAACAGGAATATAGATAAGTGCTATAAACAAAAATGTCGGGGTCGGCGCTGTGGCACACTGGCCAGAAGCGCCGGCATCTCATATGGGTGCCAGTTCGAGACCCGGCTGCTCCAATTCCAATCCAGTTCTCTGCGATGGCCTGGGAAAGCAGTAGAAGATGGCCCAAGTCCCTGGGCCCCTGCACCCACGTGGGAGACCCGGAGGAAGCTCCTGCCTCCTAGCTTCGGGTCGGCACAGCTCCAGCCATTGCGACCATCTGGGGAGTGAAACAGCAGATGGGAGACCTCTCTCTCTCACTCTCTCTCTCTCTCTGCCTCTCCTCTCTCTGTGTAACTCTGACTTTCAAATAAAAATAAATAAATCCTTTAAAAAATGTCAGTTTCACTCACAATCAGTAAAGTTTTTATATAGCTTTTATACTCTCGCTATATTAACTACTACAAATAAGAGGAAACATTTGATATTTGCCTTTCAGGTTCTGGTTAATTTCATTAAGCCTAATGATCTCCAGTTGCATCCATTTTGTTTCAGAAGTCATGATTTTATTTATTTTTAAGTGGCTGATATATACAACATTTTCTTTATCCAGTGACCTGTTGGTGGATATCTAGGTTGATTCCATATCTTATCTACTGTGAATTGGGCTGCTATAAACATGAGTGTATATGCTAATTTCATTCCTTTGGATATATTCTGAAAAGTAGGATGGCTGGGCCGTATAGTTGATCTATTTTTAGTTTTCTGAGGAATATCCATAGTGTCTTCCATAATGGTTGTACCAATTCACATTCCCACCAGCAGTGTACTAGGGTACCTTTTCCTCCTCATCCTCACCAGTATTTGCTGTTTTTGGATTTTTGGATGATAGCCATTCTGACAGGGGTGAGGAGACATCTCATTCTGGTTTTTATTTGCATTACCCTGATGGCTAGTGATCCTGAGCATTTTTTCATGGGTCTGTTGGCCATTTTATTGCATCCTTAGAAAAATGGCTATAACAGTATTTCTAAAATATTGAAAATGTGTCTTGTACACTTGAAAAAAGTTGCTATCAACTAAGAGAGTTTATTTAAAATGCAAGATTATATTGTGAGTCTAAACAGTCTGTTCGGGTGTCCCCCATAATCAAAGAAAAATAATAAATCATGACATACTTATGAACATTTTTCCAAATAATTTTTGTGTTGTTTGTGTTCCAAGGGCGACAGGTTTAGGAATAATTGCAATTTGCGGTAACTTTGGGGCTGCCCTGTCTCCCCTGACGATGATTCTAAGGACATATTCTGAACCCCTGCCTTGGATCATCTATGGAGTCCTCTCCATCATCGCTGGCCTTTCTGTCCTCCTTCTTCCCGAAACCAGAAACCAGCCTCTGCCTGACTACATTCAGGAAGTGAAAAATAAGTGAGTGAACCCTCTAGCTGGCCCGCCTCTCTGTGCCACAGGTCTGTGATGAGCAAGGCAAAATGCCAAACAGGGACGCTGTCTCCTGCGCAGGCTTACACCAAACTCCTTGGATCTAGCTTCTTCCCACATGGTCAGTGACTTCGGCTTAGGGACAGCATTGCTGCATCCTTCAGTGACTCCACTGATCCTACAGACCAGATCCGGCCAGCCTGCACCTGTAGCTTCAGTGGTGAGGAGGCCACAATTAGATCTCCTCTGCTCTACCTGTCCTGATGTGACATACATGTTCCTAAAGATATCTTAAAATCATATACGAAATCTAATGCGACATCGCATCCCCCAGACGCTGTTTGCCCACAGATCCATAAGTGCTGGCACTATAGGGGAACTGTTACAGGACTACGTAGCCCTGTAGCTCTGAGGGTTGTTGCCCTGCTGGCCAAGGACACTGGAGGAGACCAAGTACAGGAGTAGGGCCTCTCCCATGAATGCCAAGACATCTATGGGTAGGGGAACTGCTGTGTTACCTGTTGCAACCCTCATTGCATCTGGATGTCACTAGGAGGGAAAGTGTTCAAAAAAAGACAAGAAAAGGGTGGTAAATAAAATAAAATAAGGAGATTTAAAAATGATGATTAATTGGGTAGGATTGGAAGCCTTTTGTGGGCCTCCCTAGTTAGTTCCTAAGAGCTCCCTGGGTAATGGCAGGAAGTCTGAGGGTGGCGTGGACACTGTCAGATCTGCCTTCCCAGCCGCTGCCAGAGAGGCTGGTCTTTGACTTAAAAAAATCATTGTACTAAAATCGATTTAGTTTTAAAATGAATTTTAAGTATCCCCATGTGACACATTCTTAAGATTTTATTTATTTACTTGAGAGGTAGAGTTATAGACAGTGAGAGGGAGAGACAGAAAGATCCAGGGGTTGTGGTTTTTGCCCAAGCTGGTGGTGAAGGATGAGGGTGCTGCAAAGACTGCAGCGGGTATCTGCTTTTGTTGAGCCCTTTCATGTTTGTGTTTGTGGTTTTCACTCCAGGGCCAGAGCCTCAAGTAAAGCCGAGCAGGAAGACACTCTGGACAAGGTGACACGGTTTTAAGGAATTCCAGGAGCTGACTGCTGTGCAAAGTACAAGAGAAAACAAAACCCATCTGGATCATTTGTAGATACTGGCAACATTTAGAGAATAAATAAGAACACACAGAAGAAAAAAATAGATTTTGTATTTACAATTGTGGTACCAAGTGACTAATGTAAATTATCAATGACTACTCACTCTAAGAAATATGAAGAAGCCGGCGCCGCGGCTCACTAGGCTAATCCTCCGCCTGTGGCACCGGCACCCCGGGTTCTAGTCCCGGTTTGGGTGCCGGTTCTGTTCCGGTTGCCCCTCTTCCAGTCCAGCTCTCTGCTGTGGCTCGGGAAGGCAGTGCAGGATAGCCCAAGTGCTTAGGCCCTGCACCCACATGGGAGACCAGGAAGAAGCACCTGGCTCCTGGCTTTGGATTGGCGCAGCGCGCCGGCCGCAATGTGCTGGCCAAAGCGGCCACTTGGGGGGTGAACCAACGGAAAAAGGAAGCCTTTTCTCTCTGTCTCTCTCTCTCTCTCACTGTCTAACTCTGCCTGTCAAAAAAAAAAAAAAAAAAAAAAGAAGTCTGAAGAAAAGGAATGAGGGTTTCAATTTTATATTAGGACACACAGTTGCTCAGAACCTTAAATTAATTCATAAAAGAAGATATTGAGTTTTAATTGGTTATTTCTCATAAGTGTAGCTTTTGATATTGTATCCTGTTATTTTCATTTTTTATTTTGCTAAAATTGTGTGTAAACTTACACTTTTTTCCCCTAGGGGAGAAAAATACATGAAATAAACAAAAATTGAGACATCTGAATCATCCTTACTCTTCTTATTTGGTTTTCAGCCACTCTTGGGTTTTCTCCTTGTAGAAACCAACAAATTATTCCCTTACACTAATATAATATATTTGTATTTGAAAAAAAACAGAATCATGATATAATATTTGTGTAATTGTAGATATTTAACATGTTCCTGGATGGAAGACAAAATAGATTTTAAACCCGAATTCATTCCCAATTTTTAGTACAGTAATTGATAACATTTTAAGAACTCTGTGCTTTTAACACAACTTGAAAATATTTTTAAATTTATCTAGAAATGAATAATAGACAAGAAGCTATTGAAAAATGATATTCCTGGAACAAGGTTGGAGCCGACTGGTATAAATCAGAATGAGCTGCAATACTCAAAATTGTGATAGCAGATACATGTACAAATCAAAACAAGTCACATGACTAAAAAATTAAGTAGAACAACTAAAGCATACTACTTCAAAGAAAAGTCTCCTCAAAATCCAGGAAAAAAAAGATGTGTCCAATAAACCAAATGCCATAAGTTTAAAAATAGGCAGATTTGACAGCTTACTTGTATAGAACTTCTGGAAGACAAAATATTCATAATTTATGAGGGAAATCTAAGCAAATATTTGCAAAAACAGTAAAAGCTGTGAACTTTTGATAGTGTGTCTGTAAATGATTTGTACTTTCTTTGTAATTTTTGTGTCCACAGTTACAAAAGGATTATTCAATGTTTCAAAACTATTGTAAGGTATTGTTAAAAATCAAGTGCAAGGACAAACTAGCAATTGTCAAAATTTAAATATATCTAATATGTATGATTCTTCTATAGGTCCATGAGAAGGAAGACACAGTATAACACTAAAATGTTCAAAAGGCAAGAACGTATAGTACGTAAAAGAAAAACTCACAGGGTTAACGAAAAGCTATATGAATCAACAGAAAATTAAACACGTAAAAACCAGAATGAGGGGCAGGCATTTGGCACTGTAGCTAAGACATCACTTGGGATACTCGCATTCACATCAGAGTGTCTGGGTTCAAGTCCTGGCTCTGCTTTCTAATCTATCGTCCTGAAAGAGTGCACCCTGGAAGACAGTGATGATGGGTCAAGTACTTGGGTTCCCGCCAGTCTAATGGGAGACCTGGGTTTAGTTCTGGGCTCCTGGCTTTGACCTGCCTCAGCCCCAGCTATTGTGGATGTTTGGGGATTGAATCAGAGGTGGAAAATCTCTTTCTGTCCTTCTGTCTCCATTTCCCTCTTTTTGCTTTCCAAATAGATCAAAATAAATAAATTTTAAAAAGAAACTCACATTAAAGAAAAACTGTAATGAAATGCCAGATTTTATTTCACAAAGATTTCTTAACATGCTAATTCCCAAGATTGCTGAGAGCATAGTAAAGTGGAAACTTGGTAATATTGGGATTATAAAATAAAACTTCTGTAGAACTGCGTAACACACAGAACAGCATCATTATCAAGAATTTTAAAAAATGTTTCTTTAATTCAGCACCCATTTGTTCTGCATGAGGAATGAAAAAAATAGGAACCGATGTAGCAGGTATAAATATTAGTCTGTGTGGCATCACATTTTTATATTCTACCAACAATTGTCTTTGAAGGTCCTCATCCTCTCTGGATTGGTGTCAAATTGCAAATGAATGAGTTTGGGGTATTAGAAGCAGAAGGCTTGCACTCAGGATCTATCTTGTGGCAAGGGTACCAGGTACTACAACAAGGCAGAACACACAGGCTCCCCGTTACCTGGCCAGAGCTGACCAGGTCGTATCTGGGTTTCTCATCTGTCTGCTCAGCTCCCTTTGCAGTCACACCAGTACAGTCCTCTGCCAAGGGTCGGTACTGGGTTCTTGCTCCCTGAAGACACACAGATACTCCTCATCCTTCCCTCTCTTAAACACTCAGCTGCTTCCTACAAACTCCTCTCTTGTTATCTCTTCCATGGTCCTGCCAGTTATACTGTGAACTTCAGCTCTTGAAACAGTTAACTTGCTTTTCATCTGTAAATCGCCTTCCATAGGATGACCAAGCCCAGAAAGGACCAGCAGCAGGAGTGTAGGAGAGACAAGAGGGATGCCAAGGACTCAATTATAGCACAGCCATTGGGTTATCCAGCCTCATTTTTTTCTGCTCGTGATCTCATAAGAAGAACCAGATGGCATCTGCCATGCATGTACCATGACAGAGCCCGGCATGAGCAGTCCATAAAATCTATTGTTTCAGGGCAGACACTGTCCTACAGACGTGTCTCTCATGAGCCTTGGTGCTGAAAACCAGCTGCTGGGACCCAGCAGGTGTTCGGTGGCACAGGGAATAAATAGAATGGGATATACTTTGGGTGGAACACGGTAGTGAGCAAGAGTATAGAAAATCTACCGTAGTGAAGGGATTGGGTTAGTTTCCTTTTGGTACGACACAGAGCAGAGTGGCATCCTTCAAATACCTAGCTAATATAGCAACGGTCATCATTTTGCAATAGCATTGTTGGTGAATATTGACTGTTTTTTGTGGTGTCTCTTAAAGGATTTTTATAAAAAGGAAAACAATTCTGAGAACGGAGGGTGCCATTATAAAGCAGTAATCCTAAATATTATGGTAATAAACGTTTCTTACTTCTGGACATGATCCATGTATTCCTTAAAGGGGCCCCTTCCACCATCCCCTTCTGAGCCACGGAGGTGTAAATAATTATTGGTAGTCATGTTCTATAAAGCATGATTCTAGTATCTGGAAATAATAACATGACATTCCTTCCTATGTTTCTAGACAAGGACTGTGCATAGAACAAATGCAGATGGTGGGGTTTGTAGGCTGGAAAGTGACATAGTGACATGGAACAAAAAAATCTCTCTGCTAGAAAAGGCTTCCAATGGTGGTCTCAGCAGTTACTGGCTCTGTTTACAGCACAGGTACCATAAATAGGCAAGAAAGATTAAGTAGACTTTTTAACCTCGTTCCTGGAAGATAATGGTGATTTGGGGACCGAGAGAAGGAAATGTGGGGGATGTAGAGACCTAGGCCACTCGTGGGACTGACTAAAGCTGTGGTTTTGTTTTGTTTGTTTTAGGCCAAGGATGTATTGTCTTTCTTTTCAGAAAATTCAAGTAGACTTTAGTTGAGTCCTGTCTATGAGAGTTCATTTTCATAGAGTCTGGGAGCTCTTGCTAATCACAAAGCAAGTTGACATACTTATGTCACCATGAACAATTGTCTGAATGGCAGGTTCTATTTATCAGAATGGACACCGGTAATATGCAAAGATATGCCAACTATGAAACTAACTACTGATCATTTATCTATGAGTATTACTTGTTGGATATAGTATCTGCTATTCCATGAAAAACAGAAACTAGTTTATCCTGGGGATATAGTGTATGTTTTGAGACTTGAAATCTAAAATAAGGTGCATTTTAGTTTAGTTTAATTTCTCAGGCTGATTGGAATTCCAAAGAGGAATTTCTTTGAGGTGCAGCCTCTCTGAAAACCTCACTGGTGAGTAGAATTCAAAACTGAGAGCTGAATATCTTGCATTCCACCAGCCCTGGGGGGTTTCTTTGAAGAGACTGTAACCTCACATCTGCCAAAAATCCATATGCCCTCTCCCCATCACACAATCTTACTTTAGATAAATGGTTTTTGCCCAATATTAATTACACACAAGTAAAAACATCTTTATAAAGCCTAAGTATCTTTGTTAACAGAAATGAAATAATCTACAAAATACACGTGTGCTTTTCCCCCTTACAGTGTACCCCCCTTAAGCCTCTTCTTTAAAGAATTCTGAATCCAAAATTCATTTTTAAATAGTTTCTGTGTTGCCCTGGAAACCTTAGACAATGCAAAACTCTTTTTTAAGCTTTTATTTCATAAATATAAATTTCTAAAGTACAACTTTTGGATTATTGTAGTTTTTCCCCCCATAACCACCCTCCAATTCACAAACCATCTCATCTCCTACTCCCCCTCCCAGCCCACTCTTCATTAATATTCATTTTTAATTATCTTTATATACAGAAGATCAACTTCGTATATACTAAATAAAGATTTCAACAGTTTGCACCAACACAGACACACAAAGTATAAAGCACTGTTTGAATACTAGTTTTACCATTAATTTGCATAGTACAACACATTAAGGACAGAGATCCTACATGGGGAGTAAGTGCACAGTGACTCCCATTGTTGATTTAACAATTGACACTCTTATTTATGACGTCAGTAATCACCCGAGGCTCTTATTATGAGCTGCCAAGGCAATGGAAGCCTCTTGAGTTCACTCCGACCTTATTTAGACAAGGCCATAATCAAGTAGAAGTTCTTTCCTCCCTTCAGAGAAAAGTATCTCCTTCTTTGATGGCCATTCTTTCCGCTGGGATCTCACTCACAGAGATCTTTCATTTAGGTCTTTTTTTTCCCCACAGTGTCTTGGCTTTCCATGCCTGAAATACTCTCATAGGCTCTTCAGCCAGATCTGAATGGCTTAAAGCCTGATTCTGAGGCCAGAGTGCTATTTAGGACATCTGCCATTCTATGAGTCTGCTGTGTATCCCGCTTCCCATGTTGGATCGTTAACTCCTTTTTAACTCTATCAGTTAGTATTTGCAGACACTAGTCTTATTTATGTGATCCCTTTGACTCTTTTTTTTTTTTTTTGACAGGCAGAGTGGATAGTGAGAGAGAGACAGAGAGAAAGGTCTTCCTTTTTGCCGTTGGTTCACCCTCCAATGGCCGCTGCGGCCGGCGCATTGTGCCGATCCGAAGCCAAGAGCCAGGTGCTTCTCCTGGTCTCCCATGCGGGTGCAGGGCCCAAAGACCTGGGCCATCCTCCACTGCCTTCCCGGGCCATAGCAGAGAGCTGGCCTGGAAGAGGGGCAACCGGGATAGAATCCGGCACCCCAACCGGGATCCTATCATTATGATCAATTGTGAACTGAAACTGATCACTTGGCCTAGTGAGATGGCATTGGTACATGCCACCTTGATGGGATTGAATTGGAATCCCCAGGCACATTTCTAACTCTACTGTTCGGGGCAAGTCCAATTGAGCATGTGCGAAACTATACATCTCCTCCCTCTCTTATTCCCATTCTTATATTGAACAGGGATCACTTTTCAGTTAACTTTAAACACCTAAGAATAATTGTGTGCTAATTAAAGAGTTCAACCAATAGTATTAAGTAGAACAAAAAAAAATAGTTAAAGGAATAAAGTATTAAGTTGCTCCTCTACAGTCAGGTCAAGGGCTGATCAAGTCTTTTTTCTCATAGTGTCCATTTCACTTCAACAGCTTTCCTTTTTAGTACTCGTTTAGTTGTCACTAATCAGGGTGAACATATGATATTTGTCCCTTTGGGACTGGCTTATTTCATTCAACATGATGTTTTCCAGATTCCTCCATTTTGTTGCAAATGACCGGATTTTTTTTTTTTTTACTGCTGTACAGTATTCTTTTTTTTTTTTTTTTTGACAGGCAGAGTGGACAGTGAGAGAGAGAGAGAGACAGAGAGAAAAGTCTTCCTTTGCCATTGGTTCA
The DNA here is from genome assembly GCF_033115175.1 of Lepus europaeus. Taxonomy (NCBI): domain Eukaryota; kingdom Metazoa; phylum Chordata; class Mammalia; order Lagomorpha; family Leporidae; genus Lepus; species Lepus europaeus. The sequence goes on from NC_084833.1 coordinate 7,822,600, forward strand.
CCCTCCAATGACCGCTGTGGCCAGCGCACTGCGGCCAGTGCTCTGTGCTGATCCGAAGGCAGGAGCCAAGTGCTTCTCCTGGTCTCCCATGCGGGTGCAGGGCCCAAGCACCTGGGCCATCCTCCACTGCCTTTCCGGGCCACAGCAGAGAGCTGGACTGGAAGAGGGACAACTGGGACAGAATCTGGCGCCCTGAATGGGACTAGAACTTGGTGCACCGGCGCCCGAGTGGAGGATTAGCCTATTGAGCCAAGGCGCCGGCCGAATGCTGTATAGTATTCTATAGCATACATATCCCATAATTTCTTTATCCAGTCTACTGTTGATGGGCATTTAGGTTGATTCCAGGTCTTAGCTATTGTGAGTTGAACTGCAATAAACATTAAGGTGCAGACTTCTTTTTTTTTTGTTTGTTTGCCAATTTAATTTCCTTTGGGTAAATTCCAAGGAGTGGGATGGCTGGGTTGTATGGTAGGGTTATAGTCAGGTTTCTGAGGAATTTCCAGACTGAATTCCATAGTGGCTTTTCCAGTTTGCATTCCCACCAACAGTGGGTTAGTGTCCCTTTCTCCCCACATCCTCGCCAGCATCTGTTGTTGGTAGATTTCTGTATGTAAGGCATTCTAACTGGGGTGAGGTGAAACCTCATTGTGGTTTTGATGTGCATTTCCCTCATGGCTAGTGATCCTGAACAATTTTTCATGTGTCTGTTGGCCATTTGGATTTCCTCTTTTGAAAAATGTCTGTTGAGGTCTTTGGCCCATCTCTTAAGTGGGTTTTTTGTTTTGTTGTTGTGGAGTTTCTTGATTTCTTTGTAGATTCTGGTTATCAACCCTTTATCTGTAGTATAGTTTGCAAATATTTTTTCCCATTCTGTTGGTTGCCTCTTCACTTTCCTGACTGTTTCTTTTGAAGTATAGAAACTTCTCAATTTGAAGCAATCCCAAATGTTAATTTTGGCTTTGACTGCTTGTGCTTCTGGGGTCTTTTCCAAGAAGTCTTTGCCAGTGCCAATATCTTGCAGGGTTTCTTCAATGTTATCTAATAATTTGATGGTGTGGGGTCATATATTTATGTCTTTAATACATGTTGAGTGGATTTTTGTGTAAGGTGTAAGGTAGGGGTCTTGCTTCATGCTTCTGCACATGGAATCCAGTTTTCCCAGCACCATTTATTGAATAGACTGTCCTTGCTCCAGGAATTGGTTTTAGATCCTTGATCAAATATAAGTTGGCTGTAGATGTTTGGGTTGATTTCTGGTGTTTCTATTCTGTTCCATTGGTCTATCCATCTGTTTCTGTACCAGTACCATGCTGTTTTGATAAAAACTGCCCTGTAGTATGTCCTGAAATCTGGTATTGTGATGCCTCCGGCTTTGTTTTTGTTGTACAAGATTGCTTCAGCTATTCGAGGTCTCCTGTGCCTCCATATGAATTTCAGCATCATTCTTTCCAGATCTGAGAAAAATGTCTTTGGTATTTTGATTGGTGTCATATTGAATATATAATTTGCTTTTGGGAGAATGGACATTTTGATATTGATTCTTCCAATCCATGAGCATGGAAGATTTTTCCATTTTTGGTATCCCCTTCTATTTCTTTCTTTAACATTTTGTAATTCTCATCATAGAGATCTTTAACGTCCTTGGTTAAGTTTATTCCAAGGTATTTGATTTTTTAAACTTTTATTTAGTAAATATAAATTTCCAAAGTACAGCTTATGGTTTAAAACAGCTTTTTACCCCCTAACTTTCCTGCCACCCGCAACCCTCCCTACTTCCGCTCCCTCTCCCATTCCATTCGCATCAAGATTCATTTTCAATTCTCTTTATATACAGAAGATCAATTTAGCAGATATTAAGTAAAGATTTCAACAGTTTGCACCCACACAGAACGTAAAGTGTAAACTATTGTTTCAGAACTAGATATAGCATTAATTCACATTGAACAACACATTAAGTACAGAGATCCTACATGAGGAGTAAGGGCACAGTGACTCCTGTTGTTGACTTAACAATTTGACACTCTTGTTTATGGTGTCAGTAATCACCCTAGGCTCCAGTCATGAGTTGCCAAGGCTATGGAAGCCTTTTGAGTTCGCTGACTTCGATCTTATTTAGACAAGGTCATAGTCAAAGTGGAAGTTCTCTCCTCCCTTCAGAGAAAAGTACCTCCTTCTTGGGTGGCCTGTTGTTTCTACTGGGATCTCACTCGCAAAGATCTTTCATTTATGTCCTCTTTTTTTTTTTCCCAGAGTGTCTTGGCTTTCCATGCCTGAAATACTCTCATGGGCTCTTCAGCCAGATCCGCATGTCTTAAGGGCTAATTCTGAGGTCAGAGTGCTTTTTAGGATATCTGCTCTTCTATGAGTCTGCTGTGTATCCCACTTCCCATGTTGGATCGTCCTCTCCATTTTTTATTCTATCAGTTAGTATTAGCAGACACTAGTCTTGTTTGTGTGATCCCTTTGAGTATTAGACCTATCAGTATGATCAATTGTGAACAGAAATTGATCACTTAGACTAGTGAGATGGCATTGGTACGTGCCACCTTGATGGGATTGAATTGTAATCCCCTGGCACATTTCTAACTCTACCGTTTGGGGCAAGTCCGATTGAGCATGTCCTAAATTGTACATCTCCTCCCTCTCTTATTCCCACTCTTATATTTAGCAGAGATCACTTTTCAGTTAAATTTGAACACCTAAGAATAATTGTTTGTTGATTACAGACTTCAACCAATAGTATTAAGTAGAACAAAAAATGCTAAAAGGGATAAAGTATTAAGTTGTACATCAACAGTCAGGACAAGGGCCGATCAAGTCACTGTTTCTCATAGTGTCCATGGTATGATTTCTATTCTTTTGAATTTGCTGAGACTTGCTTTATGGCATAGTAGGTGGTCAATCCTAGAGTAGGTTCCATGTACTGCTGAGAAGAATGTAAATCCTTTACGTGTAGGATGAAAAGTTCTGTAGATATCTGTTAGATCCCTTTGGGCTATAGTGTCAATTAAATCTGTTGTTTCCTTTTTGATCTTCTGTCCAGTTGATCTATTTCTGAGAGTGGAGTATTGAAGTCCTCCAGTGCTATTGTATTGGAGTCTAAGTCTCCCTTTAAGTCCCTTAACATATCTTTTAAATAAACTGGTGCCTTGTAATTAGGTGCACATACATTGATAATAGTTATATCTTTCTGTTGAATTGATCCCTTAATCATTATATAGTGCCCCCTTTGTCTCTCTTAACAGTTAGTTTTCCTTTTACAGGCAGAGTGGACAGTGAGAGAGAGAGACAGAGAGAAAGGTCTTCCTTTGCCATTGGTTCACCCTCCAATGGCCGCTGTGGCCAGCGCGCTGCAGCCGGCGCACCACACTGATCCGAAGCCAGGAGCCAGGTGCTTCTCCTGGTCTCCCATGTGGGTGCAAGGCCAGAGCACTTGGGCTATCCTCCACTGCACTCTCGGGCCACAGCAGAGAGCTGGACTGGAAGAGGGGCAACCGGGACAGAATCCGGCGCCCCAACTGGGACTAGAACCCGGTGTGCCGGCGCCGCAGGCGGAGGATTATCCTATTGAGCTGCGGCACCAGCCTTAACAGTTTTTGTGTTAAAGTTTATTTTATCTGATATTAATATGGCTACACCTGCTTTTTTTTTGGTTTCTGTTGGCATGGAGTATCTTTTTCTAACCTTTCACTTTTAGTCTGCATGCATCTTTGTTTGAAAGATGAATTTCATGCAAGCAGCTAATAGATGGGTTTTGTTCCTTAATCCATTCAGCCAGTCTGTGTCTTTTAACTGGAGAGCTGAGGCCATTTTCATTCAATGTGACTATTGATAAGTAGTATCTTTGCCCTGCCATTTTCCCAAAGATATTTTCTAGTACACGCTTTGAACGTCCTATGATCTTTTACTGGGAGGTTTTCTTCCTTTACTTTCTTTCATATTGATGGCCGTGTTTCTGTGTTTCTGTGTGTAACACATCTTTAAGCATCTTTTGCAGGGCTGGATGAGTGGTGACAAATTCTTTCAATTTCTGTTTGCTATGAAAGGTCTTTATTTCACCTTCATTCACTAATGAGAGCTCTGCAGGATATAATATTCTGGGATGGCAGTTTTCTTCTCTTAGTACTTGGGACATATTTCGCCATTCCCTCCTAACCTGTTGGGTTTCTGATGAGAAATCTGCTGTGAGTCTAATTGGAGATCCTCTGAGAGTGATCTGATGTTTCTCTCTTGCACATTTTAGAATCTTTTCTTTATGTTTCATTGTGGTGAGTTTGATTACAACGTGTCCTGGTGAGGAACTCTTTTGGTCATGTTTATTAGGGGTTCTATGTGCTTCCTGTACTTGGATATCTCTGTCGTTCTCCAAACCTGGGAAGTTTTCTGCTAGTATCTCACTAAAAAGGCCTTCTAATCCTTTCTCTCTCCATGCCTTCAGGAACTCCTAGAACCCAAATGTTGGGGTTTTAAATAGTATCCTGTAGGTTCCCAACACTATATTTTAGGTTTCTAATTTCCTCTTCTTTTCTGTGGTTTGACTCTATACTGTCCTGCGCTCTGTCTTCTAAGTCTCATATTCTCTCTTCTATCTCACTGATTCTGTTTTTAAGGCTCTCAAATGCATTTGTCATTTGTTCCATTGAATTCTTCATTTAATTTTGATTTCTTTTCAATATCACATGTCCTACTAAATTCCTCATTTCATTTTGATTCCTCCTTAAGATTTCATTTTCACGAGAGAGATTTTCTATCCTGTCCAGTATGAATTTCTGTAGTTTATGAATTTGTTTCCGATAACTTCTAAATATTCTTATCATAAATTTTTTGAAATCCGTATCTTGCATTTCTTCTATCTCATCATCTTCATAATCTTGTATTGGAGTGTCATGTTTATTTGGGGGCATTATAATGTCTTCTTTTTTCTTGTTTCCCTAATTCTGCACTTGTTGTTTGGCATTGTGGAGATATTCTTTGGTTTCTTCTTTTTTTTTCCCTCGCTGTGGTGGCTTTTCTCATTATACAATGACTCTAGATTAAGTGGACTGTCTGCTTTTGGTGAATCTCTAGAGGCTTGTGGTGAGTGTGGCCAGCGAGCTCTGTTCAGTTCTGTTCTTCAGGGTTAAGGGTGTGCCAAAGTGACACACCCAGGTTTGGCGTGGTAAATTTCTCTTTCACTCTCTCTGTCTCTCATTTTTTTTTATTCAGAAGGGAAGTAATTCTACTCAACTGAGCTCTTCTCCTTGAAGGGAATCATTGCCTGAGCGCTAGCCCCAGTATAATGTTCACCTGCTCTGTCCCAAGGACCTCACAAAGGATCTTTGCAGTCTTCAGTGTAAACTTGGGTTCCCCTGCAGTGTCTTCCACCGGGTTGCCAAGGTTACTAAGATTGCGGTGTCTCCCACCAAAAGTACGTCTCAGGCACACTATGAGTTCTCCCACACACGCTCAGTTTTTTTTTTTCCACATTCCTAGTTCATAAGCTCCACACATTCACTAGGTCTTAACCTCCTGTTATTTCTACCCACCAGAGTCAGGTTTTTCTGCTTGGCTGAGGGTGGGCCAAGATTTGTTAACACTAGGAGAAAAAAAGGTTAAAGCAGCCAAATTGAGATGGAAGGTGAATGCCTAATGATTTCTCATTTAAAGCCTCACCAAATTGTGTTATTTGTATGACAAGGACACACAAACAGCCTGTTGGTAAAATCCACAACAGGAGGAATCTGCAAAAAGTCCCAGGAAAGTGTATAATATGTATAAACCATGCCAGATTTAAAAATTTTATGCATCAAACAAAACTCATCTTTTAAGTCCATTTCACCCCAAGTTCTTTGGAGTTTCTCATACTGAACTACAGACTCCTGTATTGAGACTGGTAATTTATGATGACAAAATAACCATTTCTTACTCCAGCTTATGCCAGCCTGCCCTGTCCTTAGTCCATGAAATTCATTTTCCTAAATCTTGCTAATTATTTATTCCGTGTCAATTTGGAATTTTCTTCAAGTTGTTTTGAAACTGTTGGCATCCACATTAGAATTACTGTATCAATTATTATGTTAATGAATTGGGAGAGAATCATTGCTTTAAATCTATCCTAGTTTCTTTTTTTTTAACTTTTATATTTAATGAATATAAATTTCCAAAGTACAGATTATGGATTACAATGGCTTCCCCCCCCCATAACTTCCCACCCGCAACCCTCCCCTTTCCCGCTCCCTCTCCCCTTCCATTCACATCAAGATTCATTTTCAATTCTCTTTATATACAGAAGGTCAGTTTAGTATATATTAAGTAAAGATTTCAACAGTTTGCCCTCAAATAGCAACACAAAATGAAAAAATACTGTTGGAGTACTAGTTATAGCATTCTTATCCAAAAATATGCTAAGTATTTATGCTTACACAAACATTCTGTCACGATTCATTTTAAAGTATGATTTTCTTCATACTTCATACTGTGTTTAATCATGCATATTTTATATACAGTAATTTAGCACCACATTTCTAAGTGGGATCCGTTTTTTTCTGTCATATCTATTTACTTTCCAAGTTTATTAGTACGAAGGAATGGCCTTGATTATTTTCCTTTTTCTTGCATTTTGATCAGTGGTCAGCTCCCGGGATTCATTAAAACTGTGTCACTTTGATGAAGGTTTCGTCCTGCTTTGCTTTTTTTGAGGCTTTTCTCCTGGGACAGACACAATGAAAATCACAAATAAGTAAACACAAACATGAAAGGCCAGAGAGAAAACAAGTATCTCCTCATTCTTCAGAGCATGCTGGTAGGGCATCAGCCTTGGGAGGACCTGCCTGTGGTCTTGAGTGAATCTTGCAAAGTAAAAGACCAACCTCCCTGGCAGGAGTTGAGAAGGCAGCATGGACAATTTCTACTCCCTATCCTATGGCATCCCGCACTTCTCCAAAGGGGTCTCTTTGGAAATAACAAAGATTTACAATTCTGCCCAACTGTTCATCATTTTAAAATCCATTTGGTATACCTTTCTTGGTGTTTTATGAACACCATGAAAACCACATGGACTGAACCTCACAGGCAAACAGGACTTCTTCCCTTAGATACACTGCCACCTTGGAGAGTGACCCCAGTCCTGTAATTAGTCTCCACCTGGTGGTTTAGTGAGAAGGTGGGCCTCAGACCTACAGGGAACTGGAGTCCCAGATGGCTTCCCAGCACTCTTGCAACCCCAGGCTTCCAGGGACGGGGAAGGAGATGTGTCGTTCGTTTTTCTGCAGTATTGTGTGATACCTTCAGGGATGTGCATGGCACACCAGGGAAGAGAGGGCTGATGGGATACAGTTTTGGTCTCCTTACACAAAACCTACAGGTGCATAGCTTCAGGGGAGATCTGAGGTCACTGAGAGGTGAGATGACACTGTCCCTAAGCCAAAGGCAATGACCACATGGAAAGAGCCTGGGCCTATGGGCCTAGCTCTAGGCTGACCCAAGGGACAGCAGCCCTGCCTGGTGTTTTGCCTTTCTCATCACAGATCTGTGGCACACAGAGGCTCTCGGGACAGCTGGAAGGTCACTCACCCATCTTCCACATCCTGGATGGAGTCAGGCAGAGGCTGGTTCCTGGTCTCAGGGAGGATGAGGGCAACAAGGCCAGAGAGGATGGACATAGCTCCGTAGATGATCCAGGGTAAGGGTGCATAATAAATCCTCAGGATCATTACCAAGGGAGCCAGGGCAGCCCCAGTGCTACCAGCGATGGTAATGATTCCTAAAGCTGTTGCCCTTGGGACACAAACAACACAAAAATAATCATGTAAGTTGTGATTTATTATTTTGTGGACACCAGAACAGTGTTTAGACACTTGCAGGTTGACAACACACACTTGCATTTGAAATATGCTCTCTTATTTGCTAGGAAATTATTTCCAAGTCCACAGGGCATTAAGGCATGTTCTTTCTATTTTTAAAACACTATGGCCCACAGTACCCACCCTTTAAGAGACTTAGAGTGCATGAAATGATATATTAAAGGCAAAAGGCAACTTTTAACCAACGTAAGAATTATTATTATTATTATTATTATTATTTTGACAGGCAGAGTGGACAGTGTGAGAGAGAGACAGAGAGAAAGGTCTTCCTTTGCTGTTGGTTCACCCTCCAATGGCTGCCACAGCCGGCGCGCTGCGGCCAGCGTGCTGTGGCCAGCGCATCACGCTGATCCGAAGGCAGGAGCCAGGTGCTTCTCCTGGTCTCCCATGTGGGTGCAGGGCCCAAGGACTTGGGCCATCCTCCACTGCACTCTCGGGCCACAGCAGAGAGCTGGCCTGGAAGAGGAGCAACCGGGACAGAACCGGCGCCCCGACCTGGACTAGAACCTGGTGTGCCGGCGCCGCTAGGCGGAGGATTAGCCTGTTGAGCCGCAGCACCGGCCAGCTTCATTATTATCAATATTAATTGATAACTTATAAATAAGATTTTTGGTGATTTACCAGTCTCTGTTTATAGTCCCCATATAAGTCCCGATTAGTTGAAAAGGTCTGTTTTTGGCCTTGAGAGATCCTCCAAAAGATTTTCTACCTGATTGCTGTGGGGAGAAGTTCATTTCCATGGGTAACAGAACTGCTCATAGCTGCACTAGAAAGTCCTCCTCCGAAAACTGACAAAGTCACACGCAGAGTCTCCATTTCTTAAGAAAAAGACAAGAAAAGACTCAGAAAATCAAAACCATACGAATTTAACATCCCTCAAATTCCAAGTGACAAAGACCTTGCAGTTTGGAGTGTAAATACATATTGAGATGATTCAAGTGTAAAATATACTGAGGGAAAGCTGCACAGAGGCAGAGAATATGCCTAAGAAATGTGACTTCTCTACCTAGAGTGACTGGTGTATTAAATAAAATGACTTCAGCTATTGCATCACTTGTCCCTGCATACTGGAGATTTGCCAAAGAGAGAGGGGAGAATGTGAGTCCAACAGGACTTTGCTTTCATTTATCCTTCCAGGGTTCTTGGGTTCTTCATGGAGAATATAGAATCGTCCTGTGGGCAAGTACTGAGAGGTGTAAGACACATCCATTTCCTACAGGAGTTTAACATCTAGATGCAAACACAATATCGGCATGAAACTGCTGTCACAGAGGAGAGTAATAAAGCCGAGAGGATTTGGAGGCTCATGGACAAATTCAAGAGTACTTGATCTAGAATAATATTAAAGAATATTAATCTATTGCATACCCAAATAAAAGACAAATCTCACGAGAGGTTACAACTTGGAGCTCTGCTGTAAGGCAGCACACTGGTATCATTGTGGACATTTGGGAGAAGTGGGGCTCCTGTAGAATCACTACTACGGGATTTGAGTGAAGCATGTGTGCACTATTATGCTATGTGCAGAATGTATTATTATATGATCACACTATTTGGATTACACTATTATGCCCTGTGATTTAGGCTAAGTATAGTGACAACCTGGGTTCCCCTGTTCATTAAGTATGATCATCTCATTCAGTAAAATTGATTCTAAGAGAATCTTAACCACTTTTTTTTTGTTAGTGGACACTTCTGGGAGTGACAATAGGGACTTTTATTTCCTGAAGTCAAGATGACTCTTCTACACCAAGCTTGCAGTGTTATGACCCACCAGTGGATACCCAGAGAGGAGGCAGTATATTGCCACTGAAGCTGGGGTCACGTGGAAGAGCCCACATGGGATGCAGCCTCACGTAATGGACACCATCATGTCAGAGATGCTGATGAGTTGGATTCGTGAAAAGTCAAGTGAAAAAGTCTTGTTCGAGAGAAAGTGCCAGATTAAATAGCACCAGTTTGAAGATCCTTCTTGGACATGAGGAAGACAACCGTATGTTCGCAGTGACTCTTCCTGACTTCCAGTTCTCCCAGTAACCCACTGGCAGAGTCAGTCACAAAGCCTCAGCTTGCTTTACGGAACCTTTACAACCCAACTGCTTTCTCTTTTTTGGTTCAGACAGGTACGAGCAATGCAACAACTGAGGAAAGGGGCAGGGGAAGACTTTTATTTTCTTCCACCTGCTCTCTTTTCTTACCTTGAGGCACAAATGTGAGCGACAGAATGGAGATTCCCAGTACGAACGAGAACAATGCCTGACTTCCCCGACGGCCTATGTGATTCAGTGCCAACAATGCCACAAAATTTCCCAGGAGGTTGACTACTCCGAAGAGGCCTTGCAAAAGGTAAACACTGCTCCCAAAATGCTGTAGGTGGATGTTCAGGCCAATAACAACCATGATATTTGAAAGTCTGTGGTGAAAAAAAAAAAAGAGAAAAATCTATGTCATAAAATTTCAAGCCTTGGTCCTACAAATACCACTGTCTTGGCCCAGGCAGCCAGTGCTTGTGCTGAAAGTAGGAAAGCACTAGTCATGTTGTGGAAGACATCCTTGCACGGTCATGATTTTTAAATTATAAGATATTGTAGGATGATGGATGTCACAGTTCTTCTTAAGGGATATTTTTTGGAGGTAGAGGCGTCATTGTGGGTATTATATGGAAGGACTTTGGCTATTTTGATCTGTGTAGAGGTTTCATATTTACAAGTATTCATGGGGCATTGCTTCTCATGCTTTTGGCTAAGATCGAGTGTAGTACAAATATTCATGGGGCAGTGCACTTTTTTTGTTGTACGTGTTTACAGTTTGTGACATGGCATTTTGATAGACTGCAGTTAATGATATATCATATTCAGAACTCTTACAGCACACAAAAAAGAATAACTGTGCGAGATGATGAACATATCAAATCGAGAAGGATCCATTAATGTACTTCACTATAATTTTATCACAGTTAAGGTGGAAGCAAACCAATGAAAAAATCCTAAAATTAAAATTTGTACTGTAATTAAAGTTATTGTGGTCACTCTCCTATGAAAATCCTGACAGGGCGATGCGCAAAATCAAAGCTCCTCATTGCACACTTAGTTCCATGTCAGTATCTATAATCCTTTGATCACTTCCAAACATGAATTACCTTCATAACTTTCACATCTTTTCTCCCCAAATTTGTTCCCACAACACGTTGTACCCCTTGAAATTACAGGCTCAGTTCTCTACCATTTTATGTCCTTATGCACTGTGTGACGCCTACCTCACAAGGGACAAGAGCAGGATCCGTTTCCGCAGGACGGGTGTGTGGAACGAGTCGCACAGGGAAGGCTTTGTCTGTGCGTCCAGCAGCTCCTCCTTCATGGTGGATCTCACAACCTTCAACAATGACAACAGCAAAAACAAATTGCTCAGTTGTCACAAAGTGCGGGTC